>NC_141685.1:1018868810-1019593810 GCF_964263255.1 Lissotriton vulgaris
AGAGTGAAGGCGTGAGGGTGTTAGAGTGGTAGAGTGAGGGTGGTAAAGTGAGGGCCGTAGAGTGAGGGGGTGAGGGCGGTAGAGTGAGGGCGTGAGGGCGGTAGAGTGTTAGAGTGAGGGTGGTAGAGCGGTAGAGTGAGGGCGGTAGAGTGGTAGAGTGAGGGCGGTAGAGTGAAGGCGTGAGGACGGTAGAATGAGGGTGGTAGAGTGAGGGCGTGAGGGAAGTAGAGTGAGGGCGGTAGAGTGAGGGCGTTAGAGTGGTAGAGTGAGGGCGGTAGAGTGAGGGAGTGAGGGTGGTAGAGTGGTAGAGTGAGGGCGGTAGAGTGAGTGCGGTAGAGTGAGGGCAGTAGAGTGAGGGCGGTAGAGTGGTAGAGTGAGTGCGGTAGAGTGAAGGCGTGAGGGCGGTAGAGTGAGGGCGTGAGGGCAGTAGAGTGAGGGCGTGAGGGCAGTAGAGGGGTAGAGTGAGGGCAGTAGAGTGAGGGCATGTGGGTGGCAGAGTTAGGGCGGTAGAGTGAGGGCGTGAGGGCAGTAGAGTGGTAGAGTGAGGGCGGTAGAGTGAGGACTTGAGAGGGGTAGAGTGGTAGAGTGATGGCGGCAGAGTCACAGCGTGAGGGCGTTAGAGTGGTAGAGTGAGGGCGGTAGAGTGGTAGAGTGAGGGCGGTAGAGTGAGTGCGAGCATCAGAACAAACTAGAATTGCAAAAAAGAACTGGTGATTGCCGAATAATCAGCGGTGGTTTTGCTGCCCTTCTATGGACACTGGAGAAGGGGGTTTGTGGTGGGCGGTCTGCTTGTTCTGCCTTGCGAGTGCTTTACGCTGTAGACCTGAATTTGGAGTTACCTCTAAAACAGATATACCTTCTACAAATCAAAATATGTTGGCGGGAGCAGGGTGCATTTGGGGTTTCTGGAGGTAAAGGGGTGTGGGGATGACACGATCTGTAATGTACGACTGTCTGCGAGCATTATACAAATCTATCCACATACATACATAAAATTGTATTTGTGTGGGGCTTGGAAAAGAGAAATTACACTAAAGTGCCTGATGCACAGCACTTTTTGAGCTGAAAAATAAGTGAATCCGCTCCAGATTCGAAGCAACCCGGGTTCTACCAAAAAGTATAATATTGCAAGATAAAAAATGGAACGAGGAATCCTGTCTTAGGTACAATTGTTGAATATCGTCTAAATGAGGCACGAATATTTGAAGATATGTTCTTCTCGGCGTTGTGTGATTATCTTTAAGTTTCTTTTTTAACTTTCACGACAGCTCCGGGGTCTTCCCCACCTGTCATAAAACAGGTTTGTCTTCTTGTTATTATAAATATGATTTATCGTATTCCTTCGTCCCTTCAGTTCTTTGCAGCAGCCTGTTGGATTTGCTGCCCGCTTGCCAGTCACCCAGCACACACTCTGCTTTTCAGGCGAGCTGCAGTTGTAAATATGTAACTACAAACTGCAAGGGGCGCCCATAAAAATTCTAAGGAATACTCATTTAGGGCTTCAAACCCCCCTCTTTGGTGCTGGCACTCGGAGACTGGCTGGCTGGGAGGCCGGGGTGTGAAGGGCATGTTGCCGCTGCTTGAAGGTGTTCGAGGCCAGACAGATCCTTATCTGATGCTTATCCAAACATCAAAGCGACCGGCCACTTTGAGTCCATTTGCCACCCACCATCCACTTCCCGCGCTCCTCGTGGCTCATTGTACAGAGGAACCCCAACAGTGTTTGACTCTAGTAAGCTGCCTTTGGTAAAACACCTCAGTTTCAGGTAAGACAAACACTTAACAGTGTGGATAATAAACATCTCGCTCAAAGGAGGGAGTCTATAAAAATGTTTTTTAAAGACCTGTAATAATCTCACCTTGCGTGGATGGATATTGAATCGCTACAATGCCATTTCCCAGCTGATTTTAATGGGAATACATTTCCGGACTTTTATGGGCACTTTAACAAAGTCCTCATTGTATGGACTTTTTGTTTTAAACAGTTTTAGAGAGAAAAATGTCAGGTGATCTTCCCTGGTGTCTGCGGGTGTTTTAAAAAGGAAGTTAGGTACTTGCTACGGTTTGGTGCCGCGGCATGGAAACTCTAGCTCGCTTTTCAGGTATATTTACTGTCAGACTCCATTATTTTTGATGACCCTTGACAGTTTTCCGGTTAAGTAAACATTAACTGGAAGATTGAAAAAAGAACTAGTTGAAAGTACGACATTACTCTTTAACATAGATGAAATGACAATCACGCTTCCCCTTAAATGACCAGTACATAAAAAAGTTTTTCTCCCCAATTTCAAACTGAAGGACGCGCGTGAAAGGTGACTTCAAAATGCACGTCCATTTATTCTAAAAGCAAGAACTCCCTCCAAGCATCGGAACAAACTTGAATTGCAAACAAGTGTAGGGTGTGCTGGCACTCCCCAGCAGGGTGTTGAGGCACAGCGGCTGGAACACGGAGGGAGGGGAGTATAGGCATGTAGGGATGGCATAGCATTGTAAGAGGTCACTGACAACAAGCAATGTCCTGAGCAAATGGTGGGGGCCTGAAGCAGTGGGGTGGGAGAGGTGAGGGGGGAGTCATGGGGTGGGAGAGGTGAGGGGGGAGTTACGGGGAGATTAAGGGACAGAAGGCAAGCGGCCGGGTAGTGCAGGCGGGGAGGGGGCGGGTAGCAGAGCCTTTGAAGAGCCAGAGTCAGTGAAGTGAATAATTAGGGGAGGAGAACTGGCAGGCTGATAGGCAGAAGGCTCAGGCAAGCTCGTGCACGAGGCGTGCACTCCCCAAAATCCTCTGGAGAGCACTTGCTTGGCCTGAAGTATGGGTTGGCTGCATTAGGGCTCTTTTCCTATTCCTACGGAATAGGAAAGGCGAGCCCTAAAAACACTTATTACTGGTGACTATCTAAATTCAAGGAGTAAAAGATTATGATTAAACGTAAAAAAGTGGTTTCGCAGCCGTGATTGACCAAGTTGGTGTACGGAGGACCCGCAAGACAGACTAATCATGAGTGAGTCTGGCCTCCACAATGTGACTCTCACCGTCCAAGAGGGAAGCACGGGTGTCTGACAATTGGGCAATACAAAGCGCTCCAATAAAACCAAGCATTGAAAAGACACAGCCCGCGACACTTTGCTCAGTCTGGGATGGATGAATTTGAGTAGGAAATCTTTGTTGTGAGGAGAGACCGTGGTTTGCTTCAGTGAGAACCAGACTGCCACGTGGCCTTGAGAGTGACAACTCCAAGAGCCACAATTTTACCAATGCCACAAAACATGTCTCTGCCAGAACTGTTGAGAACCGCTGCAGGGTGGTTTCAGAATCTGCCCCAAAATAAAAGTGTCCATCTTCAGGGAATTCTGGGGCAGTGGTTTCCTTCTACACAAAGGGGTCAGTGCCGGAGCCTTCCTCACACAAGCCAAGCCTCCTAAAAAGTAGATGTTAAAAATATATCCTGTGACTAATTTGGCTCAAATGCGGTTATATGTAATTCGAAACAAATAGTTTGAAAAACAATTATTGAGAAAGTAACCAGGAAAACATAGGAAGCAGATTGAAGCGTAACAGGAGGTTAAACAAGCATTGGCTTAGCCAATAGGTCTCGCATTTGGGACCTTATAAGCGTTTAGCCATGCAACAGTTGGTGTTGTTGCACCAAGGATATTCTGCTGCATAACTAAATACTTATAGGGTCCTACAAGCGAGACCTATTGACTATGCCAATACTTGTTTGTTTTTTGTTGCTGTTTTGTTTAAGTTGCCAGATCTACAATAGCTGGGCATGGTTTTTGTTAACAGTTCTTTGCATCAAATGAACTTGTTTTCATTGCTCTGAATGTTGTTTCCATTATGGTTGTAGGAAGCAGTCATTCCCGGGGTGCGGGGGCTGCCTAGCTGTGCGCATGCGCTGAACTTTGCAAATGAGAAAAAGCCTAGTGCAGGCGCAATTTACAAATGTGGAGTGAGTGACACCCAGGCAGCATGACTCACTTACAGAGGAGTTCATGCACTGCACCTGCATACTCAGCATGGTTTAAGGAAACTCGACCAACTCCCTCCCAGGCATTGAACACATATTTACCTAGAAACTCTGAGAAGAGCCAGCCTGCTGCACTGACGGCTGGTGGTGTGTGTGCCTGGTGAAAGGTTGCACTGAAGGCTGGTGGTGTGTGTGCCTGGTGGAAGCATGCACTGACGGCTGGTGGTGTGTGTGCCTGGTGGAAGCGTGCAGTGACGGCTGGTGGTGTGTGTGTGCCTGGTGGAAGCGTGCACTGATGGCTGGTGGTGTGTGTGCCTGGTGGAAGCGTGCACTGATGGCTGGTGGTGTGTGTGCCTGGTGGAAGCGTGCAGTGACGGCTGGTGGTGTGTGTGTGCCTGTTGGAAGCATA
The DNA here is from genome assembly GCF_964263255.1 of Lissotriton vulgaris. Classification (NCBI taxonomy): domain Eukaryota; kingdom Metazoa; phylum Chordata; class Amphibia; order Caudata; family Salamandridae; genus Lissotriton; species Lissotriton vulgaris. The sequence goes on from NC_141685.1 coordinate 1,018,873,188, forward strand.
CCCTGACGGCTGGTGGTGTGTGTGCCCGGTGAAATCGTGCACTGATGGCTGGTGGTGTGTGTGCCTGGTGGAAGCGTGCACTGACGGCTGGTGGTGTGTGTGTGCCTGGTGGAAGCGTGCACTGACGGCTGGTGATGTTTGTGCCTGGTGGAAGCGTGCACTGATGGCTGGTGGTGTGTGTGCCTGGTGAAAACATGCACTGGCGGCTGGTGGTGCGTTTGCCCGGTGAAAGCGTGCAGTGATGGCAGGTGGTGTGTGTGTACCTTGAGAAAGCATGCACTGACGGCTGGCAGTGTGTGTGCCTGGTGGAAGCGTGCACTGACGGCTGGTGGTGTGTGTGCACTGACGGCTGGTGGTGTGTGTGCCTGGTGGAAGAGTGCACTGATGGCTAGTGGTGTGTGTGCCTGGTGGGAGCATGCACTGACAGCTGGCGGTGTGTGTGCCTAGTGGAAGCGTGCACTGACGGCTGGTCGTGTGTGCCTGGTGGAAGCGAGCACTGATTACTGGTGGTGTGTGTGCCTGGTGGAAGCGTGCACTGACGGCTGGTGGTGTGTGTGCCTGGTGGAAGCGTGCACTGACGGCTGGTGGTGTGTGTGCCTGGTGGAAGCGTGCACTGACGGCTGGTGGTGTGTGCACCTGGTGGAAGCGTGCATGGAAGGCTGGTGGTGTGTGTGTGCCCGGTGGAAGAGTGCACTGACGGCAAGTGGTGTGTGTGCCTGGTGAAAGCGTGCACTGACGAATGATGGTGTGTGTGCCTGGTGAAAAAGTATAGTAGAGGGCTGCACCCATTTTAGAAGAGTAAAAGGGAAAAACAGAGAAGGAGGGGGAAATAGTCAAGGAAAAAAGAAGGCAGTCTGTTGGAAAAGAGGATGATGTGAAAGAGAGAGAGAGTAAACCGAAGGAAGTGTATCCATCTGTCCCTCTTGTTTGTATTAAAAAAAAACTTGAATCAAACACCATTTCAAGATTTGAAGTAATCGCATAGGAAAAGCTTAAATGTTTCTATATTTCGAAATTGATTACTGGACAACCCATATTTAGCCCAAAAGACCAATGAACCAAAGCATGTCTAAACACAAATTTGTTCTTGATCAATTGAGTGCTAAACCTAAGGTTATATATTTTATATTCACACAAAGGCGCATGTGTTTCCTGATTTCACCCGTATCTGACGCAAGAAATTGTAACTATGATTGCAAATTGTATTTATATAGCGCTTACTATCTCTTTTTTAGGTTTCGGCTACCGTCGCACTGCGTAAGCAGTGGGCGGAGCCGAAATCTTATGTGTGTAGTATCGGGGCCTGAACACGCCCCTCTTCTCCATTGGCTGGCCTCGTAAATGCTGGCCAGCCATTGGAGGAGAGGAGCGTCACTCAGTTCAGGGCCCGCCTTGACGCGATTCGGGGGCGTTTCTGGGTCTTTTTTTAAGTCCCGCCCTCTCCTCTTCCCATTGGCTGGAATTTTACCTTCCAGCCAATGGGAAGGGGAGAGCACGCCCCTGAATCCCTACAGGACGCTGTGCTTTCCGAGCAGCGTCTACTGAGGACGAGGTCCCGTCGGACCACGCACGGAACCTAGGCGTCATCCTGGACTCCTCTCCACTGTTCCCTCTAGGCCGCGCGCGCGCGCGCACCTTCTCTGACGTCAGCGCGCACCACCTATTGTGGAGCGCGCACACAGGCCGTCGCAAGAGATTCGCGCCGCCCGCCGCTTTTAAAAAGCGAGCGGCGCGAACATGACATGCAGCACATTTCCAGTGGTGGCGGCGGTTGGTGGCGGTGCGGGCGTAAGAAGTTGCAGGTAAGGAGCGGGAGGAGAATGTATTTACCACGGCGGGAGGCGGGTGGCGGGAGGCGGGTGGCGGGAGGAGAATGGAGAATGTATTTACCACGGCGGGAGGCGGGTGGCGGGAGGCGGGAGGCGGGTAGCGGGTGGCGGGAGGCGGGAAGCGAGAGGCGGGAGGCGGGAGGAACCGGTGGTTATTGTGGGGGAGTGCTTTCAACGTAGTGAAATTCTGGTGTATTGCTCATTCTGCTCCTGCTCACTCTACCTCAAAATCAGTGTCCCTCTGAGTTAATCTGACAATAGTACACTGCCCGTCTGCCCTTCTAGCAGAGTCTGTACATACCATATCTGTTCCTTCCTCTCTGTTACTGGCTGGCCATTTGTCTTTCTTTCGGTATGGTCATCCTATTCCGGTACTCGTGCAACATGAAGACGTATTGATTCGTTCATTTCAAAATATCAAGTTCTTTGCCTAGGACTATTAATTTCCTGCTTGCATTTTATTATTTATATGCCTTCCTGTAGAAAGCTGCAAACTGATCGTCATTTTTGCTACACCGTTGGTCATTTTAGTAAGCAGAATGAGATTTAAAGTGCATACGTACAAAAAATAGGACACGCATTTTTCGCATTAAAATGCACCTGTAGTGAAAAAGCTTAACAGAAGAGATTGTCCAACTGTTAATCCAAGGGTTTATTTTCATCAATTGATCGTACACAAAAATTTTCCGAAAATGTTCGGATTTGGAAATATTTTTAAAAAATGATTTATAGTGTGATAGTATTTTCCAGCCAGTAATTGGTAGTTCTGATGAGGAGCCTGACTCTTCCTCGCCTCTGGTGTCAATGTTAGAGGCTAAATTTTTTTCGACGTCTCTCACTGCACTGTAATTTCATCTAATGCCAGGGAGCGTATCGTGAACATTTGCGCTGGCCCAATGATTGCTTCTTTGTGTTGAAGAGCTGTGATGCATGCAGGTCACTTGTTAACTCACAGAAATTCCGAGTTTTTTTCTTTCCAATTAGTTAGAGTTAAATGTGTGCGGCTAAGACACTGCCAACGCATAACAAGCATTTTCAATGCATATGTGCACACATTGCACACCCTGCACACTCACACAATGTTCACCCTGCATACACACACACACACACTGCTGGCCCTGGACACCCACACACTGCACACCCTGCATACTCACACACTGCTCACCCTGCACACTCACACACTGCTCACCTTACACACTGCTCACCCTGCACACACAAACACTGCCGGCCCTGGACACCCTCACACTGCTCACCCTGCATACTCACACACTGCTCACCCTGCACACTCACACAATGTTCACCCTGCACACTCACACAATGTTCACCCTGCACACTCACACACTGCTCACCCTGCACACTCACACACTGCTCACCCTGCACATACACACACTGCTCACCCTGCATACCCACACTGCTCACCCTACATACTCACACACTGCTCACCCCGCACATACACACACAGCCCCGGTGCGCCGTCATGAGCATCCAGGGGCGCCGCGCTCAAGTTAGGAAAATCAAGCTTGGTGTAAAACACTAAAGCTGCCAGAGTCGGGGAGCCGCTTGGTGTGATTCTGCCTCCAGTTTAGCGACATAACCACAGCGTGCAATCCACAGAACAAAAGGTTATCGGCTGTTCCCCGCTGGTAAAATAGCAGTTTTAGCACCTGCAAATTTGCTTCCCATTTAATGTAAGCCCTTACCCGGCGCTGAGTGAATGGAGTTGCAGCGGCGCGGTGCTCACACCGACTGAGTTGTGCCATTGTTATTTTATTATTTTAATCAGTCTGTCAGACACATAGCTGGTTGGGTCAGCTGAATCCCGCACGGACCGCCACGGCCTCTGGGATTGTTTCTCAGCAGCAGACCAGCCCCTCTTGTGCAGCTGCTGTTGAGCCACACTCCCTATCCTGCCCGGACTGTGTTTGCTGTGGTGAGAGTTGTTGCGTCAGTGACGATGTGCGACCGGTAAAATTACTGTTCCTTGAGTTGCCTTAGAAAGTAAGTGTTGCGCCTCAGTGAGTTATCTTTTCTTGAAAATGTGATCTAAATGTTATTAATTGTGCAAGCGGGCCACCAGTGCTGCCGGTCCATTACAATTACTTTCAGCAACAGCAAGGTTAATTCACACAGATCACGTTGTAAATGCCTGCCAAAAAATACCTTTTTTGTAAAGCAGCATGAAAACGGAAAAGGGAGAAATGGCCCCTTAAAAATCACACTTTGACTACTTACAGTTCACATATTTCTTAATTACCATGATTGATCGATTACCTCCTGAACGGGAAAGTTGACCTAGACCGAGTTTATCAGCACTGGAAAAATGGCAAGGATCGCCGTGAGAAGCAACCCTGTCACCCATCTAGTGACTCCACTTGACGTGTCTGAACAGCCCTCTACCTTCTTGTGTATATGTGATATTGTATAGGCTCGCAGCATTTCCCCACCCAATGAACTGTGCTCCAGTTAAGAATATTTATTAAAATCTAATGATGGTACCACCATTGAAGTCTTGTGCTTTTCTAAACTTGAAGTGTACTTGCCAGTGTAACCAGTTCATGTCATGGCGTGCTTATCCAATATTGCAAACTGCCCTTAAGACCCTTATTGTGGCGCTGTATGTGTGAAAATGCACTATCTTTTCGCTTTTTAAAGAAAAAGTTTGGAGTGCCATTTGGCGCCGCAGACACGCGCGGTTTGGTTCCTGGCGCACATAGCCATGGTTGCAGCGCACAGAGACCCTCCACTGCCGCACACAGAGGAAAAAAATTAGAGGGAACATTGCTCCTCTCTCTCGATGAACAGACAAGTCAACGCCATTTCATCATCTTGCTTCAACATTCTTCGCATGCTCAAAAAAACATTTCGCTGGATCCCCACCGAAACCAGAAAAACGGTCACCCACGCACTGGTCACTAGTCGCCTAGACTACGGGAACACCCTGTACGCCGGCACCACCGCAAAACTTCAGAAAAAACTCCAACGCATCCAGAACGCATCAGCCAGACTCATACTAGACATCCCGCGTAACAACCACATATCTGGTCACCTGAAAGACCTCCACTGGCTCCCCGTCAATAAGAGGATAACATTCCGCCTCCTAACCCACGCACACAAAGCACTTTACGAACTCGGACCCGAATGCCTCAACACTCGACTTCATTCTACCCCCCCCCCCCCCCCCCCCGCCAGCTACGCTCCTCCAACCAAGCCCTTGCCACTGTACCTCGCATCAACAAGACTAATATGGGAGGAATATCCTTCTCCTACCTGGCAGCTAAAACTTGGAACTCACTTCCCACTCACCTTCGCCTCACTCAGAACCATCTAGCATTCAGAAAGCAACTGAAAACCTGGATATTCGACAAGTAATTCCCCACCCCATCAAGCGCCTTGAGACCCTCTGGGTATGTAGTGCGCTATATAAATTATTTGACTTGACTTGACTTGAGGTAAGCCTCTGCCCCCCTGTTTGTGCCGTTGTTTCTTGTTTCCATTTCAAGCACTGAGATTACTGGTATATAATCCGAGCACTCCTCGCTGCCGTTACTGCTGCGCCGATGTTGGTCCCACTGTCCGGCCACTCTAGGCGAGGCTGGAAGATGAACTTGTGAATCCCAGTGATCTGAGGCGTTGTCTGCACATTCCTCGCCGCATTCCTTCCTCTCTGAGTGGAATCTCCCTTCCTTGGCAGGCTAGTGTGATGAAAGTTGCTTCTCTTGACACAAAGGGACAGGGCGCGCAGACTTGCCTCCAGAGCGTCGCTGTAATGAAGAAACAGTCCGTTTACGCCTCCTGTCCGGTCTAGACTCGCATTCGTGTGCATTTTACTCAGTGGCGACGACCCAGTGTGTCATTGGCTCTAATGCAATGAAGGAAATGCAGCCCCACGCTGTTTGAATTGTAAAACACTACAATGACCGGAGTACAGGTTTCTAAGCCCCGGTGCCACTGCACCTGCTTCACCAACGGAACCTACTCCCCTGGTATTACCGGACCCTTCTGTTCTAAGGTGTACTTAATTGTATTGTCTAGAGACTCTAGTGCAAATGTGGCGCGCGTTTCTGCCGTTCAAATCCAAGTCACTTTTAGAAAATGTCCAACGGAATGACGTCACTAGCCGTGTTCTTAAACCGGTGTTGGGCTGACTACTGAAAGGACCGGCACCGTTCCCTTTGTGGCATGCCAGGTGGTCGTCAGGAGTGCACATACCTTTTCAAGGCTGATATGTATTCTTTACTACTGCCCCCATCGCCTTATGGTTTCATTTTCCTGTTCTCTTGTTAAAAGCCAGGCACTACTTGCTGTTTGTTGGCAGTAGAGGGAAGACTCGGTAGCTGTCCCTGAATTTGCAAGTATTTATTTTCTGTTTCATTATTTTATCTTTCTTGGATAAAAGCGCCTAACCGACAACAGGCTCCTTCTAGGCGCTGGTGAAAATCTGAGATTGCTCCGGATTGGATGTATTCGCACTCTATTTGTGTTACTTGTAGACCGTTAGTCCATGTGTTTTATTTGCTGCTTAATTACAATACTGACGTGTATTCTGATAAATTACCATCAATACCATGTGTGGTAAGACTTATGTGCTACGAATCATCACGGATGTGGCGAGGAGAGGTAGATCATCCGTGATGGCAGAGCAGAAACCTCGGGATTGTTGAATACCTTTAGTATGCGTCGACTTAATGGGACTGTGGACTCATTTATCTCCATAATAAACATGAGAGAGAGAGAAACGTCAGTTTTCCCTAAATTAATTCAATAAAACACAAAAGAAATAGTTCGCTACCTACCTCACCAAGGATCATTAAGAGTCTCTAGCTCAAGACCAGGTGGGGGGAGGGGTTAATTATTATTAAACCCTCACTCACCAGCCTAGGTGCTGAATGCTTGTAGGTGTGCTTCAACGCCTGTTTTTTTTTTTTGGTGCATTGTAGGTGTAAGTGATTTAAAGCTTACTTTGCAGTGTGACTACGGAGTGCTAGGGAGTGAAGAGTGACTAGGGAGTGCTAGGGAGGACAGAGTGACTGCAGAGTGACTAGGGACTGCAGAGTGACCGCAGAGTGACTGCAGAGTGCTAGGGTGTGCTAGGGAGTGCAGAGTGACTGCAGAGTGCTAGGGAGTGCTAGGGAGTGCAGAGTGACTGCAGAGTGCTAGGGAGTGCAGAGTGACTGCAGAGTGCTAGGGAGTGCAGAGTGACTAGGGAGTGCTAGGGAGTGCAGAGGGACTAGGGAGTGCAGAGTGACTAGGGAGTGCTAGGGAGTACAGAGTGACTAGGGAGTGCAGAGTGACTAGGGAGTGCAGAGTGCTAGGGAGTGCAAGGGAGTGCTAGGGAGTGCAGAGTGACTAGGGAGTGCAGAGTGACTAGGGAGTGCAGAGTGACTAGGGAGTTCAGAGTGAATAGGGAGTGCAGAGTGACTAGGGAGTTCAGAATGACTAAGGAGTGCAGAGTTGTGAGTGGTGAGTGCAGAGTGGTGAGTGCAGAGTGGTGAGTGCAGAGTGGTGAGTGCAGAGTGGTGAGTGCAGAGTGCAGAGTGACTAGGGAGTGCTAGGGAGTGCTGGGGAGTGCAGAGTGACTAGGCAGTGCTAGGGAGTGCAGAGTGACTAGGGAGTGACTGGGGAGTGCAGAGTGCCAGGGAGTGCAGAGTGCCAGGGAGTGCAGAGTGCCAGGGAGTGCAGAGTGCCAGGGAGTGCAGAGTGCCAGGGAGTGCTGAGTGCTAGGGAGTGCAGAGTGACTAGGGAGTGCAAGGGAGTGCAGAGTGACTAGGGAGTGCAAGGGAGTGCAGAGTGACTAGGGAGTGCAAGGGAGTGCAGAGTGACTAGGGAGTGCAAGGGAGTGCAGAGTGACTAGGGAGTGCTAGGGAGTGCTGGGGAGTGCAGAGTGACTAGGCAATGCTGGGGAGTGCAGAGTGACTAGGGAGTGACTAGGGAGTGCAAAGTGCAGAGTGCCAGGGAGTGCAGAGTGCCAGGGAGTGCAGAGTGCCAGGGAGTGCAGAGTACCAGGGAGTGCAGAGTGCCAGAGAGTGCAGAGTGCTAGGGAGTGCAGAGTACTAGGGAGTGCAGAGTGACTAGGGAGTGCAAGGGAGTGCAGAGTGACTAGGGAGTGCAAGGGAGTGCAGAGTGACTAGGGAGTGCAAGGGAGTGCAGAGTGACTAGGGAGTGCAAGGGAGTGCAGAGTGACTAGGGAGTGCAGAGTGACTAGGGAGTGCAGAGTGACTAGTGAGTGCAAGGGAGTGCAGAGTGACTAGGGAGTGCAAGGGAGTGCAGAGTGACTAGGGAGTGCAAGGGAGTGCAGAGTGACTAGGGAGTGCAAGGGAGTGCAGAGTGACTAGGGAGTGCAAGGGAGTGCAGAGTGACTAGGGAGTGCTATGGAGTGCTAGGGACTGCAGAGTGACTGCAGAGATTAAGCTAATGGCAATGTAAATGGCAATGCCATTTATTTATCTGTTTTCAAAACCAACACATAAATACAAATGTTGTCATTTACAATGCCAATAGCTCTAACTTTTCCAAAGGCGAAAACATTGCATTGTAAATGCTTGTTTAATTTTTTTTATTGATTTGAGCAAGAAAATGTGCCTGGCAATACAAAAGTTCATACATTGCTAATAGAAAATCAAGTATAAGGAAGGTAAAAACAAGTAGCATCAAAGAATCTTTTAATTCTTCCAACTTCAAACACCCTAAACACATATTTCATATAACAACAACATTCATAACCTGTTCCTTTTTTAGAATCACACAGTGTCACGATTTGTATTTGTGAGATGATGTCCACTAATGTAAGTGGGCACCCCGCACCAGTCCAGACAACCCTTATGGTGATTTAGGAGGTTTTAGACAACTTTAGAAAGCTCTCTAAGTGGTAGCTGTGGAGAGTAGCCTTCTGGAACCACACAAGTATGTATTTATTAGATAATACTCTGTAACACGTTTAGATATCTCCTACCTGGATATAAATGAAATGCACACAATACTTTGCAAAGAGATACAGTAAATATCACAGAATACACAGTGGGCCGGGGGGTGGACCAAACCATATACTACGAAAGTGATATAAGAACCACGACTCAGATCAAGACAATGTCGAGAGGACGTAGAAGTGCTGGGGACCCAGGGAACCACACAAGGTGAGCGACTAGAAACCCCATGGAGAACGTGTGCAGTGTGGGAACACAACTGTGTGCTCCGTACAATTCTAGGTCTAAGTCACATTTGGAATTTTAAAGATTAAGGACCCTTCTCAGTGGACTCTGAAGAAATCCCGTGGAAGACAGAAGGTTGTAGAGCCACCCCACCCATGCATACCCTTGTACCCACATTCCCTACACCAGGGAAGCCGGGTGCATAGGTGTGAAGTGGTGTCAGAAACCGCCATCGCTCACTGGAGGTGCTCGAGGTTGGGGCTACTTGGAGCCTGAAGATCTTCTTGGAAGGAAGCCAACAAGCCTTTGCAAATGTAAGTTAATGCGGTGCACAGGGGTTCGGTTATTGCAGCTCCCACGAGGGATACTGGCCTCAAACTTGATAAGAGGGCAGGACACACCTTGAGAGCTGTGAAGAACCACTATATGTGTTGCAGAATCTTTCAGAGTTTGGAGGAGCTCAGGATCTGCAGACCGGTCTACTCAGTTGTGGTGCCTCCAAATGTAGGGAAGTGACTCCTTCACTTCAAGGTAAATTCCTTCAGGTGTCTTTGATGCACACAGGCCTTGAAAGGTTCCTGTATGGTGCACAGGCACAGACAATACAGCATATTGGAAGGGAGACGAAGTCAAGCCCAAATGAAGTCCAGTGAAGTCCAGAGTGTCCAGACGGTAGAAGAAGAAGTGGTGTCTGATCTGAATCTTGTCCCACGACAAATCTAGGGACTCACCCACTTGTAAGTCCTTAGGTACCCTCAGGAAAGGGTTGGGGCGATTCATGGGACCCTCCCAGGGGAGGGTCTGGACAGGGGGAGGTTACTCCTATGTGCTTTGTCAAGTTTCACGCTAGAGCGGGAGCCAACGGTTCCCAGAGCTGGTTGAACTGTACTATGCACGGGGACACCAAATGGGCCCCTCATGCAGAGTGGCACTGGCAAGCGTACCTACCCAACCCCAATACACTAAATCCTGTCTGGGAGGTGGTGGCACCTCCCTGTGACAAGATGCCTATTGTTCTGCCTCCTCCTGCTTGAGCTTGGCTCAGCAGCAGGAGGGCGGAATTGTGTCCCCGGTTGGCAGCAACTATTTTGTGCTGTCCGGGTCTAGAAGGCTGACACCGGCAACACTCAGAGCCTAACAGAGGGCTTTTCCAGTGCTTGAAATCATACCACTCACACAGTTTATGGTATGGAGGTATAATTCCAACATGTTTGATACCAAACATGATAGGATTAGTTGCAGTCGTTTTCGAGATGGTCACTGCGTAATTACGAGGTGCCCCTCTATATAGTATGTTCACTTACAACCCGGGAGAATGGACTCTGTAGGCTCTAGGGGTGTCCTCACACTTAGAACCAAGCACCCTGCCTTCAGGATTTCTAAGCCTGCTATGGGGGTGACTTATATGTTTTAAGTGCAGTGACCCTAGATATAGGAAACCTATATCTTTGGTAATTGGTTCTAGCACCAGCTTACACAGGCGGCAATGGCATGCCTGTAGTTCCATTTTGAATGGTCTCCCATGGGTGTCACACTGCATGCTTCAGCCCATGGGTTACCTTTGGGGTACCAATTATTATTATTATTATTATGTTTCTTATATAGCGCCTGAATCGACCCCCGAAGGGGTATCTCCGCGCTTGCCTTGGGAACTCGTCCTGGCTTTTTCCCTGTGAGATAGCCCCTACAGGGCATCCCCAAGGTGAAAGCCAGGCATCCCGCCGCGGGGGGGCCGTTGTGGAGATTAAGCAAGCTTAATGCCCAGAGTTGCAGAGTGTGAACCCATGATTAGGTCAGGCACCGAAGCGAGAATTATCGAGTCCATGGACATTTGAGCTCAAGACCCTGCCGCGTCGGGAATTGAACCCTGGTCCCGGGTCTGACCTCTGCTTCAGGGTCTGCCTGCTCTAACCAGTGAGCCACACTTCTCCACTGCCCTGGGTACCTTAGTACCATATTGTGACAGATCCACGTCCCCTACCTCGTCCAGGCGACCTCGTCCCTCGAAGCCCCGGACCTCGCCATTCGATCCTGTGGCGTCCATAGCTACCCGTACTCCACCCCTCTCTCCTTCTTTGCAGGAGCCAATAGCAACAAGCGGAAAACCGGAAGGACTCGCCAGTGACCCCGGAAGTCCCTCCCCCAACCCTGAGGCGAAGTGCGGAAAAGCCGGAATCGAAGAGAGCAGTGTGTTCAAGCAGGAGGACTCGTGGCAGGAGACAGCGTGCGGAGAACCTACGGAGACGAGCGGTGAAGCGAAAGAAGAAGACGAAGTCTGGACCGAGGATTGGTGGAGTCTGGTGGAGGAGGCTGGAGAGCGGCCGCAACTCGCGGGAGAGTTGCGGCGGGGCAAGTGAGTACCAATTCCCCTTGTACAGAGAGTGTAAATATTAGCGTGTAAAGTAGTCAAACCCCCACCTTGCACCCAGCACTGTAGAACTCTGTATATTACCCGTTTGAAGTCACAGGCACAGTAGTATATAAAATCCCGCACTCGCCCGACACTCAGTCACCCTTCTGCCCTCCCATTCTTCCTCTTTCCCCCTCTGGACCCATCCCCTACCTTCCTCACGTTCGCTCAAAGTCCCGCACCCCCTTGGTGAAGGTATATGGCATCAGCCTGGTATAGTTCGTCGGACTAACGGCCCTCTTTCTCTCTCTCCTTCCCATACCTCCGAGGAGCTGCCGCCCCGGTGACCAACCAACTAATCCCTCTGGAAGAAGCCCTCAAAACGACTTCCTGCCAAGCACCTTCCCTCCGCGAAGAGCCATCGTCTCGACATCAGGCCAAGCACCGCTTCAGGACACTGTTCTCACTCCCCCCCCACATCGAACTCTGTATTGACAATAAAAACCGGCTAAGACCACATCGAACTCTGTATTGACAATAAAAACCGGCTAAGAGATAGCCCACTAAATACGGCCTCCACGCCTGTTATTCCGGTCTGCCTACACCCCATGATCACACATATACTAGGGACTGATAAGGCAGACCCCCCAGGATTTTTAGGCATAAATTAGTACATTTAGTGGCACAAGAACAGAAATTTAGCGGCGCAAAAATTTAAATTTTGCGGCATTTTAGGGGCAAATTATTTTAGTACTTAAAAAAAAAAAGTACCCCAGCGGGTCCCGACCCATGCCCACAGGATTTCTTTTAGAAAACTCAGCAATATCATGTGACATGTGCCTATAGCTCAGATGCTGTTTAATACGCTAAAGAAGTGTTCTTAAGTACGATAATAAAATGTGTGCGCCTGTTCATAAAATAAATAATCTATGCAATTTACGTAATACTTAACGCATGTATGAATGCAGTCCCTCACATTACAAACGCACACAAACATCTAGCAGATTTCTACAAAATTTACAATTGAAAATGAAGCATACCTAATAGGGCAGTATACATTCAAAATTGATTAACACACTGACTGCAGTGAAGTGCTTCATTGTGTGCACAAGTTAAAGAGCACAGGCATGCATTCCCCCCTCCCTTCACCACTCTCACTTATGGACCCTGTGCCTCTCCTGCTCCATCAGGGCACAAAGCCCCTTCCCAGAATATTAGCGCTTGGTTTCTAGGCACTGTTACTTGCAGTCATTTGTTTGCGCCCTTCTTGCATATTCATTTTCTAGGCTGTCACCAAGCTTCCCGAATTGGGTAACATTGCTAAGAGAATGGCGTCTCTGGGAGTCTGTGAACTAATACAAAGCTCCCCCCATTTGGAAGGAGACACCCTGTTGCACAGCTTGAAACATAGACAGGATTGTCTATAAACAGTTCATCAAAATTGATTCCATCTCATGTAAGGGTTCCAAGAGTATTTAATACTTCATCAAAAGTTCAACATAATTCAAAGTTCATAAATTTCATCCAACGCAAAAATCATCCAGTCATAGATCATCCCCAATGCATTTCGGGCAGATGACAAGCCCTTCCTCAGGGGACAACTCAGAAAATCTGAACCAAGACCGCACCGTCCAAGACCGAACCGTTATTAGTCTGAGCTTCCTTCAAATCCTTGCATCCGGAGCTGCTGTTGCTTGAATCTACCAACGATCCGCGCTCAGCACAAGGAGAGTCGAAAGTGAAAGTATTACTCTCACAGGACCCGCCCCGGCCGGCGGGGGCGGGTCCTGTGAGAGTAATACTTTCACTTTCGACTCTCCTTGTGCAACAGCAACAGCAGCTCCGGATGCAAGGATTTGAAGGAAGCTCAGACTAATAACGGTTCGGTCTTGGACGGTGCGGTCTTGGTTCAGATTTTCTGAGTTGTCCCCTGAGGAAGGGCTTGTCATCTGCCCGAAATGCATTGGGGAGGATCTATGACTGGATGATTTTTGCGTTGGATGAAATTTATGAACTTTGAATTATGTTGAACTTTTGATGAAGTATTAAATACTCTTGGAACCCTTACATGAGGTGGAATCAATTTTGATGAACTGTTTATAGACAATCCTGTCTATGTTTCAAGCTGTGCAACAGGGTGTCTCCTTCCAAATGGGGGGAGCTTTGTATTAGTTCACAGATTCACGCTGTGAGGTACAGACAGCGTATTACCCCGTTAGCACGCCACAAAATCATTATTTGGATTGAATTATTGAACTATCCCGCTGTGCAAGTCCCTCCCTTACTGCTTTGTCTCTGGGAGTCTGCCTTGGAGCTGCCAGGGAGTTCAGCAGGGCAGGTGCACAGGGCAAGTAGTTTCGGGTACAGCGACGTCCCGAGAGAGTCTGCAGTTTAAAAAATGCTCCTTCAGTGCCCGCACTCAGCGTGCCACTGCCCACCCATCCTCAATCATAAAGCATATGTTTTCAGTCCAGCTAGGGGCTGCGTGGAGGCTTGGGGGTGCAGGCCTTTAAAACTTAGGGGCCCATTAGGATAGCGGGCGGATTGCCCCCGCCGGCCTGGCGGGGGCAATCCGCCCGCCATTAGCACCTATATTCCCCCCGCCATATTAGTATGGCGGGGGGGACAATGGCGGACGGAAAGACCGTCCGCCGCTTTTCCACCTCGGTCGCCTTGCCGCCGGGGCGCAAAAAGGATTAATATGGTGGCGGTGTCTATTAGACACCGACAGCCATATTACAATGGGCTTAGTTAGATGCCTTTCCGTGGCAGTGATGCCGCCACAGAAAGGCATGCGGTCTTCACTCTGGGGGCCCCCTGCGGGCCCCCAGAGTGAAGGAGAGGTGGGGGGTGCACACGGGGGGTACCTGTGGTACCCCCCAGCATTTGCATACACGAAGCGGCAGGCACCGCGTGGTGCCTGCCGCTTCGTGTATGCAAATGCATACATGCATTTTTAGCATTGTGGCGGGCGGTGCAGAGAGTACCGCCCGCCACAATGTTAAAAATGAGGGATGCGCTTGCCACTGTCGCAGGCGCATCCTAATCCCCACCACGGGACCCCCGCCCTTATGGCGGGCGGTCCCAATCCCAGTGAGGATGGCGGACGGGCAAAGTCCGCCCACCATCCTAATGACCTCCATAGTGTCTGCTGACTCAGTGCCACGCTGGTTCCACCTCCTTGGCCATGCCTGTAGCAGGGTCCCGGTGCAGTGCAGTGTAAAGTAGCAAGTCTATGGCAGCCCCTATAGGGAAAACAAAGCTGCTGCGGGTTTACACGCCAGAGGATCACACCCAGTCACTAGTTAACTATATGTCTAGCCTACCTTGTACATTGTAAGCGCCGAACCAGTAAATTAATTAATTAATTTAATGTTCTGGGTATTTCCTGACAGCTAATACCAGTGTGGAATACACTAGCAGAGGTGAGCTCATGGCACAATGAACCAGCGAGGCATGTCAATGCAGAAAACACCTTGCCCAGAGCCCATTAGCAGACCCCCCAGGATATTACCAGTAAAAAAAAGGAATTTTGCTGGCACTTTTGTAAAAAAAGGAGCCTTATACTGCCGATTTTGCGATTGTTTTGCAAATCACGAAATCCTGGAGGAGTCTGATAAGGGTGCCCCAGTATCCAATCTGGGATGTGCCTAAGTACTGAACACAACAATTTAAGGGAGAAAGCTGATAGACTGGGATCCTGATTAGCAGGTTCCCAGTCAGACTAGCCAAGAACAGCTGAGCACCAAGCAAAAAGTGGGGGTAACCATAGAAGCAGATCCTTCTTTTCTACTGTATTTTTCTTTCCAGTTCTGGCAAGTTGGAGTGATTGCCGACTTCGGTTCTTGAGGGTTCTGGTTTGTCCGAGGTAAGGATGACCCTTTTCTGGTAGTCATTGTGCTGCAGACAATGAAAAGCGAGAGCAGACTGTGCCTTCCAAAAGGAGTCACACGAGGAAAAAACCCGTAGGGAAAATCCTCTGCTGAGCGCAGAGACTCCAGGAATGGAAAGGAAGGAAAGGGCCCACAAACAATGGCAAACACCAGCAAGGAGTGGAGAAATGAAGACAGTGATTCCAAATAGGAGTGGAAGGCTTCAAGGGATCCAACCTGGAACAGGAAGCTCCAACCGGAAGCAAAAGTGCACGAACAGGAGGCAAAAGTACACCAGGCAGGAGCAAAAGGCCCCAACAGGGAGCGAGGACACACCAGCAGGAGGAAGGAGTGTTGCAATGCAAGAAAATGAATGATTCAGCCCCTTATATACCCATAGACAGGAAGTGACATAACAGGAAATAAGCATTTGCCATCTTGGGAGGGAAAAGATAATGCAAACAATAGGAAAGAATACCATCTTAGAATGGTAAAACAACAACCTTCCCAAGGTCCTCTCTGAAACAGGACTGGGGAATCATGGGAAGAAGAAAGCAACAAGATAACCCCAAGAGAAGAGTAGAAATCAAGAATTTGTATTTGACAAAAAGATATGTATAATATGCCCAAAGGATTATGTTACTGGAAGCCACAGTTTCAGAACTGGAGCTGCGGCATTCCTATTGTTCAAAACATTTCTTAACTGGCCGCTGCGTGGAGCTGCGGTGTGCTCCACTCAAAAAAGAAATAGGCGTCGCAGGGGCGATAACAGTGGGCTGCTGTGCAGCCCTGCGATGCGTCCAAGAAGGTGAGGCGCCGCGGGGGCTACGGATTACTGTCTAAAATACCCTCTTTGCATAAGCCTCCTCAAACTGATAGATCCGGGCCAATTTAATAGGCCACTGACCTATTGTTGGTACCTTTGATGATTTCCAATTCGGCAGCACCAAAGACCTAGCCACCGCTAGGTCTATACTAATAAAATATAGCTAATATTATGTTAACTGGAGTCTAAATGAGAGAAGCCAAATAAAACCAACAACGTTGATGGAAGGATAGCCAATGACATGCAGCGACTAATAATCCTAAAAACCTCCTCCAAAAAATGGTGTAGGCTAGGGCATGCATAAAATATATGTCCCCACCTACCTACCCCATACATCTTGCAAACATTGATCCGGAGTTGATGGAAACGTTTTATGACGTCTATGAGGCGTGTAATATGCCAATCATCTTAATAGAAAAGTCATTCTCTTAAGGTTTCCCGCTCTCAAGGCCTTGTGACCAATCTCACTCAAGAGTTGCCATTCCTAAGTCTTAAACCTGCAGCCCGTTTCTTGCAAAATGTTTGGTCGGAGCTCCTCAATAAGCTTACTATTAGCACTCTGGCGTAGCAAACGGAACCAGTTTCCTATTCCACATAATTTCTCATTGTTAAAACACCTTTTTAATATTTGTACTGTTTCATTGATCATCATATAGTTGTTTTTAAGGAAATTGGTTATTTGGATAAAACTTAACCATAGAGCTTGATTTTGGCTACCAAATTACTGTAATATCGATTCCATGTTACCAGGTTAGTAAGGTTATAAAAGTTACCTTTAAAAAAACCTTGTTCACTCCATGACTGCAAGACCCCTTGTGAAAGCTGTAGGCCCCAAATCGCGCATTCTTGGAGACAGGTAAGTGCATTGCATACATGTACATTATGTGCTTTAAAAAACAGCTGGGTGCATACGACTACTGTCGTTATGACTTTATACCATGTTTTCTTGGGTAGCTTTGTTGACTGAAGAAAAACTGGTAAATTAATTGCATTTTCTTTTAACATATGATTTAGAATACAATTATCATATTTCGACCCAGATGTTACTAATTGTATTGACCGGCTAACTAAAGAGTTCTGATAATATGTTGGAAAATTTGGTAATACTAGCCACCCCCTGTTCTGTGTCTAACTGAAGGGTAGAGAGTTTTACCTCAGATTTTTTTTGCCCATACAAACTCCTGAATAACTCTGTCTAAAATAAGAGTTTGGCACTCTCAGAGGGAGGTTCAGAAACAAAAATATAAACAAGGGGAGTATTGACATTTTAACTAATGAAACTCGACCCACTAATGACAAGGGTTATAACATCCACCTCTCTAGTAGCCTTTTTACCTTTATAAGGGTATTCCTATAGTTTAAGTGGAACAATTGTGTAAAAATAATGTGTTACATGTAGACCTTATTATCTTATGGGTTGTTGTGGTAGAGTCTGTAGCCCTGCTGGCCACTGGGCCTTAATAGAGTTAAACAGAAGCAACTCTTTTTTAGACTGATTGGCTTTATAGCCACCTAGGCTTGTAAAGCCTGGATTTCCTCCAGCGCTTCCTGAATTTTTGCACCTTCAGCCTTCAGATATAAGATTATATACTCAGCAAAAAGTTAATTTTTTTCCATCCTGTTATAAGGCTAAGATTGATGGATTAGAGAGGATTGTGACTGCTATTGGCTCAATAAAGAAAGAGAACAGGAGTGGGGACAATGAGCATCCCTGATGGGTGCCATGCCTAATCTAAACCTCTCCCACCTGTTCCACATTAAGCATTATCTTTGCTTTACCCCCTTTGTATACTTCCTTTAACATCGCTATCAACTGAGATAGGAAGCCAAACTTCCATAAAATGTAAAAACAAAGCCTGCCAGTCAACCAGGTTGAACACTTTTCTGCGTCCATCATTAAGATTGCAGCCTTGTCCTTGTTGACTAAAATGATTAATAACCTGGGTCAAAAAGAAAGTATTAGCTGCCATTGATCTGCCTGGTATGAATCCTGTTTGATCAGCAGGGCACTCAGAGCAATCCTATTCGCCCAAATTTACATAAAAAGTTTGCAGTCTGCATTTAAGAAACTTACTGGCCGATATGAATTGGGGTCGCTAGGATATTTATCTTTTTTAAAATACTAACCACAACTGACTACTTGAATCTTTTGGAGATAGGGATCCCATCCATAATTTGGTTAAACAGAAATATTAAAAATGGGGTAAGATCAATTAAAACATCTTGTATACCTCACGAGGAATACCATCATTCCTACTAGCCTTAGCACTAGCCATACCTTTCAATGTTTCGGCCTGTTCTATGGGCTCAATGGACTTATTGTAGGCTTTGATATTGTCCCTAGTAATTTTGGAAGCTGGAATGTGTTGAAGTAACTTTCTAACTCTTGTGGGTCTACTACCTGGATTTCTGCATTGATTTGTTTAAAATGGAGGAGAAATATTTCTGCTATCCTGTCTTTATCTTCCACCATAGTTGCAGTACTAGGGTCTCTTATTTGTGTGATTATTTGCCTATTCCGCTGCGTTTTAGTAGACCATGCTAGATATTTGCCTATGTGCTGGCTTTCTTCATACACTTTCTGTTGGTATGCCTTACTCCTCTTCTAAAATAAAAAGAAATTCTTAGTAGGTTGTTTGCCCTCTCCAATTTTTGCTATGATGCCTTATCATCGTAATCTCTTGAGCTCGCAGAGTTAAGTATTTTTAGCCCATTCTACTCTTTTGTAGAATTTCTATCTTCTGTGCCCTCTGCTTATCTGTCCCAGCTTTATAGGAGAAAACCTGCCCCCGAAAAGAGGCCTTAAAAGTTCCCATACCATAAAACTTGGGGCCGTATTTATAGTATCCTTAAAAAATTGCTGTATAAACCTATGCATTTCTTCAATCCATTTCAGGTCCGTAAGAAAAGATTTATCAAACTGCCATCTGGCATTTCTTTTTCTAGACATACTCAATATTATTTCTAGGGAGACTATAGAGTGGTCCTAAAACAAGTTCGTAATACTCTCCGACCCTCCTCTTCCTAAACGCTTATCTACCAGATAATATTCCAATCATGAAGCTATTTTGAACATTGAGGAATAACATGTGAACTGGGAAAGGTCCGGGGGATCTGCTCGCCATGGGTCTATTAAGGCTAAATCTTCCTTCATAATCTTAATCAATTTCGAGGTCTGGTTTTAATTGTTGCTTAGTGTTATTTGAGGTGTTTAATCCTAGTTCTTGTATAAAGTTAAAATCTCCCCCCATAACTATGGGACCTTCAGCGTTTATTAACAGATCATAAATCTGCTCTAAAGCTTTAATATCATCATAGGTTGACCCATATTATTTCGAAAACATAAGAGGGACCCCAAGAACTTTAATCTCAATCCAGATCCATGTTGCTGCCTCATACTGGATTACCTCTCTCACCTCCCAATCCAACATACTTGAAAACAGAATACGAACTCCCCCAACTACCATATTGGCCGAAGCAAAATACGCTTGTGAATATTTCCTTGGCAACAACAGTTTGGGAGTATTAGACATAAAATGCGTTTGCTGTAAAAATTGTTTAGGGAAGAAGTAAGGAATAACCTCTACTAAACTGAATCGACGAAAGCATGCAACAAATGGTTTTGAGGGGAGCAGGAGTTGGAGCCCCAGCATTGATCCCTTCATCAGTAAAGCAGAGGGCGAAGAGGAAAGAAGCGCAAATGTGCATTCTGGAGGTGAGGAGAGAGAAGAACTCAGCAAGAAATGGGGGAGTGGGGGCGTGGCATACAGCCGATCAAGATGGCTGTGTTGTCGAGGAACTCCAGGGACGGTAAAGCCCTTCACAATGATCCGTACACTTATCCGGTAAATTACGAAACTCCATGGGCCGGGACGGAGGTCCGGGACCAGGCGGTGCATAGCAGCGAAACTCCGGTGTAAATCCGATGGAGGGGAGCGGCAGACATCGTGTGTGGCGAGTGGCGGCCTACCATCGAACAGAAGCCAGGGCCTACAGTGGCAGGAGGCCGGGACTGAGACGGAGAAGCGGCGGAGCGAGACAAGAGCAACCCCGGTAACGCCATTCCTGCACTGCACCGGCTATTTCCAGTACGGCTCAGAGTGGTATCTGAAGATAAGACGTGGTTCTTTGAGACTCCGGAAGAGGCCTACGACTTGCTTGAAGGTTGGCAACGATTGGATAGACCGCGGCGCGGGAACAGAGATCGCCAACGCCGGGAGGTAGAAGGCGACGCAAATAGTCAAGAAACGCAGCACCATGGAACGGACAGCACACCAAGATCGGAAGCAGAGGAGACTGGACAAGGATAAGCCCACCGGCCCTGAAGATTCTTGGGATAGATCTCCTATGGCTGCTAAGCTGTGGCGGCGCCGCCTTGGCTACTGGACTGAAGCCGGCCCTGGAGGGGTGGAAGGACTGAGGCCTCCTATGGACTCTTAACCCCTATCAAGCAAGTACTATGGTTGGGGTTGAGAAGAAGCACTCTGCTGTGTTGGGGTGGCGGGAGGTTCTAAGTCCGCAAAGCAGGGAGGCAGGGAGGCAGGGAGGGAGGGGAGGACAGTGGGGGGGGGAAGTTGGAATTTGTTTTGCGTTATTTTCGTTTGTATAGGCACTGATAGTAAAGCGACGACTCAATGGCATGGCAGATCCTTACTTAAGTCAAGGGGGCGACAGTTCAGCCACCTATACACTAGGCACATGGCAGTAGAAACGCACCCTGACAGCAACCAAGGTACAACACAGGAGGCCCCAATAGCCCCTCTGAAAATCGTGACATGGAACGTGCGAGGGTTGGGAGATAAGATAAAGAGGGAGCTGGTATTACAGGCTCTAAAACGCCAGGGCCCCGTGTTAGCGCTATTACAGGAGACACACCTCATGGGGGTGGCAAGCAAAGCGATGGACAGATGGGGATACAAAATGATAGCACACTTTGAGTTCTCCTAGGGTTCCCGGGGAACAGGCATCCTGGTGAGGAAAACATCCCCATTCATAGTTCTACAGACTAGGATGGACGACCAGGGAAGGTTCGCAGCAGTACAGGGCCAGTGGGAGGGTAGGCTCCTTAATTTAGTATCAGTATATATTCCACCGTCATTGCACTCAGTGGCATTCCCAGCGCTCAGCGACTTCCTTCTCACCCTACCAGAAGTAGACCTTATCATTGGGGGGGACTTCAATACTATAATGGACACCACCATAGACAAGTTCCCGGCTCGCTCTCCAATGACCAGACCCTCCCATCTCCGGAGCTTTGTAGGGGCATTGGGGCTCGTAGATGTTTGGAGACATATGCATCCCACAGCTTGCCAATATACATACCACTCCACTGTACACAACAGTCTGTCCCAAATAGACTATTTTCTAATGTTAGGCGCCAGACTCCAGCACATTGAAGAGGTAGACATAAAGCCCAGGGCCATCTCGGACCACTCCCCGGTGTTACTGACCCTCTCCTGTTGACGGAAGGCCCGCCGGCGGGTGTACACTATCTATCCTGGATATCTCAGGGTTCCCGTCATTAGAAAGGAACTCGGTAAAACCACTATACACTTCTTTGAGGAAAACACTGCATCAGTGACCTCGCCCTCCATAGTGTGGGAAGCGTACAAAACGGTCCTCAGAGGACAAGCAATTGCCTCCATTGTGGGGCACAAGCGTGCGAAACAGACAGAACTGTTAGAGTTAGAACTAGCTCTGCAAGCAGCTAACACAGAGCATTCCACAGACCCCTCGCCAGAAACGGCACACACCCTGCGCCTCCGACAACAGCAATATAGGGACTATCTACAAAGACAGACAGTGGACGGCATGACAGCGACAAAGCATAACATTTACGACGTAGGGGATAAAGCAGGTAAAATGTTGGCCTGGGTCGATAGGAGAGGGGATGGCCCTAGGGGTATACAACAGCTACGGATGAGGGAGGGACAGCTTACAACGCACCCAGACGACATAGTACACACACTGGCAGAACACTTTCGGGAGGTTTACACCCCAACTTTGGAGGTGACGGAGGCAGAAATGGAGGACTCCCTCCTACGTATCGAGATGCCAACCCTTACACCAGAGGCTTCCTCTGACCTGGAAGCAGATCTAACGACTGAGGAATTGCAAACTGCAATTGGTTCGATACAATCTGGGAAAGCACTAGGGCCCAATGGGATACCGATAGAATGGTACAAACAAATGGCCGTGACTGTGGGCCCGCATCTCTTAGCAATGTATAATGAAAGCCTGGAGAAGGGCGAACTTCCACTAGACCAAAGAGTAGCGACGATAGTAGCAATCCCTAAGCCTGGTAAACCCCCAACCGAATGCACGTCCTACCGCCCCATATCACTACTGAATGCGGAAGCGAAGATCTTAGCTAAATTATTAGCAAACAGATTGATGACCCATCTCCCACAATTGATACACCCAGACCAATCGGGTTTCATGCCCAATAGGAATACAGCCCTTAACCTTCGACGCGTGCATGGAGCCCTGGCAAAGGCTCCCTCACTGTCGGAACCGGCGGTAATATTGTCTCTGGATGCGAAAATGGCCTTCGATATGGTGGAATAGCAATACTTATTTACGGTCTTATTGCATATGGGATTCGGTCCTAAATTTAGTGCATGGAGACGACTCCTTTACACGGAACCCTTGGCTAGGGTAGTGGCCAACGGGCATCTCTCTGACGAGATAATGCTGGTAAGAGGAACACGCCAGGGATGTCCCTTGTCGCCGCTCCTGTTCGCACTGGTAATGGAGCCTCTGGCGACACTGATTAGGAAAACCCCATTGCTAAAAGGAAATCGATGAAGGGAGGGCTGAAAGGACCGTCTGTCGCTTTAAGCGGACAACATGCTAGTATACCTCACAGACCCAGAACGCGGTATACCCGCACTTCATAACATCCGAATACAGGAACACTATCGGAATATCCATGGAACAGACACTAGACAGTCCCTTGTAGATCACTTCCTACAACATCATAAGAACAACCTGAGCTTCAATTTTGTTGGCCTAAAAAGACTAAAAATCCATAAACGAGGAGGAGATTTGGACCAAATGCTTCGCCGAGAAGAGAGCTCATTAATCATTGAATGGAAACTGTAACAAAAGGACTTAACCAGGAATATGAGTGGCATCACTGGCTGTAACTGATCTCACGTTTCCTACTGTGAGATGATGCAATAACACCATGGACATAGACACAGGTCTATAACAGTTGAGTGATATCATTGACTATAACCCTTCTTACTCTCCCCACTGTGAAATATTGAAACAATGCTATGGACAAAGTTGTATGTTTTTTAACAGATGAGATGAACAACTAAATCAGGGCTTGCAAAAATGTATACTCTCTCTAGAAATAACCACTATGCTCGATCACTTTTCTGATAAAACCCATTTAGCATTTTTGCGGAAATGCTGAGACCCAATGTACCGATACAAACTTATGAGTGACTAAGGATGCTAGAAAGCGGAAATGGTTTATATCACTCTTAAAAAATGAACAGTAGATGAGGACCCAGCCTGTTGCAAACCCAGGTGCTCAAAAAAGAGTGTTAATATCCCTGCCTCTGCATGTCTTGAGACCTAACCAGAACTGCCTTTTGACAGAGGATGCTATCCTAGGTGCTCAAAAAAGAGTGTTAATATCCCTGCCTCTGCATGTCTTGAGGCCACGCCATATCTGCCATTTGACAGATGTTGCCAATGTAATCCAAAACTAAAAATTCACATCTCCTATTCAGAACTAATTATCATTCATCATCTTTTTTTCTTAAACTGAGACAAGAGCACAAGATATATGGGTGAGCATACGATACTCGCCTACACTGCATAAGCTGTCAAAAGTTGACATTCTGTTAAGTAGGTATCTACACCTCTTATAAATGGCGCCCGTTTTATCGAGCTGAATGGGATACCGTTTTGAAAAAAATCCCGTAGTTAAACACTCCTTTTTTCTTGGACGAACTCAACTGCTGTTACACACTTAAAAATTAGCACGATGTCTTTTTTGCACGTCAACTTACTCCTTAACCACAACAATAAATAAACAATCCTAAACGTAGAATAATCAAAGGTTAACCCGCTCTCGGGGTTACTACTTCCGGGTCGGTTCCTTCAATTACCGGGTTCCCGCGGCTGTAGCAGCGCTGGGATTCAACCCAAGAACCACCATGTCGGAAGGATTTTAGGAGCAGGGGCATCAGCCTAAAAAGTAAGTTTCGTGTGCATGCCTTTCAAATTGTTTTTTGTTACTTCTGTAATTACGGATGTATACCATCCCCCTTTTCTGGGACGGAAGCGCCCTAACTACCGTATATTTGAACAACACGCCGACACACTTGGCGTGTGAAACCTTTCTAATTAAAGCTACATGCCGTCCTGCTTTTCCGCGTACTGCCAGCCTATTTTAATTGCTCACGTTTCCTGCTTACTTTTCGTATACACTACGAGCTGCAGTGCTACCCACCAACTATAGACTATCTATATAAACAGACGCACTTATCTGGGTGACACTGCCTTTTAAAAGCAACCTAATGTCTGTACAGATATGTGGCGCAGCACCTACCTTAAGCCTTTGTGATTATGCCACAATAATAGCAGGCTAACGAACTCAGCAATTCCTGCACCGCCATGTAAATAATGCCCGTTTTTTTATAAATTAACAAACACAGGAATGATTTTCCTTTTTACAACAATACTACAAAAATGTAATGAATATGTGTAGCTCGGCTACTATTTTTAATCATGTGTCTTTTGGAATATAGGAACTCAGCAAACTCCTTCTAATAGAGGCTACTCATGACTTTGCTACATGCACGTTACAACCTAATGTTAGTTACTAGGACCATCACTAGCTTGAACTATTTGCCAATTTATGATCCTTTTGATAGCGTTCCTCGTGATGCAGGCACAATAGCCATGTTTAAACTTATTGAACAATAGGCACCACCCCTAATGGGTTAGATATACTTTGAGAAAATGATTTATAGTAACCAGTTTGTAAGATAGCGTGAACCCTGCTACTCTTTTTTGCAATTTTTGTAATGTAGATAGATGCTTTTATATATTGAAAGTTTGTTTGTATTTCTCACAATGTTTCACCTAACATACTATGCGAAAGACCGACTGTCATAACAATTGTACTCATGAATTTTTCTGTTTGAATTGACAGAAAATGTTTTACCTTTGAAGAATTATATTTTCGCATTTGGAAACTGTAAATATATGGAAACCACAACCATTTTTGTCAATAAGTCAAACTAGGTATTATGATTGTCTTCCATTTACTACACTGTACCTTTCTCTAATCACTTATTATTTTCTGTTTTGGTACTTTGGGACTTTTTCTAGATTGAAAAATTGAATATCGTGACACCTTTCCCTACGCTTACTAGATCTTGCCGTCTTTCTAAAAACCCTAAAAAACTCTAAAACATCACTAATATCGCTTCCTTCTGAATTCTCTCTTGTGCGGTTCTGGTACAACTTAAATCACTGCATTTGACTCTAGAATCACCACTTCCCTTTGAGCATATAGATAAGGCTTTTTTTCGCTATGACACCACAAAATCACCCTAACCACTTCCTCACACTAGGTGTTTTCTCTGTTCCTCTTGGGGTCAACTGCTCTTAAAACCACACAACTAAAATATTCTCTCTTATCCTCCTCAACAGCCTTGAGAAAGCCCCGGCGCAAATCGCCAAGAGGGGGCGAAACACGTGTCGGCTGTCCTTGTTCTATGAATAAAAATAAAATAAAGAAACTTCACTGCAATTATAATGTCTCTGTCCTTCATACCACGATCTGGAAAGAATGGATATTGATCTTGAAAAACTGATGTGAATTTCTGTGGAGAACACACTTACCACTTTTCAAAACTGTTTCTTTACTTGAAGCCCAAGAGGTCCAGAGCTTCGAGTGTGTCTCCACCCACCAATCAACACTACTTATTCAAGTGTTGTTCAAGCCTTGAAATCCTTGGACCTTTGCTACCCCATTTACATTCTGAATATATGGATTTTTAAGGCTCAAACAACTGATTTCCTTCAACCCACTAATCAGTACTCAAAGCAATTCACCATTGGGGTATATAAGACCAACTAACAAACAATGGCATCATACAACTCGAGACGTGATAGATGAAATGACAGATTGGAAGCAGCATTTGACCCCACAGGCGCAACTATAAGTCGAACACCCAGCACCACCAACTTAATGTCAGCTAAAAGCACTTTCCAGGCCTTGGAAAAGGTTGCAAAAAAGGAGACCTCAAAGTGGTGGGAGGTAGCATCCCTCAAAAAATACTTGGAACATAATCTCATCCCACGGGGATTACGCATTTTGATCTTTCCTCCAATCGAAACAACAGCTCCAGAAAAACTACAACTATGGGAAGACAACCTTCGTACTGCCTCTAACAACATGATCCGACAACTTATAGACATTGCAATGGAAGAATATGAAATCAACAAAAAAGAAGTTGATACCTTATCCAAAAGAATTGAAGACGCAAACTGGGGTGAGATCACAACCAAAAATTATGAGATCCTAAACAAATTTCTGGACGAATTTGAGGAAGATATTATCCAAAGAAAAAATCGGAAATTCAGACGCGACCTGCAGGACTATCAACAAGGGAGAGTGTACACTTTTGCACAAAAATATGATAACATCAACACTTCGACACCAAGCAATACGGTTAGCGAATCCATACAGACACCATCGTCATCTGAGGCAGGGTGAGTAGAAAACGTATCCATTTCATCTAATCTGAGACCGCAGGTAAATTTTCGGGAGGAGGTTCAACGACACCGCCTAGGAAACATACAAGACAATCGATCACGACCACCAAACTTGGGCACACCAAAACCAAATACACTGGGTGTACAAACCAGAGCAAGGAAAAGGGAACAACATCAGATCAAAACATAACCAATAACTTGGTACTCAATCTGTCTACAACTACCTTGTCGGAAACACACAATCAAATCCTAAACAAAGGGCTGTCCTTCTGTCCAACTGCTCAATGGGATCTAGTAAAAACCAAAATAGACCTCTTCAAATTCACTAGGAGATTGAAACTACATTCCTTCTTTCAGGAAAATCCGAGAAGACGGACGACGACCAACTACAATAACCAAACTAGTGATCTGTCTGCACAAGACTTGGAAAACAGCAATCTCCTACTTCACCTGTCCTCTGAGGAAACACCGGATGACTTGGAATCACTGACTACAACTGCAGATGAACTAGGCATTGACATCTTCCATACTAAACCGAATCCCTTGAAGAAAAAGTCAAGATTCACCCCGTCACTACCACCTGGCAACTCGATTGATATGTTTCTCTCTAAAGTGACCGAAGATCTAAACAAGGAATTTGACAGGTACAAAGCCAAGCAAAAATATACCCCAAAAAACATTACCGCCAAAGAAAGACTTGCACTGGCCGAAATACAACAGAACAAAGAACTGACAATAAAGGAAGCGGACAAAGGGGGAAATGTAGTTATTTTAAATACTTCAGATTACCTCTTAGAAGCACAACGACAATTGGATGATAACACTTGTTACCAGGTCTTGGAAAACAATCCCACGCAACAAATCCAAGAAAGACCATCTGCATTACTTGACCTATGGCATGAAAAAGGCCTCCTCAGCATTGAAGAAAAGAATCTCTTATACATCAAAAACCCAGTTGTACCAACTCTGTATCTATTACCTAAGGTGCATAAACCAGGGCGAATTCCAAAAGGAAGACCTATAATCGCTGGCATTGATTCTGTTTGCTCCAATCTAGGAGCTTTCATTGACGCAGAGCTACAGCCTCTAATGAAATCCCTTCTGTCGTTTATTAGGGACACAAAGGATGTACTCCAAAAACTAGAAAATATAGCATGGCAAGAAGACTTTTTCTTAATTGCAATTGACATCACCAGTCTATACACATCAATTAAACACTCAGATGGTATAGCTGCTACTAGAAAATACCTGCAAACTCGCTCAGTTCATCTAACGGCGCGCAACAGAATGATCCTTGACTTTCTTGAGTTCTGCCTATTTAACAATTACTTCCTCTTCAATGGGAAATATTATTTACAACTGCGGGGGACCGCAATGGGGGCAAAATTTGCACCCCCATATGCCTGCCTCCTGATGGGAGTGGTTGAACAACATTGGCTCTGGCAAGAAAGATCGGAAGATGTGACAGACAACATAATAATGTGGGGTCGTTACATAGACGATATTTTAATGATCTGGCAAGGAACAGAGGACAAACTCAGATCATTTATCAAGTCTATGTCACCGAATCAATGGGGTATTGAAATCACATATAACATCTTGAAAACAGAAATTGAATTCTTGGACCTGTCTATTTACATCTCAGAGAATCAGCTACATACCAAAATTTACAGAAAACCGAGCTCTGCAAACTCTATCTTGCATGCCACCAGCAGCCATCCTTACAAACATTCCAGGAGGGGAATATAGAAGAGCACGCATGAACTGTAGCTCTGTGGAAGAGTATGAAACACATTCAGCAAACATAACCGAACGCCTGAGACAAAGAGGTTACAAAGAACAACCACTGACTAAAGCACTTACCAAATTCAAAACATCTGATAGACAGAGCTTACTGCACAACAACCAACTACAAGAGAAGAAACAAACGATTCGCTTTACCACTGAATATGATAGCGGTCAACAACATATTCGCAAGACCCTGCAAAAACACTGGCACCTGTTGAAAGATAACCCAACCCTGTCCGATACAATACAAGATAAACCCCAGATGGGTTTCTCGCGAAGCAGGAACTTAAGAGATATTCTCTGTCCATCCTTTCTAGATACCAAACCAAAACCAAGAGCATTTCCACCTCAGACCATTGGTTTTTACACTTGCATGAACTGTTCAATCTGCAAATTGGGCAAATCTAGAACTAAAGAAGTCCTAATCAATGGCAACAAATATAAGATCAAAGATCTCATCAACTGTGAAAGTACCTATGTTATTTATCTAATAACATGCCCTTGTGGACAACACTACATTGGCAGCTCTAAAAGACCTTTGAAAGTCCGAATACAGGAACACTATCGGAATATCCATGGAACAGACACTAGACAGTCCCTTGTAGATCACTTCCTACAACATCATAAGAACAACCTGAGCTTCAATTTTGTTTGCCTAAAAAGACTAAAAATCCCTAAACGAGGAGGAGATTTGGACCAAATGCTTCGCCGAGAAGAGAGCTCATTAATCATTGGAATGGAAACTGTAACAAAAGGACTTAACCAGGAATATGAGTGGCATCACTGGCTGTAACTGATCTCACGTTTCCTACTGTGAGATGATGCAATAACACCATGGACATAGACACAGGTCTATAACAGTTGAGTGATATCATAGACTATAACCCTTCTTACTCTCCCCACTGTGAAATATTGAAACAATGCTATGGACAAAGTTGTATGTTTTTTAACAGATGAGATGAACAACTAAATCAGGGCTTGCAAAAATGTATACTCTCTCTAGAAATAACCACTATGCTCGATCACTTTTCTGATAAAACCCATTTAGCATTTTTGCGGAAATGCTGAGACCCAATGTACCGATACAAACTTATGAGTGACTAAGGATGCTAGAAAGCGGAAATGGTTTATATCACTCTTAAAAAATGAACAGTAGATGAGGACCCAGCCTGTTGCAAACCCAGGTGCTCAAAAAAGAGTGTTAATATCCCTGCCTCTGCATGTCTTGAGACCTAGCCATAACTGCCTTTTGACAGAGGATGCTATCCTAGGTGCTCAAAAAAGAGTGTTAATATCCCTGCCTCTGCATGTCTTGAGGCCACGCCATATCTGCCATTTGACAGATGTTGCCAATGTAATCCAAAACTAAAAATTCACATCTCCTATTCAGAACTAATTATCATTCATCATCTTTTTTTCTTAAACTGAGACAAGAGCACAAGATATATGGGTGAGCATACGATACTCGCCTACACTGCATAAGCTGTCAAAAGTTGACATTCTGTTAAGTAGGTATCTACACCTCTTATAAATGGCGCCCGTTTTATCGAGCTGAATGGGATACCGTTTTGAAAAAAATCCCGTAGTTAAACACTCCTTTTTTCTTGGACGAACTCAACTGCTGTTACACACTTAAAAATTAGCACGATGTCTTTTTTGCACGTCAACTTACTCCTTAACCACAACAATAAATAAACAATCCTAAACGTAGAATAATCAAAGGTTAACCCGCTCTCGGGGTTACTACTTCCGGGCCGGTTCCTTCAATTACCGGGTTCCCGCGGCTGTAGCAGCGCTGGGATTCAACCCAAGAACCACCATGTCGGAAGGATTTTAGGAGCAGGGGCATCAGCCTAAAAAGTAAGTTTCGTGTGCATGCCTTTCAAATTGTTTTTTGTTACTTCTGTAATTACGGATGTATACCATCCCCCTTTTCTGGGACGGAAGCGCCCTAACTACCGTATATTTGAACAACACGCCGACACACTTGGCGTGTGAAACCTTTCTAATTAAAGCTACATGCCGTCCTGCTTTTCCGCGTACTGCCAGCCTATTTTAATTGCTCACGTTTCCTGCTTACTTTTCGTATACACTACGAGCTGCAGTGCTACCCACCAACTATAGACTATCTATATAAACAGACGCACTTATCTGGGTGACACTGCCTTTTAAAAGCAACCTAATGTCTGTACAGATATGTGGCGCAGCACCTACCTTAAGCCTTTGTGATTATGCCACAATAATAGCAGGCTAACGAACTCAGCAATTCCTGCACCGCCATGTAAATAATGCCCGTTTTTTTATAAATTAACAAACACAGGAATGATTTTCCTTTTTACAACAATACTACAAAAATGTAATGAATATGTGTAGCTCGGCTACTATTTTTAATCATGTGTCTTTTGGAATATAGGAACTCAGCAAACTCCTTCTAATAGAGGCTACTCATGACTTTGCTACATGCACGTTACAACCTAATGTTAGTTACTAGGACCATCACTAGCTTGAACTATTTGCCAATTTATGATCCTTTTGATAGCGTTCCTCGTGATGCAGGCACAATAGCCATGTTTAAACTTATTGAACAATAGGCACCACCCCTAATGGGTTAGATATACTTTGAGAAAATGATTTATAGTAACCAGTTTGTAAGATAGCGTGAACCCTGCTACTCTTTTTTGCAATTTTTGTAATGTAGATAGATGCTTTTATATATTGAAAGTTTGTTTGTATTTCTCACAATGTTTCACCTAACATACTATGCGAAAGACCGACTGTCATAACAATTGTACTCATGAATTTTTCTGTTTGAATTGACAGAAAATGTTTTACCTTTGAAGAATTATATTTTCGCATTTGGAAACTGTAAATATATGGAAACCACAACCATTTATGTCAATAAGTCAAACTAGGTATTATGATTGTATTCCATTTACTACACTGTACCTTTCTCTAATCACTTATTATTTTCTGTTTTGGTACTTTGGGACTTTTTCTAGATTGAAAAATTGAATATCGTGACACCTTTCCTTACGCTTACTAGATCTTGCCGTCTTTCTAAAAACCCTAAAAAAACTCTAAAACATCACTAATATCGCTTCCTTCTGAATTCTCTCTTGTGCGGTTCTGGTACAACTTAAATCACTGCATTTGACTCTAGAATCACCACTTCCCTTTGAGCATATAGATAAGGCTTTTTTTCGCTATGACACCACAAAATCACCCTAACCACTTCCTCACACTAGGTGTTTTCTCTGTTCCTCTTGGGGTCAACTGCTCTTAAAACCACACAACTAAAATATTCTCTCTTATCCTCCTCAACAGCCTTGAGAAAGCCCCGGCGCAAATCGCCAAGAGGGGGCGAAACACGTGTCGGCTGTCCTTGTTCTATGAATAAAAATAAAATAAAGAAACTTCACTGCAATTATAATGTCTCTGTCCTTCATACCACGATCTGGAAAGAATGGATATTGATCTTGAAAAACTGATGTGAATTTCTGTGGAGAACACACTTACCACTTTTCAAAACTGTTTCTTTACTTGAAGCCCAAGAGGTCCAGAGCTTCGAGTGTGTCTCCACCCACCAATCAACACTACTTATTCAAGTGTTGTTCAAGCCTTGAAATCCTTGGACCTTTGCTACCCCATTTACATTCTGAATATATGGATTTTTAAGGCTCAAACAACTGATTTCCTTCAACCCACTAATCAGTACTCAAAGCAATTCACCATTGGGGTATATAAGACCAACTAACAAACAATGGCATCATACAACTCGAGACGTGATAGATGAAATGACAGATTGGAAGCAGCATTTGACCCCACAGGCGCAACTATAAGTCGAACACCCAGCACCACCAACTTAATGTCAGCTAAAAGCACTTTCCAGGCCTTGGAAAAGGTTGCAAAAAAGGAGACCTCAAAGTGGTGGGAGGTAGCATCCCTCAAAAAATACTTGGAACATAATCTCATCCCACAGGGATTACGCATTTTGATCTTTCCTCCAATCGAAACAACAGCTCCAGAAAAACTACAACTATGGGAAGACAACCTTCGTACTGCCTCTAACAACATGATCCGACAACTTATAGACATTGCAATGGAAGAATATGAAATCAACAAAAAAGAAGTTGATACTTTATCCAAAAGAATTGAAGACGCAAACTGGGGTGAGATCACAACCAAAAATTATGAGATCCTAAACAAATTTCTGGACGAATTTGAGGAAGATATTATCCAAAGAAAAAATCGGAAATTCAGACGCGACCTGCAGGACTATCAACAAGGGAGAGTGTACACTTTTGCACAAAAATATGATAACATCAACACTTCGACACCAAGCAATACGGTTAGCAAATCCATACAGACACCATCGTCATCTGAGGCAGGGTGAGTAGAAAACTTATCCATTTCATCTAATCTGAGACCGCAGGTAAATTTTCGGGAGGAGGTTCAACGACACCGCCTAGGAAACATACAAGACAATCGATCACGACCACCAAACTTGGGCACACCAAAACCAAATACACTGGGTGTACAAACCAGAGCAAGGAAAAGGGAACAACATCAGATCAAAACATAACCAATAACTTGGTACTCAATCTGTCTACAACTACCTTGTCGGAAACACACAATCAAATCCTAAACAAAGGGCTGTCCTTCTGTCCAACTGCTCAATGGGATCTAGTAAAAAACAAAATAGACCTCTTCAAATTCACTAGGAGATTGAAACTACATTCCTTCTTTCAGGAAAATCCGAGAAGACGGACGACGACCAACTACAATAACCAAACTAGTGATCTGTCTGCACAAGACTTGGAAAACAGCAATCTCCTACTTCACCTGTCCTCTGAGGAAACACCGGATGACTTGGAATCACTGACTACAACTGCAGATGAACTAGGCATTGACATCTTCCATACTAAACCGAATCCCTTGAAGAAAAAGTCAAGATTCACCCCGTCACTACCACCTGGCAACTCGATTGATATGTTTCTCTCTAAAGTGACCGAAGATCTAAACAAGGAATTTGACAGGTACAAAGCCAAGCAAAAATATACCCCAAAAAACATTACCGCCAAAGAAAGACTTGCACTGGCCGAAATACGACAGAACAAAGAACTGACAATAAAGGAAGCGGACAAAGGGGGAAATGTAGTTATTTTAAATACTTCAGATTACCTCTTAGAAGCACAACGACAATTGGATGATAACACTTGTTACCAGGTCTTGGAAAACAATCCCACGCAACAAATCCAAGAAAGACTATCTGCATTACTTGACCTATGGCATGAAAAAGGCCTCCTCAGTATTGAAGAAAAGAATCTCTTATACATCAAAAACCCAGTTGTACCAACTCTGTATCTATTACCTAAGGTGCATAAACCAGGGCGAATTCCAAAAGGAAGACCTATAATCGCTGGCATTGATTCTGTTTGCTCCAATCTAGGAGCTTTCATTGACGCAGAGCTACAGCCTCTAATGAAATCCCTTCTGTCGTTTATTAGGGACACAAAGGATGTACTCCAAAAACTAGAAAATATAGCATGGCAAGAAGACTTTTTCTTAATTGCAATTGACATCACCAGTCTATACACATCAATTAAACACTCAGATGGTATAGCTGCTACTAGAAAATACCTGCAAACTCGCTCAGTTCATCTAACGGCGCGCAACAGAATGATCCTTGACTTTCTTGAGTTCTGCCTATTTAACAATTACTTCCTCTTCAATGGGAAATATTATTTACAACTGCGGGGGACCGCAATGGGGGCAAAATTTGCACCCCCATATGCCTGCCTCCTGATGGGAGTGGTTGAACAACATTGGCTCTGGCAAGAAAGATCGGAAGATGTGACAGACAACATAATAATGTGGGGTCGTTACATAGACGATATTTTAATGATCTGGCAAGGAACAGAGGACAAACTCAGATCATTTATCAAGTCTATGTCACCGAATCAATGGGGTATTGAAATCACATATAACATCTCGAAAACAGAAATTGAATTCTTGGACCTGTCTATTTACATCTCAGAGAATCAGCTACATACCAACATTTACAGAAAACCGAGCTCTGCAAACTCTATCTTGCATGCCACCAGCAGCCATCCTTACAAACATTCCAGGAGGGGAATATAGAAGAGCACGCATGAACTGTAGCTCTGTGGAAGAGTATGAAACACATTCAGCAAACATAACCGAACGCCTGAGACAAAGAGGTTACAAAGAACAACCACTGACTAAAGCACTTACCAAATTCAAAACATCTGATAGACAGAGCTTACTGCACAACAACCAACTACAAGAGAAGAAACAAACGATTCGCTTTACCACTGAATATGATAGCGGTCAACAACATATTCGCAAGACCCTGCAAAAACACTGGCACCTGTTGAAAGATAACCCAACCCTGTCCGATACAATACAAGATAAACCCCAGATGGGTTTCTCGCGAAGCAGGAACTTAAGAGATATTCTCTGTCCATCCTTTCTAGATACCAAACCAAAACCAAGAGCATTTCCACCTCAGACCATTGGTTTTTACACTTGCATGAACTGTTCAATCTGCAAATTGGGCAAATCTAGAACTAAAGAAGTCCTAATCAATGGCAACAAATATAAGATCAAAGATCTCATCAACTGTGAAAGTACCTATGTTATTTATCTAATAACATGCCCTTGTGGACAACACTACATTGGCAGCTCTAAAAGACCTTTGAAAGTCCGAATACAGGAACACTATCGGAATATCCATGGAACAGACACTAGACAGTCCCTTGTAGATCACTTCCTACAGCATCATAAGAACAACCTGAGCTTCAATTTTGTTGGCCTAAAAAGACTAAAAATCCCTAAACGAGGAGGAGATTTGGACCAAATGCTTCGCCGAGAAGAGAGCTCATTAATCATTGGAATGGAAACTGTAACAAAAGGACTTAACCAGGAATATGAGTGGCATCACTGGCTGTAACTGATCTCACGTTTCCTACTGTGAGATGATGCAATAACACCATGGACATAGACACAGGTCTATAACAGTTGAGTGATATCATAGACTATAACCCTTCTTACTCTCCCCACTGTGAAATATTGAAACAATGCTATGGACAAAGTTGTATGTTTTTTAACAGATGAGATGAACAACTAAATCAGGGCTTGCAAAAATGTATACTCTCTCTAGAAATAACCACTATGCTCGATCACTTTTCTGATAAAACCCATTTAGCATTTTTGCGGAAATGCTGAGACCCAATGTACCGATACAAACTTATGAGTGACTAAGGATGCTAGAAAGCGGAAATGGTTTATATCACTCTTAAAAAATGAACAGTAGATGAGGACCCAGCCTGTTGCAAACCCAGGTGCTCAAAAAAGAGTGTTAATATCCCTGCCTCTGCATGTCTTGAGACCTAGCCATAACTGCCTTTTGACAGAGGATGCTATCCTAGGTGCTCAAAAAAGAGTGTTAATATCCCTGCCTCTGCATGTCTTGAGGCCACGCCATATCTGCCATTTGACAGATGTTGCCAATGTAATCCAAAACTAAAAATTCACATCTCCTATTCAGAACTAATTATCATTCATCATCTTTTTTTCTTAAACTGAGACAAGAGCACAAGATATATGGGTGAGCATACGATACTCGCCTACACTGCATAAGCTGTCAAAAGTTGACATTCTGTTAAGTAGGTATCTACACCTCTTATAAATGGCGCCCGTTTTATCGAGCTGAATGGGATACCGTTTTGAAAAAAATCCCGTAGTTAAACACTCCTTTTTTCTTGGACGAACTCAACTGCTGTTACACACTTAAAAATTAGCACGATGTCTTTTTTGCACGTCAACTTACTCCTTAACCACAACAATAAATAAACAATCCTAAACGTAGAATAATCAAAGGTTAACCCGCTCTCGGGGTTACTACTTCCGGGTCGGTTCCTTCAATTACCGGGTTCCCGCGGCTGTAGCAGCGCTGGGATTCAACCCAAGAACCACCATGTCGGAAGGATTTTAGGAGCAGGGGCATCAGCCTAAAAAGTAAGTTTCGTGTGCATGCCTTTCAAATTGTTTTTTGTTACTTCTGTAATTACGGATGTATACCATCCCCCTTTTCTGGGACGGAAGCGCCCTAACTACCGTATATTTGAACAACACGCCGACACACTTGGCGTGTGAAACCTTTCTAATTAAAGCTACATGCCGTCCTGCTTTTCCGCGTACTGCCAGCCTATTTTAATTGCTCACGTTTCCTGCTTACTTTTCGTATACACTACGAGCTGCAGTGCTACCCACCAACTATAGACTATCTATATAAACAGACGCACTTATCTGGGTGACACTGCCTTTTAAAAGCAACCTAATGTCTGTACAGATATGTGGCGCAGCACCTACCTTAAGCCTTTGTGATTATGCCACAATAATAGCAGGCTAACGAACTCAGCAATTCCTGCACCGCCATGTAAATAATGCCCGTTTTTTTATAAATTAACAAACACAGGAATGATTTTCCTTTTTACAACAATACTACAAAAATGTAATGAATATGTGTAGCTCGGCTACTATTTTTAATCATGTGTCTTTTGGAATATAGGAACTCAGCAAACTCCTTCTAATAGAGGCTACTCATGACTTTGCTACATGCACGTTACAACCTAATGTTAGTTACTAGGACCATCACTAGCTTGAACTATTTGCCAATTTATGATCCTTTTGATAGCGTTCCTCGTGATGCAGGCACAATAGCCATGTTTAAACTTATTGAACAATAGGCACCACCCCTAATGGGTTAGATATACTTTGAGAAAATGATTTATAGTAACCAGTTTGTAAGATAGCGTGAACCCTGCTACTCTTTTTTGCAATTTTTGTAATGTAGATAGATGCTTTTATATATTGAAAGTTTGTTTGTATTTCTCACAATGTTTCACCTAACATACTGTGCGAAAGACCGACTGTCATAACAATTGTACTCATGAATTTTTCTGTTTGAATTGACAGAAAATGTTTTACCTTTGAAGAATTATATTTTCGCATTTGGAAACTGTAAATATATGGAAACCACAACCATTTATGTCAATAAGTCAAACTAGGTATTATGATTGTATTCCATTTACTACACTGTACCTTTCTCTAATCACTTATTATTTTCTGTTTTGGTACTTTGGGACTTTTTCTAGATTGAAAAATTGAATATCGTGACACCTTTCCTTACGCTTACTAGATCTTGCCGTCTTTCTAAAAACCCTAAAAAAACTCTAAAACATCACTAATATCGCTTCCTTCTGAATTCTCTCTTGTGCGGTTCTGGTACAACTTAAATCACTGCATTTGACTCTAGAATCACCACTTCCCTTTGAGCATATAGATAAGGCTTTTTTTCGCTATGACACCACAAAATCACCCTAACCACTTCCTCACACTAGGTGTTTTCTCTGTTCCTCTTGGGGTCAACTGCTCTTAAAACCACACAACTAAAATATTCTCTCTTATCCTCCTCAACAGCCTTGAGAAAGCCCCGGCGCAAATCGCCAAGAGGGGGCGAAACACGTGTCGGCTGTCCTTGTTCTATGAATAAAAATAAAATAAAGAAACTTCACTGCAATTATAATGTCTCTGTCCTTCATACCACGATCTGGAAAGAATGGATATTGATCTTGAAAAACTGATGTGAATTTCTGTGGAGAACACACTTACCACTTTTCAAAACTGTTTCTTTACTTGAAGCCCAAGAGGTCCAGAGCTTCGAGTGTGTCTCCACCCACCAATCAACACTACTTATTCAAGTGTTGTTCAAGCCTTGAAATCCTTGGACCTTTGCTACCCCATTTACATTCTGAATATATGGATTTTTAAGGCTCAAACAACTGATTTCCTTCAACCCACTAATCAGTACTCAAAGCAATTCACCATTGGGGTATATAAGACCAACTAACAAACAATGGCATCATACAACTCGAGACGTGATAGATGAAATGACAGATTGGAAGCAGCATTTGACCCCACAGGCGCAACTATAAGTCGAACACCCAGCACCACCAACTTAATGTCAGCTAAAAGCACTTTCCAGGCCTTGGAAAAGGTTGCAAAAAAGGAGACCTCAAAGTGGTGGGAGGTAGCATCCCTCAAAAAATACTTGGAACATAATCTCATCCCACAGGGATTACGCATTTTGATCTTTCCTCCAATCGAAACAACAGCTCCAGAAAAACTACAACTATGGGAAGACAACCTTCGTACTGCCTCTAACAACATGATCCGACAACTTATAGACATTGCAATGGAAGAATATGAAATCAACAAAAAAGAAGTTGATACTTTATCCAAAAGAATTGAAGACGCAAACTGGGGTGAGATCACAACCAAAAATTATGAGATCCTAAACAAATTTCTGGACGAATTTGAGGAAGATATTATCCAAAGAAAAAATCGGAAATTCAGACGCGACCTGCAGGACTATCAACAAGGGAGAGTGTACACTTTTGCACAAAAATATGATAACATCAACACTTCGACACCAAGCAATACGGTTAGCAAATCCATACAGACACCATCGTCATCTGAGGCAGGGTGAGTAGAAAACTTATCCATTTCATCTAATCTGAGACCGCAGGTAAATTTTCGGGAGGAGGTTCAACGACACCGCCTAGGAAACATACAAGACAATCGATCACG
Organism: Lissotriton vulgaris; assembly: GCF_964263255.1. NCBI lineage: Eukaryota > Metazoa > Chordata > Amphibia > Caudata > Salamandridae > Lissotriton > Lissotriton vulgaris. Next base: position 1,018,912,418 of record NC_141685.1, read on the forward strand.
ACCACCAAACTTGGGCACACCAAAACCAAATACACTGGGTGTACAAACCAGAGCAAGGAAAAGGGAACAACATCAGATCAAAACATAACCAATAACTTGGTACTCAATCTGTCTACAACTACCTTGTCGGAAACACACAATCAAATCCTAAACAAAGGGCTGTCCTTCTGTCCAACTGCTCAATGGGATCTAGTAAAAAACAAAATAGACCTCTTCAAATTCACTAGGAGATTGAAACTACATTCCTTCTTTCAGGAAAATCCGAGAAGACGGACGACGACCAACTACAATAACCAAACTAGTGATCTGTCTGCACAAGACTTGGAAAACAGCAATCTCCTACTTCACCTGTCCTCTGAGGAAACACCGGATGACTTGGAATCACTGACTACAACTGCAGATGAACTAGGCATTGACATCTTCCATACTAAACCGAATCCCTTGAAGAAAAAGTCAAGATTCACCCCGTCACTACCACCTGGCAACTCGATTGATATGTTTCTCTCTAAAGTGACCGAAGATCTAAACAAGGAATTTGACAGGTACAAAGCCAAGCAAAAATATACCCCAAAAAACATTACCGCCAAAGAAAGACTTGCACTGGCCGAAATACGACAGAACAAAGAACTGACAATAAAGGAAGCGGACAAAGGGGGAAATGTAGTTATTTTAAATACTTCAGATTACCTCTTAGAAGCACAACGACAATTGGATGATAACACTTGTTACCAGGTCTTGGAAAACAATCCCACGCAACAAATCCAAGAAAGACTATCTGCATTACTTGACCTATGGCATGAAAAAGGCCTCCTCAGTATTGAAGAAAAGAATCTCTTATACATCAAAAACCCAGTTGTACCAACTCTGTATCTATTACCTAAGGTGCATAAACCAGGGCGAATTCCAAAAGGAAGACCTATAATCGCTGGCATTGATTCTGTTTGCTCCAATCTAGGAGCTTTCATTGACGCAGAGCTACAGCCTCTAATGAAATCCCTTCTGTCGTTTATTAGGGACACAAAGGATGTACTCCAAAAACTAGAAAATATAGCATGGCAAGAAGACTTTTTCTTAATTGCAATTGACATCACCAGTCTATACACATCAATTAAACACTCAGATGGTATAGCTGCTACTAGAAAATACCTGCAAACTCGCTCAGTTCATCTAACGGCGCGCAACAGAATGATCCTTGACTTTCTTGAGTTCTGCCTATTTAACAATTACTTCCTCTTCAATGGGAAATATTATTTACAACTGCGGGGGACCGCAATGGGGGCAAAATTTGCACCCCCATATGCCTGCCTCCTGATGGGAGTGGTTGAACAACATTGGCTCTGGCAAGAAAGATCGGAAGATGTGACAGACAACATAATAATGTGGGGTCGTTACATAGACGATATTTTAATGATCTGGCAAGGAACAGAGGACAAACTCAGATCATTTATCAAGTCTATGTCACCGAATCAATGGGGTATTGAAATCACATATAACATCTCGAAAACAGAAATTGAATTCTTGGACCTGTCTATTTACATCTCAGAGAATCAGCTACATACCAACATTTACAGAAAACCGAGCTCTGCAAACTCTATCTTGCATGCCACCAGCAGCCATCCTTACAAACATTCCAGGAGGGGAATATAGAAGAGCACGCATGAACTGTAGCTCTGTGGAAGAGTATGAAACACATTCAGCAAACATAACCGAACGCCTGAGACAAAGAGGTTACAAAGAACAACCACTGACTAAAGCACTTACCAAATTCAAAACATCTGATAGACAGAGCTTACTGCACAACAACCAACTACAAGAGAAGAAACAAACGATTCGCTTTACCACTGAATATGATAGCGGTCAACAACATATTCGCAAGACCCTGCAAAAACACTGGCACCTGTTGAAAGATAACCCAACCCTGTCCGATACAATACAAGATAAACCCCAGATGGGTTTCTCGCGAAGCAGGAACTTAAGAGATATTCTCTGTCCATCCTTTCTAGATACCAAACCAAAACCAAGAGCATTTCCACCTCAGACCATTGGTTTTTACACTTGCATGAACTGTTCAATCTGCAAATTGGGCAAATCTAGAACTAAAGAAGTCCTAATCAATGGCAACAAATATAAGATCAAAGATCTCATCAACTGTGAAAGTACCTATGTTATTTATCTAATAACATGCCCTTGTGGACAACACTACATTGGCAGCTCTAAAAGACCTTTGAAAGTCCGAATACAGGAACACTATCGGAATATCCATGGAACAGACACTAGACAGTCCCTTGTAGATCACTTCCTACAGCATCATAAGAACAACCTGAGCTTCAATTTTGTTGGCCTAAAAAGACTAAAAATCCCTAAACGAGGAGGAGATTTGGACCAAATGCTTCGCCGAGAAGAGAGCTCATTAATCATTGGAATGGAAACTGTAACAAAAGGACTTAACCAGGAATATGAGTGGCATCACTGGCTGTAACTGATCTCACGTTTCCTACTGTGAGATGATGCAATAACACCATGGACATAGACACAGGTCTATAACAGTTGAGTGATATCATAGACTATAACCCTTCTTACTCTCCCCACTGTGAAATATTGAAACAATGCTATGGACAAAGTTGTATGTTTTTTAACAGATGAGATGAACAACTAAATCAGGGCTTGCAAAAATGTATACTCTCTCTAGAAATAACCACTATGCTCGATCACTTTTCTGATAAAACCCATTTAGCATTTTTGCGGAAATGCTGAGACCCAATGTACCGATACAAACTTATGAGTGACTAAGGATGCTAGAAAGCGGAAATGGTTTATATCACTCTTAAAAAATGAACAGTAGATGAGGACCCAGCCTGTTGCAAACCCAGGTGCTCAAAAAAGAGTGTTAATATCCCTGCCTCTGCATGTCTTGAGACCTAGCCATAACTGCCTTTTGACAGAGGATGCTATCCTAGGTGCTCAAAAAAGAGTGTTAATATCCCTGCCTCTGCATGTCTTGAGGCCACGCCATATCTGCCATTTGACAGATGTTGCCAATGTAATCCAAAACTAAAAATTCACATCTCCTATTCAGAACTAATTATCATTCATCATCTTTTTTTCTTAAACTGAGACAAGAGCACAAGATATATGGGTGAGCATACGATACTCGCCTACACTGCATAAGCTGTCAAAAGTTGACATTCTGTTAAGTAGGTATCTACACCTCTTATAAATGGCGCCCGTTTTATCGAGCTGAATGGGATACCGTTTTGAAAAAAATCCCGTAGTTAAACACTCCTTTTTTCTTGGACGAACTCAACTGCTGTTACACACTTAAAAATTAGCACGATGTCTTTTTTGCACGTCAACTTACTCCTTAACCACAACAATAAATAAACAATCCTAAACGTAGAATAATCAAAGGTTAACCCGCTCTCGGGGTTACTACTTCCGGGTCGGTTCCTTCAATTACCAGGTTCCCGCGGCTGTAGCAGCGCTGGGATTCAACCCAAGAACCACCATGTCGGAAGGATTTTAGGAGCAGGGGCATCAGCCTAAAAAGTAAGTTTCGTGTGCATGCCTTTCAAATTGTTTTTTGTTACTTCTGTAATTACGGATGTATACCATCCCCCTTTTCTGGGACGGAAGCGCCCTAACTACCGTATATTTGAACAACACGCCGACACACTTGGCGTGTGAAACCTTTCTAATTAAAGCTACATGCCGTCCTGCTTTTCCGCGTACTGCCAGCCTATTTTAATTGCTCACGTTTCCTGCTTACTTTTCGTATACACTACGAGCTGCAGTGCTACCCACCAACTATAGACTATCTATATAAACAGACGCACTTATCTGGGTGACACTGCCTTTTAAAAGCAACCTAATGTCTGTACAGATATGTGGCGCAGCACCTACCTTAAGCCTTTGTGATTATGCCACAATAATAGCAGGCTAACGAACTCAGCAATTCCTGCACCGCCATGTAAATAATGCCCGTTTTTTTATAAATTAACAAACACAGGAATGATTTTCCTTTTTACAACAATACTACAAAAATGTAATGAATATGTGTAGCTCGGCTACTATTTTTAATCATGTGTCTTTTGGAATATAGGAACTCAGCAAACTCCTTCTAATAGAGGCTACTCATGACTTTGCTACATGCACGTTACAACCTAATGTTAGTTACTAGGACCATCACTAGCTTGAACTATTTGCCAATTTATGATCCTTTTGATAGCGTTCCTCGTGATGCAGGCACAATAGCCATGTTTAAACTTATTGAACAATAGGCACCACCCCTAATGGGTTAGATATACTTTGAGAAAATGATTTATAGTAACCAGTTTGTAAGATAGCGTGAACCCTGCTACTCTTTTTTGCAATTTTTGTAATGTAGATAGATGCTTTTATATATTGAAAGTTTGTTTGTATTTCTCACAATGTTTCACCTAACATACTATGCGAAAGACCGACTGTCATAACAATTGTACTCATGAATTTTTCTGTTTGAATTGACAGAAAATGTTTTACCTTTGAAGAATTATATTTTCGCATTTGGAAACTGTAAATATATGGAAACCACAACCATTTATGTCAATAAGTCAAACTAGGTATTATGATTGTATTCCATTTACTACACTGTACCTTTCTCTAATCACTTATTATTTTCTGTTTTGGTACTTTGGGACTTTTTCTAGATTGAAAAATTGAATATCGTGACACCTTTCCCTACGCTTACTAGATCTTGCCGTCTTTCTAAAAACCCTAAAAAAACTTTAAAACATCACTAATATTGCTTCCTTCTGAATTCTCTCTTGTGCGGTTCTGGTACAACTTAAATCACTGCATTTGACTCTAGAATCACCACTTCCCTTTGAGCATATAGATAAGGCTTTTTTTTCGCTATGACACCACAAAATCACCCTAACCACTTCCTCACACTAGGTGTTTTCTCTGTTCCTCTTGGGGTCAACTGCTCTTAAAACCACACAACTAAAATATTCTCTCTTATCCTCCTCAACAGCCTTGAGAAAGCCCCGGCGCAAATCGCCAAGAGGGGGCGAAACACGTGTCGGCTGTCCTTGTTCTATGAATAAAAATAAAATAAAGAAACTTCACTGCAATTATAATGTCTCTGTCCTTCATACCACGATCTGGAAAGAATGGATATTGATCTTGAAAAACTGATGTGAATTTCTGTGGAGAACACACTTACCACTTTTCAAAACTGTTTCTTTACTTGAAGCCCAAGAGGTCCAGAGCTTCGAGTGTGTCTCCACCCACCAATCAACACTACTTATTCAAGTGTTGTTCAAGCCTTGAAATCCTTGGACCTTTGCTACCCCATTTACATTCTGAATATATGGATTTTTAAGGCTCAAACAACTGATTTCCTTCAACCCACTAATCAGTACTCAAAGCAATTCACCATTGGGGTATATAAGACCAACTAACAAACAATGGCATCATACAACTCGAGACGTGATAGATGAAATGACAGATTGGAAGCAGCATTTGACCCCACAGGCGCAACTATAAGTCGAACACCCAGCACCACCAACTTAATGTCAGCTAAAAGCACTTTCCAGGCCTTGGAAAAGGTTGCAAAAAAGGAGACCTCAAAGTGGTGGGAGGTAGCATCCCTCAAAAAATACTTGGAACATAATCTCATCCCACAGGGATTACGCATTTTGATCTTTCCTCCAATCGAAACAACAGCTCCAGAAAAACTACAACTATGGGAAGACAACCTTCGTACTGCCTCTAACAACATGATCCGACAACTTATAGACATTGCAATGGAAGAATATGAAATCAACAAAAAAGAAGTTGATACCTTATCCAAAAGAATTGAAGACGCAAACTGGGGTGAGATCACAACCAAAAATTATGAGATCCTAAACAAATTTCTGGACGAATTTGAGGAAGATATTATCCAAAGAAAAAATCGGAAATTCAGACGCGACCTGCAGGACTATCAACAAGGGAGAGTGTACACTTTTGCACAAAAATATGATAACATCAACACTTCGACACCAAGCAATACGGTTAGCAAATCCATACAGACACCATCGTCATCTGAGGCAGGGTGAGTAGAAAACTTATCCATTTCATCTAATCTGAGACCGCAGGTAAATTTTCGGGAGGAGGTTCAACGACACCGCCTAGGAAACATACAAGACAATCGATCACGACCACCAAACTTGGGCACACCAAAACCAAATACACTGGGTGTACAAACCAGAGCAAGGAAAAGGGAACAACATCAGATCAAAACATAACCAATAACTTGGTACTCAATCTGTCTACAACTACCTTGTCGGAAACACACAATCAAATCCTAAACAAAGGGCTGTCCTTCTGTCCAACTGCTCAATGGGATCTAGTAAAAACCAAAATAGACCTCTTCAAATTCACTAGGAGATTGAAACTACATTCCTTCTTTCAGGAAAATCCGAGAAGACGGACGACGACCAACTACAATAACCAAACCAGTGATCTGTCTGCACAAGACTTGGAAAACAGCAATCTCCTACTTCACCTGTCCTCTGAGGAAACACCGGATGACTTGGAATCACTGACTACAACTGCAGATGAACTAGGCATTGACATCTTCCATACTAAACCGAATCCCTTGAAGAAAAAGTCAAGATTCACCCCGTCACTACCACCTGGCAACTCGATTGATATGTTTCTCTCTAAAGTGACCGAAGATCTAAACAAGGAATTTGACAGGTACAAAGCCAAGCAAAAATATACCCCAAAAAACATTACCGCCAAAGAAAGACTTGCACTGGCCGAAATACGACAGAACAAAGAACTGACAATAAAGGAAGCGGACAAAGGGGGAAATGTAGTTATTTTAAATACTTCAGATTACCTCTTAGAAGCACAACGACAATTGGATGATAACACTTGTTACCAGGTCTTGGAAAACAATCCCACGCAACAAATCCAAGAAAGACTATCTGCATTACTTGACCTATGGCATGAAAAAGGCCTCCTCAGTATTGAAGAAAAGAATCTCTTATACATCAAAAATCCAGTTGTACCAACTCTGTATCTATTACCTAAGGTGCATAAACCAGGGCGAATTCCAAAAGGAAGACCTATAATCGCTGGCATTGATTCTGTTTGCTCCAATCTAGGAGCTTTCATTGACGCAGAGCTACAGCCTCTAATGAAATCCCTTCTGTCGTTTATTAGGGACACAAAGGATGTACTCCAAAAACTAGAAAATATAGCATGGCAAGAAGACTTTTTCTTAATTGCAATTGACATCACCAGTCTATACACATCAATTAAACACTCAGATGGTATAGCTGCTACTAGAAAATACCTGCAAACTCGCTCAGTTCATCTAACGGCGCGCAACAGAATGATCCTTGACTTTCTTGAGTTCTGCCTATTTAACAATTACTTCCTCTTCAATGGGAAATATTATTTACAACTGCGGGGGACCGCAATGGGGGCAAAATTTGCACCCCCATATGCCTGCCTCCTGATGGGAGTGGTTGAACAACATTGGCTCTGGCAAGAAAGATCGGAAGATGTGACAGACAACATAATAATGTGGGGTCGTTACATAGATGATATTTTAATGATCTGGCAAGGAACAGAGGACAAACTCAGATCATTTATCAAGTCTATGTCACCGAATCAATGGGGTATTGAAATCACATATAACATCTCGAAAACAGAAATTGAATTCTTGGACCTGTCTATTTACATCTCAGAGAATCAGCTACATACCAAAATTTACAGAAAACCGAGCTCTGCAAACTCTATCTTGCATGCCACCAGCAGCCATCCTTACAAACATTCCAGGAGGGGAATATAGAAGAGCACGCATGAACTGTAGCTCTGTGGAAGAGTATGAAACACATTCAGCAAACATAACCGAACGCCTGAGACAAAGAGGTTACAAAGAACAACCACTGACTAAAGCACTTACCAAATTCAAAACATCTGATAGACAGAGCTTACTGCACAACAACCAACTACAAGAGAAGAAACAAACGATTCGCTTTACCACTGAATATGATAGCGGTCAACAACATATTCGCAAGACCCTGCAAAAACACTGGCACCTGTTGAAAGATAACCCAACCCTGTCCGATACAATACAAGATAAACCCCAGATGGGTTTCTCGCGAAGCAGGAACTTAAGAGATATTCTCTGTCCATCCTTTCTAGATACCAAACCAAAACCAAGAGCATTTCCACCTCAGACCATTGGTTTTTACACTTGCATGAACTGTTCAATCTGCAAATTGGGCAAATCTAGAAATAAAGAAGTCCTAATCAATGGCAACAAATATAAGATCAAAGATCTCATCAACTGTGAAAGTACCTATGTTATTTATCTAATAACATGCCCTTGTGGACAACACTACATTGGCAGCTCTAAAAGACCTTTGAAAGTCCGAATACAGGAACACTATCGGAATATCCATGGAACAGACACTAGACAGTCCCTTGTAGATCACTTCCTACAGCATCATAAGAACAACCTGAGCTTCAATTTTGTTGGCCTAAAAAGACTAAAAATCCCTAAACGAGGAGGAGATTTGGACCAAATGCTTCGCCGAGAAGAGAGCTCATTAATCATTGGAATGGAAACTGTAACAAAAGGACTTAACCAGGAATATGAGTGGCATCACTGGCTGTAACTGATCTCACGTTTCCTACTGTGAGATGATGCAATAACACCATGGACATAGACACAGGTCTATAACAGTTGAGTGATATCATAGACTATAACCCTTCTTACTCTCCCCACTGTGAAATATTGAAACAATGCTATGGACAAAGTTGTATGTTTTTTAACAGATGAGATGAACAACTAAATCAGGGCTTGCAAAAATGTATACTCTCTCTAGAAATAACCACTATGCTCGATCACTTTTCTGATAAAACCCATTTAGCATTTTTGCGGAAATGCTGAGACCCAATGTACCGATACAAACTTATGAGTGACTAAGGATGCTAGAAAGCGGAAATGGTTTATATCACTCTTAAAAAATGAACAGTAGATGAGGACCCAGCCTGTTGCAAACCCAGGTGCTCAAAAAAGAGTGTTAATATCCCTGCCTCTGCATGTCTTGAGACCTAGCCATAACTGCCTTTTGACAGAGGATGCTATCCTAGGTGCTCAAAAAAGAGTGTTAATATCCCTGCCTCTGCATGTCTTGAGGCCACGCCATATCTGCCATTTGACAGATGTTGCCAATGTAATCCAAAACTAAAAATTCACATCTCCTATTCAGAACTAATTATCATTCATCATCTTTTTTTCTTAAACTGAGACAAGAGCACAAGATATATGGGTGAGCATACGATACTCGCCTACACTGCATAAGCTGTCAAAAGTTGACATTCTGTTAAGTAGGTATCTACACCTCTTATAAATGGCGCCCGTTTTATCGAGCTGAATGGGATACCGTTTTGAAAAAAATCCCGTAGTTAAACACTCCTTTTTTCTTGGACGAACTCAACTGCTGTTACACACTTAAAAATTAGCACGATGTCTTTTTTGTACGTCAACTTACTCCTTAACCACAACAATAAATAAACAATCCTAAACGTAGAATAATCAAAGGTTAACCCGCTCTCGGGGTTACTACTTCCGGGTCGGTTCCTTCAATTACCGGGTTCCCGCGGCTGTAGCAGCGCTGGGATTCAACCCAAGAACCACCATGTCGGAAGGATTTTAGGAGCAGGGGCATCAGCCTAAAAAGTAAGTTTCGTGTGCATGCCTTTCAAATTGTTTTTTGTTACTTCTGTAATTACGGATGTATACCATCCCCCTTTTCTGGGACGGAAGCGCCCTAACTACCGTATATTTGAACAACACGCCGACACACTTGGCGTGTGAAACCTTTCTAATTAAAGCTACATGCCATCCTGCTTTTCCGCGTACTGCCAGCCTATTTTAATTGCTCACGTTTCCTGCTTACTTTTCGTATACACTACGAGCTGCAGTGCTACCCACCAACTATAGACTATCTATATAAACAGACGCACTTATCTGGGTGACACTGCCTTTTAAAAGCAACCTAATGTCTGTACAGATATGTGGCGCAGCACCTACCTTAAGCCTTTGTGATTATGCCACAATAATAGCAGGCTAACGAACTCAGCAATTCCTGCACCGCCATGTAAATAATGCCCGTTTTTTTATAAATTAACAAACACAGGAATGATTTTCCTTTTTACAACAATACTACAAAAATGTAATGAATATGTGTAGCTCGGCTACTATTTTTAATCATGTGTCTTTTGGAATATAGGAACTCAGCAAACTCCTTCTAATAGAGGCTACTCATGACTTTGCTACATGCACGTTACAACCTAATGTTAGTTACTAGGACCATCACTAGCTTGAACTATTTGCCAATTTATGATCCTTTTGATAGCGTTCCTCGTGATGCAGGCACAATAGCCATGTTTAAACTTATTGAACAATAGGCACCACCCCTAATGGGTTAGATATACTTTGAGAAAATGATTTATAGTAACCAGTTTGTAAGATAGCGTGAACCCTGCTACTCTTTTTTGCAATTTTTGTAATGTAGATAGATGCTTTTATATATTGAAAGTTTGTTTGTATTTCTCACAATGTTTCACCTAACATACTATGCGAAAGACCGACTGTCATAACAATTGTACTCATGAATTTTTCTGTTTGAATTGACAGAAAATGTTTTACCTTTGAAGAATTATATTTTCGCATTTGGAAACTGTAAATATATGGAAACCACAACCATTTATGTCAATAAGTCAAACTAGGTATTATGATTGTATTCCATTTACTACACTGTACCTTTCTCTAATCACTTATTATTTTCTGTTTTGGTACTTTGGGACTTTTTCTAGATTGAAAAATTGAATATCGTGACACCTTTCCCTACGCTTACTAGATCTTGCCGTCTTTCTAAAAACCCTAAAAAAACTTTAAAACATCACTAATATTGCTTCCTTCTGAATTCTCTCTTGTGCGGTTCTGGTACAACTTAAATCACTGCATTTGACTCTAGAATCACCACTTCCCTTTGAGCATATAGATAAGGCTTTTTTTCGCTATGACACCACAAAATCACCCTAACCACTTCCTCACACTAGGTGTTTTCTCTGTTCCTCTTGGGGTCAACTGCTCTTAAAACCACACAACTAAAATATTCTCTCTTATCCTCCTCAACAGCCTTGAGAAAGCCCCGGCGCAAATCGCCAAGAGGGGGCGAAACACGTGTCGGCTGTCCTTGTTCTATGAATAAAAATAAAATAAAGAAACTTCACTGCAATTATAATGTCTCTGTCCTTCATACCACGATCTGGAAAGAATGGATATTGATCTTGAAAAACTGATGTGAATTTCTGTGGAGAACACACTTACCACTTTTCAAAACTGTTTCTTTACTTGAAGCCCAAGAGGTCCAGAGCTTCGAGTGTGTCTCCACCCACCAATCAACACTACTTATTCAAGTGTTGTTCAAGCCTTGAAATCCTTGGACCTTTGCTACCCCATTTACATTCTGAATATATGGATTTTTAAGGCTCAAACAACTGATTTCCTTCAACCCACTAATCAGTACTCAAAGCAATTCACCATTGGGGTATATAAGACCAACTAACAAACAATGGCATCATACAACTCGAGACGTGATAGATGAAATGACAGATTGGAAGCAGCATTTGACCCCACAGGCGCAACTATAAGTCGAACACCCAGCACCACCAACTTAATGTCAGCTAAAAGCACTTTCCAGGCCTTGGAAAAGGTTGCAAAAAAGGAGACCTCAAAGTGGTGGGAGGTAGCATCCCTCAAAAAATACTTGGAACATAATCTCATCCCACAGGGATTACGCATTTTGATCTTTCCTCCAATCGAAACAACAGCTCCAGAAAAACTACAACTATGGGAAGACAACCTTCGTACTGCCTCTAACAACATGATCCGACAACTTATAGACATTGCAATGGAAGAATATGAAATCAACAAAAAAGAAGTTGATACCTTATCCAAAAGAATTGAAGACGCAAACTGGGGTGAGATCACAACCAAAAATTATGAGATCCTAAACAAATTTCTGGACGAATTTGAGGAAGATATTATCCAAAGAAAAAATCGGAAATTCAGACGCGACCTGCAGGACTATCAACAAGGGAGAGTGTACACTTTTGCACAAAAATATGATAACATCAACACTTCGACACCAAGCAATACGGTTAGCGAATCCATACAGACACCATCGTCATCTGAGGCAGGGTGAGTAGAAAACTTATCCATTTCATCTAATCTGAGACCGCAGGTAAATTTTCGGGAGGAGGTTCAACGACACCGCCTAGGAAACATACAAGACAATCGATCACGACCACCAAACTTGGGCACACCAAAACCAAATACACTGGGTGTACAAACCAGAGCAAGGAAAAGGGAACAACATCAGATCAAAACATAACCAATAACTTGGTACTCAATCTGTCTACAACTACCTTGTCGGAAACACACAATCAAATCCTAAACAAAGGGCTGTCCTTCTGTCCAACTGCTCAATGGGATCTAGTAAAAACCAAAATAGACCTCTTCAAATTCACTAGGAGATTGAAACTACATTCCTTCTTTCAGGAAAATCCGAGAAGACGGACGACGACCAACTACAATAACCAAACTAGTGATCTGTCTGCACAAGACTTGGAAAACAGCAATCTCCTACTTCACCTGTCCTCTGAGGAAACACCGGATGACTTGGAATCACTGACTACAACTGCAGATGAACTAGGCATTGACATCTTCCATACTAAACCGAATCCCTTGAAGAAAAGTCAAGATTCACCCCGTCACTACCACCTGGCAACTCGATTGATATGTTTCTCTCTAAAGTGACCGAAGATCTAAACAAGGAATTTGACAGGTACAAAGCCAAGCAAAAATATACCCCAAAAAACATTACCGCCAAAGAAAGACTTGCACTGGCCGAAATACAACAGAACAAAGAACTGACAATAAAGGAAGCGGACAAAGGGGGAAATGTAGTTATTTTAAATACTTCAGATTACCTCTTAGAAGCACAACGACAATTGGATGATAACACTTGTTACCAGGTCTTGGAAAACAATCCCACGCAACAAATCCAAGAAAGACTATCTGCATTACTTGACCTATGGCATGAAAAAGGCCTCCTCAGCATTGAAGAAAAGAATCTCTTATACATCAAAAACCCAGTTGTACCAACTCTGTATCTATTACCTAAGGTGCATAAACCAGGGCGAATTCCAAAAGGAAGACCTATAATCGCTGGCATTGATTCTGTTTGCTCCAATCTAGGAGCTTTCATTGACGCAGAGCTACAGCCTCTAATGAAATCCCTTCTGTCGTTTATTAGGGACACAAAGGATGTACTCCAAAAACTAGAAAATATAGCATGGCAAGAAGACTTTTTCTTAATTGCAATTGACATCACCAGTCTATACACATCAATTAAACACTCAGATGGTATAGCTGCTACTAGAAAATACCTGCAAACTCGCTCAGTTCATCTAACGGCGCGCAACAGAATGATCCTTGACTTTCTTGAGTTCTGCCTATTTAACAATTACTTCCTCTTCAATGGGAAATATTATTTACAACTGCGGGGGACCGCAATGGGGGCAAAATTTGCACCCCCATATGCCTGCCTCCTGATGGGAGTGGTTAAACAACATTGGCTCTGGCAAGAAAGATCGGAAGATGTGACAGACAACATAATAATGTGGGGTCGTTACATAGACGATATTTTAATGATCTGGCAAGGAACAGAGGACAAACTCAGATCATTTATCAAGTCTATGTCACCGAATCAATGGGGTATTGAAATCACATATAACATCTCGAAAACAGAAATTGAATTCTTGGACCTGTCTATTTACATCTCAGAGAATCAGCTACATACCAAAATTTACAGAAAACCGAGCTCTGCAAACTCTATCTTGCATGCCACCAGCAGCCATCCTTACAAACATTCCAGGAGGGGAATATAGAAGAGCACGCATGAACTGTAGCTCTGTGGAAGAGTATGAAACACATTCAGCAAACATAACCGAACGCCTGAGACAAAGAGGTTACAAAGAACAACCACTGACTAAAGCACTTACCAAATTCAAAACATCTGATAGACAGAGCTTACTGCACAACAACCAACTACAAGAGAAGAAACAAACGATTCGCTTTACCACTGAATATGATAGCGGTCAACAACATATTCGCAAGACCCTGCAAAAGCACTGGCACCTGTTGAAAGATAACCCAACCCTGTCCGATACAATACAAGATAAACCCCAGATGGGTTTCTCGCGAAGCAGGAACTTAAGAGATATTCTCTGTCCATCCTTTCTAGATACCAAACCAAAACCAAGAGCATTTCCACCTCAGACCATTGGTTTTTACACTTGCATGAACTGTTCAATCTGCAAATTGGGCAAATCTAGAACTAAAGAAGTCCTAATCAATGGCAACAAATATAAGATCAAAGATCTCATCAACTGTGAAAGTACCTATGTTATTTATCTAATAACATGCCCTTGTGGACAACACTACATTGGCAGCTCTAAAAGACCTTTGAAAGTCCGAATACAGGAACACTATCGGAATATCCATGGAACAGACACTAGACAGTCCCTTGTAGATCACTTCCTACAACATCATAAGAACAACCTGAGCTTCAATTTTGTTGGCCTAAAAAGACTAAAAATCCCTAAACGAGGAGGAGATTTGGACCAAATGCTTCGCCGAGAAGAGAGCTCATTAATCATTGGAATGGAAACTGTAACAAAAGGACTTAACCAGGAATATGAGTGGCATCACTGGCTGTAACTGATCTCACGTTTCCTACTGTGAGATGATGCAATAACACCATGGCCATAGACACAGGTCTATAACAGTTGAGTGATATCATAGACTATAACCCTTCTTACTCTCCCCACTGTGAAATATTGAAACAATGCTATGGACAAAGTTGTATGTTTTTTAACAGATGAGATGAACAACTAATTCAGGGCTTGCAAAAATGTATACTCTCTCTAGAAATAACCACTATGCTCGATCACTTTTCTGATAAAACCCATTTAGCATTTTTGCGGAAATGCTGAGACCCAATGTACCGATACAAACATATGAGTGACTAAGGATGCTAGAAAGCGGAAATGGTTTATATCACTCTTAAAAAATGAACAGTAGATGAGGACCCAGCCTGTTGCAAACCCAGGTGCTCAAAAAAGAGTGTTAATATCCCTGCCTCTGCATGTCTTGAGACCTAGCCATAACTGCCTTTTGACAGAGGATGCTATCCTAGGTGCTCAAAAAAGAGTGTTAATATCCCTGCCTCTGCATGTCTTGAGGCCACGCCATATCTGCCATTTGACAGATGTTGCCAATGTAATCCAAAACTAAAAATTCACATCTCCTATTCAGAACTAATTATCATTCATCATCTTTTTTTCTTAAACTGAGACAAGAGCACAAGATATATGGGTGAGCATACGATACTCGCCTACACTGCATAAGCTGTCAAAAGTTGACATTCTGTTAAGTAGGTATCTACACCTCTTATAAATGGCGCCCGTTTTATCGAGCTGAATGGGATACCGTTTTGAAAAAAATCCCGTAGTTAAACACTCCTTTTTTCTTGGACGAACTCAACTGCTGTTACACACTTAAAAATTAGCACGATGTCTTTTTTGCACGTCAACTTACTCCTTAACCACAACAATAAATAAACAATCCTAAACGTAGAATAATCAAAGGTTAACCCGCTCTCGGGGTTACTACTTCCGGGTCGGTTCCTTCAATTACCGGGTTCCCGCGGCTGTAGCAGCGCTGGGATTCAACCCAAGAACCACCATGTCGGAAGGATTTTAGGAGCAGGGGCATCAGCCTAAAAAGTAAGTTTCGTGTGCATGCCTTTCAAATTGTTTTTTGTTACTTCTGTAATTACGGATGTATACCATCCCCCTTTTCTGGGACGGAAGCGCCCTAACTACCGTATATTTGAACAACACGCCGACACACTTGGCGTGTGAAACCTTTCTAATTAAAGCTACATGCTGTCCTGCTTTTCCGCGTACTGCCAGCCTATTTTAATTGCTCACGTTTCCTGCTTACTTTTCGTATACACTACGAGCTGCAGTGCTACCCACCAACTATAGACTATCTATATAAACAGACGCACTTATCTGGGTGACACTGCCTTTTAAAAGCAACCTAATGTCTGTACAGATATGTGGCGCAGCACCTACCTTAAGCCTTTGTGATTATGCCACAATAATAGCAGGCTAACGAACTCAGCAATTCCTGCACCGCCATGTAAATAATGCCCGTTTTTTTTATAAATTAACAAACACAGGAATGATTTTCCTTTTTACAACAATACTACAAAAATGTAATGAATATGTGTAGCTCGGCTACTATTTTTAATCATGTGTCTTTTGGAATATAGGAACTCAGCAAACTCCTTCTAATAGAGGCTACTCATGACTTTGCTACATGCACGTTACAACCTAATGTTAGTTACTAGGACCATCACTAGCTTGAACTATTTGCCAATTTATGATCCTTTTGATAGCGTTCCTCGTGATGCAGGCACAATAGCCATGTTTAAACTTATTGAACAATAGGCACCACCCCTAATGGGTTAGATATACTTTGAGAAAATGATTTATAGTAACCAGTTTGTAAGATAGCGTGAACCCTGCTACTCTTTTTTGCAATTTTTGTAATGTAGATAGATGCTTTTATATATTGAAAGTTTGTTTGTATTTCTCACAATGTTTCACCTAACATACTATGCGAAAGACCGACTGTCATAACAATTGCACTCATGAATTTTTCTGTTTGAATTGACAGAAAATGTTTTACCTTTGAAGAATTATATTTTCGCATTTGGAAACTGTAAATATATGGAAACCACAACCATTTATGTCAATAAGTCAAACTAGGTATTATGATTGTATTCCATTTACTACACTGTACCTTTCTCTAATCACTTATTATTTTCTGTTTTGGTACTTTGGGACTTTTTCTAGATTGAAAAATTGAATATCGTGACACCTTTCCCTACGCTTACTAGATCTTGCCGTCTTTCTAAAAACCCTAAAAAAACTCTAAAACATCACTAATATTGCTTCCTTCTGAATTCTCTCTTGTGCGGTTCTGGTACAACTTAAATCACTGCATTTGACTCTAGAATCACCACTTCCCTTTGAGCATATAGATAAGGCTTTTTTTTGCTATGACACCACAAAATCACCCTAACCACTTCCTCACACTAGGTGTTTTCTCTGTTCCTCTTGGGGTCAACTGCTCTTAAAACCACACAACTAAAATATTCTCTCTTATCCTCCTCAACAGCCTTGAGAAAGCCCCGGCGCAAATCGCCAAGAGGGGGCGAAACACGTGTCGGCTGTCCTTGTTCTATGAATAAAAATAAAATAAAGAAACTTCACTGCAATTATAATGTCTCTGTCCTTCATACCACGATCTGGAAAGAATGGATATTGATCTTGAAAAACTGATGTGAATTTCTGTGGAGAACACACTTACCACTTTTCAAAACTGTTTCTTTACTTGAAGCCCAAGAGGTCCAGAGCTTCGAGTGTGTCTCCACCCACCAATCAACACTACTTATTCAAGTGTTGTTCAAGCCTTGAAATCCTTGGACCTTTGCTACCCCATTTACATTCTGAATATATGGATTTTTAAGGCTCAAACAACTGATTTCCTTCAACCCACTAATCAGTACTCAAAGCAATTCACCATTGGGGTATATAAGACCAACTAACAAACAATGGCATCATACAACTCGAGACGTGATAGATGAAATGACAGATTGGAAGCAGCATTTGACCCCACAGGCGCAACTATAAGTCGAACACCCAGCACCACCAACTTAATGTCAGCTAAAAGCACTTTCCAGGCCTTGGAAAAGGTTGCAAAAAAGGAGACCTCAAAGTGGTGGGAGGTAGCATCCCTCAAAAAATACTTGGAACATAATCTCATCCCACGGGGATTACGCATTTTGATCTTTCCTCCAATCGAAACAACAGCTCCAGAAAAACTACAACTATGGGAAGACAACCTTCGTACTGCCTCTAACAACATGATCCGACAACTTATAGACATTGCAATGGAAGAATATGAAATCAACAAAAAAGAAGTTGATACCTTATCCAAAAGAATTGAAGACGCAAACTGGGGTGAGATCACAACCAAAAATTATGAGATCCTAAACAAATTTCTGGACGAATTTGAGGAAGATATTATCCAAAGAAAAAATCGGAAATTCAGACGCGACCTGCAGGACTATCAACAAGGGAGAGTGTACACTTTTGCACAAAAATATGATAACATCAACACTTCGACACCAAGCAATACGGTTAGCGAATCCATACAGACACCATCGTCATCTGAGGCAGGGTGAGTAGAAAACTTATCCATTTCATCTAATCTGAGACCGCAGGTAAATTTTCGGGAGGAGGTTCAACGACACCGCCTAGGAAACATACAAGACAATCGATCACGACCACCAAACTTGGGCACACCAAAACCAAATACACTGGGTGTACAAACCAGAGCAAGGAAAAGGGAACAACATCAGATCAAAACATAACCAATAACTTGGTACTCAATCTGTCTACAACTACCTTGTCGGAAACACACAATCAAATCCTAAACAAAGGGCTGTCCTTCTGTCCAACTGCTCAATGGGATCTAGTAAAAACCAAAATAGACCTCTTCAAATTCACTAGGAGATTGAAACTACATTCCTTCTTTCAGGAAAATCCGAGAAGACGGACGACGACCAACTACAATAACCAAACTAGTGATCTGTCTGCACAAGACTTGGAAAACAGCAATCTCCTACTTCACCTGTCCTCTGAGGAAACACCGGATGACTTGGAATCACTGACTACAACTGCAGATGAACTAGGCATTGACATCTTCCATACTAAACCGAATCCCTTGAAGAAAAAGTCAAGATTCACCCCGTCACTACCACCTGGCAACTCGATTGATATGTTTCTCTCTAAAGTGACCGAAGATCTAAACAAGGAATTTGACAGGTACAAAGCCAAGCAAAAATATACCCCAAAAAACATTACCGCCAAAGAAAGACTTGCACTGGCCGAAATACAACAGAACAAAGAACTGACAATAAAGGAAGCGGACAAAGGGGGAAATGTAGTTATTTTAAATACTTCAGATTACCTCTTAGAAGCACAACGACAATTGGATGATAACACTTGTTACCAGGTCTTGGAAAACAATCCCACGCAACAAATCCAAGAAAGACTATCTGCATTACTTGACCTATGGCATGAAAAAGGCCTCCTCAGCATTGAAGAAAAGAATCTCTTATACATCAAAAACCCAGTTGTACCAACTCTGTATCTATTACCTAAGGTGCATAAACCAGGGCGAATTCCAAAAGGAAGACCTATAATCGCTGGCATTGATTCTGTTTGCTCCAATCTAGGAGCTTTCATTGACGCAGAGCTACAGCCTCTAATGAAATCCCTTCTGTCGTTTATTAGGGACACAAAGGATGTACTCCAAAAACTAGAAAATATAGCATGGCAAGAAGACTTTTTCTTAATTGCAATTGACATCACCAGTCTATACACATCAATTAAACACTCAGATGGTATAGCTGCTACTAGAAAATACCTGCAAACTCGCTCAGTTCATCTAACGGCGCGCAACAGAATGATCCTTGACTTTCTTGAGTTCTGCCTATTTAACAATTACTTCCTCTTCAATGGGAAATATTATTTACAACTGCGGGGGACCGCAATGGGGGCAAAATTTGCACCCCCATATGCCTGCCTCCTGATGGGAGTGGTTAAACAACATTGGCTCTGGCAAGAAAGATCGGAAGATGTGACAGACAACATAATAATGTGGGGTCGTTACATAGACGATATTTTAATGATCTGGCAAGGAACAGAGGACAAACTCAGATCATTTATCAAGTCTATGTCACCGAATCAATGGGGTATTGAAATCACATATAACATCTCGAAAACAGAAATTGAATTCTTGGACCTGTCTATTTACATCTCAGAGAATCAGCTACATACCAAAATTTACAGAAAACCGAGCTCTGCAAACTCTATCTTGCATGCCACCAGCAGCCATCCTTACAAACATTCCAGGAGGGGAATATAGAAGAGCACGCATGAACTGTAGCTCTGTGGAAGAGTATGAAACACATTCAGCAAACATAACCGAACGCCTGAGACAAAGAGGTTACAAAGAACAACCACTGACTAAAGCACTTACCAAATTCAAAACATCTGATAGACAGAGCTTACTGCACAACAACCAACTACAAGAGAAGAAACAAACGATTCGCTTTACCACTGAATATGATAGCGGTCAACAACATATTCGCAAGACCCTGCAAAAGCACTGGCACCTGTTGAAAGATAACCCAACCCTGTCCGATACAATACAAGATAAACCCCAGATGGGTTTCTCGCGAAGCAGGAACTTAAGAGATATTCTCTGTCCATCCTTTCTAGATACCAAACCAAAACCAAGAGCATTTCCACCTCAGACCATTGGTTTTTACACTTGCATGAACTGTTCAATCTGCAAATTGGGCAAATCTAGAACTAAAGAAGTCCTAATCAATGGCAACAAATATAAGATCAAAGATCTCATCAACTGTGAAAGTACCTATGTTATTTATCTAATAACATGCCCTTGTGGACAACACTACATTGGCAGCTCTAAAAGACCTTTGAAAGTCCGAATACAGGAACACTATCGGAATATCCATGGAACAGACACTAGACAGTCCCTTGTAGATCACTTCCTACAACATCATAAGAACAACCTGAGCTTCAATTTTGTTGGCCTAAAAAGACTAAAAATCCCTAAACGAGGAGGAGATTTGGACCAAATGCTTCGCCGAGAAGAGAGCTCATTAATCATTGGAATGGAAACTGTAACAAAAGGACTTAACCAGGAATATGAGTGGCATCACTGGCTGTAACTGATCTCACGTTTCCTACTGTGAGATGATGCAATAACACCATGGCCATAGACACAGGTCTATAACAGTTGAGTGATATCATAGACTATAACCCTTCTTACTCTCCCCACTGTGAAATATTGAAACAATGCTATGGACAAAGTTGTATGTTTTTTAACAGATGAGATGAACAACTAAATCAGGGCTTGCAAAAATGTATACTCTCTCTAGAAATAACCACTATGCTCGATCACTTTTCTGATAAAACCCATTTAGCATTTTTGCGGAAATGCTGAGACCCAATGTACCGATACAAACATATGAGTGACTAAGGATGCTAGAAAGCGGAAATGGTTTATATCACTCTTAAAAAATGAACAGTAGATGAGGACCCAGCCTGTTGCAAACCCAGGTGCTCAAAAAAGAGTGTTAATATCCCTGCCTCTGCATGTCTTGAGACCTAGCCATAACTGCCTTTTGACAGAGGATGCTATCCTAGGTGCTCAAAAAAGAGTGTTAATATCCCTGCCTCTGCATGTCTTGAGGCCACGCCATATCTGCCATTTGACAGATGTTGCCAATGTAATCCAAAACTAAAAATTCACATCTCCTATTCAGAACTAATTATCATTCATCATCTTTTTTTCTTAAACTGAGACAAGAGCACAAGATATATGGGTGAGCATACGATACTCGCCTACACTGCATAAGCTGTCAAAAGTTGACATTCTGTTAAGTAGGTATCTACACCTCTTATAAATGGCGCCCGTTTTATCGAGCTGAATGGGATACCGTTTTGAAAAAAATCCCGTAGTTAAACACTCCTTTTTTCTTGGACGAACTCAACTGCTGTTACACACTTAAAAATTAGCACGATGTCTTTTTTGCACGTCAACTTACTCCTTAACCACAACAATAAATAAACAATCCTAAACGTAGAATAATCAAAGGTTAACCCGCTCTCGGGGTTACTACTTCCGGGTCGGTTCCTTCAATTACCGGGTTCCCGCGGCTGTAGCAGCGCTGGGATTCAACCCAAGAACCACCATGTCGGAAGGATTTTAGGAGCAGGGGCATCAGCCTAAAAAGTAAGTTTCGTGTGCATGCCTTTCAAATTGTTTTTTGTTACTTCTGTAATTACGGATGTATACCATCCCCCTTTTCTGGGACGGAAGCGCCCTAACTACCGTATATTTGAACAACACGCCGACACACTTGGCGTGTGAAACCTTTCTAATTAAAGCTACATGCTGTCCTGCTTTTCCGCGTACTGCCAGCCTATTTTAATTGCTCACGTTTCCTGCTTACTTTTCGTATACACTACGAGCTGCAGTGCTACCCACCAACTATAGACTATCTATATAAACAGACGCACTTATCTGGGTGACACTGCCTTTTAAAAGCAACCTAATGTCTGTACAGATATGTGGCGCAGCACCTACCTTAAGCCTTTGTGATTATGCCACAATAATAGCAGGCTAACGAACTCAGCAATTCCTGCACCGCCATGTAAATAATGCCCGTTTTTTTATAAATTAACAAACACAGGAATGATTTTCCTTTTTACAACAATACTACAAAAATGTAATGAATATGTGTAGCTCGGCTACTATTTTTAATCATGTGTCTTTTGGAATATAGGAACTCAGCAAACTCCTTCTAATAGAGGCTACTCATGACTTTGCTACATGCACGTTACAACCTAATGTTAGTTACTAGGACCATCACTAGCTTGAACTATTTGCCAATTTATGATCCTTTTGATAGCGTTCCTCGTGATGCAGGCACAATAGCCATGTTTAAACTTATTGAACAATAGGCACCACCCCTAATGGGTTAGATATACTTTGAGAAAATGATTTATAGTAACCAGTTTGTAAGATAGCGTGAACCCTGCTACTCTTTTTTGCAATTTTTGTAATGTAGATAGATGCTTTTATATATTGAAAGTTTGTTTTTATTTCTCACAATGTTTCACCTAACATACTATGCGAAAGACCGACTGTCATAACAATTGCACTCATGAATTTTTCTGTTTGAATTGACAGAAAATGTTTTACCTTTGAAGAATTATATTTTCGCATTTGGAAACTGTAAATATATGGAAACCACAACCATTTATGTCAATAAGTCAAACTAGGTATTATGATTGTATTCCATTTACTACACTGTACCTTTCTCTAATCACTTATTATTTTCTGTTTTGGTACTTTGGGACTTTTTCTAGATTGAAAAATTGAATATCGTGACACCTTTCCCTACGCTTACTAGATCTTGCCGTCTTTCTAAAAACCCTAAAAAAACTCTAAAACATCACTAATATTGCTTCCTTCTGAATTCTCTCTTGTGCGGTTCTGGTACAACTTAAATCACTGCATTTGACTCTAGAATCACCACTTCCCTTTGAGCATATAGATAAGGCTTTTTTTTGCTATGACACCACAAAATCACCCTAACCACTTCCTCACACTAGGTGTTTTCTCTGTTCCTCTTGGGGTCAACTGCTCTTAAAACCACACAACTAAAATATTCTCTCTTATCCTCCTCAACAGCCTTGAGAAAGCCCCGGCGCAAATCGCCAAGAGGGGGCGAAACACGTGTCGGCTGTCCTTGTTCTATGAATAAAAATAAAATAAAGAAACTTCACTGCAATTATAATGTCTCTGTCCTTCATACCACGATCTGGAAAGAATGGATATTGATCTTGAAAAACTGATGTGAATTTCTGTGGAGAACACACTTACCACTTTTCAAAACTGTTTCTTTACTTGAAGCCCAAGAGGTCCAGAGCTTCGAGTGTGTCTCCACCCACCAATCAACACTACTTATTCAAGTGTTGTTCAAGCCTTGAAATCCTTGGACCTTTGCTACCCCATTTACATTCTGAATATATGGATTTTTAAGGCTCAAACAACTGATTTCCTTCAACCCACTAATCAGTACTCAAAGCAATTCACCATTGGGGTATATAAGACCAACTAACAAACAATGGCATCATACAACTCGAGACGTGATAGATGAAATGACAGATTGGAAGCAGCATTTGACCCCACAGGCGCAACTATAAGTCGAACACCCAGCACCACCAACTTAATGTCAGCTAAAAGCACTTTCCAGGCCTTGGAAAAGGTTGCAAAAAAGGAGACCTCAAAGTGGTGGGAGGTAGCATCCCTCAAAAAATACTTGGAACATAATCTCATCCCACGGGGATTACGCATTTTGATCTTTCCTCCAATCGAAACAACAGCTCCAGAAAAACTACAACTATGGGAAGACAACCTTCGTACTGCCTCTAACAACATGATCCGACAACTTATAGACATTGCAATGGAAGAATATGAAATCAACAAAAAAGAAGTTGATACCTTATCCAAAAGAATTGAAGACGCAAACTGGGGTGAGATCACAACCAAAAATTATGAGATCCTAAACAAATTTCTGGACGAATTTGAGGAAGATATTATCCAAAGAAAAAATCGGAAATTCAGACGCGACCTGCAGGACTATCAACAAGGGAGAGTGTACACTTTTGCACAAAAATATGATAACATCAACACTTCGACACCAAGCAATATGGTTAGCGAATCCATACAGACACCATCGTCATCTGAGGCAGGGTGAGTAGAAAACTTATCCATTTCATCTAATCTGAGACCGCAGGTAAATTTTCGGGAGGAGGTTCAACGACACCGCCTAGGAAACATACAAGACAATCGATCACGACCACCAAACTTGGGCACACCAAAACCAAATACACTGGGTGTACAAACCAGAGCAAGGAAAAGGGAACAACATCAGATCAAAACATAACCAATAACTTGGTACTCAATCTGTCTACAACTACCTTGTCGGAAACACACAATCAAATCCTAAACAAAGGGCTGTCCTTCTGTCCAACTGCTCAATGGGATCTAGTAAAAACCAAAATAGACCTCTTCAAATTCACTAGGAGATTGAAACTACATTCCTTCTTTCAGGAAAATCCGAGAAGACGGACGACGACCAACTACAATAACCAAACTAGTGATCTGTCTGCACAAGACTTGGAAAACAGCAATCTCCTACTTCACCTGTCCTCTGAGGAAACACCGGATGACTTGGAATCACTGACTACAACTGCAGATGAACTAGGCATTGACATCTTCCATACTAAACCGAATCCCTTGAAGAAAAAGTCAAGATTCACCCCGTCACTACCACCTGGCAACTCGATTGATATGTTTCTCTCTAAAGTGACCGAAGATCTAAACAAGGAATTTGACAGGTACAAAGCCAAGCAAAAATATACCCCAAAAAACATTACCGCCAAAGAAAGACTTGCACTGGCCGAAATACAACAGAACAAAGAACTGACAATAAAGGAAGCGGACAAAGGGGGAAATGTAGTTATTTTAAATACTTCAGATTACCTCTTAGAAGCACAACGACAATTGGATGATAACACTTGTTACCAGGTCTTGGAAAACAATCCCACGCAACAAATCCAAGAAAGACTATCTGCATTACTTGACCTATGGCATGAAAAAGGCCTCCTCAGCATTGAAAAAAAGAATCTCTTATACATCAAAAACCCAGTTGTACCAACTCTGTATCTATTACCTAAGGTGCATAAACCAGGGCGAATTCCAAAAGGAAGACCTATAATCGCTGGCATTGATTCTGTTTGCTCCAATCTAGGAGCTTTCATTGACGCAGAGCTACAGCCTTTAATGAAATCCCTTCTGTCATTTATTAGGGACACAAAGGATGTACTCCAAAAACTAGAAAATATAGCATGGCAAGAAGACTTTTTCTTAATTGCAATTGACATCACCAGTCTATACACATCAATTAAACACTCAGATGGTATAGCTGCTACTAGAAAATACCTGCAAACTCGCTCAGTTCATCTAACGGCGCGCAACAGAATGATCCTTGACTTTCTTGAGTTCTGCCTATTTAACAATTACTTCCTCTTCAATGGGAAATATTATTTACAACTGCGGGGGACCGCAATGGGGGCAAAATTTGCACCCCCATATGCCTGCCTCCTGATGGGAGTGGTTGAACAACATTGGCTCTGGCAAGAAAGATCGGAAGATGTGACAGACAACATAATAATGTGGGGTCGTTACATAGACGATATTTTAATGATCTGGCAAGGAACAGAGGACAAACTCAGATCATTTATCAAGTCTATGTCACCGAATCAATGGGGTATTGAAATCACATATAACATCTCGAAAACAGAAATTGAATTCTTGGACCTGTCTATTTACATCTCAGAGAATCAGCTACATACCAAAATTTACAGAAAACCGAGCTCTGCAAACTCTATCTTGCATGCCACCAGCAGCCATCCTTACAAACATTCCAGGAGGGGAATATAGAAGAGCACGCATGAACTGTAGCTCTGTGGAAGAGTATGAAACACATTCAGCAAACATAACCGAACGCCTGAGACAAAGAGGTTACAAAGAACAACCACTGACTAAAGCACTTACCAAATTCAAAACATCTGATAGACAGAGCTTACTGCACAACAACCAACTACAAGAGAAGAAACAAACGATTCGCTTTACCACTGAATATGATAGCGGTCAACAACATATTCGCAAGACCCTGCAAAAACACTGGCACCTGTTGAAAGATAACCCAACCCTGTCCGATACAATACAAGATAAACCCCATATGGGTTTCTCGCGAAGCAGGAACTTAAGAGATATTCTCTGTCCATCCTTTCTAGATACCAAACCAAAACCAAGAGCATTTCCACCTCAGACCATTGGTTTTTACACTTGCATGAACTGTTCAATCTGCAAATTGGGCAAATCTAGAACTAAAGAAGTCCTAATCAATGGCAACAAATATAAGATCAAAGATCTCATCAACTGTGAAAGTACCTATGTTATTTATCTAATAACATGCCCTTGTGGACAACACTACATTGGCAGCTCTAAAAGACCTTTGAAAGTCCGAATACAGGAACACTATCGGAATATCCATGGAACAGACACTAGACAGTCCCTTGTAGATCACTTCCTACAACATCATAAGAACAACCTGAGCTTCAATTTTGTTGGCCTAAAAAGACTAAAAATCCCTAAACGAGGAGGAGATTTGGACCAAATGCTTCGCCGAGAAGAGAGCTCATTAATCATTGGAATGGAAACTGTAACAAAAGGACTTAACCAGGAATATGAGTGGCATCACTGGCTGTAACTGATCTCACATTTCCTACTGTGAAATGATGCAATAACACCATGGACATAGACACAGGTCTATAACAGTTGAGTGATATCATAGACTATAACCCTTCTTACTCTCCCCACTGTGAAATATTGAAACAATGCTATGGACAAAGTTGTATGTTTTTTAACAGATGAGATGAACAACTAAATCAGGGCTTGCAAAAATGTATACTCTCTCTAGAAATAACCACTATGCTCGATCACTTTTCTGATAAAACCCATTTAGCATTTTTGCGGAAATGCTGAGACCCAATGTACCGATACAAACTTATGAGTGACTAAGGATGCTAGAAAGTGGAAATGGTTTATATCACTCTTAAAAAATGAACAGTAGATGAGGACCCAGCCTGTTGCAAACCCAGGTGCTCAAAAAAGAGTGTTAATATCCCTGCCTCTGCATGTCTTCAGACCTAGCCATAACTGCCTTTTGACAGAGGATGCTATCCTAGGTGCTCAAAAAAGAGTGTTAATATCCCTGCCTCTGCATGTCTTGAGGCCACGCCATATCTGCCATTTGACAGATGTTGCCAATGTAATCCAAAACTAAAAATTCAAATCTCCTATTCAGAACTAATTATCATTCATCATCTTTTTTTCTTAAACTGAGACAAGAGCACAAGATATATGGGTGAGCATACGATACTCGCCTACACTGCATAAGCTGTCAAAAGTTGACATTCTGTTAAGTAGGTATCTACACCTCTTATAAATGGCGCCCGTTTTATCGAGCTGAATGGGATACCATTTTGAAAAAAATCCCGTAGTTAAACACTCCTTTTTTCTTGGACGAACTCAACTGCTGTTACACACTTAAAAAATAGCACAATGTCTTTTTTGCACGTCAACT
This sequence comes from Lissotriton vulgaris, assembly GCF_964263255.1. Taxonomy (NCBI): domain Eukaryota; kingdom Metazoa; phylum Chordata; class Amphibia; order Caudata; family Salamandridae; genus Lissotriton; species Lissotriton vulgaris. The sequence continues at coordinate 1,018,940,494 of NC_141685.1, forward strand.
TACTCCTTAACCACAACAATAAATAAACAATCCTAAACGTAGAATAATCAAAGGTTAACCCGCTCTCGGGGTTACTACTTCCGGGTCGGTTCCTTCAATTACCGGGTTCCCGCGGCTGTAGCAGCGCTGGGATTCAACCCAAGAACCACCATGTCGGAAGGATTTTAGGAGCAGGGGCATCAGCCTAAAAAGTAAGTTTCGTGTGCATTCCTTTCAAATTGTTTTTTGTTACTTCTGTAATTATGGATGTATACCATCCCCCTTTTCTGGGACGGAAGCGCCCTAACTACTGTATATTTGTACAACACGCCGACACACTTGGCGTGTGAAACCTTTCTAATTAAAGCTACATGCCGTCCTGCTTTTCCGCGTACTGCCAGCCTATTTTAATTGCTCACGTTTCCTGCTTACTTTTCGTATACACTACGAGCTGCAGTGCTACCCACCAACTATAGACTATCTATATAAACAGACGCACTTATCTGGGTGACACTGCCTTTTAAAAGCAACCTAATGTCTGTACAGATATGTGGCGCAGCACCTACCTTAAGCCTTTGTGATTATGCCACAATAATAGCTGGCTAACGAACTCAGCAATTCCTGCACCGCCATGTAAATAATGCCCGTTTTTTGATAAATTAACAAACACAGGAATGATTTTCCTTTTTACAACAATACTACAAAAATGTAATGAATATGTGTAGCTCAGCTACTATTTTTAATCATGTGTCTTTTGGAATATAGGAACTCAGCAAACTCCTTCTAATAGAGGCTACTCATGACTTTGCTACATGCACGTTACAACCTAATGTTAGTTACTAGGACCATCACTAGCTTGAACTATTTGCCAATTTATGATCCTTTTGATAGCGTTCCTCGTGATGCAGGCACAATAGCCATGTTTAAACTTATTGAACAATAGGCACCACCCCTAATGGGTTAGATATACTTTGAGAAAATGATTTATAGTAACCAGTTTGTAAGATAGCGTGAACCCTGCTACTCTTTTTTGCAATTTTTGTAATGTAGATAGATGCTTTTATATATTGAAAGTTTGTTTGTATTTCTCACAATGTTTCACCTAACATACTATGCGAAAGACCGACTGTCATAACAATTGTACTCATGAATTTTTCTGTTTGAATTGACAGAAAATGTTTTACCTTTGAAGAATTATATTTTCGCATTTGGAAACTGTAAATATATGGAAACCACAACCATTTATGTCAATAAGTCAAACTAGGTATTGTGATTGTATTCCATTTACTACACTGTACCTTTCTCTAATCACTTATTATTTTCTGTTTTGGTACTTTGGGACTTTTTCTAGATTGAAAAATTGAATATCGTGACTCCTTTCCCTACGCTTACTAGATCTTGCCGTCTTTCTAAAAACCCTAAAAAAACTCTAAAACATCACTAATATCGCTTCCTTCTGAATTCTCTTTTGTGCGGTTCTGGTACAACTTAAATCACTGCATTTGACTCTAGAATCACCACTTCCCTTTGAGCATATAGATAAGGCTTTTTTTCGCTATGACACCACAAAATCACCCTAACCACTTCCTCACACTAGGTGTTTTCTCTGTTCCTCTTGGGGTCAACTGCTCTTAAAACCACACAACTAAAATATTCTCTCTTATCCTCCTCAACAGCCTTGAGAAAGCCCCGGCGCAAATCGCCAAGAGGGGGCGAAACACGTGTCGGCTGTCCTTGTTCTATGAATATAAATAAAATAAAGAAACTTCACTGCAATTATAATGTCTCTGTCCTTCATACCACGATCTGGTAAGAATGGATATTGATCTTGAAAAGCTGATGTGAATTTCTGTGGAGAACACACTTACCACTTTTCAAAACAACTTCTTAACATTTGTGACAACCTCGGGAAAGTGTCGGGATACACAATCAGCTGGTCCAAGTCAGTCCTCTTCATACTAAGGGGGCCGGAGCCGCCACTCCCCACTTACTGCCCACTCGTGATGGCTGGGAACTCCTTTAAATACTTAGGCATACATATTACAAAAGATGCAGCAGAATTTTTCGCTAGTAACCTGACACCCCCTCTGGAGCGCCTGAAGCAAGATGTGACACATTGGGCGTCCTTGCCCCTTACGTTTCTGGGTAGGGCGGCACTATATAATATGATGGCCCTGCCTTGGTTTCTTTATGCCTTTGACAACACACCCTACCCGGTCCCACCCGATACTTTAAGCAGATAGCGGCACAGGTTTCAGTGCTTCTCTGGGGTAACCGTCCGGCACGCATAGCGCAGGCGAAATTACATAAAAGTTGGTATGATGGCGGGATAGCACTGCGGGATTTACAATTATAATATTGGGGGGCGCATCTTAAGGTTTAACCAATGGATCCATGCATCTCACGATGACCCAGCGTACAGGGCAGATAGAGCACAATTGGGTACGAATAACATGCTGGCCATACTTTATAACAGAGGATCAACATCAACACTGGAGGGTCCCACGAAACACACCGCCATGTTGTGGTACACAGCGCAGGCAAGGCTGGGGTGGAAAGGGATTATCAATAAACATTCCCCGCTTTGGGACACCAAAACACTAGGGCTTCTGCGGCGCAGCAAGGGGTTTACACAATGGGACAATATAGGCATCTCCATAGTGGGAGATTTGTGGGACAGAGGAACAGTGATACCATTTGCCCAACTCCAGACTGAGACATACAGATATTTGCAAATACGGCATGCTTTGCTGGCAGTGCTCCCGCCAGATACTGAAGTCCCTGAGTCCTCTCCGCTGGAGGACCGCCTACTCACTGACCACATGTACAAGCGCGCTACATCACTTACATACAAGAAGCTAATTAATAACATGCCAGACCCGACGGTTTCACTACGAGGTAAATGGGTGACAGAAGTGGGTGACATGGATGACTCAGAATGGCAAAAGCCCTAGCGTCGCCCAAAGAAGTGGGGATCTCTGCCGAACTTCGGCTAGTACAGCTTAAAATCCTGCATAGGATATATTACATCAGAACCACATTGTATAGACTACAAAGGGCACAACATCCATATTGCCTTAGGGGGTGCGGGGAAGAGGGTACCTTTATACACACCATATGGGGGTGCTCAGCAATAGCAGATTATTGGCATCAGGTGCTTCGCACAATATCGCAGACAATGGAGGTGTCACTTCTGCCAGAACCGCGAAGATGCTTACTCAATATATGGGAACTCAATGATCTCACACGCCACGGCCAGATGTGGGTAGTATTGGGGCTCATGATTGCTAAAAGGGATATTGCGCAGAAATTGGGGGCAGCAGACTTACCTTCATTGGCAGCCTGGTGCAAGACCATGGACCTTGCTATGATCACAGAACGGACAGTGTACGCAACTAGAGGGAGCCCCCGGAAGTGGACTAAAATTTGGGCGGCCTGGAACACTTTTCGAGGGAACACCTGTGATCGCTGCCTGAGTCAGATACTGATAGCTCGGATGAGGAATAAGAGTAGGGGGGGGAGAATAAGGGGGAAGGAGGTATCGAAGAAACTGCCACCGGATATACAGTATACTATTGATTTTGTAAGGAAACTGTATTTGGAAATATGTAAACGAATCATGCTAAAAGGTTCCTTGATGACTGTCAGTACTGCCTATTTGTTGATTGCACTTAATAAAAACATTTTAAAAACATTTAAAAATGGGGGAGTGCCAGATAAATCAATGGAGCAGTTATCTCCAGTTTTCTCGACTACTATATCTTCTCCACTATTTTGGCTTTATCTGGTTCCCCAATAGAACTAGTCTCCGCTGATATGGGCTCTATGCCAGAATCTGTCATGGTACGTGAGGCTGACAGCTCTTTGAATAAGGTGAGGGTGGAAAATGTAAAGGCCATTATCAACCAGTAACATACCAACAGCAGTGGTAATATGCCAATAGTCATACCTTGCGAAGCTATAGAGGGGAGTGTGGCTGATAAGACCCACAAGGATTATCCACTATTTGCAAAAAGTCGTAAACTGAACTTGGTGGGCCTAAATTATCAGCCAGAGGGTCAAGATACAGGTGGAGTATCATCTAGTGACCATGCTGCAAATCTGGTACTAGCTTCTATGGCGAATGCAGCAGTGTGGAGCATTGGTCCAGTGGTGGAAATGGGAGTAGGGAAAGTTCCAGATACACCCCCACAAGCCACAGGTGTATCGGGACCCAGGAGTCTAGTACAGGAAGGGCCACCTCAAGGACTCCAGGAAGTGGAGTACGCTAATGCTATTGGACGACAAAACCAACAGCAATTAAATGAGCTACCAACTGGGCTATTTAGCCATAGCCAACCCTTGGTGCATCAGGTCTACCAGGATTTGAGAATGCAAAAACTTGCAGGGCCAGGAAATTGCCACAGTTCATCAAAAGCTAGACAAATTGAGGGCATGGTGCAACAAATTCCAGAAAAATTAAAGAATTCGAGTGTCAGATATGGAGGATCACTCCTTGAGCTGGGACAGCGATATTGTCACTCTATGAAAAAAAGTACAGGCCTCACAACTGAAAATGGATGAAATGGAGAATTACGAGAGACAATCTAATCTGTGCTTCACGGGGATTCCGAAGGATAATGAACATATAAACGGCCAGTCTAACCCCTTGTTATATATGGAACCAATGATCAAAGAACATTTGCTTGAGAATGCACCGAAAGATCTGACCATAATGACAGCACACAGGGTTCCAGCCCAACTTTGCGTGGGGACCAACTACCCAAGGGCATTGATTGCAAATGTCCAGATTTTCGCATAAGAGAAGCCATTCTAAGTAAGACAATTCAGAAAAAAGATATTTTGCTAACTTAGGAGTATTCTCTGATATGTCGGCATTTGCAGCACTCCGGCGAAGGGAGTTTGTAGGACTGCTTGGCCAGTCTAAGAGTGCAGGAGCACAGGCGTCATCTAACAGTCCAAACTGAAAATTGTATTTAAAGGTCAATTCCATCTATGTTTTACTCTTGAGGAAGCTCATGATGTATTACAAAAAGTGGCTCAGGGAAGTAAAGACTAGTGTTAACCAGGGGGTAGACCTGATGAAGAGAGAATGTGATAATAAGAGAATATAAAAGATTTCTGTAAGGGGAATGGGCTATTGATACACTGATTACTGGGGGGTATCGATGGAGAAACACTAGTAGTTTTGCTCCTTGGCAAAGCCAGACGCAAGGTTTTGGCTATAATATAGAACGTTTTCTCTATCAATGAATTTTTGTAATGTATCAGGTCTAGATCTTTTGCACTTCATACACTTTGCACTTTTATATATTAGCACTTTTTTCATATAGACCCGAACCGGGTCATCTTCCTACAGTAGCACTTTAGGAACGGCTTATAGACTGAAATTAATATTTCTTAGGTTTATAAACTGTCAGGAGTAACTCCGAGGACTCTGCACGTTGCACTTTTTAGGTAGGATTACTGTGGCAGCTGGCTTGTTACCTTATCTATATATGATTTGGGTTCCTATGTTATAAGAGCTCTTCAGGGATTAGTATATGCAAATTGGGCCTTAATCAGGGTAAAAAGAGCTGTAGATTTGTGTTAAGCACGCATGGCCCTGATAATTTTAGCATTTTAAGAAAGTTTCTGTCCATCTAAACAGCAAGGGTTTAGGGGAATGTGGGCTCGTAAAAAAGTGTGCATCTTTTAACACCCTACCTTTCAGCCTGAAGGCTGAAAGTGAAGCTTATACCAGTAAAACCAAAAAACAGCGTGGTATTGAAATGCCTCCTTCATAATCCGGGAACATGGTTTGGCCCGGGAGTGCAGTGCCACCATACGCGCGTACGTGCTTTCACGTAGCTTCAGCATTCACAGCTATTACTGACTAGCGTTATTGCTGCCCATGTTCTGCCGCGCCTCTGGGGACCCTCTTCACTACAAGTAGGTAAGAGGGCTGACACTGCTTTCTCATTGACTCTATTTATTTTGGCATGTCGATTTTGAAAGGGACAAAAATAAACAGTTACTGTTTAACAATCTGCAGTGGCCCGCAGTCTCGTCGGACAACAGGACAGCATTCTTAATGAGCACGGCAGCTCGCAGAACAAATGATGCAAACAGGTGCATATATATGTAATTTCTGGTGCAGTAAAGTTTCCTGAGGAACGAGAGTTATGTGGGGGGATAAACACAGACTCGTGACATTTCCAATAAAGAGAGAGATTTAAAAAACTGATACAGATACAACTTCACACAGCACTTTAGTTATTTATGCTGGCTGTTGTTCTCGCACTTTGTTCTTGGGAAGAAACGATGCTGGATTTCATAAGCCATATCAGTGACAATAGGAGACTGTAGTCACTAGCTCCAAAACGATACTGCTCCTCCTTGCAAATCTTCAGTCAAAGAAAATTATTTTCTATTCCCTCTTCATTGCTTAAGGAAGGCTGATCTTCAAATCTCTATTTTATATCTCAAAACTCTGTGATGCTTGAAGCTGTTTACTCTCATTAGCTGTGTGGTTCAATACATTATTCAGAGATATTGTGCTGCTCATGTCAGTATATACTTATTGATCTTTATTGTTAGCTTAAAACATTAACATACTGCACGCATAATAATTTATCTTAAAATAGTTGCAAAAAGTAGCAGTTCTCTTGTGGCAGTCTTATACTGCAACACCTTCTTGGTGCAGGTATGGTACAAGAGGTCTCCCAAATTAAATGAGTATCAGTACCTTATCTGGAACTGGTAATACCCTATTTCTTAAACTAGCTAGCGCTTCCTTACTACCTTGGACGAGACATTGCAGCGCTGATATAAGTTTAGCTTAGACTGCAGCAAACTGGGCATCGCAGAGGCTGTTAAATCACCCTAGACTGGGCCACATGTGTTTTATCTGGGAAGAGGAGTGCGGCAGAGGGATGAGACATGCAGGAAACTAAAAGTGACACCAAGACTTTCAGTCTGAGAAAAGTAGGGCAAGCAGCAGGTGGAAGAAGGAATACACTGGGTAAAACAAAGTGTGAAAGAATCAAAGGGGGAAGAGAAGCAAATCAGGAGAAGAAATCAAACGGATGAGGGAATCAATAGAACATGCTTTTTTAAGCAGGCTTTTTCATAATTGAATATTTCACAAAGCATCATTAACTTACCATAAACCAGATATAGCAGAGGTTGCAACAATGCAAGCTTATTTTATGCATAGGACAGGCACAAATTTAGCTGCTCATTGGCTCTTTCTTAGCTGTTAATAGTGCATTCTTGTGCTTGTATTTTGTCTTTTTTACATTCCTTCATCCCAATTAATTTTAGGGAGAAAACTGGAAGTACTCCCGACGTTGGCCTTACATCCCCCCACCGGCAAAAAAACGGTGGGGAGCCACGGCCAACTACCAATTAGGTCAAGGAAGCCACAGGTCAAAAAAGTTTGGGAACCACTGGTTTAGGGCTTAGGGCACAAGCTAATGCACTGTTGGACACCATCCAGCCTGCGGGGGGAAAGTAGGAGTCATTTTGTCGCATAAGCACTCTTCTTTCTAAACTGTATGCAATTTATTGTTATTTTGGTGATGTCGAGAAGTGATATCTAATCATCATAGCGGGGGTGGGAGCAAAAGTGTGTGGGCAGGTGATATCATTTACTATCTCTAAGGAGGCATTGAAGTTTTTGTGGTGAGTAGCACTGTGTTTGGACCAAATATCGAGCCAAAAATTTCTTGTGGATAAATATTGTGTTGAGAATATGGAGAACAAAAATATTGTGATGATAAGTTTCCATGGGCAAGGAAAGTTTTACTATACAAAACTACAACATATATGTACCTTGTCAATATATATATCTTCAAGGTATGTAGATGTGGAGTTGATAATAATAAATCTGTACTTAGCTATTTGTACTTACCTTCACGATAATTTGTTCCTCGATTACCTTCACGATAATTTGATCCTTTACATTTTTTACATGATATTCTGTCCACACAATATTTTTAGCATTGATATTCTATCAGACATCCAGGAGCATGCGACTATGGAATCCAAGGTTAGAGGTAAATAGGTTAATAATCTGTGCTTCCTTTTCCTGGAAGTAAGTTGTAGTAAGTATGTTATGTTCTCGCGAGCTCCTGTATTTACTCAGGTTTTTGGAATCTGGTGCAGTTGATCACAGTGGGAGAACTCACACTACGGTAGACCTCTGCGTCACCACGTGGCACGCAGCCAACCATGGATGCATGAACAATGTTCACATTAGATAATCGAGAATATCGTAATAGGAGCAAACATTGCAAAGAAAACAGAGCAAGCATTGGCATACTTAAGATGTCTGTTAATATTTGCCCATCAGATTATTTATTCCCTCAGTAGTAATGCCAGGATTTCAATCTGTTGCGGGTTATAAATATGTTGGACTTTGTATGTAGTATACAAACAGATTACAATAGCATTTCTTCTGCCCGAAGGTGAAATGAATTTACAGAACAATCCACGCTCGAGGAGACAATTTATTTATTTTATACTCATAGGATAATCCAGGATTTGCCCAAATTTCAGGAATTCTGATAAAAAGCTGTCCAATGTTCTCAATATAAAAGTTAGCTAAAATTCTCCCCATTCCCTGAAATGTATCAGATTTAATTTATCTCCATTACATTGAAAATACTCAAATCTTCACACAATAGCCGATTTTAGTATTTAGTCATTATATACAGTTCACAGGGGAAAAAAAGTGGAAAGTCTTGACTCCACCTGAACCACGGGTAGTTACTCTGTTGTAATATTCCATTGTGCTGTTGTTTAGCACATCTTTGCCATTCCTAAACGGAAAGCAACTGTACAAGCCTGTGTGAGCCGTAGCCGGAGATGAGCAAACCAACCGAAACTGCTACGGCAAAATATGGGTCTCCGAAAAGGACCACAAGGAAAGTCTGACACATGTTTTTGCCTTGCTCAGCTTCCTTTCTGTGGTGCAGGTTGAATTACTATGACAAAGAATGCTGCGGACCCAAGCCTGGGAATATCTTTGGCACTTTGGGCGACTACGTTTGACTGAAAAAGTTATGCATGGAAATGGTCGAATTAATACGAACACTGGCTTTTTGTGTATTCTTTTCATCATTTTAGCATGTCTGTAGTGTTTAGCTACCCGCCCGGGGTGACACCATAGCCATCACGCATGTCAGTGTTTCATATCTCTTTATTTGTATGCATACAGCGGACGCTCGGCGCGTCCGTCCTCGTCCTGGTCACTCTGCCCGTCCCCACTCCCTCTTGACCGGATGTGGTGTCTGGTGACCTGTCCCCTTGCCTCAGGACCCACAGGGTCCTAGCGCTATGCTGTCGGGTCAAGACATCTCCCCCCTTGTTGCAAACATATGTTCTCGACCAGTTTCCACAATCACTGTCGCCCATCACTGACAGTACTCACTTGGAGAGAGAGAGAGAGAGAGAGAGAGAGAGAGAGAGAGAGAGAGAGAGAGAGAGAGAGAGATGTTTGTCGCTCTACATCTCTTAAATTAGTCTCTGCGGTTTCTTGCATGTTCTCCGTGGTCATGTGTCTGCGTCGTTTCTTTGCCCTTGGTCATCCTCCTTCAGGGCCGCTGTTGGTTGTGTTGCCATTTCTTCTTCTTCCGTCTTCAGTTCCTTAAAGTGTGAGCTGTTCCTTGTAATTCGTTGTTGTTCGGAGGCTTTCGTCACCATCAATGGTTCATCAGAGAATGGGCTGTTCGACTTCCTTTGTTGTTTCTGTCATACCACCACCAGGTCTCCTTCGTTCAGTTTTGGTTCAGATGCATGTCTCAGGTGGTCCGCATAGGCTTTCATCTTTTCCTTTGCCTCTCGATCTCTTCTTGCAATTTCGCTTCGGTCTGTACTCATCTTTGCTTCCATTTGTGGTAATCTTGTTTTGCTTGATCGTCCTAGTACCAGTTCAGCCGGGCATCGACCTGTGGAGCTGTGAGGGGTATTCTGTAGTCCCTCAACACCTGGCACAGGGCCTGTCCAGTCAATATCTGTGTCATCTTTGCTCTTTGGATGGCCTTCTTGTTTGTTCCCATAAAACGCTCTGCCATCCCATTAGCCTGTGACCACAGGGGCATTATTTTCCGATGTTTTATTCCAAGGTAGTCCATGAAACGGCGAAATTCTTCTCCTGAGAACGGCGGTCCATTGTCCGTTTTGAGTGTTTGTGGCGAACCCCAGGCAGCAAATATGTCACCTAGCACAGGCAAAGTGGCATTTGCTGATGTTGACGGTACCTGCCTCACTATCGGGAGCCTCGAGAATTCATCAATGACAACCAGGAGGTAACTTCCAGTTTCCAGAGGCCCATAAAAATCTGCCGCTAGCTCTGTCCATACGGCTTTTGGCAGTTCCGACATCTGTAATGGTGCTGGCTTTGATGGTGGTCCTGTCACTTGACAGACATGACAGCGTGTTATCGTTTTTTCCACCATGCCATCCAGTCCTGGGAACCACACCTTTTCTCGCAGCATCTTCTTTGTAGCTACGATGCCTCTGTGGGACTCATGGGCCAGTTCTATTGTTCGCTTTCTTAGTCTGTAAGGAACTACTATCCGTGCTCCTCTCATCAGGATGCCATTCTCCGTTTCTGATAGTTCTTCATGTATCTTCTTGAATGCCAGTAGTTCTTCTTTGATAACCCCTTCTTCTGTGGGGCTGTTATTGTTGATGTGTCTCCATCTTTGTTGTCTCACCACGTTTTTGATTGCTTGCATGGTGGGATCTCGCTTTATTTCTTGCTCTAGCTCTGATATTGTTATCGATGCCGGTGTGTTTTGCTTTAGGATGAAATTGAGATACTCTTCCGCCATGGTCATGGTGCCCTCTTTGTGAGGCAGCGGGTGTCGTGACATATAGTCAGCTGGATTGTGTTCTTTTCCCGGTTTGTGAACTATCTTGAAGTTGTAGTCCATCAATCTGATTCCCCACCGTTCTATCTGGGGTGGTATCTTGGCGTTCGGATTGCCGTAGATTGTTATTAACGCCTGGTGGTCTGTTACTATCGTGAAGGGCTTTCCATAGATAAACATGTGGTAGTGCTCACATGCCCACACAACCGCCAGACTCTCTTTTTCTGGTTGAGAGTATGCTCTCAATGTCTGACAGGCTTTTGCTCCCGTAAGCCACAACACATCTTGGTGATTCTTTTCCGGGTTTGTGTTGTGCCAGTATTGCGCCCAATCCTACCGGGCTGGCATCCACAGTGAGTTCCGTACATAGACTCGGGTCAAAGTACGCCAGGTGATCTACGGCTGTCACTGACGCCCTTATCTCTTCGATAGCCTTGCCACATTCTGTTGTCAATACAAATGTTTGTCCCTGCTTCGTCAGTTCTCGCAGGGGTGTACTCACTGTCGCAAAGTCTTTGATGTACCGTGCACAATAGCTGGCGAAGCCAAGAAACGATCGTACCTCTGCTACATCACTGGGCTGTTTCGCCTTTTCCAGGGTGTCTACCTTGCTGCGGTCCGGCCTCATCCCTTTTTTCGAGAAGATGTGTCCGAAAAACACCAACTCTTCTCGTCCTAGTTCGCATTTCTTTTCATTCAGTGTTAATCCGACTTCCTCTAATTGTGAGCATACTTCTCTCAGTGCTCTGTCATGCTCTTCATCGGACTTGCCAAACACTAGAATGTCGTCACTATAATTGAGACTGTTCTTGATTGGTCTGATTATTTGTCTGATGGTCTCTTTGAAGATTTCCGCGGCTGATGAGATCCCGAAACTCAGGCGCTTGTAGCGGAACAATCCTAGGTGTGTCGAGAAAGTCGTTCGATTGTGGATCTAATTCCAGCTGATGATATCCCTTACACAGGTCCAGCTTGGAGAATGGCCTCGTTCCCGTCAGGCAGCTGATCATGTCGTCCAGCTGAGGCCCAGGATGTCGTTCTCTTTCGATGGTTGTGTTCGGGATCCTCATGTCGACACATACTCTAATCTGTGCTGAGTCCTTTTTCGTCACGGCTACTATGGGTGATATCAGAAAATAGGGAACCCCTGTGAAGGGTTCAGAGACCTAGTTTGTATGTATGGTAACTGCTAAATTTTAACAGTGTTTGCCAAAGTGAGAAAGAAAAATTTCTTTCTAGAGTCCCCTCACTCACCGGGGTTTCCCCACGGTGACATGCTTCATCATTGGGGCTTCCCAGTTCTCTACGAAAAGGGGCGTGCTGCGACTAGCGGACTACGCACGAGCACTTTTATTGTGACGGGCTATGTGTGGTGCAAAGTGTGGTGATGGTGGAGTGGGTGTGTGATTAAAAATACCGTGCTAGTGGGCCTCAACAATTTATTCTGCTCCTAGTTTGGTATATTAAAAAGGGGTGACACTGTTATCTGGCCTTAAGTTAGGGCTAGATCAGTGTTCTGTGGTCAACATGTTTCAAGCTCCCCCAAGCTTTTCATCAGGACCATACAGGGTCCAGCCCTGTATATTCCACTCCTATATTTAATTAAATTAAATTTGTTTAATTACAATATCTTTATCTTTACGCTGTTAATTAATTAATAAACATGCGTGTTGTATACATACGATTTTGTATCTTATTGGTGCATCTGTAAAAGAGAATGACACTGATTAGTGGCAAAACATCCCCCTCCAAGAGCAAGGGGATCACACATGTAGCTCTTATTAGTCTAAGGCGTGAGTGTGCCTTGTGCACCATACCGGTGCGTGCAGACTCTCAAATCAGTGCAGAGACATCGCTTGAAGTGAAAAAAAGGTGTTTTGGTGAATTCACACACATACATAACATTAAACTCGATGTGACTATAGACATGACACACTACGTATATATACACACATACACATAACGATCTTTCATGGCAAAAGAGCATAGTTACATGTATAGGTGCTAATTAGCACTTCATGGTCTCAGGCGAGGGCAGGATCACCTCGTGGAAACATTGCTGTAGGGTTTTTAGGTCTCGCGACCTATCGATGCGCGCAAGCGCATCGAGCGTAGCGAGAATTCATGTGGCGAAAACATCTTCAAACCAAAGGGCTTTCAGCCCCGCGGTTTTAATGCAGTGCCCGTGTACATGCACGCGCATCGCATGCAAGCCCAGCCCAGTCCTCCCCTTATTCACGCCCACCCACCAGGCTCTCCCGCCCCCATCAGGCTTCTCTACCAATCCGCCTGCCTCCCCTCGCGCATTCACGCCTCCCACCAGGGAGCTCCACCCGATGCTTCCCTCAAATCTCCTGTGTTTTCCGGACCCGTCCAGCCCACTCAGCCTGGCCCTTCCTCCGTTGATGCCTGGGGCTCACACTGGGTCTCCCACCATCACGTTCTCCAATTTCACACTCCACTCCGTCCATTCTCGCACTGGCCGGTATGGTGTCTGAATTGTCTCCTTCATTACCCGTTTCCCCGGTCTGTATCTTGAGCTTGTCGTGGGCCCTCTCACTCCCAGTCCTCCCCTTATTCACGCCCACCCACCAGGCTCTCCCGCCCCCATCAGGCTTCTCTCCCAATCCGCCTGCCTCCCCTCGCGCATTCACGCCTCCCACCAGGCTTTCCCGCCCCCATCCGGCGTTCACGCCTCCCACCAGGCTTTCCCGCCCCCATCCGGCTTCCCTCGTAATCTGCCTGCCCATATTCGCCAACGGCCTCACCTCCCTGTTGGTTGGACGTTGGATGGAGGATGGTTGGCAGCCCCCTGTCTCTTTCTGCACTCCTCAGTCCCACCAGGGAGCTCCACCCGATGCTTCCCTCAAACCTCCTGTGTTTTCCGGACCCGTCCAGCCCACTCAGCCTGGCCCTTCCTCCGTTGATGCCTGGGGCTCACACTGGGTCTCCCACCATCACGTTCTCCAATTTCACACTCCACTCCTTCCATTCTCGCACTGGCCGGTATGGTGTCTGAATTGTCTCCTTCATTACCCGTTTCCCCGGTCTGTATCTTGAGCTTGTCGTGGGCCCTCTCACTCCCCTCCACAGTCTCTTTCTCCGGGGTTCTCCATGCTTTACCAGCATGCGACTGCAATCGTTGGCCCTGGGGCGCTTCCCACTATCCCCCTCCGCAGGCTGCACTACAGTCTTGTATTGTGCCCCCTCTCATCCCTCCGGATGAAGGTCAGTCCTCCACTTGGGGAGTCGCCTCCCACCTGAACTGCTGAAGGCCCCTCACCACCGCCGTCCTGTGCACTTTGCAGCTCCTGCTATCCTACGGCAGAGTCTCTATTTCTGCTCCTAGGCTCCTCTTCCGACTACGTTATTCACTTGCGCCTTCTTTGTGATCCCTGCACTGTTTCGGGCTGCAGAGCGTGGCAGGCAGGGCCATGAGTTCTCTCAGGCCTGTAGTTGCTCCAGCTCACCTGCAACACCTCTCCATTTCAAGCACCACTCGCGTTCTCCCATTCATCACAACCTCCTCAGCTCTTCCTATACTTGCGCGTCTTGGGGATATCTGGAATCCCTACCCCCGTTATTACCTCTGGACTCAGACATCCAGTGCACTCCCTGCAGCCCGCCTTCGCTGCTGTGATTGCGCCGTCTCCACGCCTCCGATGTCACTGAGTACTCTGCCTGCGGGCTCTCGACTTCAGCACTCGTTCTGCATGGCGGGGCGCCATTTTGTCTGCGGCCTCCCGGGATCTTCCTTTACCTAATCCCGCTTTTCTCGCAATCTGCGGCACGACACTCCCCCAAGGCCTATATTACTTGCTCTGGGGCTCTTCCACTGCTGTTCCATCAAGGGTTTAGTGAGGCTTGGACTCAGGATTCTGGTGGATTCCTAGGGCAGAGCTCCGCGGTCTACTCCCGGCTTCATCAGGGCCTAGCCAAGCCCTTGAGGAAGAGGGCCTACTGTGGCAGCCATTAACCATGTATTCCACTGGGTGGCCCTCAAGTAACATACAGCCATGCTGATGTCTGAATGAGCTTTGAATCCCTCCAAGTCACCCTGGACTCCTTTATTCCATCTTGCTATTGCTGCTGCCATCATAACTTTATCTGGTTCAAATGTAAAATTAACAATTGCTCCTCATCGGTTGTCTGTACTCCTCCATTCTAATTGTTTATATTGTTGCATACATGCAATCACAAAAGTGTGGGTTCTCTTCTCTCCAAACCTCAGGGAAATAATCTCATTCATAGTTTTTGCTCTCCTCAAAATCTGAAGCAAAGCCCCGCCCAGACTGCAAAACCTGCTTCTCAGCTACAATCAAAAATACATGAAACACTTCAAAGTTGCCAACTTCAAATTAATCTCACACAAACTCAAATACTTATTACATAGTTTAAAAAAACATTACCTCCATCTCAAATAACTATACCCAGTCCTTCTTTGCCTACTTTAATATCATGCTCTTAGGCACTCTGCGAACTCAACTATTCTTATTTATCAACCTGTTTCTAACAAAGAATGACTGGCCACTACAGTGAACGTATAACAAGTCACAGTCTTAGAACTCAATCCGTTACTATACAACTCAGAGAGAAAATTAACCAGATTTACCACAGAAGCCTCAAGAAGAATCAAATTCCTCCCCAAGCACCAGGGTACCCACGTTCTCCATGCCTGTCCTTATACCTTCAACTGCTTAATTCCAGATATCCTCTAAGAAAGAAGATTCTGTGTCTCTGTTCTCTTATAAGTTAATTTTTATTCCCCATCTACACCTCTTAAAAGCTCTTTGTCAGCTCCGATTAAACATGTCTCCTCCTGCACCATCGTCATCACACATTTGTAAATCATGGCTGTGACATCCAAAATGGCGTCACCACCATCACTCAACACACTCCCTGCCTCATCAACAGACTCTGAATCTAATGGAGGAAAAGGATAACCCATGCTTTTGCTCCAATCCTTAAAAAGTATCTCTCACCAACACGGCACTCAGGGACACCAACACAGCACTCAGGGACACCACCACATCACTGATGTACACCACAAAATCAATCAGGGACACCACCACATCACTCAGGGACACCAACACACCACTCAGGGACACCACCACACCACTCAGGGACACCACCACACCACTCAGCACCATAACACCATCACTCAGCACCGTCACACACCAGAAAAGTCACACACCCTCACTCACCCTCACCCTCACACACCCTAAAAATAACACACCCTAACGCTCCCACCCCCTTACACTCACCCCCTCAACCTCACCCCTCACACCCTCACACTCACTCCCTCAACACCCCACCCTCACCCCCCTCACCCCCCCTCATTCACCCTCATTCACCCTAACACACCCTCACCCTCTCACACACCCTCTCACACACCCCTCACACACCCCATCACTCACGCTCTCACACACAACATCACACACCCCCTCACTCACCCTCTCACGCACTCCCTCACTGACTCTCTCACACCCGCTCAGCCTCACCCTCACTCTCCCTTACACTCCCTCACCCCCTCAACCTCCCTCACTCTGCCTCCCCTCCCCTCACACTCACCCTCACCCTCAACTCCCTCATACTAACACCCCTCATCCACAACAATGCCACGAAAAGACGCAACACTACTCAACTACGCAACGCCACTCAACTACGCAACGCCACTCAACTACACAACGCCACTCAAGTACGCAACGGCACTCACATACGCAACGCCACTCAACTACGCAACGCTGCCCACTCACCTACGCAACGCCACTCACCTACGCAACACCACTCACCTACGCAACACCACTCACCTACGCAACACCACTCACCTACGCAACGCCACATACCTACGCAACACCACTCATCGACGCAACGCCACTCATCTACTAAAAGCCACTCAACTACGCAACGCCACTCAACTACGCAATGCCACTCAACTACGCAATGCCACTCAACTACGCAACAACACTCACACATGCAACGCCACTCACACATGCAACGCCACTCACACATGCAACGCCACTCACACATGCAACGCCACTCAACAACGCAACTCAACTACGCACACATGCAATGCCACTGCCACATGCAACGCCACTCACACATGCAACGCCACTCACACTGCCAACCACACTCACACAGGCAACGCCACTCACACAGGCAACACAAATCACACAGCCAACGCCTCACACACAGGCAACACCTCTCACACAGGCAACGCCACTCACACAGGCAACGCCACTCACACATGCAACGCCACTCACACATGCAACGCCACTCACACATGCAACGCCACTCACACATGCAACGCCACTCACACATGCAACGCCACTCAACAACGCAACTCAACTACGCACACATGCAATGCCACTGCCACATGCAACGCCACTCACACATGCAACGCCACTCACACTGCCAACCACACTCACACAGGCAACGCCACTCACACAGGCAACACAAATCACACAGCCAACGCCTCACACACAGGCAACACCTCTCACACAGGCAACGCCACTCACACAGGCAACGCCACTCACACACGCAACACCACTCACACACGCAACGCCACTCACACACGCAACGCCACTCACACACGCAACGCCACTCACACACGCAACGCCACTCACACACGCAACGCCACTCACACACACAACGCCACTCACACACGAAAAACACTCACCTTGCCAATAGATCGCGCAGTACGACAGGTGGAACTATTACAATGGCAAATAACAATGCCTTTCACTGTTGTTATCATTTTGAATACATAAAGGGCTTTGTCATTTACACAACCAATAGCTCAAACTTTCCTACTGCGAGACCTATTGGCAACGCCAGTGCTTGTTAAAGTCAGGGTTAGATAAGCGCTCATTCAGAGATTAGCGTTTTTCTCAAAAAATGCGCATTGACAAGCGAGGAGTCTAAACCCCCCATGCGATATGTCAGAACTATTTCCTGACGCTCCATTTTTAAAGTACTTACTTCCTATCGGTAAACCCGCTCGGTATTACCTACTCCATCCTCACCCGACCGCATACTAACATTGTATGCGTGCGCCGGTGTATTTAGAGTCCTCGCGTTTCCGGGTACAGAATGCTCACAGCTAGAGCGTCCCGAGTGCGGCGGCCATCTTGAGTGAGTGTTTAGCACGCTGAGCGCGAGTATCTGATAGATTTACCTTGTGTGCTTGTCATACAGGGAAATTTATACAAAATATAATTTTGCACAAGGGTGCTTCCCTTAGATGGTATTTAGGACAATTTTTTTACAAAAACTAAAAAATGTTAATTGTTGCCAATGTTGGGTCTGAAGAATAATAAAATTCATAAAAAAGAGATTTTTAGTCTTTGCTTGTCAATGTTGGTGATGTCACTTATCATCATTTGAATTGAGGTTTGTATTATCAATCCATCGTGATGGTGGTTTAGGAACGGTGGGAAAAATTGAGATCTCTATGGTTTGGTACAACAGTCTCTTTTCAAGGACCTCATTATTTTCTGAATGCACCCCAGGGAATTTCATCGTTGAGCCCCATGGTGTCCGTATGTAGCTTAAACACCCATCTTTGCTCACGTTCATGGAGAATGTGGTCCAGATTGTCTTTGTTTTGCACTGTCTCCAAGACCACCCAAGTTAGATCATTGGGTGTATGATTCTGCTCGATAAAGTGGTTTGTCATCCGAGTGGTGGAACGTTTACATCGGATGTTACTCCTGTGTTCCACTATGCGGGTACTGACCTTCCTAGTGGTCATACCTACATAATGGAGGTTACAAGTGCATGTTATTAGGTATACCACTCCACTGGTATTGCAATTGGAAAAGCCTCTCAGTTCCCACTTCATATTGTTATTGAAAATGACCGTTTTTGTTACTGAGGTCAAATGACACACACTGCAGTTGCTGCAGGGAAAAATGTCCTATTGGTAATGGTTGAGTTCTTATTGTTGGGTTTGAAACTGTAGGGCGAGTGTGGACCAGAAAATCTTTTAGGTTCTTCCCTGGACGGTGGCTAAACATAGGGGTTGGTATTGTCAGACCACCACTATTGACAATCGGCCAATGTTTTTTGACTATCTTGGCCACTGTGTCTGACACTTGATTGAATGTCGTGATGCAGATTGGTCTGGAATTGTCTGATTCTGTTTTATCTTTTGGTTCCAACAGGGCATCTCTGTTGTTGTTTCCTGCTCGTTTTTTTGCGTCCTTTATCAGTTTTTTTGGGTACTTCCTGCTTTCTAGTTTGTTACTTAAGTCTTCCGCTTGGATCATGTAGTCCTCTTTATGACTACAATTCCTGCGTAATCGCAAGAATTGGCCAAAGGGAAGGTTCTGTTTGAGGTGGCGAGGATGAAAACTGTCATATGCTAAAAGACAGTTGCAAGATGTCTCTTTGAAATGAGTTGTTGTAATGAGTCTGCCTGAATCAGCATGTATGTTCAGATCTAGGAACACTAGATTGGTCCTGCTCATAGAGCACGTAAAATTTAAGAAGGGATCCTGCGTGTTCAGCCATGTCAAAAATGAATTTGCTTCTTCTTCTGTACCTTGCCAGATTAAAAACACGTCATCTATGTAACGTTTCCATTCCAGTATTTGATGTTTATAGGGGTTTCTCTCATTAAGAATCTTAGTTTTCTCCAACTGATGGACGTATAGGCCCGCTATGCTCGGCGCAAATGTGCTGCCCATGCTGGTCCCATGTTGTTGCTTGTATAGTGTAGTCTCGAAGCGGAAAAAGTTTTCAGACAGTGCTAATTGGCAACATCCCATTACCACATGTCGTGGGGTATGGTATTTCCACTCATTTTCAAACAATACATCTTCCAAAATTTGTAAGGTCTCTGTATGTGGCAGGCTTGTATAAAGACTCTCCACATCCAGACTGATCAGAATGCTGGATGTGGGGTCAAAGTTGAGATCCTTCAAGAGGCAGAGTACGTCCTTAGTATCCCTTAGGTAGGTATCAGTGCTTTGGACCAGAGGTCTTAAGAAGGCATCTGCGAATTGTGACAAGGGTTCCAAGATAGACCCTATCCCCGAGACTATTGGTCTCCCTGGCGGGTTTTCCAGTCTCTTGTGGATTTTGGGGATTGTATAAAAGTACGGTGTCACTGGTTTTTTGTTGGTCAGAAAGTCTATTTCTTTTTTACTTAGCCAATCATTGGCCTGGCATTCTTCAGTTAGATAGGCAATCGAGACCCGTAGTCGTTCTGTGGGATCTTCATTGAGTTTAATGTAGTTTCGTTCCTCTCCCAAAAGGCGGAGGCATTCCCTTCTATAGTCAGCGGTGTCCTGTAAGACTATTGCCCCGCCTTTGTCGGCTGGTTTGATAGTAATCTGGTCATTTTTAGATAGTTCTTGTATAGCTGCTAGCTCTGCTTTGCTGGTGTTGTGGAAGACTTTCACTGTCCGTGTATCTAGCTCTTGTACTTCATTCATTACTGCTTTTTCAAAAGCCAATATTTCAACTGGTAGACTTTGGGTTGGTGGAACAAAATTTGACTTTCTTTGCAGTCCTGTGTCACTCTGTGGCCTTTCTTCTGCCTTCTTGTCTTTGAAAAATACCTGGAGTTTGATTTTTCTCAGGAATTCTTTCAATTCACAGCAAAGTCTGAATTTGTCTGTGGTCGGGGTTGGTACAAAACCTAAACCCTTGTTTAACACTTGTATCTGTATATTGGTCAGGGTTATGGAGGACAGATTGACCACTAGATCGGATTGCTGCTCGTGGTTGGCTCCGGTGGTCCTTTGCTCCGTGTGTGGCGTCCCGTTGTTACCACTGGTTCTGCCCATTGTACAGCCTGGTTGGGTTTGTTTTTTGCTCGTTGATTTGAGCGGCCTCTCCCTAAAAAAGGTTTCCCTTGGTTTCCTTGATTATTCCCCCAGTTTTGATAATTGGGTTGATGGTACATGGGTGGGCCATAGAAAAAGGGCGGAGGTGGAGGGCCGTAGTTGTAGGGATCTTGATACCCTTGTGCAAAATTATATTTTGTATAAATTTCCCTGTATGACAAGCACACGAGGTAAATCTATCAGATACTCGCGCTCAGCGCGCTAAACACTCACTCAAGATGGCCGCCACACTCGGGACGCTCTAGTTGTGAGCATTCTGTACCCGGAAACGCGAGGACTCTAAATACACCGGCGCACGCATACAATGTTAGTATGCGGTCGGGTGAGGATTGAGTAGGTAATACCGAGCGGGTTTACCGATAGGAAGTAAGTACTTTAAAAATCGAGCGTCAGGAAATAGTTCTGACATATCGCATGGGGGGTTTAGACTCCTCGCTTGTCAATGCGCATTTTTTGAGAAAAACGCTAATCTCTGAATGAGCGCTTATCTAACCCTGACTTTAAAAACCCTACAGCAATATTTCCACAAGGTGATCCTGCCCTCGCCTGAGACCATGAAGTGCTAATTAGCACCTATACATGTAACTATGCTCTTTTGCCATGAAAGATCGTTATGTGTATGTGTGTATATATACGTAGTGTGTCATGTCTTTAGTCACATCGAGTTTAATGTTATGTATGTGTGTGAATTCACCAAAACACCTTTTTTTCACTTCAAGCGATGTCTCTGCACTGATTTGAGAGTCTGCACGCACCTTTATGGTGCACAAGGCACACTCACGCCTTAGACTAATAAGAGCTACATGTGTGATCCCCTTGCTCTTGGAGGGGGATGTTTTGCCACTAATCAGTGTCATTCTCTTTTACAGATGCACCAATAAGATACAAAATCGTATGTATACAACACGCATGTTTATTAATTAACAGCGTAAAGATAAAGATATTGTAATTAGACAAATTTAATTTAATTAAATATAGGAGTGGAATATACAGGGCTGGACCCTGTATGGTCCTGATGAAAAGCTTGGGGGAGCTTGAAACATGTTGACCACAGAACACTGATCTAGCCCTAACTTAAGGCCAGATAACAGTGTCACCCCTTTTTAATATACCAAACTAGGAGCAGAATAAATTGTAGAGGCCCACTAGCACGGTATTTTTAATCACACACCCACTCCACCATCACCACACTTTGCACCACACATAGCCTGTCAAAATAAAAGTGCTCCTGCGTAGTCCGCTAGTCGCAGCGCGCCCCTTTTCGTAGAGAACTGGGAAGCCCCAATGATGAAGCATGTCACCGTGGGGAAACCCCGGTGAGTGAGGGGACTCTAGAAAGAAATTTTTCTTTCTCACTTTGGTAAACACTGTTAAAATTTAGCAGTTACCATACATACAAACTAGGTCTCTGAACCCTTCACAGGGGTTCCCTATTTTCTGATAAAGACTGGAGGCCGACCTAGTGTAGTTTATCCTCCTTCTCCCCCCTTTTTCTAGTTTTACTATGGGTGATACCCAGGGCGTTGGTCCTTCTGCCGGCTCAATGATGTCTTGATCCAACAATGACTTTATTTCTTCTTCCACTTGCGGTTGTAGGTGTATCGGTACCCGTCTATGATGCTGAACAACAGGCCGGACTGCTTCGTTAATGTGTAGTGTGATTTGTCGCCCTTTCAGCTTTCCTAGTCCTTTTGTTAGTTTCGGATATTCTTTTAGTATGCTTCCTTTGTCGGACATGTGATAGGTCATCTCCAATAGACCCATTACTTGCGCAGTGACGTTGCTTAGTAAGCATGGTGCTGGGATGTCCACTCTTAGCACATGAATCTCCTCTGCGATTGTTCTGTTTTTATACGTCAAAGTGTCTGTAAATTTTCCCAAGTTTGTTACTGGTCTTTTCGCACCCCAGGTGAACACTTCTATTCTGGATGGTTGTAGTGGTGGTTTCCTTTTCATTTTCTCATATTCCGTTGCACACATTATGTTGCACGTGGCGCCACTGTTCAGTACAAATTCCGCTTGGTGAGGCTCTACATCTATGGTCACTGATACTGTTTTCTGTAAAATGCTAGGCCACATCTGTAGCACTGTGATCCTTGTTGTTTCTTCATTGGTTGTTCATTCGATCCTCTCTTCCATTGTCCTGCTCGTCCATTTTTCTGTTATTCGGTAAGCTTGTTCAACCCGTCGTTCCATTTGTTTTGCATGGGTCATCGCCTGCTTCTGCTCTTGCCAGTTCCAAGATCTTTTCTAGTGTTGTCGGCTCTTTTAGTGTTCTCGTGCGAAAGTCAGTGTCTGGACATCCTTCTATGATTCTTAGGCGGATTGCCTGCTCGTTGTCATATTTCTCAAACTCACAGTGGGTGACTAACTTCCTCAACCTAGTTGCAAAATCATCCAGTGACTCGTCAGGCTGTTGGAATGCTATATTGAAACTGTATCTTTCAAAGTCAATGTTTCTCGGGGGGTCAAATTTGTTCGTTAGGCACTTGATCAGCTTTTTGTATGTGCTCGTTTCGCTTGTTGGCAGAGTTACTAGGAGGTCATCTACCTCATCTCCCACCAGGTTTAGGAACAGTCCTAGTTGTTTAGCTTCTACCACATCGGTGGCTTCCATGTATCTCTCACACTTGGTGATCCACCACTCCCATCTGATTCCCACCTGTGGCTCCGATACACTAAATGGGAGTGGGCTGCGATACTGTGCGCTTTGTCTTGTCTCAGCCATGCTCCTTTTTCTCTTTATGTATGCTTTCTTGTGTGTTTCCTTTGTTGTGTCACTTTTGTGCTCTTTATTTCTTCTTTCCCCTTCTGTTTTGCACTTTTGTTCTTTCTGATTTCTTTATTTCCTTTTTAGTTTTATTTTCTTGTATTATTCCACTTTCTGCTCTTTATTCTTTCTTTCCTTTCTTATTTCTTCTTATTTATGTCCTTTTTCTATTTATTTCAGCCTTTATTTCCTTCTTTTCAGCCTATTTTCAGCCTTTTTCGATTTGGCCTGGCCTAAAAATGGCCGCCCGGCTCTTCTCCTTGCTGATTGGCTGTGTTTGCCTGATTCAAAGATGGCCGCCAAGACTCTCACGAGAGCTCGGTCCAATTTCTTTGAATCCACGCGCTTAGTCCTAGCGCTTACCGCATTCAGGCCGATCTTTCTCGGTGGCAGTCGGGGCGGGCTGCCGCGTTGCTGCTTCTTTTATGTCTCTTTATTTCTTGCTTCTTGCACATCGAGGGTGGTCTCCTCGTTATTTCCAGCGGCAGTCGATGATCACGCGTCGATCCACGCGTCGGGTCGTCAATTACCTCATCGCCAGTTGTAGTGTTTAGCTACCCGCCCGGGGTGACACCATAGCCATCACGCTGGTCAGTGTTTCATATCTCTTTATTTGTATGCATACAGCGGACGCTCGGCGGGTCCGTCCTCCGTTCTCGTCCTGGTCACTCTGCCCGTCCCCACACCCCTTGACCGGATGTGGTGTCCGGTGACCTGTCCCCTTGCCTCAGGACCCACAGGGTCCTAGCGCTATGCTGTCGGGTCACGACAGTATCATTCAAGGAGGGAGCTACCCATGTGCAAATAGCCCTATCCCTGCCCCAAAAAAAACAGTCCACTCCAAAATGACAGTGTTACGAATCTCTGCAACTGTTGGAATGTTGATCCTGACCTCCATTTTGTTTGTCATGTCTCTACGGGCCCGATGTAGGTAGGCCGTTACCGATCGGTAACGGCCGAAAATACCGATTTTGGGCCCTTACAGATCGTTATACAGCCATCGAGATGTAGGGCAAAGAAAATCGTCCAAATCGGTACATATACCGATTCGGATTGACTACCGATTCGGAAATAATCCGAATCGGAAATACCCCGAATCGGAAAGATAACGATAGCGGTTGTAGGTGTATCGGTACCCGTCTATGATGCTGAACAACAGGCCGGACTGCTTCGTTAATGTGTAGTGTGATTTGTCGCCCTTTCAGCTTTCCTAGTCCTTTTGTTAGTTTCGGATATTCTTTTAGTATGCTTCCTTTGTCGGACATGTGATAGGTCATCTCCAATAGACCCATTACTTGCGCAGTGACGTTGCTTAGTAAGCATGGTGCTGGGATGTCCACTCTTAGCACATGAATCTCCTCTGCGATTGTTCTGTTTTTATATGTCAAAGTGTCTGTAAATTTTCCCAAGTTTGTTACTGGTCTTTTCGCACCCCAGGTGAACACTTCTATTCTGGATGGTTGTAGTGGTGGTTTCCTTTTCATTTTCTCATATTCCGTTGCACACATTATGTTGCACGTGGCGCCACTATTCAGTACAAATTCCGCTTGGTGAGGCTCTACATCTATGGTCACTGATACTGTTTTCTGTAAAATGCTAGGCCACATCTGTAGCACTGTGATCCTTGTTGTTTCTTCATTGGTTGTTCATTCGATCCTCTCTTCCATTGTCCTGCTCGTCCATTTTTCTGTTATTCGGTAAGCTTGTTCAACCCGTCGTTCCATTTGTTTTGCATGGGTCATCGCCTGCTTCTGCTCTTGCCAGTTCCAAGATCTTTTCTAGTGTCGTCGGCTCTTTTAGTGTTCTCGTGCGAAAGTCAGTGTCTGGACATCCTTCTATGATTCTTAGGCGGATTGCCTGCTCGTTGTCATATTTCTCAAACTCACAGTGGGTGACTAACTTCCTCAACCTAGTTGCAAAATCATCCAGTGACTCGTCAGGCTGTTGGAATGCTATATTGAAACTGTATCTTTCAAAGTCAATGTTTCTCGGGGGGTCAAATTTGTTCGTTAGGCACTTGATCAGCTTTTTGTATGTGCTCGTTTCGCTTGTTGGCAGAGTTACTAGGAGGTCATCTACCTCATCTCCCACCAGGTTTAGGAACAGTCCTAGTTGTTTAGCTTCTACCACATCGGTGGCTTCCATGTATCTCTCACACTTGGTGATCCACCACTCCCATCTGATTTCCACCTGTGGCTCCGATACACTAAATGGGAGTGGGCTGCGATACTGTGCGCTTTGTCTTGTCTCAGCCATGCTCCTTTTTCTCTTTATGTATGCTTTCTTGTGTGTTTCCTTTGTTGTGTCACTTTTGTGCTCTTTATTTCTTCTTTCCCCTTCTGTTTTGCACTTTTGTTCTTTCTGATTTCTTTATTTCCTTTTTAGTTTTATTTTCTTGTATTATTCCGCTTTCTGCTCTTTATTCTTTCTTTCCTTTCTTATTTCTTCTTATTTATGTCCTTTTTCTATTTATTTCAGCCTTTATTTCCTTCTTTTCAGCCTATTTTCAGCCTTTTTCGATTTGGCCTGACCTAAAAATGGCCGCCCGGCTCTTCTCCTTGCTGATTGGCTGTGTTTGCCTGATTCAAAGATGGCCGCCAAGACTCTCACGAGAGCTCGGTCCAATTTCTTTGAATCCACGCGCTTAGTCCTAGCGCTTACCGCATTCAGGCCGATCTTTCTCGGTGGCAGTCGGGGCGG
Organism: Lissotriton vulgaris; assembly: GCF_964263255.1. NCBI lineage: Eukaryota > Metazoa > Chordata > Amphibia > Caudata > Salamandridae > Lissotriton > Lissotriton vulgaris. The sequence continues at coordinate 1,018,966,656 of NC_141685.1, forward strand.
GCTGCCGCGTCGCTGCTTCTTTTATGTCTCTTTATTTCTTGCTTCTTGCACATCGAGGGTGGTCTCCTCGTTATTTCCAGCGGCAGTCGATGATCACGCGTCGATCCACGCGTCGGGTCGTCAATTACCTCATCGCCAGTTGTAGTGTTTAGCTACCCGCCCGGGGTGACACCATAGCCATCACGCTGGTCAGTGTTTCATATCTCTTTATTTGTATGCATACAGCGGACGCTCGGCGGGTCCGTCCTCCGTTCTCGTCCTGGTCACTCTGCCCGTCCCCACACCCCTTGACCGGATGTGGTGTCCGGTGACCTGTCCCCTTGCCTCAGGACCCACAGGGTCCTAGCGCTATGCTGTCGGGTCACGACAGTATCATTCAAGGAGGGAGCTACCCATGTGCAAATAGCCCTATCCCTGCCCCAAAAAAACCAGTCCACTCCAAAATGACAGTGTTACGAATCTCTGCAACTGTTGGAATGTTGATCCTGACCTCCATTTTGTTTGTCATGTCTCTACGGGCCCGATGTAGGTAGGCCGTTACCGATCGGTAACGGCCGAAAATACCGATTTTGGGCCCTTACAGATCGGTATACAGCCATCGAGATGTAGGGCAAAGAAAATCGTCCAAATCGGTACATATACCGATTCGGAATGACTACCGATTCGGAAATAATCCGAATCGGAAATACCCCGAATCGGAAAGATAACGAATCGGTAACATACCGAATCGGAAAAAAATACCGAATCGGTCCATGTACCGAATCAGTAGTGACACCGAATCGGAAAAAAACGATTCGGTCCATGTACCGAATCGGTAGTGACACCGAATCGGAAAAAATTACGATTCGGTCCATGTATCGAATCGGTAGAGACAGCGAATCGGAAAAATGCCGAATCGGATAACCTACCGAATCGGTAGAGTTACCGATTCGGAAAATCTGCGATTCAGACAGATAGAGAGATGTAGGGAAGCACAGAAATACCGATTTCGGCTCAAAATCTGTATTTCAAAATCGGTACTTACCATGGATTACAATCAGGTGGTAACCAACTCCAACCCATAAAAATAGACCCAAAATGCATTGCAACTTGCAGGATGGCTGCTTTTTATGTCATTGCAAGGCGGCTACGGCTACAGCAGGAAGGAGAGAGGGAATGGCAAAGAGAGGAACAGGTCTACAGACAGAGGATCACCCTGTTTATGCTCACAGAGGCAGAGATCCTACAGAGGTACAGGCTGGACTCAGACACCATTCTGGAGCTCATCAGGGACCTCAAACCACTGTTGGACCACCCCACCCCAAGGGCACACGCCATCCCAGCGCACGTAAAGGTGCTATGCAGCCTATACCTGCTTGCGTCTGGCAGCTATCAAAGTGGAGTTGCAGCGGTAGGAGGGGTGACCCAGAGCAGCCTGTCAAGGTTTTTCCACACATTCCTTGACGCCATGATACACAGGATGGACCAATACATCTCTTTCCCTGCAACCCACGCAGAACTGGTACAAACTAAAGCTGACTTTTACCAGATGGCACAATTTCCCCAAATCATTGGCTGCATAGATGGCACGCACATTCCGATTTGCCCCCCAGCTGACACAGAATACATATACCGCAATAGGAAGTCTACGCACACCATCAATGTTCAGGTGATCTGCAAAGCGAAGTGCACCATCACAGACCTGGTAGCAAAATTCCCAGGGAGTACCCACGACTCCTACATTTTTCAACAGAGCGGCATCTATGCACGGCTGATGGCTGGCGAATTTGGTGAAGGATACCTCCTAGGTGAGACACATCATCAGACCCCCATAACACAAAGTAGCTAAGTGAAATACATGTTTGCATGTGAGTAATGTTACCCTTTTTCCTTCTAGGCGACAGTGCATATGCCCTCCGCTCATTCATACTCACCCCCTACCTCAACCCCTCCACACCCAGCCAAAGGAGGTATAACCGGGCCCACAAAAGCACAAGGAATGTAGTTGAACGGACCTTTGGCATCTGGAAAAGCAGATTCAGATGCCTGCACAAGAGTGGAGGTGCAAGGCAGTATACCCCCATCACCTGCTGCAAGATCATAGCTGTCTGTGCAATGTTGCACAACCTTGCGGTGAAGAAGGGCACTGAGGTGGAGTTGTCAAACTACGAGGACCATGACGACGACGTTGCTGTGCCACAAACACAACCTGCTGGGGTGTCTACGTCGAGTGATGGCAGATACAGACGTGAGGAGATTACAGAAAACTATTTCTGAGTGAGTACAGATGCACAGACAGGTAAATGGTTGTGAGGAAAATACATTTTTAATAATGTTGCAACACCGTTACTGCACTGATGTGCAACAAAAGAAAATGTTAACGAAAAGTAGTTCAATGTCAATGATCCGGGTTACCTCACCAGCCCTGGCAAGCCTATTTTTTTCTGCGCTTAGCAGCCCCACTGGGGTGTGCCTCTCCCCCTTCCGCATGTCCAGCAGCTTCAGCAGAGCGCCTGGTGCTCCGGCGCGGCTCCGACACTGCGCTGGCCGGGCTGGTGAGGCTGCTGCTGTCCCCAGCCTCGCCCAGGTCCAGGGCTGGATTGGCCACAGTGTTTGAAATAATCATTGCCTCCATGGCGGTCGTTATGCGGGCCATGCCCACGGTGACCTCAGTGGTGTTCTGGGTCAGGCTGGCCTCCATATTTGCCCCACGTTGGCATAGTTGTGCGATAGCAGCAGCAAGGCGGCTTATTGATCTGTTGTGCATGCGGGCATCCCGGCGGCGAGAGTGCTTGTGCTCGTCAAGTTTGGTACATAGCTGTGTGATGGCTGTGGTCACATGGCCAAGACCTGCAGCAACTTCCTTATTGCTTTCGACGAAAGCCTTAAACCCTTGCGCCATCTCTCCCATTTACAGGTTATGCTGGCGCAGCTGGCGCTGGCAGGCCATGATGGATTTCGCCTGCATGCGCTGTATCTTCACCATGCTGCCCTCCAGCCCTTGAAAGGCGCTGCCCTCCCGTGCCGGAAGTGCAGTGCTGGAAGTTGTACGCCTCCGGGGATTGCTGCTGCCCTGCTGTGTGGGCTGGGGTGCCACTGGTGTTGCTGTGTTGGTAGCTGGGGCCTGACCCGCAGCTCCCTGGATGGTGTTCAGTGGAGCCACAACAATACTCCTGGCAGGAGATGTGGCAGGTGCAGGGTGGGCCGTTGTTGGTGAGTTCTCTGGGGAGAACAGCAATGGGGGTGTGCCAGATATTTGGGGGGAGTGAAGAAATGTGAAGGAAAGTCCTAGGTCTTCCTCATTTCCCTAGCCAATGGTGTTGTCATCCTCCTCCTCCTCCAGGGCTGCTTGACTAGTGCTTGGCCCTGCCACCGCACTGGAAGATGTTGCTGGTGCTGGTGCCTCAGTTGCTTCTGCTCCTCCGCCTGATGGTGCCCCTAGGTATAAAGAAGCATTTGTGAATTGAGTGCCGATGTATTACAGTCACTACAATTAAAGCATTGCACATGTCCTTTCACATACTTTGATTCTGTTCCACTGTTTTTTTTTATTATGCTTCTGCACTGCCATATTTTGCCTACTTCTGCTGACTACATTTACCATGATGCATTTCTCTTGTCTGTTGGTAGCAGTACTGGGCTGGGGTTTGGCTGTGCATTGTGTCTAAAGGGGAGGTGTCTGGTAGGGTGTGTCATGATGTGCATGCTTCTTACCTTTAGCTGTAGCTCTGGCTGAGCTATCCAGGTTCCCGATTCCAGACACACTCTCCCTCTTGATGGTGGTCAACACTAGTTCCTCCAGCTCAGTGAGGGGTGGCGCCGGGTTCCTGCCTTCACCAGTCAGTCCAGCTTGCCTCTGCAGCTCTGCCATTTTGCGTTTTGTTAGGCTGCGGATATCATAGAACCTTTTTTTAGGTCATCAAGGCTCCTGGGGGTAACACCAACTGAGTTAACTTTCTCGGCAATCTCGCTCCACAGCCTCCTCTTTGTGCTCTCCGGTACAGTGAGGGACAGCCTCCCAAAGAGCTGCCTGTGCACCCTCACCACCTCCTCCACCAACACCTGCAGCTCCATGGTACTGAATTTAGGTTTTCTCTTGTGGCCAGCCTTCTGGCTCTCACTGCTGCTAGCCATCTTTCTCTCACAGTGCTCTGGATCCTGCTTCCACTGCTGCTCACTGTGAATGGTCAGCTCAGGCTGCCTCTCCAGAAAGTTCTTAATGAGCTGCACTTGCCTGGGTAGCCACTCCCTGCTTGGGTGGGGGAGGGTGGATCCACCTCATTGGCTGTTGTCTCTGGTTTCAGTTTGAATAGCTTGCCGATTCGGATTTTACCGATTCGGATTTTACCAAATCGGATTTTCCGATTCGGATTTTACCGATTCGGATTTTTCAATGCATTCCTATGGGCATTTTGGCCATGGGGGTGTATTCCGATCACCGATTCGGTATTTGCCGATTCGGTATTTGCCGATTTGGAAAATTCCGAATCGGTGGTAGCCGATTCGGTACATTCCGATTCGGTGGATGTCGATTCGGTACGTATCGAATCACAATACTGATTACGACCGAATTGGTATTTTTCCGATTTTTTTTCCTACATCTCGTTTTCCGATTTCAGAATACCGATTCGGTGCGATTCGGTATTTTCAAATCGGAAAAAGCGTTTTACCTACATCGGGCCCTTTATCCCTTTCCTAACTGGACTAGCTTTTATAGCAAGAGGGGAAGACATTTTTTAAAAGGGGAAGGTGAGCTGGGTCAGCCTTTCCTCGCTGGCTGTGGTAGCCATCATCTGGCCGGGCGGACCTCCTTTAACATGGCATCGGGTTGCTCCTGGAGGATGTTTCCCATTGTTGGCTTCGCAAATTTCCCAGCCTATCGATAGTGTTTCTGTCAGGAGATGGGAATCGGCATCCAATGACTGTACGAGTATATCAGGCAGATAGGGGAAAGTTGATAGGGAGAATGACGTGACACCCAAACTGTTCCCTGATGCCATGTCTCTGTTCTTCCTTTTCAGGCAAGTGTAACTGCCACTGTGAACTTAAGTCTAGGATTGTATCAACGAGGTCCCACCAGACTGCAAGGTCCTCAACCACCTTGTGGTCTTGGCTACTCAGCTTTAATTGAAATTCCTCCGCTAATGCCAATTCCTGGAAATCAATATGCCAAAGGTCAACGTTGGGCACTCTTTGTCCCATCCAGGTGATGGTGACCCTGCGTTTAGCCAGAACGAGCACCAGTTGCAGAAATATGTACCTCATCTTCCTACTCTTTGAACGTTTAGCGTTCCCCAAAAAGCAACACTGTGGTGTGAGCTCAAGGTGAAGGCTCATGGACCTCTTTAGATCTACAACCACCTGGGTCCAAAAGTACTGCCCAGCCAGCCACTGCCATGCTAAATGCAAAAAGCCTGCCCCTCTAGTACCCGCATCGAGGACAACTGTCAGGTCGGGAAGAATTCATATGGTGTAGGTCTCGTGGAGTGGGTAAGTCCTGTGAAGAAAATTATAGTGAAACAGCTTAAAGCAGGCATTACACAAGACCATGTGTGTAGGGTCACTGATATGCGCCCAATCCCAATTCTCCCATTCAGTAGACGTTTTCCTAATTATCTCCAGGATCCAGCCACTGGGCTTTGTGTTGTACTTGAGTGGCTAAGTAGCATAAAGCGAGAAGTAGAGCTTCCAGTCCTCCCTCCTCATATGTCCTATTTAGAGTTGTCAGGGCCTATCTGCTACCTCCACCCACCCACAAAAGGGATATAAGCAGTAAGTTCAATTGCCTGAAGACCTTCATTGGAAGGGGCAAAGGGAGTTTGGTAGAACTTACAGGCATATCAGAAGAAGCACCATATTGGCAATGGTCAGTTGGCCCAACAGAAAAAGAGGCAGCGTGTTCCAAAAGAAAACTGAGGACCTTAATCCCTCCACTATGCTGTCGATATTAAGGCTGAGCTATAGTGCGTCAGTGTGTGCCACTTTGATACCCAGGTGTCTAAACTGAGAGTCTCCCAATGCAGACACATATCTGGTAAGTGCTCTGGCCTAATCCCGACCAGCGAGGCAGGTGGGAACAACAGGAACTTGGTGCAATTGAGCCAAAGTCTTGAAAAATTCCTGAAACCATCTAACAGCTGAAGTATTATTGGCACAACAACCTGGTAGGGGTGGGGGGGGGGGGGGCATGTAAAACAGAGGATCGTCCATGTAAAGCAAAATATTGTGACGGGCATCTCCAGAGTGTATGCCCCAGTCCAGCGGCTTCCCGCGTGTCCATATCGCCAAGGGCTCTATTACGAGTGCAAACAGGAGCAGCAGGAGAGGGCAACCCTGTTGCGTCCCACATCCCAGTGTCCATGCCTCTGAGAGACTGTGCCCGACGCGTACTCTAGCTCTCGGCTCAGTGTAGAGCACACAAATCCACCCGTGAAACTGAGGATCGAGGCCTTTGCAAGACCTCGAGCAAGTAGCCCCAGTCCACCATGTCGGAAGCCTTCTCCAAGTCAACAGCGATCAATGCCATCTACTCATTGTGGCCTGGACCTCATGCAGCGCATGGGACAATCGTCTCAGATTCATCCCGTTGTAACATCCAGATATGAAGCCACACTGGTCTTCTTGCACCAGATAAGTCATAGGAGCTGTCACTCAAGTAGATAGCAGTTTGCAGAGCACCTTCATGTCCATATTAATAATTATGAGGGGCCTGTACGCAGCCTGGTCAGCCTCATCCCCACCTGTTTTGAGGCCCAGGCAAGATACCTTTGTGGAGAGCCTCCAGATGTACCTCCAGAAGACTTTGGGTTAATCGTCCTGAGAATGCGTGATAAAATTTGGTTGGGAAGCCATCTCCCCCAGTGCCTTCGACCCCGGAAGAGCCTGTAACACCATCCTAAGCTCCTCGTGGTCCAGGGGGGGAGCAAGGGCTTCAGCAAAAAAGGAGTGTATTGCCATGCCTTGATATCAGGGTCTTCAGTGTATACACGCAGTAGATGTTGTTTGAATGTGTGCACTATGTCCACCCACGATGTGACAGTAGTGCCCCTGGTTGTCATTAAGTGCATCACGAGCGTTCTCCATACACAAAATCCAGGCTAAGTGCCTGCCCGACTTGTCTCCCTCCCGGTGTAGTCTCTGTCAGTACTGTCTTAATGTGTATCTATCTAGCCGGTCTCATACAATCTCCTATTTACCGGCGGACCATGTGTTCCCTCCTACATATTTCATCTGCCTGCACCTGTGCCAGTTTGGTTTCTTCCCCAGGGAGCTCTGCTTGAAGTTGCCGTTGCACCCCACTCGTGAGACCCAGGCAGGTACCCCTCAATACCACTTTAAGTGCTTCCTATTCCATGGACCTATGGGCTGGGGATCCCCAATTGAGGCCATGTAACCTGTGAATGAGTATGCTAACGCCTCGCTCCCTACCGGGCCCTCAAGGATGTCCACCGGCATCCTTCATGACCTCGCGCCCTGTGCGCCCTGCGCTCACCCCTCCAGATCACCTTAAAATAGATGGGAGAGTGATCAGATAAAAATCTTGCTAGGTGTGTCACAGCATTATGTTTTAACACTATGTAATGAGAAAATCCTGAAATCTTTCCCAAATCCTTTTAGACACCTCTTTGTAAAATTTCAATGACATCTTCCTGAGTGATCACACACAACTCAAAGTGGGTTTGTTTATCCTTGAGGATAATTTTGTGCATGCAATAGAGACAGTACCAAGTTTTATCACACTTAAAGCATTCCTTGAAAATACTTAGACATGTCTTAATCAAGCAACATGAAACTGCGAGCCACAGCGAGTACATCTTTTTTCATCTATGGAATTTGTCCAGCCTTAATCCCATCCTTGATTTCTCAAAATTACCTTCAGAAATAGTAGCCACATCACTAAACCCCAAAATCACATTTAAAGTATTCAAAGATGCAATGAACTGCCCCACAATCTTCTTAGTGCCATTCATGTCAAGAAGAGTTGGGTTGTGTGATCTTCCCTTGAATCTTTTTATTTGAGCACCTAATGATTCTCTGATATACACATCAGCATTAGGCCCAATGTCACAACTTAGGGCAAGTACTCTGGGTGTGGCAACATGCAAAGCAACAGACTAATTAACATGTTGGGGAAGTGTTAAGTTATAAATGTACCTGAATTTTATGTTATTGATTTTCATTGTAGAGTATTTTATGAGCTATGTTTATGGACTATGTATTTATGATGATGATAATGATCAACAACTTGTTGGTGATAAGTAAAACAAAAATTGACCTCTTCATTACTTCATGAGATTCTTCTCAGAAGTGCACTTTTAGTCTTTCCGTTGTTTCAGTGAAACATTTATAACCTCTTGGATCAACACCTAGTGGATCTGGAATGTTCAAAACGTTTCTCACCCTCCATATGCAAAGATTTTAAAGTATTATGTTATTCCTGTGTGAATTAAAAGGATTCCCATCAATTGCAAGCATATAGTTTTGAAATAGTCTTGGATGTTTCTCTGACTTTATACATAGTTAACTATACTTATTTAAGAAATGTAGTGGCAGATTACCATACTGCTTTATGAAATAATCAAAAACTTAAATGACACTGAAGAACAGTTGATATGTGTGCTAAACTTCAAAGTTACAAGGCTCTTGCAGAAGGAATACTAGAAAAACAAATGTACAGGAAATATAATCATACTAATCATTTTTTTAAATCGAACAGAATTACCAGAATCTTATATCACATGGATTGCTGAAAAGTGTTAAAGGATATTACTGCCTCACAAAAAAAATTAATCCTTGTCAGCCAAACAACGAACTCTCTAGAGATACACAAGCTTGGGACTGCGTATCTCACAAAAGCTGGATGGCTTCCCAGTGAGACAACACAGCGACCCTGTTGATGTGTTTGATTTTGTCATGTACAAGAATCAGGAATCAAATGGCCAAGAGGCCAAAACCCACTTGGAATAGTAGAAGTCCAAAGCAGGGGACTCAAAGAAATAGGGCACTTTACCCTGCACGCTTTTACAACGTGTGCCATTACACCGCCTTATTTAATCTGCAAAATATTTGCAGTGCTTTACAACGCAATCCATTACAAGGCATTCCGCATTACAATGCAATTTACTATTCTAACTCCACCGGGGCGTTACTTTGGGGGAAAGTGTTTTAATGGTTTGGGGTGTAAAGCCCTGCCTTGTAAAAGATTTTGCGGAGTGAAAAATGCAGGGTAACGGCATGCGTTGCAAAGGATGTTTCCCAACTAAAAGGAGTGTAAGTAAATAGGTGCAATGCCTGGTGGGACAATCACTCCATTTCGTCCAGAGTGCTCTGCAGATTGAAAACAGCTTGTTGCCATATATGTGGTAAGAAATGAGCACCACATCAAAAAGGAAACAACTATTAACAGAGCCCACTCACCGGGCGGTGAGGCAATGCAACCCAATAACTGAACTTGAACCTCCCGTTCCAACAGTAACAGAACTAATAAGAACACATAGCAAGTAATGAGAGTGTAGAACTAGAATGTGGAGAGGAAGGAACGGAAAAGAAGGGAAAGGGTATGTGCAGTGGGAAGAACAGCATGCATGGCAAATAGCAATTTGCACAAAACATTACATTACCACAGTTTAGCACATGTGGTGGTGGTGGCAGTGTTTGTTGAGTGCTGAACTTTCGCACCCACACAGTAACTTCCTGGGAGGCTGGTGACTGCTCGCCATCACTTCCAGTGACATCAAGTGCTGAAGGGGTTGTACTTGGTCCAGTTGGTGGAACCATAGTAGGATGGATCCATCCATATCAGAGGCCCACTACCTCAACCCCCATGGTTGATGCCCAGATGCCCAGTAGCCACAATCATGTGATGGCATATTTAAGAAAGTATTTTGTAGACAAGGGCTCATCCGTGCACTCTTCACCCAACTGTGAAACGATTTTTTTCAAGATAGTTCAATGAGTAAAACCTTCATAATTTAAACAAAAAGGTTACAGGTTTGAATCCTGTTGCAACCCTTGATGGCGCAAGATTACCAGCTCAGGATATTTCTTTTTTTTTTTTTTTTTTTAAACATTTTTATTGAGCAAACTTTACATTTACAACAGTACATAGCAATTAACATACATCATATCATCATTCTAGTAAAGTGGGGGTTTTTAATTTCCCCCAAATTGTAAGGGAACGCTGAGGCTATGCATAATAAGGAAATACTCTTAACAGTACAATAAATTGTCTTTGTGATGTATTGTATGTGACAGGATTAATAGTATATAACTAAATAATAACAAAGCAGAACATAGTTTTGGAATAGATATTAAATTTTGAATTTTTAAGTTTTAAACATACCCTTCACCCCCTTTCATTTACACTTTCCAAAATCAGGCCCTCTGCTGATTATACCAGCTGGCTATAGGATTCCAGATCATTTCCCCTTTGGCTTTGGATTTTTTCCCTCTCGTTTTATATATTGCTATTTCTAACTTGTATGTAGCGAGTAATCTATTCATCCAGCCCTGGAATGTAGGTGGCTCTGTATCCTTCCATCGGGCTGCTAGCATAATCCTGTATATAGCTGTGCATAAATAAATTATATACATTTCTGAGTTACTAAGTTCTACAGAGCTATCATACCCTAATATGACCAAGGTAGTTGATATTTGAATTTCCCGGCCAAAAATTTCAGCCCAGAATTTGCATATACTCTCTTTTAGTTGTTCGAGTTTAGGGCATTCAAAGAACATGTGAATTAAATCTGCGGGACCGATCGCGCATCTAGGACATTTATCATGACTAGCCTTACCCCATGAGAACAGTTTAGCTGGTGTATAATATAGGTTACAAACCGTCTTATAGATTTGAGCTTTTAAATTACTTGCAAGAATAACTTTAGAGGATAATTGTAGCACCATATCTATATCCACATTGGGATTATTGAGTTTGTTAGCCCAGGTTTCCTCTATTTTCGCTAGGTCATCTGGGTGGTTGTTTATCAAAGTCCCATAAATATCACTAATTCTGAGCGTTGTTTTTTGCATCAGGTCTAATAATGTTAACGACTGTAAGCTTAAACTTGTGATGTGTTGTCTGATTGATGTATAAATTTGAATGAATTTAAAGTGGTCAGTGGGGTAGATCTGATATTTAAAACTTAACTCATGAAAAGTGATTCTGCCATCTGAGTTTAAGAAGTCGCCAAGGGTAACTATGCCTAGACTTTCCCATCGCTTAGTAACATTATCATTTAGATATTGCGGTATTATAGAACTACGCCATAAAGGTGTGTATTTGGTATATTTAGGGATTGATAGTATTCTAGTAGTTTTATTCCATATTTTGAATGCATCTGTCACTATTTTAAATTTAATTTTTTTATAGTATGATGGCTCAATTTGTCTTAGCAGCAGTCCTCGCGCAGTATCTCCTAGTGTAAGTTCATAGATAGAGGGAATAAACTGAGGAGACCTTATTTGCTCTGGAATTTTAGACGTAGTTAAGAAGGACATCTGCTGCAAAATGGCTGCCCACATATAATAAGTTAAATTTGGAACTGCTAATCCGCCTCGAGATGTAGGCGATACTAATTTAGTTATAGCCCGTCTTGTCTTCCCATAATTCCAAATAAATGATGTTATTACTTGGTCTATCTTCTTTATATAGGTATTATCAACAAGGAAAGGAATTGCACGAAATAGGTATAATAATTTGGGAAAGATTGTCATTTTGATGTAGTTAGTTCTGCCAATTATGGATAAATGAAGGTTATTGACTCTAACAAGATCTTTTTTTATTTTTGTGATGACCGGGTCGTAGTTAAGTGTAATCGTTTCGCTAGTATTTGGTGAGATGTTAACACCTAAATATTTTGCATTTCCGACTCTATATTGACTTATATATTGCGTATTATCAGTACAGACAACCATCGTCTTATCTTTATTTAGTGAGTACCCTGAGTACTGGCCGAATAGTTTAGTAACTACTCCTATTTCCTCTATAGCCTCAGTAGGATTAGTTGTTAGGATCGCTACGTCGTCGGCATAGGCGAGTATTTTAGTATTATATGTTCTCGTTTTAACTGGAATTATCCTTGGTGATGTTAATAATTTGGTAATCAACGGATTAATATATAAAGCAAATAAAAGTGGTGAGCATGGACATCCTTGTCGAGTCCCTCTCTGAATACCTATGTTTTCAGACTCGCAACCGCCCGTCAAGACCTTAGCTTTAGGTTCTACGTATAAAGCTTTTAGTGATTTTATGAACCCCGGGCCGATATTGTTGAGGGCTAAAAGCTCCCACAAGTACTGCCACGAAACACGGTCAAAGGCCTTTTCGGCGTCTAGTAAAATTAAAGACATTTGACCTTGATCTAGCTTCATTATGTCAAAGAGTGCAATCACTCGGCGTATGTGATCTGTGGTGCTTTTGCCTGGTATAAACCCGTGTTGCCAGGGTGATACTAGCTGTTCGATATATTTGCCAAGTCTGTTGGCAAATATTTTTGCATAAGTTTTAGAATCTGAATTAATTAGTGAGATTGGTCTGTATGATGTGGTTAGTTCAGGGGGTTTGTCCTTTTTTGCGAAAACTGCTATGTTTGTTTGACGCCATGATTCTGGGGATTTCCCGTGCCACTGGATACCTAGAAATAGGTCGTGAAGAAATGGCGTTATAATCGTTCCTAGTATTTTGTATAGATCTAGTGGTATTCTGTCGGGTCCTGCTGCCTTCCCTGTGGCTAGTTCTGCTATTGCTAGCTCAACCTCGGTTTTAGTGATCTCTTTATCTAAGTCTTTCCTTGCATCTTCATCGATAGTTTGTGTTATATTATTTTCGCTAAGCCAATTGGCTAAAAACTCACTAGTCTCTTGGGCCGTATGAACATCTTCGTTTTGATATAGTTTTTGATAATATTCTTTAAAACAATTAGCGATTTCTTTTGGAGTAGTAAATTCGTGACCACTATGTTTAATACATTTTATTGTATTAAAGGATTGAGTCTGCCGTGTTTTTAAAGCGAGTTGTTTCCCAACATTTTCCCCCACCTCATAGGATTTCGTTCGATGAGCTTGATAAATTTCAGCAGCTTTAGTAGTTAACTCGTTATTTAACTCTGCCTTAATCACTAGAATCTTTCTTAGGGTTTCCTCAGCATGCTCACTATGTTGCATTTGATTGGCATGTTTATATTCTAGTTGCGTTAATTCATTTATTAGTTGGTTATGAATTTTCTTTTGTTCTTTCTTATGAGTGGCAACGAATGTGGCGGTCTCCCCCCTGAGTGCTGCCTTATAACTGTCCCAGACTATAAATCTAGATGCACTATATTGATTTGCATCAAAAAATTCTTTTGTCCATTGGGTTATGTGGGTTATGTATTCTTGATTAGCTAATAATTTCCTATCAAATGTCCACTGTGTTTGGGCCCTGTTATACCCCGGTATTTCTGTTGTTATATATAAGGCATTGTGATCAGATATTGTTTTCGGATCTTTAACAATCAGGGTGTTTGAGGCAATGTCTGGAGTTGCAAAAAAGTAATCGATACGTACATATTTACGATGTGGGTAAGAAAAAAAGGTGTAACCAGGATCTTTACCCCTTTTAAGCAACCAAATGTCTTGTAGGTTGTGGGTTTGAATTAAATTTGATACGGCCCTGAACACCCTTGGTTTCCGACCAGAGTACCTATATTGATTCTGGGGGGACAAATTTTGATTAAATGCCAAATTAAAATCACCACAGAGAATCAAGCTACTTGGCCAAGATGCTAATTCCATTTCTAATTCAGCGAATAGGGTGGGGTCGTCAAGATTAGGGCCATAGATTGAACAGATTGTAATACCTAGTTCTAACTGGATTATGACCCATCGTCCATGATTATCGGCTTTCTTACGTACTGGGCTTCCTAGTCTGGTTCTTGCTATTATTACGACTCCCCTGGTTCTTGTAGTTTGAGTTGTTGTAATTAATATTTGGTAGCCGGGTATTTTTAAATGTTTTATCTCACCGAATGGAATATGGGTTTCTTGTAAACAGAGGATATCACAAGTGCTCTGGGTAATTATCTGGTATAATTGAGCTTTCTTGCTTCTATCGTTTAACCCTGCGACATTCCAACATCCTATGTTTAATCTACCCATTTGGTACCGCTATTTTTGAGTCAGTATTTATCAGCCTGCATTCCCCTTCACGTGTCATTTTGCTCTTTTTTTTGTTTTTTTGCTCTCCCACCCCCCAACCAGGTGCACAGAGTGTGCCCTGTTTGCCACCCCCCCCCCCACATTCCTCCCCTGCACCATCCCTTACCCTCCCCTAGTGAGCAATGAGACTCCATTAGAGTCTGTAGTGATGGATGTAGCCTACTCCAAGCAGGACTAGTGAAACATGCAATTTTAAGGTGCATTAATAACTTTATCGGAGACAGATAGAAAAGTAGAAATAAGAAAGTAAATTTTTATCGATTATAAGCATATCTAAGCAGGAGAAGATAGGAGGATATTAGTATGTGAGAAACATGAGAAATGAAAGGAAAGAGGAAAGATTAATAGAAGATTATGGGTTTACAAGTTGTACTTATTCATTTTCTTCATTTTCCTATTTTCAAATCCCACAGCTTATATTCAATTACATCAACATAGGCTCATGCATATTAGACCATGTGCACTCGATGGGTTTGTTATCTTTCAGTCCCTAATTTATGTTAGTTGCCTTCCTGCCAGTTCTTATGTGGGTTTAGTTGTTTTTTTAATTTTTATTTTTTCACAAGCTCTCTAGATACTCCTTAGCTTTTACTTCAGACGTGAAAAATTTTGTTTGTCCCATATGTATCACTTTCAATTTTGCAGGGTTGTTCAAATATACTGTTGATTTTTTCTCTTGAAAGGGTTTGATGAGTTGTCTGAGCCGCCACCTCCTTTCTACAGTCCAATGACAAAAATCGGGGCGCACGAAGTATGAGATTGAGTCTTTTTTCCGGTGTTTATCAGGAGTAACTTTCTCTGCAATGGCCTGGCGAAGTAGAAAATTTCCGAAATATACCAGAATAGCGCGAGGGTATTTGCCTGTAGGTGCTGTGGGTTTTAAGGATATTGGTACCCTATGTGCTCTCTGCACCTCATACCCCCAGTCCCAGGTGTTTAACTCGGGCAAGGTGTCTCGGAACAATTGTATTATATAGGTGCGGCAATCCTCGCCTTCCATTTTTTCCGGAATACCAAGTATTCGTAAATTATTTCTGCGGAGTCTATTCTCATAATCTTCAAGCTTCCACCTCATGTCTTGAACCTGTGCTTCTGCAGTTTCAAGTCGCTCATTTGTTGCAGCAGCCTCTGTCTCGTTGACCACTATGCGGTCCTCTATATCATTTAGCCTCTCAGTAAATGCTCCCATGGTTTTTGACAGTTTACGAACTACCCCTTGAACCTTTTGTAGTCCGGCCCGTGCTTTGCGGCTGTCTTTAGAGGTTTCTTCCCGATGTGATGCTATGGCCTGTAGCACCGTCTCCATGACTTGCGTTAGGGTAGTTCCTGAGTCCTCCATAGTTTCTTTATTTACGTTCTGCTCTGACATTAGACTTTGAGCTCTTGGATTCGGAGAGTGGTTTTGGTTCAATGCCAAAACTGTTGGGGTATAATCCCATGATAGTTCATTAGCTCCATGGTGTCCTGATTTTTTCTTTTTGAGTATTGTTCTTTTTTTCTTGTCGCGCTGTTCTTTTGATGGGTTAAGTTCTAATTCTGAGCTTAAGTTGGAGTCTGATTCGTTCTCCAGATCATCAGCTTCATCTAATTCATCAGTATCTCCTGACCAACTGATATCTTCTGAGAAAGAGTAGAAGTCAGTTATGTCTTTATCAATGTCTAGAACCTCTATAGCGTCAACAGGATGCAGGTCAATTGTAGAGCTAATTTGTGGGGTTTCTAGATCAGGATTAACTATCTCGTTAGGCTTTTGGGTCTCCCCTTCCTTCATCTCTGACCCCAAGCTGGCCCCTCTTTGAGATTTATGAGTTAGATCCAAGAGTGAGGTTTCTAATATGGTTGTTTTTCCAGTGGCTTTTTCAGTCTCTAGTGATGGATTACTGTGTATCTCTAAGTTGTTCGCAGCGGAGGTCCGACCAACCGTCTGTCCGACAGTTTCTGTGCTCAGACTATTTTCAGTACCTTCAGCACAAGTCAAAGCACAAGTCGAAGGATCTGTAACCTTATGTTGAATGAGATGTTGTTGGGTGCCATTACTTGTATCTACACTTTGTACTAGATTGTTTTTATCTGTATAGTTCTCGTTAGGGTGGTCTGCCCTCACCTGGGTATTGATACCAGAACTGTTCAGTGTAGATTCAGATTCAGATACAGTAGTAGTAGGTATAGTGTGGCTTACCTGCCCCGCACCCAGACCCGGACTGAGTCTCTCGACCACACCGCTGGTCAGTGATATGGCCACTTTATTAGGTTCCAGTTGTGCTTCCTGTGTTTTCTGCACCTCAGTTTGGCTCAGCACTTCATTGTCTTCTGGCTGTAGTGGGATTGCGGGGCTTACTGTATCCAATGCTACTATTGTTGCTTTCTCACTACCTTTATCCCCAAAGTCTGCTGAAGAACTGCCACTTTCACTGGGGGGGGCCACTTGCTGTTTCCCATTACTCGTGGCATTTTGTTGTGCATCCTTGGTCATCGTTCTCTGATTTACGGCCCGAAACATTGTAGCCACTGTAGTAATAGTTGAAGAGGCATTTTTAGCAGGGTGGGATATTGATGTCGACTTGCTAGAAGAAGCCCCTTTCCTGGCCGGCGTTTTCTCCGTTGTTTTATCAGGCGCCTCCAATGTTGCTTCTGTTAGTGTTCCTTGCCCTGGCACTCCCCCACTGGTAATGCCTCGCTTCAATTCCTGATCCCGCAGCGCCTGGCGTGCAGCCCTCGTCTTAGCCGCTGCTGCTACCGTTGCTGCATTTTTTGGGGCCATTAGTAGCTGTGAGGCAGATTCACTCTGATCGGTTCCCTGGATGTCCGTCTTGGTCACGGATTCCTCCGAGCTTGCATCGGAATTCACCGCGGAGTTCACGGAGTTCACCGCCACTGCCAGCCAGCAGAGGGAGCGCAGTGCACGCGTAGCTCTATGATCGCCGATCAGCAACCTGAGCACGGCGAGTCCAACCGCGGATGCTAGCAGCGTGAGTTTGTGTGGTGTTCCCTGTGAGGAGAGACCCTCGAGAGGTAGGGTTTTTGGCTTTTCAATCCGCATACCAGGTATTTAGTTCCCTTTCATTATTACCACCGATCTTTGAGAACTGAGCATCCGTCTCGCTCAATGAGTCTCTGCATGCTCCGCTGTCCTGTCCAGGAGCTGCTATCGGCGTCTAGCCTGACGCCGCCATCTTTTAGCTCAGGATATTTCTAAACAACATACTCACCTGGGCCCATTAAAACACACACTCTAAACCGGTATTCTCTTTTCCTCTGCCTATCAGGAGTTTTATACAATATACCTGAACACCATAACTTACCCATCCCTTGTCTCTTTTTTAATTCACTGAGGAACATGGATCTGGCAGTTAGAATAATAGGTAGTATGACAACATTGCTTTATCATAAAATAAACACAGACGCGGGGTAGTTTTAAACACTTTATTTTGTGAGTCAAGTGCCAGTGTAAACAGTTCAACAGTTTCTCAAGAATAAAGATCAAAACGAAAATCTTTGAAGACTTAATTCGAAATTTAGACATTGGTACCTAGGAAGGGTGGAAAAAGGGAAACAGCACAAGGACATATCACACGGAATTTATATTTCCCTAGAATGGTGCAAGGCCTAATCCCTGGCCAAGGGCTGGAAAAGCAAAGGGCTCCCAACTAGACAGGAGCCAACAGGTCAGGACAGGTGCAGGACAAGACAGGTAACCTCCGCTAAGTGCAACTCCAGCGTTACACCCCTCTCTGCAGCTACTCTCGGATCCCGACTGGGTAAATTGATTCTTCTCCCTCAGCCAACTCTCGATTCTTCTGTCAAAGTGCTCGACCAGCACTCTGCTCTCGATTCTTCTTCAGCATACGTTGAGTCAGGGACAGGTCTGTGACAAGTCGGACAATTTAACTGACTGAGCCTACCTAAGTTATACCAATTTTAAGAGTATGTACCACCCCCAATGTTGTAAATTCGTGTATTCCCTTTATTTGATTGGTCAGAAAGAAAGGGAGAGGTCATCACACCATACCAGTATGAAGTCATTTTCCCTTATTTTAATTAAGCAAACTTCTCGCCCATAAATTTATTTTCCCATGTCTTTTAATTCCACCCAGAAACATTATTTTCATCCATACTAATATAATAAAGAGAGAGCCCAAACCTTTGAGGCGGGTAATCTCAGGAACCACAGCACCAATTATAACACCCTATACAGCGTTGGAAAGGGCAGTTGCAGCAGAAGGACATAGGCTATGCAGATGCCCACCATATACATTTAAAAGGTAAAAGAACTGTGCCAGAAAAGTAGTCCCTTGTGGGCGTGTCTGCGTTGTGCTGGGGGCGTGACAAACGCTGGGGGCGTGTGATACGTTCCGCCCTTCATGCCATGTCTCATATCGTGTGCTAATCCCCCCCTGCTCCCTTTAAATACCCCTGCACCCCATAATCATAACCCACCCTTACTCCTTAAAATACCCCAACACCCTTAAACACTAACCCATCTTAACCCTATAAATATACCCTGTACCCCAAAACTCAAACCTATCCCTAAAAATACCTCTGTACCCCCAAACCTAGCCCTGAACCGTATAAATACCCATGTACCTCAAAACCCAAACCTACCCCTGAACCCTAAAAATACCCCTGTACCCCAAAACCCAAACCTAGCCCTGAACCCTTAAAATACCACTGTACTCCAAAACCCAAACCTACCCCTGAACCCTAAAAATACCCCTGTACTCCAAAACCCAAACCTAGCCCTGAACCCTAAAAATACCCCTGTACCCCAAAACCAAAACCTAGCCCTGAACCCTAAAAATACCCCTGTACCCCAAAACCCAAACCTAGCCCTGAACCCTTAATACCCTTGTACCCCAAAACCCAAACCTACCCCATAACCCTAAAAATACCCCTGTACCCCAAACCCCAAACCTAGCCCTGAACCCTAAAAATACCCCTGTACCCCAAAACCCATACCTATCCCTAAACCCTAAAACTACCACTGTACCCCATAACCCAAAACTATATCTGAACCCTTAAAATACCCAAACACCTTAAAACATATACCTCAGTACCCCAAAACATATACCCCTATACACATACTTACCTTATCCAAACATTAAAAAAAACATGCTTTTACCATTCATGCATTTACAACGAATTTCGTTGTAAATGTATGCGTGGTAAAAGCATTTAAAATGTAATGCCATGCGTTATAATGGCATTGCGGAGTCATGGTACTTTCGTAATGAAAGTATGCGGAGTGATGGTATGCGGAAAGAAAGTTGCGGAATAATGGATGTTTACCCTTCCCCAGTAAGTACATTGGTGGCACAGCGGCCCACATCTCCAGCAACATACTCATATTTTTTCGCCACCCATTTGAAAAATGCACAGGTCTCTCTCATTGATGGCCAGCACGACATACACTTTTAGACACACCTCCCGCCACAAGTTCTAGAATTGCGAACTTTAGAGCTGGGGAGCTACGTTCGAATTTCGGCATCAGCTCAACATCCTGTGATTCTAGGCAAATCGCTTTGTTTCCCCGTGCCTACCACAAATGAATGTGTTTTTCTGTAATGTAAATTGGGCTCATGCCATGTTGTCGAGTTCGCGCTATATAATATTGCAAGGAAAAATAAAGTAGGGAAACTAGAGTTCACACACTACTGAACGCGCACACTTAAGTGCATCAGCAGTGCACAGTGAATCGGTGCGTTTCACAGGCCTGTCACAGATAAGAAATACTATCAAAACAAAATCCTACAAACAATATACTACTGGCCGGCAGCAATTCATACCCGGACAACGTCGGGACGGGCTGCTAGTTTAATCTACAATGTTAATAACATTTTCAGTTCTTCTTCCTTTCTCCGGGTCATGGGGTTGGATTCCCATGCACATCGCTGGTAAAGTAGGACCTGGCTGCTTTTCAATGACAGCTTCAAGGTTTTCAGTGTTCGGACACGCACAAATTTCAAGATGAAGATTTTTCTGTACCCTTACGTCATACTACGTAGATGCAGTAGACACATGCACAGAAGAATTCCCACGTTTTCGGCGGCCATATTAAGACACTCGGATTACTTGTTGATAAAAGCACATAAGCGAGCTTCCCCTAGATACAGAAATGTTGTGTGGTGCAATTATTAGTACTTACAAAACATGTTGGTTAATAAGTTATATGTTATTTCGAGAGGGCTGAATCCAAGCAAGTTTTGTTTGCATATGAAACCTTGCTCCATCAATCCCCTCTTTGACGGCATTCTATGCCATCACTAATTACTAGAACCATATGCCAACTTTTAGTAGTTTCCCAATTCAATCTCTTCTAATACTTTAGTATTTCCTTTTTCCTTTTTCTTTTGAAAACCTTTCATTCTTTTATAAATATCTCCTTTAAAGTCTTCAAGTTGAATCTCATCAATTTTTCTCTTCTTTCCCTTTCCATTTACTGCATACCATTTTCTGTTTCTGCAGCATTTGCACCAAATCATTATCATTAATACTAATAAGGCTATTCCCATTATTGGCATCAGTATTTGTCCTACAATGCTTCTTCCTACATTAGAAAACCAATTCCCTACATTGGTGAGACCATCTATTAGTCTCTTCCATGCACTATCAAACTCCAGTGGTTTCAATTCCTCTTCCAAATGTGTGATATTTCTGACATATCTCCCAATTTCGATACTTTTGTCAGGTATGTAGGTGCAACAATGTTGCGCCTTCAACATTTTACAGACTCCGTCCTCATTTGCCAATAATATATCAAGAGTAAGTCCATTTTGCAAAACCATAGATCTTACCGCAACTAATTCGGTATTGATCAAGAAAAATCTTCCAGCAGTGTCAGTCGATAAATGATCAACCACTGTAGACAATTTACAGATTCTTTGCGTATTCAGAATTACTCCCACTGAAGGTATCAATGCACTAAATATATTGCCTACAATTTATGAAAAACTAGCTCTTTTCTGTTGTGTTAGTCCATTATTTTCTTCATTGTTTCCAGTGACTCTTTTTACATGGTACACCTTTGGAAATACTATTCCAAAATAGCAACTCCCATACCAATGATCAGGCAGCTTAAAATAAGCTTTGTTCTCACAAATATAATAAACTTCAGGAAATACTAGATCAGTTCCCCCTTTTAGTCCCCAACCCCAATTATTAGAAAGTTGTGTTCACATTCACTGGAACCAATGAATACATTGTTATACTATGTTTTTAATCTATGGAGACAAATGTTACCCTTTTTTCAAAATCCAGGGACATAGTAGCATGAGTCTTGCCAGTTGCAAATAAACCCTCCCTCTCAGCCCATTTGGGTTTTTGAGGTTTCGGTTCAGTTGCCCTTCTGTGGAAATCCTGTCTCCTTTTCTCTATATATTCAAAAATATCTTTTCTTCTTCATGTAACTTGTATGTTAAATTACCTTTATATGCTTCAGCTATATCTATAGTTTTCATTGTTAGAAAATATTCACCCAGAAATTGTGAGTCTCTACTGCTAAGGACAGGGTTCATATTCCTACGCAGGGGTAATTCAGGAAAAATCATATCTAGATTAGAATAATAATATTGTAACTTCCCAGTTCTATAAGCTAGCTAAAATGCTACATGAAATACCATATGTCAGTGGTAAATGATGGTATGTCACTTCTTCTGCTACTGATGTCGGTAATTTCATACAGACGTAGCAATCACTAACTTCCATTGTTTCTACATAATGCACTAACAGGTCAGCGAAAACATTTAAATCTGTTTCATTTCTACTCATTCTGTTGTGTAAATCTGTCTCATCTGGTGCTTCTAGCTCTACTCTGCCTTGCTTAAAGTTTGCTACTTTCCCATGTATCTTAGTATTATTCTGTTTACTTGCAGTCATTAGATAAGGTATGGCTATTGTCAGTCCTAACCATGCGATGAGCACAATCAATATACTACATATGCATATCCTACAGCATGTCTTTATACATTTTCCCTTCAGATTTCCAGCAGCTCTATTATCATCCATTTCGGACTAAGGAGATTGAATCCCCTCTTTGAAACTTTTCACAAATTTTTAGACTGTGAACTAAATTCTCAAGTTGGTCTCACTTCTTCGTCAATTTGATCAGCAATCGATTCTTCATCACTGTCTCTACTTATTTCCAAGTTCTCAAAATCTTTAAGAATTACATATGTCCATTCAGGAACTTTGAATTTATTATTCAGTCTTTTTAAATGTGGAATTCTCCTTCTTGGTTTCTCGATTGACTGGCTTGTTATTTCGTCTACTTGGCCTGGTTCTTCACTTATTGTCTTAAGGCGATATTTCAGTCTCCTGATAACACCAGGCCAAGTATCACCTTTATAAAGTGTTTTAGCTGGCACTGTGCTTTTATTTTCTTCGAAAGCTCTTTTGTTTTTGTTTTGTTGTGGCACACTGGTATTATTTTCGTCTTCCGTTTCCCTCTCTTGTCCAGGTTATTACCTTTGTCGTTTCTGCTTGGATGGATTCTTCTACACTAGTCTGACCCTGTTCAGGAGTTTGTTTGCTATGACTTTGACTTTTTCCTCCGTCTTCTTCCTGAACTTGTTTTTCTTTACCTATCTGGTCCTGCTCAGGTCTTATAATTTCTTGATTTTCTTCTGCCTGTGCGTTTTCTCTAAAGCCTATCTGTCCCTCCTCAGACTCAGGAGTGTTTTTTCTACTTTCTTTTGTCTGTGTGCATTGCTCTTTCCTTATCTGGTCCTTCTCAGATCTTATTTTGGCTTTTGTTTCTGTGATCTGAGTGTGTTCTTCTATTCATGTCTCATTCTCACTATCACTCTGACTGCCTAAATAAGTTTGACTTCTTGGTCGTACTGTTACTTCAGGTATGTCTACTATAGGGATCCAATCGTCCTGAATTGTGCTCAGTCGTTCATCTTCAGCTACTTCAGGATCCAATTCTTGCGATCCTTCAGCCGTACAACCTTCAGCCTCTGCTTTGTCAGGTTCAGTCACTCTTTTGGTATGGCTGTCATGAATCCAATTAGGTATACCTTCACATTTTACAGCTGTGGTGGTAACCAGTATGACTTGATGTGGTTTTCCCCACCTTGGTGATAGGCATGATTCTCAGGTGTGATCTTTTATCACTACCCAATCACCTGGATTCAGATCATGTGCTTGAATCGACTATATGGCCACTGCGTCTTCCCCAACCTGGTGAGAGATAGAACGCACTTGGTCAGCCAACTCTTTGCAATACTCCAATACCAAATCCTCAGATATATTCAACAGGTTGTGTCCTGGTACACATGCTTGCCTCATTGCCCTTCCATTAGGATCTCATAGGGACTCAAGTCTGTATTTTTGTCTGGTATGTTTCTGTCCCATCAGGACAAGAGGTAAAGCATCGGGCCATTCCAATAGGGTGGATTCACACACCTTTCCCAGTCTTGGTTTTATTGTGCCATTCAGTTGTTCTACCACTCCAGAAGCCTCTGGGCTGTATGCACAGTGCAGCTTTTGCTCAATTTTGAATGCTTCACAAATTAATCGAATTATTTCATTATAAAAATGAGACCCTCGATCTGATTCAATCATTACTGGAAATCCGAATCTAGGTATGAGTTCCCTCAACAAGAGTTTGGCCACTGTTAAACTGTCATTTCTCCTGGTTGGGTACACTTCTACCCACTTGGAAAATAAACAAACAATAACAAGGACATATTTTAATTCTCAACAAGTGGATAACTGAATGAAATCAATCTGGAGGCTGATAAATGGACCTTCAGCTTTCCCAATCTTCCCAAGACAGACTATAGTTTTCCTGCCTGGATTCATTTGTTGACAAATTAAGCATCTCTGGCAAAGGCTCTCTGCTATGCTCCTAAATCTCGCGTTAAGCCAATCCTGTCTGAATAGTCGACTCATTGCATCCCTGCCTATGTGTGTGTCTCCATGGTACATCCTACCCATAGATGCAAGCATGCAGTCAGGTAAAACGGGTTTTCCATCTAGGTAAACTATCACCCCATCATCAGTTCTTCTATGACACCCTATTTTCTCCCATTCTTCCTTCTATTTGGGTTCTGCTTCATTTTGTAAATCTCTAACTTCCTCCCATGTTCTCACACCCCCAAGCAGCATAAGTTGGCAGCTGATTCCACATCTATCAATTCTCTTATTCACTGCTATTTTGTATTTAGCACAGTGCTGGGCTACTTGGTCAGCATAACGGTTACCAGATGTCACTTTGTCGTTTCCAGATTGGTGAGCAGCACACTTGACCACGGCCACTTCTTTTGGTAATTGAATTGCTCCAATTAATTCATTTACAAAATGTCCATTTTTAATATGGGTTCCTGAAGAAGTCATGAAATCCCTCTGCATCCAAAGTTGGCCAAAGTCATGCACAACCCCGTAACCATACTGACTGTCAGTGTAAATGGTTACTCTCCAATTTTTCCCAATTTTGCAAGCTTTTATTAAAGCTACCAATTTGGCTATTTGTGCAGACTTGACTCCTGGTAAATAGGATGATTCGACTATTCCAGCCAATGTACACACAGCATATGCAGCACTCAAACCTCCTTCCTCATGACGTATACACGAGCCATCTACAAACAGCTCGTGTTCTGGATTCTTTAAAGGTTCTTCTTGTATAGCTGGGTGTGGCTTAGTACTGTATTCGGTGAGGTCGATGCAATCATTTTCGACTTCATTTTTTACTTCTTCAAAGTGTGAATCAGGTAACAGAGTTGCAGGATTTAAAACAGTACACCTCACTATTTTCACATTTTCTGCACCTAGTATAACTCGCTCATACTTAGTCAGCCGACTAGGAGTAAGGTACTGCGTGCAAGTTCGCATTAGCAAAATCACAACTGCATGTGGGACATACACTGTTACTTGGTGTCCCATTACAATGAATTCACTTTGTTCGAGACTCATGCAAGTTGCAGCTACTGATCTTAAGCCCCCAGGTAATGCAGATGCCACTGGGTCCAAAGTGGCAGAGAAATACGCCACAGGACATCGCATTAGGCCATGTGTCTGTGTTAGAACTGAATGAGCACAATTGTCTCTTGCGTCACAGAATAATGCAAATTCTTTGGAATAATCTGGTATACCTAATGCAGGGGCTTCGCATAGACTATTGCGTAATTTTAGAAAAGCTGTTATGCTTTCATCATCCCATTCGGTTGGATCTTTTGCTCTTTTCTTTGTTAATTGTATCAATGGTTTTGTTAGTACTGCAAATCCCACAATCCACTGTCTGCAATAACCTACTACTCCAAGAAACATCCTGATTTCTTTCTGAGTCTGAGGTCATTTCATATTTCTGATTATTTGTATTCTTTCTGAAGTCACTCTTCTGACCCCTCTTTCTATTTGGTGTCCCAAATATTTGACCATAGTGGTACAAAATTGTAGTTTCTCAGGGGACACTTTATGTCCTCCTTCAGCCAAGTGATTTAATAATGCAATTGAGTCAATGACACAGTCATCTCGAGTCTTGGAGGTGACCAGTAAGTCATCAATATACTGCACCAAGGCAGATTGTCTGGGCAATAGCAAAGATTCAAGAATTTTTTTCAAAATCTGATTAAAGATCGATGGACTCTCAGGGTACCCTTGAGGAACAGGATTCCAAATGTAAACATGCTGTGATAATTTTCAATATGCGGGAGGGGGTAGTAATAAGTACTACAGCGTTTTCGTTTCAGAAGAGTTATTTATTTCTGCTATCTTTCCAATATAGATATTTTTAGTGTCTCTCTTCTATCTGTTTCTTCTCTTCTGGGTCTTTGTCATCAGTCCCCTTTGGTCGAAGTCCTCCTGGCCAGCGTTTTCCCTCGGAGAAAGGAAAGGTTCAGGTAAGTGTTTTCTGTTTTTCTTTTTTAATAACTCATGGGAAGGGAGTGAGGTTCACCAATCCAATAAAAAAAAATAACCTGGTGAAGGTGGTGTTAAGTTAAAGGGAGTCTAGAAAACGTATGTGCCCAAGCGGAGGGGAAAACCCCGGAAGGAGCAACCACACGGCATAGGCAATTCAGAAGGAAATAGGAACAATAAACAAACGAACGTTCTTTTCCTTCTTGCCCCTCACCCTAGTACCCCTCTCCTTTGTTCTCCACCTCCCTCGAGAACCCCTTCTGTGTTCCCCCTAGAATATTCTTTAGTCTTCCACGCACCTGGAAGAGCCACGACCCTCGAGGGCCATGGCGGGACGTGTCCGCTTTACCTGGAATCGGGATGGCGCCGTCGACAGGTTGACCTCGTGGAGAGCCGGATCTCTCCCTCTCCTCTGTACTCTTCCTCTTTACTGTGGGGACCGCCGCCTCTGCTGAATCCTCTCTTTCCTCGTGAACCTCCGATTCCGGCGTCTTCCGTCTTTCTCCTTCCTCCTACGACCTGCGGCTCCTCCTCTCTTGTACCATGTGATTTCCCACGTGGGACAAAGCAGCGCTGTCCTTAAAGGGACCAGACCCGATCCACTTGTCTTCTACTGTGCATGAAGGAACTCCAGTCATCAGGTTACACGCAGGCTGTAAATACAGATGGGGAGAAATATGAGACGGAATGGGGTCATGATAGACCGTCTCAGGCATACCGTCATCTCTGTCAGGGGCTGCCTGACACATGCTCATCAAATTTAAATGAAAATAAAAACTGACTGTTTGGATGCAATGGAATTGAGAAAAAGGCATGGCACAAATCAATTACAGTGAACCATCCTGTTCTCCAAGGTATCTGATATAAAATCACTGTTAGATTCCGCACTATTGGACAACATGGTACAACAATTTTATTTATTTTCCTCAAATCTTGGACCACCCTATATTTACCGTTTGGTTTCTTTATGCCAATTATAGGTGAATTACAAGGACTGCTCATTATTTCATTCAATATGCCTTGTTCAACCAAACGTTCAATTTCTGCTGCAACACCTGCTTTTATTTCTGTACTCATTTTGTATTGTCGGGTATTTGGGTAAACTGCACCTTCTTCTATGGGCACTGGTCTACATTTATTTGTTTATTTATTTACATCATTTGTAGAGCGCACTGTAACCCTGCGGGCAACCTGGCGCTAAGAGATAGGTCAAAGGAAAGCAATGAGCCGTGAGAGCAAGAGGAAGGTATACCAACAAGAGTCCATTACTATTGCACCTGGGGGATTATACCCTCGGAAAGAGCCAGGTCTTGATTTTCTTGCGGAACAGCAGCAATTCGTGAATTTTCCTAATTTCGAGCGGGAGACTATTCCAAAGATGAGCTGCTGCCACGCTAAACCGTCTTCCGCCCTGGGTCGCTTTCTTTACCCTGGGTATTCTAACAAGGTTGGTGGAAGAGGAACGAAGGGTTCGGATGGGCTCATACCACTGGAACTTGTCCTGGAGTGTCTTAGGGCCCTGACCATGCAATGCTTTGAACACGATGCATAAGGACTTAAATAAAATACTTTGGGGTACTGGGAGCCAGTGTAAGTCTGCCAATGCTTGTGTTGTTGAAGATCGGCGAGTTCGGGAGAGTGCTAACTTAGCTGCTGCTGCCTGGATACTCTGCAGCCTGGCAATCAAATATACAGGTGATTCCAGTAACAGGGCATTACAGTAGTCCAGGCGACTAAGAATGGTACTCCTGACTACAGTTGTTCTTGCCTGTACAGGAAACAAAGGCAGCAGCTTCCGAAGACCTCGTATTAGAGTGAAGCAACTACCCACCAGTTTGTTAACTTGGGTCTCCAGATTTAAATTTTCATTAAGGCTGACCCTCAGATTACGCACCGAATTCACTGGTGTCAGTGTACCATCCGATGCTAAGGGCCAGAAGTCTGCTGGCAAGCTTCGGGCAATCCTCCCTACCTTGCATTGTAAGATCTCAGTTTTTCCGCTGTTGAATTGGAGCGAATTTCCCTTCAGCCATTTTGCCATTTCGTGCATACAGGCGTGAAAGCTATCTAATGAATCTGCCTGAGCACCGTTAGGGGAAACCAAAAGCTGTGTGTCATCAGCGTAGTTAATCATGCTGATGTTATGAGCTTTAATGATTCATAGCAGGGGTTGCATATAAGCATTAAACAAGATGGGACTGATGGATGATCCCTGCGGAACCCCATGTAAGACTTTGACAAATTCCGATTGATACGGAGGGAGTGCCACCGCCTGCCATCTGTCGGACAGATAGGATCGCAGCCAATTAAGCACCATCCCTTTCACCCCAAAGGTCTCCAGCCTTGTCAGCAGAATGTCATGGTTCACCGTATCGAAAGCGGTGGACAGGTCCAGCAAGATTAGGATTGCCGATTCGCCCCTGTCCGCTCGCATTCGAAGGCTGTCCAATACCATCACAAGAGCTGATTCTGTCCCATGACCCGGTCTAAAACCAAACTGTTCCTCCTCTAGTATGTTATTTGTCTCCAGGAAGAGGGACCGGGACCTGCTGACCAGGCGTTCCACGATCTTAATCGGGTAGGGCAGAAGTGAGATTTGCCGGTAGTTCTTGTGGCAACCGGGGTCAAGGGTGGGTTTTTTCAGAAGTGGTGTAATAACAGCCTGCTTCCATTTAGCCGACACAATGCCTGTGCTAATGGATTGACCACATAGCTGTCGAAGAATAGGAAAGAATTCTGACTAAATTCCTTCATAGTCTTGTGGGGCAGAGGATCCAATGGTGATCCAGAGGAGATTCCAAGGGCCACTTGAACAAACTCCTTCTCTGAAGAAATTGCAAAGTTGTCCAGGGAGACCGGGGGGGGGGGTGCAGACTCGGCAGTTCCTTCTTCATTCTTACTTTTTGTCCTTGTGCTCTGATGTGGCGGAATGAGAGGAGGTAGATCTTCCATACTCTCCACTATTTTATTTATTTTGTCCTGGAAGAAGGAAGCCAGTCCATCACACAACTCCTGGGAGGGTTTGATTACATTTGCCATCAGACCTACTTCTTTTCCCGTAAAATCCCACACTTCAGGATTTGCAGTATTTCGGATTTCTTCAGGCAATTCATTTAGGGTCATCTTTTTAATTGTGTCATTTACTTCAGTTCCCTATCTGGCTAACATAATTTTGTACACTCCATTTTCATCAGGAGTCTGAATTGCGACACCATCCGGTGTGCAAAAGATTGTGCAGTTCGTTTTGCGCAATAAATCTCTTGATAGCAAGTTTACAGGACTCAAGTCACAGACTACAAATGTATGCATTTCTTTAAAGTTGTCAATACATACCTCCATTGGTTCGGTAATAGGGGTCCTAATTTGTTTATTAGAAATGCCCACTACTTGGATCGCTTCTCCCGAAACGGGGAATGTTTTGGATGTCTGCTGTTCTCACAGTAGAACGGGTAGCACCAGTATCTAGCAAGAAGGTGACGTCATTTCCTTCAACCTTACCATCAATGTAAGGCCCTGACTGATCTACCGGGAAGGATGCGCCAAGTATGCATTCCTCTCCCCCCCTCTCAGGCACCCTCAGAAACTATCTTCTTCAAAAAATGTGTCCTTTAAAAGAAACTGAGTTTTTCTTGCCACTTCCCTCCCGGTATCCGTTGTCCACACTGTACTTGGCTTGACTCACAAAATCTGGCATAGGGGCAGGTGGCAACTGATTCTGTATTACCAGTTGTGGCTGTCTCATTGACACCTCATTCTGCGTCTGCGGATTTCAATTTTGAGTTTGGACATTATTATTCTGTATAAGTTTACACTCGTTTTTCCAATACCCCAATTTTTCGCACCTGTGAGAGGGAAACTTTTTCTTAGCTTCTTCTTTACTCATTCTTCCTCTGGGTTTGCCCCATTATTTTCACCTTGACCTTCCCCTCTTCCTTGATTACTTGCCTGTTGACTTAACTGAAGTTCCTGTTGTTTTGCTGGTTTCACTTGAGCCCACATTACTTTTTCTTCTAATTTCTTCCGCTTATTATCAATTTCATCCCCACGGTATTTTGCATACTTGAGGATCTCGTCAATGGGTTTTGCCTGCCAGCATAACTTATGCTCTTTAATCATTTGGGATATATCTGATCTCAACCCAGACACAAACCGATACACAAAATGTGTCATGTCCTTATTATCAATATTTTCCAAGCCACTGTACTGTTTGAATATTTGTAAAAGGTGTTCATAATATGCATGTACATATTCATCTTTTTCTTTGGTAGTTCTGTCAATTTTATCCAATCTGTTTCTTTTGGGGGAATCTTTCCTTTCATTACATCATCTGATGGGGCTCCTGTTTTTGCATCTCTTGGGTATTCATCACTAGGCCAATCGACAGAAATGTTACATTCTGTCCATAAATCTGCAGGAACAACTATATCAAACAAGATCTAAATGTTTTAGCAACACCTTTGAGACCTTCACAAACCTCTCAACTTGCCTTTACCATTCTACTGGCTTTTCTCTAAGTTTTGGAAAATCATTTGTAAATGACAAAATACCCTGTCCAGACCATGGTACATGTACATAACCTCCTCATGGAACTTCTCTCATTGGACACAACCTTTCAACCTTTTCTGTTTCTATCATTACATACTCAGATGTTGTTCGATTTGCCTGTGCTTCTCCCCTTTTCTTTGTCCATCTGACTTTCCATCTATCTAAGTCTCCCCATTTTTGTAACAATGTCATTAATTCTTTTATTTGTAATTTTCTTCCTGAAACATTCATGTTTTCTAAATCTTTGTCAGAAAGTTCTGGTCTATATGGTTTTTGCAATACTTTTGATTTACCTATGTCAATTGACATTTCTGAGGCCAGATTCATCAGTTTCTCATGGAATATTTTTGTAATTCGGGTAATACTTCTGCATATGAATAACAATTATTCTTCGCTAAAAGAATGTAATCTCTCTAGCCCTACATTCCCTGCTATCATTTCTTCCAATTCTACCCTTAATTTAAAAATATCGAATACCTTTGGCAGTGATTTTGGCTTTTCTATATCTCGTGTCCATATTTCTATTGCTTCTGGAGTTACTACAGTAGCACTTCTCGTTCCTGTGGAGGTTTCAATCTGAACCTCTCTTGAGCATCCAGGGGTAACTTTTCTGAGTGAATCATTCATTGGTTCTCTTATTGGTAAAGCCATCAGGGAAATTACTGACTCACATGCACTTGCTTGATCACCAACTATTATATTCTCTTTTCTAGTTTGCACTTCTGTTTTTATTAATTGCTTCTCTTTCTTTTTCTTGTAGTATCCTTTCTAATGTGTTCTCATGTACAACCTGTGGAACCAAAGGAGTTTTTAGAAACGGGGCACTAGGAGTAATTCTGTTTGTTTCTTCTTGATAAGGTTGTGGATGTTTCATTAAAAAGTCTTCCAAGTAATCGTCCTTAAAATCTCCATAACAGTTTCTAAATGCTTTGTCTTTTCTGTACTTTTACTTCCAGTTGGTTCTTCAGTGGTAAATACAGGATATCATCCTTCCATTAACATAGACTGTCTCCATTGTTTCATCTGCTTATCTCTTGTTTCTCTGGGAAATGTAGGGTAACATTTACTTAAATTCCTGTCACATCAGGGTCTGTCTCGTTCAAAAGCCTCAGTCTCCCACTCTTCTAATGCTTCATACTGGGTTAATCTAGGTCTGGGTTCTAGTTCGTTCATACAAGTTCTTAAATTGTGTAAAATTCTTCCATTAAATGTTCCGTACTCTGGGAATGCTAATATTCCATCATTTTTTGTGTGTTCTATCCAATTTTCTAACCATACACAAGTGTGGTAGCCTCTTTCTATCATCATGTATAATGCAGGCATTTTTGGAGGTGGAATAATAATTTCTTCTCTTATTTTAATGGGCTTACCCTTTTTAAAATAATTCCTAATTTCCTGGAAAAATTATTTTTTTCTCTTTTTCCATACATGATGTTCGGTCTTCCTCTAATGTATTGTTTGTGGGCAAAACCTAAGTATATTCTATCTGGACGCGTCCCTATTATAGTTGGATGAGGGTTCCACATATAGTTACCGCTATCTATTAATACTGAAAGTTCTATTTTTTCAATTTAATCAATTGTTAAATTCTCTGAATTGATCTATCCAATAACAGCGCGTCTCTTAATTTATTGACCAATCAGCATTTAATTTACAGACTGCGTTAACCAATGCTTACGCTGCTTTTCTGTGAAGTGAGGTTTACTCTCTGCACTCACCCTCCTTTATAAATTTTACCTCGGCTACATGCCTGCTGTTTCTACCAATCCCAGCGCGGCTCACGGTGACATCAGTGCAGCACCTGCGACTAACCCCTCCTTTGCAAGGTAATTACGAAACTCAAATTTCTTTCAATTTTACTTATGCATTTCATTAATTAACAACATAAAAACATTCGCTACTGTACCTGATTGACTCAATTCAAAGAAAGTCACATTTCTTTCACGGCAAGTAAAACTTTTCCTTTTACCCTTCACACACTACAAGTAAAACCTCTTCCGCTTACCCTTCATTCAAGCACTGAAGAACCTGCTACTCCTTTAGACTTACCCTTTCTAGGTGATATAAGACCAAAATGTCACCAGCGAAATCCTTTGCTATCAATCGCTCTCACATTTATCCAAGAAAATAATCCCTAACTAGTGCTTCAAGTTCTACCTAACTTTCCACAGTTACTTCATCAAGGCAAGTAACCTCAATGCAGTGTGGTTTCCATTTACCACCTGCTATTCAATATCCCCGGGTGTTTCTGGACAACAAATATCAATACA
This sequence comes from Lissotriton vulgaris, assembly GCF_964263255.1. Taxonomy (NCBI): domain Eukaryota; kingdom Metazoa; phylum Chordata; class Amphibia; order Caudata; family Salamandridae; genus Lissotriton; species Lissotriton vulgaris. Next base: position 1,018,999,502 of record NC_141685.1, read on the forward strand.
AACAGGTTTGGTTAATTACGTAAAATCAAATATATACACATTTTCTACTAACTACCTATCTTAACTAAAACCTAACCATAGCTCTGCTACCAAGAAATACTGAATGGTGCAAGCTTACCAGCTCAGGATATTTCTAAACAACATACTCACCGGGGCCCATTAAAACACACACTCTAAACTGCTAATCTCTTTTCCTCTACCTACCAGGAGTTTTATAAAATATACCTGAACACCATAAATTACCAATTCCTTGTCATTTATCTAATTCCCTAAGGAACATGGATCTGGCAGTTAGAATAATAGGTAGTATGACAATATTGCTTTATCATAAAATAACCACAGACTCGGGGTAGTTTTAAACACTTTATCTATGCAATTTTTTGTGAGTCATGTACCAGTGTAAACAGTTCAACAGTTTCTCAAGAATAAGAATATAGATCAAAACGAAAATCTTTGAAGACTTAATTAGAATTTTAGACATTGGTACCTGGGAAGGGTGGAAAAGGGGAAAAAGCACAAGTACATACCACATGGAATTTATATTTACCTAGAATGGTGCAAGGACCAATCCCTGGCCAAGGGCTGGCAAAGCAATGGGCTCCCGACTAGACAGGAGCCAACAGGTCATGTCAGGACAGGTGCAGGACAGGACAGGTAACCTTCGCTAAGTGCAACGCCAGCGTAAACCCTACTCTACAGCTACTCTCGGACCCCGACTGGGTAGATGGATTCTTCTCCCTCAGCCAACTCTTGATTCTTCTGTCAAAGTGCTTGACCAGCACTCTGCTCTCGCTTCTTCTTCAGCATATGTTGGGTCAGTGACGTCGGACAATCTAACTGACTGAGCCTACCTTAATTATACCAATTTTCAGAGTATATACCACCCCAAATGTTGCAAATGTGTGTATTCCCTTTATTTGATTGGTCAGAAAGACGGGGAGAGGTCATCACACCATACCAGTATGAAGTCATTTTCCCTTATTTTAATTAAGCAAATTCCCGCCCATAAATTTATTTTCCCATGTCTTTTTATTCCACCCAGCAACATTATTTCCATTTAATATACAATGTTAATAACATTTTCAGTTCTTCTTTCTTTCTCCGGGTCACGGGGTCAGATTCCCATGCACATCGCTGGTAAAGTGAGACTTGGCTGCTTTTCAATAACAGCTTCAAGGTTTTCGTTGTTCGGACATCCATGCGCACAAAAGTCAAGATGGAGATTTTTCGGTACCCTTCAGGCCCAAATAAGAGCTATTAATAAAGTCAAAGAAGACACATTAGAATACAAAAATCAAGGAATGCACTGTATACCACTCATTTCTACTTTAACCCGATTACTTTAGTTTATCTAATGCATTAATAGTTAAGCAAAACACACAAGGTTTAGTTTAAGGAGTGGCATATGCATTATTAGCAGGTTAGGTTAAAAGCAGCCATCTTAGAATTTACTGCGCAGCTGCAAAGAATTCCCACCAAAGCGAAAGTACGTCATACTAAATAGATGCTGTAGACGCAAGCGCAGAAGAGTAGCCGCGTTTTCGGCGGCCATATTAAGACACTCGGATTACTTGTTAGTAAAAGCACATAAGCGAGCTTCCCCTAGATACTGAAATGTCATATGGTGCAAATATTAGTCCTTACAAAACATGTTGGTTACGAAGTTATATGTTATTTCGAGAGGGCTGAATCCAGGCAAGTTTGGTTTACATATGAAACCTTGCTCCATCACCCTTCAGGAGCCTGAAGGTAAAATAAGTACCATGTATTAGATAACAGTTAATGTCTGTTATTTACAGCAACAAGAAGGACTATATGAAAAAATGCTAAAGTTCATGGCTACCCCACCCCTAAAGAAGCATTTTCATGGGGAGGGCGTGGCCGAACGAGCAGCTAAATGGCCGCTTAGGTAGCGAGCTCCACCGGCTGCACTATTTATCCTGCCAAAATCCTAGCTGTTTTGGGAAGCAAACACCCAGTTTCGGATTGTAGAGGCTTCGCAAGCTCTGGGGCACAGTCGACCTGATTTTTGGAGCCCTGGCATGCATAGAACCGTTAATATATGCTCCAGCTGCCTTGACCGAGATAAGGTTGCAACGCAATCCGGCAGCGTTGGAAGCCCGCCCGGGCGACTGACGTCAATTGAGGCCGGGGTTGCATAGGCCTGACCAATCGAGAGGTGAAACAACGAGAGGCAGCCCGGAGCCCACAAATGCAAAGGTGGGTTAAGGACACTGCTATTGCTGCGGGCGACTCTCGAAAGCATTCCATCCTTGCGGGATTAAGTGACCCTTTCTCGTGCTAATTGTCTGGCTGGGTGGATCGATAGTGCGACGAGCAGCTATCTTGGGTTGGGCTGACTCGCCGAAAACACGAACACAAGTGCGGCCAGGCCGAGGATCTTGAGCTCCTGGTGCATGCGGCGAGGGCATAAACGATCTCATAATCTGCAGGAGGGATGGTTGTCTGGCACAGTAGACCCGCATAACAAGGCACTACCGCTGCCTACACAGTGCACGTGGGTGTCAGAGGCTGTATGCGTCGAGCCTGATTGGGCGGAAATGGCAGCTGAGAGGTAGCGCTGCAGGCGACGGCTGCCTTTGCCCTTCTATACTGGGGGGGCTTCCTGTATGAAGTGAGAAGATCTGCTTTCCTGCATCTGTATGGCGCTGGTTTCGATATCATAGCACACGCACCCTATCCAGCCTGTGGTCTGTTCTTCATCGCAGTGTGCTGCCGTAGACGCAATACCTGAGATCCCACGACCCTTGGTGGCAGCTCACACACAGAGGCCTTTCTCCTCTAATGCCCAGCCGCTGCACGCCAGGGTGAGGTCTCCCGCTGAAGCAACACCGCCCTACATACCTTCCTGCTTGGCGGCCTCACGTGCACAGAGAGACACTGCCAGTGGGAAAGCTGAGGTGACTGGCTGTCTTGCAATATCCACATCGTGCTGTGCCCCACTCCCAACCCCTAAGGCCATAAAATCACTTGAGGTCTACTTCACCAATACACAAGACACTGTGGGGAACGACTAAGCTTGATATCAAACCATGGGTAAGGGTGATCCCCGCCAACCAAAGCTTACGTTCAAACAGAAAAGGCAGACCAAACAATCGGAGCAGGACCCGCAGCTGCAGGGGGGTCGTCACAAGAGGTTCCTCAAGAAATGGATGTCACTGCACTAATGCTGGAGGTACGCTCAAGCCTCAAAAGCATAGACGCAAAGTTGGATGCTGTGACGGCCCAACTGGAAAATGTACGATCCCAGGTCGCAACGCATGAAACGCGTCTTGATAGCCTTGAAAATCGACACACAGAATGCTGTGAGTTTCAACAGGACACCAAAACGCACATTACCAACATGGAAAAGAAAATTGAAGCATTGTGCGCCAAAGTAGACGATTTAGAGGCGCGCCCTCGGAGGTGTAATGTTCGGGTCACAGGAATTCCAGAGACCAGTGATGGGGAAAATGGAAGTCTTTATTACAGAACTGCTGCATGACATATTTGACCCTAACCTCTCTCCGGTGTTCACTGTGGAGCGAGCACATAGAACACTGGGGAAAAAGCCGCCTGTAGGGGCCACACCGAGACCGAGACCGATCCTAGTGAAACTACTCAACTACCAGGACAGAGACTTAATATTGCGTTTGGCAAGGGAAAAGGGGAGGATAACACACAGGGGGAGCAACATTTCTTTTCATTCAGATTTCACGCCACTGGTGCAGGCGGCTCGCAAAGAGTTCTTGCCAGCCAAGAGACTGTTGCTCCAGGCGGAAATCCCATACTCCCTCATGTACCCAGCAAAATTAAGGGTCGTGCACGAAGGCACCACGCACCATTTCCTCGATGCCAGGTCTGCTCTCAAATTTGCGAAGCATGTGAGTGGGCCCAAGTCCAAGAGGAAGACTCTCACTGTGGTTGATGTTGGGGGTCAAATGAGCGACAATGACTGAAGTCTAAGAGCCCTGATGTGTTGCTATTCGTGGGTGAGGTTCACCCCTTACAGGTACTGATATAGATGACCTCCCGAGAATGGTGATTTGCTCTTATTATTGAGCCATATGTCGACACTACTGTCCAAGTTGAGGGCTGTAAATTGCTTCTCTATTTGATTCCTACTGTGCGATATTTAAATTGTCATTTATCCTTGTTAGCTGGTCCTTGGTTCTTTCTTAATGCCAGAGAAACAGCCTACAATAGTGCAGCCGCCCTGTGCAAACAGGGGTGTACGCTCGAGATGCCGCGCCTCCTAGGGGTGTCTCCCACAATTCAAAGGTTCTACTGTTCTAACGCCGCTGGCGTGTTAGGGGGGGTCTTGACACAACCTGATTGGGGGGTTGGTGTGGGAGGGGGGTGGTTTGGGAAACGGGGATGTTTGGCGAGTTGTCAGTACTACATGAACATGTTTTTTTTTTTTGATGGGCAGTGTTCTAACATGGGTCAATCAGTATACACATACACTACTTCAGACAAGAGGCAATGGGTGTGACTAAGGTTCTAACATGGAACATAAGAGGCTTGAGCGATGGTAGAAAGTCTAGATTGATGCCCAGCTACCTACTCCGACACAACATAGACATCTGTTTCTTACAAGAAACGCACATTAATTCCACGGCCTCACCCAGGCTCAAACATTCAAGATGGGGGTCCACATACTCAGCTATATTTTCTAATTATGCCAGGGGAGTAGCTATACTTGTGCGCAGAGGTATTGACTGGACAGAGCACACATGACAAGTGATAAAGATGGCAGGTATGTGGTGGTGCATGGAACCCTATTTGGCAAAAATGTGACATTGGCGGCTGTCTATGGGCTGAACGTGAACGACTCAGAGTTCTTCAGGGAGGTGTGGGCACAGATAACGATTCTAGACTGCCCTACGATTAACATGGTCATAGATGATTCATTAGATAGAAAGGGCGCATCCAGGCAATTACATCCACACGCCAGCCAGGCATTGAGAGACATAATCGATGAAGGCTCTTTAATAGATATATGGAGACCCCGAAACGCACGCACTAGATTAGAAACATGTATTTCCGCACACCATGCTGCCTGGTCTAGATTGGACTTTTGGCTGGTATCTCAAGATGTGGCCACCTGGACTGTTGATGTTGGTATTTTGGCCTGCTCCCTCTCTGATCATGCTCCCTGCCTTCTAGAACTAGAAATTCCTGGGGCCCCCATGAGGGCTTTCACCTGGCGCCTTCCGCCACATGCGCTTCAAGATGCAGCCTTCACTGAAGAAATAAGACAAGACATAAAAGACTATTTTGCTAACAATGAGGGTTTTGTCACCACTGAAGCAGTTCTATGGGACGCCTTTAAAGTGGTCATAAGGGGTCAATGCATAGCATGCAAGGCGGGGGTTTTGAGGGCCATCAGAAACACCGTAGCTGGGTTGGAGAGGGAGCTCAAGATACTTGAACAATCTTTCTGCACTGACCCTACACCAGACACAGCCTCAAAACTTAAAGCTAAACTACTGGTCTTCGCCGAGGAAGCCCAGCGCGAGCTGAAATTCTTAGGCAAACAGGCTGAGGCACGAAGATATGGTGAAGCTGACAGGCCCAGTCGAACCCTAGCTAGAATGATCAACTTCCCTGCACCACCCACACACGTGCACACCATTTTTGACACCGCAGGAGTCATGACGACGGGGCAAAGTGAGATACTACAGGCGTTCACTACATACTATTCCAACTTGTATAAGTCCACGCATGCTGCGCCGCAGGACGCTCTTGCGTCTTATCTAGAGTCCATAGCGCTTTTATGGTTTAACAGCGCACGTAGGCAGTATATGGACCACCCCGTGACGGTCCAGGATATCGCCAGAACTATCAAAGCTCTACCGCTAAATAAAGCTCCAGGGCCAGATGGCCTTATGGCAGCATTCTATAAAACTTATGTGGATGAGCTTGCCCCACGGCTACATGAGGTGTTTGCTGAGGCTTTAGAGGTGGGAACGCTGCCTGAATCTATGAGGGAAGCCCTTGTCATGACACTGCTGAAACCAGATAAAGACGGACGATACCTGGATTCGTACAGACCCTTGTCACTGATTAATGTGGACATGAAAATGTATGCGAAAATAATAGCAGATCGTCTAAAACCTTTGCTCCCAATGGTGGCCCTCCCGGACCAATCAGGTTTCATACCTGGCCGTGCAACCACACACAACCTGAGAACTGTATTCTTGGTATTGCATTATTTGCATCCAGATGTACAAGCTGCAGTGATATTTTTAGATGCCACAAAGGCATTCGACTCTCTTGAATGGCCATATCTCTTTACTATACTGGAGCGTATGGGATTCAGCCCGTAAATCAAATTCGCCTACTCTACACTGCTCCCAAGGCTAAGGTGAGAGTAAATGGCATGATATCAGACCCGTTCACAATTTCCAGAGGTACCAGACAGGGGTGCCCCTTGTCCCCTTTATTATTCGCAATCGCCATGGAGCCATTAGCAGCCAGAATTAGGCAACATCATTCCGCCAGAGGTATAGGATTCAGCTCCCGAAGCTTGCTGATCTCGCTATATGCTGACGACGTTACTCTGTATGTGCATAACCCAGCTGAAAACCTGAATCCACTATTGAGGGAATTTGGTAAATTCGGGGGGCTGTCAGGAGTTGCTATAAATTGGTCTAAGTCGGTAATGTTTCCACTAACCGACAATACTTCCGAAGTGCACTCTGACTCTCCTCTGCGGTGGGAAGCTGATGAGGTTAAATACCTAGGCATTTGGATCAGCCGAAATCTCCAAGACCTCTGGACTCTAAATTTTGGCAGGGCGGTGTCCTGGCTTGAAAGTAAGGTGGCAATATGGTTGAAACTCCCTTTATCTCTGGCTGGTAGAATTGCACTTGCGAAAATGATTGTATTGCCCAAATTCCTCTATCTGTTCGCAAACATCCCCATCCCACTGACGCAATGTTTTTTCACCTGTCTACGCTCTCATTTACTGTCCTTGGTGTGGGCTGGGAGCCAGGCTAGACTATCATGGGCATTGTTAACACTCCCGCTGAGACAGGGGGGCATGGGTGCTCCAGACATGCAATTATACGCGCTGTGCGCAGAGGTCCAATATCTGCACTTCTGGGCCTATCCCACGCCTTACCAACCACCTGTAGAGGTTGAGCTGGACACGGTGGCTCCGCTGCCCTTAAGTGTTGCCTTATATCGCAAACTCCCAGACCAACAAGGGATATTGACTCGGCCAACATGCTTCGCTGGGCATGGCGTGCGCTGCAGAGGCGAGCTGTCCTACCCCTGTTATATGCACCTGCGATTCCCCTCAAACAAAACCCCATGCTACCCTGCCAGGAAGAAGGCGGAGGAGATGTATCCATCGCTGGATCTAAGCTGTACACATTTGCGGATTTTTACCCAGAGGGTGTGTTTCTGGATCTGGAGATCGCGGAGGAGAGCCAGCCTTTGTCTTTTGGGGACACATTCACATATCACAAACTTAAATCTGCATGCAAAGCGGTGTGGGACCGGTTCCCAGAGGAGCCGCCACACCTAAATGCACTCCAGAACATATTAGCGAGGGCATCCCGGAAGAAACCGGTATCACGCTTATACAACTCCATGCAGGAGCAGTCCCCTATTGTGGTGCTTAAATCTTTGCAGTTGTGGAACGAAGAACTTGAGACGCCCTTGACTGACGACCAGTGGTCATTCGGTTGTAGACAGCTGCTGGAACTCTCCCCAAATTACAAACTTCAACTTATCCACTTTAAGTTTCTTCACAGGTTCTACCGCACCCCACTAGCTCTTCACCGCATGGGTATTAGAGAAGATGATAAATGCTGGAGATGTGGGGCAGAGGGAGCTTCCTTTATGCATGTGGCTTGGAACTGTTCGGCTCTGTCTGAAGACTGGTCAGAAATCTTTGTAGCCATAAATCAAATTCTGAATAGAGCAGATGGTCCTTCCCCGCTCCTTGGTATCCTAGGGTGGGTGGTGAACGCGGAACCCAAAAGTCGGAAATTGCATGCTTTATTGTTGTTATATGCTAAACGTCAAGTGGCTATGAAATGGGGACGTAGAACCCGGCCTAAATTTGCGGACTGGCTGTCGGATGTGGCATATTGACACACACAGCTGGGTGCATATTGGGATCTGATGCCGACTGCCTCGCGGCCACGGGATATCTGGGAGCCGTTCTTGCAATGGTCACGGAACAGAGCGGAGTCCCCCCCCGTCTGAGCCCGATGGCCTGATAGCCTAGTTCCGGAGTGCTGTGTTGGGGTTACCCAATACTAGTATCTGTGCAATTGTACCACTTTTATAACACAATGGCACTATACTGTGCTGCGATAGGCCTAAGAAAATGATGCACTCCGCTCAAGCTAAACATTGACAGGAGATGTGATAAACACCCACATGTGACTATATGTAGGGGTATATGATTTATCCACCACTTTGTGTATTGACTCCATGTGATATGTTTCTTTATCAGAATGTTCCTAACTTTGTACAAGAATGCTGAGATTGCCAGATTTGCCTCATGTTTGTACTGACGGTAGCCTGTTTTACTAGTTGTTTACAAAACTCTTATCCTTCCATAAGGTGCAGCAGCAGGACCCACAATGCTTGCTTTTTCGTACATACATATGTCGATGTAATATGTACCTGCTGTGTTTAACTATGCAATCTTCAATAAATACATTATAAAAAAAGAAGCATTTTCATAGCTAATTGGTCTCTCTTTGTTGACCTACTCGCTATGCCGATGCTTTAAAAAAAGAAAATGTAAAAGAGGAAAAGACCTCCAATGATCTACCTCTGATGTTGTCAACCGCATCATTCTGTAGGGGCATGCAAGTGTTATGAGTCAGACGAAGGCTCCCAGTTTTCCATTTGTTCTGATTTTCACACATAAATGCTAACCGAAAACCATCTATTTTTCAGTCTGTATTTATTTTTAAATAAGGAAAAATAAGGGAAATAGGTTGTCTGTTGGACATTCACATTACTGTCAATCAAGAGTCTCATGCCTATAGATGTGCAGATTGAGATAGGGGAATTAAAAAAAACATGTCCATATTAAGTTTCAATATCTCCAGATGGGCATTTCTAAATGGAAATGTTTTCAGATTACTATATTGTAAATGGCTAAAACCCAATGAACATTCAAATATGGGTATACATTCATTGATTAAATAAATATGTCAAGTCAAGTCAAAGACATTGTTTATTTAGACCATAGTCTTTAAACAAATAGCAAAGCTCATTACACTTATTACTACTGTGCAATTTGTACATTCTCGGAGCACCAAGGAGCTTAGTACACCCTCAATAATAAATAAATACCAATTATCCAATAAAAACAGGGCACACTTATACAATTTATACCCGGCTTAATACAACTCTAAAACCCAATCAATTCATGTTTATGTAAAATTCATAAAACCTGACATAAAACTCAAAAGCAATTTATAAAACTCTTAAGGCTGACTAAACCATTCGTGGGGATTTTTAATTGCCTTCATGTAATTACCCAATGCAATTGCTATCTCTATATTTGGTAGTTCCATTAATAGTGCTGCCGCATGTAGCCGTAGCCTTGAATCATATTTAAAACATTTTGGGCATAGATACCGTTTAAGGAGGTCTAGTAGAGTTCGGAGGTCTAGTAAAATGTGCATTATATCACCTTTAGTTTCAAGCGCGCATTTACATAATCCGTCTCTAGATAGCATTTGTGCCTTTACTTCTTCATCAATCAGCCAAGGATTAATGCCCATTCTTAATCTTAAAATCTCCTGTCTGAGACCTGGATTAGGTAGGATATCCAAATAAGGAAAACAGTTTCCCTTTAGCCATGATTCTCTAAAAATTAAACAGATTTTTTCTTATTCAGATATTCTAAATCGGCTTTTTTAGACACTTCTTGTCCTTGGTTTCTAAGGTCGCTCTTGGTAAAATCTACCTTTAACGATAGTTGGCAGATTGGCACCCTTAGATGATCACTAGTCAATAATACCTTTTTTCTTGCCTCCCTAGCCCATCTTAAACTGCTGGATTTTATCTCCTTTCTACACCATTGAGATACCTTATGGACTGATTCTGTGTCTAACCGTTTCCAGAAACGGATTAAAAGCATTTGAGACTATATGGTCCAGGCAGTTGAGCCTAACTTGGTTCTTACCGCCTGGATTATTGATGAACGGGGTAGGGAAAGCAATTTTTTCAAGCACTTCCCTTCCGCTAGATCCCAGTCACGTTTCCCGCTTAAAAAGAGAATTTCTGCTCCGTACAGGACTTGTGGCGGGATCATTGTGTTAAATGCTTTTAGTACCGGTTTATGAGACATGTCTCCATAGTCATGATTACATTTTTTCAACCCGCAGATTGATCCAAATGCTTTTGCATTCTGTGCTTCTAGGTGAGTGCCCCATTTAAGAGACCTATCAAACCACAGTCCAAGGTTCCGATATTCCTTGACTGTTTCCAATTGCAGGTCTCCTAAGAACCATGTAAAACTAGTTGCCTTTTTCCCAAAGCACAGGATTTTGGTTTTGTCCATATTTATAGTTAAAAATGTCCCTTTGCAGTACTCTCTAAAAGCATCTATCTTCCTCTGGAGATCAATTTCAGTCTGATCCATGATCACCAGGTCGTCTGCGTACAGGAAACAGGACACTTTCTTACCGTCCAGTCTCAGACTGGCACTTCTCTCAACTTCTAGAGTTGCCGGTAAGTCCGCCAAAAAGATTGCAAAAAGCAGGGGGGCCAGCACACAGCCCTGCCTGAGCCCATTCCCAATTGCTATTTTTGGCGTCAGTGAACCTTCTGTGTCTCTGATTACCTGCGCCCAGTTCCCACTATGTAGTTCTTTTATGATGGCCAGCAAGTACTCTGGGATGTTTTCCTTTATTAATGTCTGCCAGAGGCAGTTCTTGTCAACTGAGTCAAATGCGGCTCTGAAATCTACAAAACAGCAGCACAATTTACCGTTTTGTTCAACTGACTTACGAGCCACTGCCTAGAGGGCGAAGCAGTGATCGATCGTAGAGTGGCCTTCTTTAAAAAAACCCTGTTCCACTGGTACAATCGAATACTGTTCCACCCAGTCCTTCAGTCTTTGCAGCACTATTTTTGAAAACACCTTTTCACCTATATCCAATAGGTTAATTAATCTATAGTTTTGTGGTACATTCATATTGCCCTTTTTGTGCACGGGTCTTATTATTGCCCCTTTCCAATTATTAGGTATGTTGCCTGAATCAAGGATCACAAGAAACATGTGGGAAAAGAAACTCGCCCACCAATTTAGCTCAGTTTTTATTATTATTGCAGGGAGATTATCTGGGCCTGCTGCTCTGGATAGCTTTAGGTTCACTATTGTATTTCTTACATTGTTTTCTGTGAAGTCTGCCTTTAATTCTTCCATTAGCCCTTGCCAGGGCTGAGGCCTTCCTTTGTCAGGTTCTCTTTGAGGGCTATATAGTTCCTTCAAATATTTCTCCCATGCTGCTTCCTCTACCACACAGTTCATTGCCCCCACCATGTGGTCGGAGCCAGTTCTTACCAGCTTCCAAAACTCACGTAAATTCTTAGTTTCAATGGCTTCCAGAAGATTTTCCCAGCATTTATCCTTATACACTCTTTTAGCCGTGGTAATTAGCCTTTTATATTCTCTTTTCAGTTTATTAAGATAGATTTGTCTTATCCCATCATTTTTTACTTTAATACTTCTGGTTATTTTTCTTATCTCTCTTTTTTTCTTTAGGCATTCCACAGAAAACCATTTATGTTGTCTTACTATGGGGGTGTGCTTATTTGTTTTATCTTTTGTTAATTCAATTCTAAGGCAAAGCACCACTTGGGCTATTTTTTCCTCATACCATTCTACTGTTCTCCCCCTTATTGTTCCCAAATCTACCTTCTGCTGTAACTTCTCTAATTTTTCTGTATATTCGGCCGTTAATCTAGTGGTCTCTCTTTTAGGGTACTCAATTTGCTGTGGGATCACTTTATCTCGGGGGTACAGCATGCCCCCTTGCAGCACCAGCTGCAGGAGGTTATGATCGCTTTCTTCCCTTTGGAGTACCTCAAAACCTATTATGAGGGAAAAATTCCATGCAGACATAAACATATAATCTATTGGACAATTTTGATTGCCTTTTTTAAATGTTTTCTGTGCTGGGCTATCGTTTTCCAGTCTTCCATTCAGACTGAACAGACACTTAGGGCCAGATGTAGGAGCCCTAATACCGGTCGGAAACGGACGATTTTGGCCGTTTCCGACCGGTATTAGGGTTTTCAGATGTAGGGCATGCATTTACAGAATCGGTATTTTACCGATTCTGTATTTACTGATTCGGTAAAATTATCGAATCGGTAAATACAGACTCTGTAAAATACCGATTCTGTAAATGGAGATGTAGCTGGCCCATGTCAGAGTGCCACAGGGCTTTAAGAATCGGTATTTTACCACCCAATCTAATTGGGTGGTAAAATACAGATTCCAGGTGTGCATGCACATCTGTGCATGCACACCTGTGCCATGTGACACACAGACATGCCCATAGGGCATGTATGTATGCCACATGGCACACAAGCCTGTAATTGGGGTGCCAGAGGGTGTCAAAGTGACACCCCCTGCACCCTTGCAAGAATAGGTAATTACCGAATCGGTAAATACCGATTCGGTATTCCACATTGATTCCTATGGGTTTCTAGGCCCATAGGAATCAATGGGGGATACCGATTCGGTATTTACAGAATCGGTAAATACCGAATCTTACAGATTCGGTATTTACTGAATCAGAATTACCTACATTTCCCCCCCTCTAATTTACCACTTCTTAAATACCGAATCGGTATGATTCGGTATTTTAGAAGTGGTAAATTAGATTTACGTACATCGGGCCCTTAGTCCCTAAATAATTTCCCAATGCCAAGTCCTGTCTTGAAGGATCACAGGCTAAAAAGCATGCATTTTTTACTCCATATACCTCCAAGATTTCACTATGCCAAATATCAACCTTCTTTGGGTACAATTTGTGGTTAAAATCCCCCATAATAAAAAATTTATCTGACCCATACTTTTCCCATAATGAGTCGAGATCTTCTTTAAAATGTTCCATTTCAGTTCCATATTCCTTGGTGTCTCCCCATTGCATGTACACATTTATAACAATAACATTCTCATGAGTTTTGTTTGAGAACAGCAGGGAAGCCCTACATGCAAGTAGCCATTTACATTTTACATTTATTACTACCACATTCTTTGCAACTTTCGTAGACAGGAGGGTCATAATTCCTCCTGCTGGGCACCCAAACCTTTTTTTATTAGCTGAACGATTGAGCCGGATGAACCCATCAAAAATTGGGGTTTCGTCGCATAGCCAAGTTTCTTGCAGACACAGAATTCCCAAATTTTTTGCTACCTTATTTATAGCTTCTTGTTTTGTCAACTCCCCAAGACCATTTATATTCCATGATATAAACTTAAGGCTATGCGACACCCCATCATCCTATTCAACCTCACTTAGTCCACCCTCTTCTTCCATGCCTCCCTGAAGCCACTGAGATGGACCCGAGTTGTTTCTTTGGCTCCAATTGCCCCAGGATTTGTCAAGGGCTGAATTATTTACTACTATATTCAGATTATCTACCCCCCTTCATTCTCCTCCCATATCCTCACCTGTCTCTTGCCAAGCCCTGCATGGCACCTTAGGAAGCCTCTACCTTGGTTGATATTTACCTCTAGTTCTTTCTCGGGTACCAGCCTTATACCCTCCTGTAGAATCTCCCTCTCTGCTTTCTCAATTGCCAGTCTTACTAAAGCTGAGTAAACAGACACTCTTGAGAATTGCTTTCCTTGGCTATTTTCTAAAAATCCCACCTGTCTCAAATCTTTTGTACCAATACTCCTCAGGCTTGGACACTTTGCGAATGAGTATAGGAGTTGGGATCTATTTAATGGTACCAGTTTTCTTGTTTTTTTCCCTTTTTTTGCTAAGTGAGCCGTTTCAAAATATAACCACCTATTATCACCTTGTTCTGTTTCTTTCTTTGGGGATTCTAAATCTGTTCTAAAGTTCTTCCATCCAGTTCCCCCTTCTTTACTGTTTACTTCACTTTTCACTTGCCCCTGTCCAACTTTTTCATAATTTTGATGCTTCTGTTTTTGTATATTGTTTCCCATATTCATTGATTTTAAAGATGGTTTTGGTTTTAATAGCTCCTTCGTGGGTCTCTTGGTAACACTTTCCCTTTTGTTAATAATTCGGCCCTTTCTCATATTCCCTACTCTCGCCTTATTTAGAGGTGTTTCCGCTCTTTCCATTTTACTTTCCTTTTTGCCAACTTTTTCTTTTCTCTTTCTATATAACTCTCTTTTTAAGAGCCCGCTCAGCCTTAGTTGACTGTATCTCCAATGACTTCTCTTCTTCTTATCAACATTGGGCATTTGGATACATATACACTGTGTGACGGTTCTATTATACCTATACCCCCGTTATTTTCCGTCACCTGTGGGTCTAGAACAGGACTCAACATGGAAGGCATTTGCCCCCTAATTCCTTGCAATTCCTCCTCTATCTTTTGCAAGTGGACCTTTTGTGATTTCAACACCCCATTATTTAACATTGTGACCTCTAGTATCCCCTGAAGGGTTTTTTGAAATATCAAAAGTACGTCCATCATTGAGGAAGAGGGAGTTGCAGAGATGTCAAAGTCATGTAAACTGTTTCTCTCAGAATTATCTCTTCTCTCTGTTCTCGAGGTCTGCTGGTGCGTCTGGATTATCTTTGTGTGTGGCCAAAGCGCCTTTGGGACCAATACATCGTCCCGGTCACATCTCAGGCCTTCGCTGTCAATTTTCGCTAGGCTAGATACCTCCTGGTCCTCCATTTCCTCCATTTCCTGACCATATAGTGAGAGTAACTTCGGTGACGAAGAGAGCCGCGGTCCTGTTATTATTTCGTTTTGGATAAATAGCGAATGGTTCCTCGATTGCGATACCTCTACTACTTATGCACTAGATTCTTGCAAGCCATTTTCATTCTGCTGCTCTTCTTCCCCTTCCATTGGCTTGGTAGAAGAAACTATTTTTTTGTAGTGCTTCCCTACAAAGTCCTTTATTAATTTGGAGGGCGATGAGCTTCCTTTATTATTTTGCATAGCTCCTTTTGTAGTTTTAGAGCCTTTTTTATTTTTCCTCTTTCGAGACACTTCTTTTACCCCTTCTTTGGGGCTCTCCAAGCTCTCCAGGCTTTCTTCTAGGGTTCTACTCTCCATAGAGGGTTCTCCTCCCACTGGGCTTTGCTCTACGGCCTCCTTGCGATTTCTCTGCTTCCTTTTAGGAGCCATTAGTCTTTTATTTGGGTTTTATACATTTTGGGGTAATCCACTTGCTCCCCACTTTCTCTCAGGTCAGCTCTTAAATTATGGCCCCTTACTCAGTTTTGACTAAAATTACTTTCTATTATTACTAAAAAATGTCCAGCCATCCACACACTTACCTCTGCTGTGCCCTTTTCTTGCCTCGCCCGCTGCTCCAGTCACTCTGTGCATCTTCCAAAATCCAGTAAATGACAGTAAAGCCAATCAATAGTAAGCAATGGGCGTGCTCTAAGTACACTGTACATTTTTTGTATAGTCCTCAATAGGCTTTCACCACTTCTGAAAACTCAATAAAAAATTCTACAGAGGATTTGACCAAATAGAAAATCCAATTATCAAGAAACTTGCTGACAAAACTGCAAATCCTTTTGACCATTACCTTGTTGCCCATCACATCTCTGACCCAACTTGTGTGACAATGTCGCACAGAATGTAGGAAGCTGGCTCTGTATGTGATATTATAACTAGGTGGTAATACTATACACAGAGTCCAGGGGTTTCTCAAAAGTGTACAGGGCTCAATGCAAAACCCAAAGTGCTCTATTAGTGGTGATGTGGGCGAGCAGCCTTAGGACTTACACAGGAGTGTAAGACATTTATTGCACAGCTGTGATAAATAATGGATGCACGACTCAAGAAAGAGATCCAGATCAATTTTATAAAAATTATACTTTGTTTGTATTTTATTTTAGGACCCAGGTCTTAGTAATAATGTCAGTACATTTCAATTAAAGGTACTTACACATTCAAAAATCGATAGTGTAATATTCGAACAGTTCAAGATTATCCTGTGGAGGAAATCAATTGAGGGATGTATCAAGCGAGTATACAACTTACAGTTCCGTCTTCAGGGTGGTTAGAACCCCATTGAGTGCAGGGTCGGTTGTGGGATACTGGGGCACACGTAAGGTGCGATTTCCGTATCTACCCAGAGGTGGTCGATACCTGCAATTATCTTCACCCTCTCAGTCGGTGGGGGCAATGAGCAGGATAGGTTTCAGCAGGCGGCCAACACAGTTATAGTTGAGATCGCTGGCAGTCGATGACTGTAGATCAGATGGGGGTCCGCCATCGTCGTATCATCTTGAAGTGATCGCAGTTGGGCAGGCGTTGCAGGAGGCGACCGGCTAGTCCACTAGCAGGAGGGTACAGGCTCTTGGGTCGTGAAGCCAAGAGGATCCCTCAAGGTTGTGGAGGTCATCTAGTTGCAGTGCTTTCTTTGGGCAGAGTAGAATCGCGTCGACACATGTGCCGGTCCTATACCACTGCGGTCTTTGGGAGATCTTTGGTAGCAGTGAGCCGCATCAACACTAGTTTCGGTCCTCAATTGCACCGGTTCTTGAAGTTCTTCTGTTGCAGGGAGTTGCGTGAACAAGTGTCGGTCCACCCTGTGGCTATTCTTGGGGTTTGTTTCTTCTTGGACAGGTCCACTGTCCTTGGTAGATGGGAGTCATTGTCGAAGGCATCAGTCCTCCGAGGGTTTCAGAGGTCGCTGGCTTGAAGATGGGTTGCAGGTTCGCAGAAGCTGTAGGCAGGACTGTAGGGCCGGGGCCAAGGCAGTCGTTGTCTTCAGTCATCTCTGCAGGGTCGTCTTCTTGCTTCTTAGGTCATCGCAGATCTGAGGGTCAGGTCTGGGGGAGCCCCCTAAATACTAAATTTAGGAGGCGTTTTAGGGGAGTAACAGGTAGGGCCAATGGGTACCTTACCTCAGGTGGCTACTACTTCTACTATGCCACCCTCCTAGGGAAGGAGGCATAGACCTAGCGCTGATTGACGGGCCCCCCCATCTTCAAGATTGCTGGGACTGAAAGTTGGGCTTCACCTTGCTTTCCCCCACCTTAGGGGTGGGGTTGGCAGAGGTGGGCACACCTCCTACCTTTTTTTTATTTTCCTGCCGATTTTCCTACCCAAAGTGGGGGTGTAAACGGGGGACTGCCATCTGCTGCTAGCTGCAGAGGCTGGGAGTCGCATTAAGAAGGCGGCAGGCCTTTGAAGCTTCCCTTTTCGAGTACTGGCCCATCTGGGGGTGGAGGCATGACACCTCTGCCCAGGATGTGCATGGTTTCAGGCCCCAGAGAGCAGGGGCTCTCTACCCAGGAGTCCAGAAACATGTCTGGTGGTATCTGGCTGCCTACAGCCGTCAGAGACCACACCAGGGTTGGTTTGCAGATAAGGGGGCACCTCTGAAGTGCCCTCTGGGTACATGGGACAATAAATCTCACACTGGTATCAGTGTAGATTTACTGAGAAGAGTAGTTTGGTACCAAACACTCCTATGTTAAGTAAAGCCATTGTGGTGCTGTGGAACTTGAGTTGTCGAGTTCCCAGTCCATGTACTCTGTATGGTTTCACAGGCCCTTACAACATTGGGAAATGGTGCCCAATATTGTTGGGGCATTTCTGCTTATGTTGATATACCCTCTCCTTGAGATTAGTGCACCCTGCCTTAGGGCTTTGAGCTTGTTAGAGGGGTGACTTACCTATACTGTCAGGCAGTGCTAGCTGGCATGGCACCCAGGCAGGGTGCCATGTCAACTTTGCCATGTTCTCCCTCACAGGGGCATGCAGGCTGCAAGGGCAGTAGCATGGTCCCAGTGAGGGGGTTCCCAAGGGACCGTCCGTATCTTCCAGGCCCTAGGTACCCAGGGTACCATTTGCTAAGGACTTACAAGAGGCAGAAATACCAATTGGGGATTTGTTTTATGGAAGGAGCACTGGGGACCTGGATGGCAGGAAGCGTATGCACCACATTCGAAACCACATCAAAACCAGGCAAAAAGTTGAGGCTAACCATTCAAAAGAGGTACTTTCTCACACAGATCAACAAGAAAACATAATTGTGACTAAATATTTCAAAAAGAATGTGGAGTGGTGAATCTCAAGTCTCTGTATCCAACACAGACCCAGTCAGATCAAATCATACTGCCAGAGAAGAACCTGGTTTGGAGACAATATAGGCTTCCGCCTACAGACTGGTAAAAGATGCCTGGCAGGCGAGACCTACAAAGGCTTTTGCCGATTTCAAAATGCATTTTTGGCCTTGAGATGGCATAATACCAGTCATTAATATAATGGCCATTTGACACCCCTTTGCTAGGGACTAAGATAAATTGAAGTGTTCCGTCCATCACTTCTTTGGTCGTTGCAAATGGCTATATGCTAAACTGTAGGAAGCTTGCACTTTATATACTATATCAAAACGAGATATACAGTGCAAAGAGTCCAGGTATTCCCTTGAGTGGACAGGGGCTTGCTCTAGCAATCTCAAGGTGCTCTTCTGGGGGTAGTGTGGTCAACCAGCCTTAGGCTTATCAGAGAGGAGTGTTAGACATATGCAATTACACACAAAAGTCAATAAATGATGCACAAAGCCCTAAATGCCTTGCATGGATAATCAACAGAACAAACTCCTGGTGAACCAGCAAAAGACCAGAGTACTTATAATAGGGAAGTACCCGCGTAAGAAGACCATGCATTAGCAACTTGGGGCCCTGCAAATTAAAACAAGTATGAGCTACAACTATTTGGGCTTTTGGCTATCGGAAGGGGCAACACCTACAGCCCACCTAAAACATCTGAGAAGGAAAGCGGCTGCCATCATTTTCTCTTTAAAAAGCCTTAATCAGCTACTTCATAATCCAGCTGCTGAACCGATTTTGAAAGTTCTTAAAGCAAAGCTAGTGCCCTCTCTTAACTATGGCCACTTAGTTTTCCCCGGTGTCTTCAATAAGTTCCTTGCGAACCATCATATTTTGGCTTACAAAAAGGTCCTAGCTCTCCCTAGACAGGCCAGGCGAGCAAGAGTAAGGCTGGAGTTGGGTCTCACCAGTCCGGACATTACTTGCTCAGGTGATTTAATAAAATATTATATCAGGACCACACGAGCAATAGAATTGTCATTAAAAAGACAAATTAAATTGCTCTTTGAAGAGGAGGGTTCCCCATGGCAGGTGCATCTGGCAGGAGGCATTAGATTATTGGACATCAACATCCAAAATCTGAATAACCCTGACATTCCGCTAACAGCTTGGAGGAAAACAGTGAATACACAAGCCAAGAAAATATCCTTTAAAAGAGACTTGGAAAGCCTGCATCACCAATTGAATCTCTCCTCGCTGGACTCCTCATATACCATGGGAAAACGCAGCCCTACCTGGAGCAAGCTTTGACAGTCATGGCCCAGGGAAGAATCTCTTACATGAGACTGCTCGCTTTACCCATTACGGATATGTGAGGATGGGAACAGACTCACGGAAACAGGAACTGTGGGTACAGCTGGTTTTATTGATTTTAAAACTCGTCTGCGCTGAATTACCCTCCGGTAATAGGGAAGGGGGATTTCACTGTCCATTTCCGCTGCTGAGGCTTTTTCTTTGCACCTCCCTACTCCGGTTCCTCTTCTCTCCCGGAGTCTTCTGGGACTGGTAGTCCGGTATGTAGGCGCGTCCTCTTCCAGCTCAGAGATCAGGAATGGGATGGAAGGAAGAAAACGGGACAGGTCTTAGTCCGGGTGTCATATATATACAGTGATTAGGAAAGGGAGTGAGGGACACACGTGCACAGCAAAACCCTCTGGCCGGAATGTGAGCGACGATTAGGTGAAGCGGGGGAGGGTAGTGCAATGGATAGCCGTGTGAACTTCTCAATGAGGTTTAGCCCACTTACGTCCGGCCCAGCCGTCAAAGCGTGACCGTACCTGCGAGAGCCACACTTCCCTTGAAGTGCGGCTGGGCGAAGCGCCTTTTCGTTGGCCTCCTGGCTTGTCGCTGCCGTCGTCTGGTCTCACTCCAGGCTCTTCTCCGGTCCAATCCTCCTCCTCCTCGATGTTCCTGGCTCCTCCGCCGACTCCGCTCTCTGCCTCCGATCTCCCTCCTCCTGTTGAAGCTCCTGGCTCGCCTCCGATCTTCTCTGCTCCTGACCTCCACTCCTCACCTCTCCAAACTCCTACTCCGCCTCCGGGTGATGAACACACCTGTGTGTGTTCTTTGCAGGGTTTACCTTGGGTTTGTGGGCGGGGCCTGCCTCGGGTTACGCCCAATTAAAGAAACAGTGTTCTTCCTGGTGGTCAAACTCAGGTTCGAACTCGAGTCCGGATGCAACAACCTCGTCTATCTTCCAGTTCTCTGTCTGCTGTTCGGAGAAAGGTAAAATGTCATTGTCTCTCATGGTGTCATCCGGGTCCCCCTCGTTACAGGATTTCAATTCAACCTGGGCCCGGGAGGATAACTCAGTGGCTTGTCGACTCTGTAATTATCATCGTGAATCCTGGCTCCATTTGTTGTGCTGTTGGCCAAAGTTAGTCAGTGAGAGGCAGCTCTTGGTTCTCCCTATTTGTAGGTTGCTTGGCCTACAAAGTTGCAGTGAAGTGTCCGACCTGTGCTTCTCTACTAAAACACCTCAAATTGTTGCCCGTCTAGGGAAATTCACAGATGCCATCCAAGCCAAACTGAATCTGAAAACTGAACTATAACAGGACTTAGTCGGCCATTGAGAAAGAGAGACTATGATAAAAACTTTTTCTTAAATTCTATGTATAATATTTTACTGCCAGTTAAGAAAATATTCATAACAGTAATTTTTTATTATTTTAAATCTTTTTTAAACAATTACTTTATTCTTAAATAATTGTGTGAGTTCCTAACCAAGCTTTTGTTGTATTGATAGAATATTGTAACAATTTTAATTAATTTAACAATAAAGATAACTTCTCTCTGATGCACACGATTCAATAAGGAGAGCCACACCAATGTATAAAAATAACACATATCTTTATAAAACTTTAAGCACCAGAATCAATCAGATCAGGTAAGTATGTTTTTCAATAAAATACTTTTGCATTTGAAAAGTCAACAGTGCATTTTTCAGAAGTTGCAATGTTATCCTATGAGAGGAAGATCAAGTGCAGCATTCAAGTACAGTACAGCGACTTACAGGACCGACCTCCGGGACTTAAGGTGAGTGGTGGGCAAGGTACAAGGCACCACCAGCAGAACACCATCAGTGGCACTAGGGTGGCCGGGTGCAGGGGTGCAAAACAACATTTGTTTCCCAATGTTAGTCTATGGCGATCGGTCTTCGTGTAAAAAGGCTTTTGCTTTGGCTGGGGGGGGGGGGGGGGGGGGGGCAGTCAGCCTGAAAGTCTTTTTGGATCAAGTGAATGTGTAGCAAGAGCATTTTAAGCTACTGATAGAAGGGGGAATGTTTTGATTAACAGGAAATTTAAGGGTGTTAGTGGATAGGGTAGTTGTAAATGGGCTACCTACCACTGGGGTCACTCTGCCCCTTATATGACCACGTCCTGAGGGAAGTGGGCATAACCCTGTCCCAGCATTCCCAAGCTTGCTATCACCAAGATGGCCAACTCTGAAAAGTTGTGTCCACTTCAGATTAGCCCTACCTGACTAGCTAATTTTCCTGCATGTCCAGGTGCCATGGGGCTCTGGAATAAAGAGAGTTGGCTTCCTCTCATGTGAGGGAAGACTAAATCGCATTACAAAGTTGGTAGCATCTTTGAGGCTCCCCCATCTTGGAAGCAGGTCATCCTGTGGGAGGGCATGCAAACACCCTCTTCCCGTGCAGACTTTCTTTATGACCACCCAAGAGCATAGGCTCTCACCCTTGGGGGTCGGAAACTCGGGAACTTGTTTTCGCCAGTGTCCAGCATATGTTTTAAAATGGCTTCCCTGTTCACTTGTACTGGCAGTAATGGAACTGACCAGCACGGGCATATCAGCTCATGCAGACATGCCCTCACATGTAGTCATGGCCGGCTTTAGTGCTGGTGGCTGCTGGTGTGACAATCATTTTTGGCGACCCCACCACCATGACCTCTGATTCGGATTCTCTCACTACCACCGGGCAAAAGTGCCCCTTATTTCTCCAATCATAAGTTATTGCTAAACACAGTGCACCCTCTGAGGTCAACGTTCCCCCCTCCACAGATCAGCGCCCAGTGTGGTCGCACTGTCCTAAAGCTGGTCCTTCATGTAGTATTAGGCACCCTGCCTTAGGGCCTCAAGGACTGCTGTAGGGATGACTTACAAACTCTACATGCAGTGTTAGGGGACATGACACACAGGGATGTGTGTCATGTTGTGTTTTCACTTTTGTATTAACCAAGACATGCAGCCTGCAGTGGCAGTCATGCATGTGTGTGGTGAAGGGTCTTTTAGGAGGCACAATTTGTGCCGCAGCCCTTGGGGATTCATCCTTAGTACCTCAGGCCCTAGGTACCAGGGTTACTATTTACTAGGGACTTACAGAGAATGCTAAATTATTGCCGATTGGGGAAACAATTGTATAGTTTTGGGAAAGAGAGCTGGTACTGGGGGGCTTGTTGGCAGGGACCCAGTGCACTTCCAGTCGAAATCACATTAAATACCAGGCAAAAAGTGGAGGTGACCATATCAAAAAGGGGCACTTTCCAATACAAACCTAGCCACAGTATGTTATAAGGTGGCCAACCGTCCCACATTTTGCAGGTCTGTCCTGCAATCCTTGGTCTTGACCCATTGCCCGCACAGAGGAACTTCATAATGCCCATTGTCTGCATTTCGGTTCCTCTGCACTTTTAACTCTCTCAATGGACATACAGCTCTCACTCTACTAGACCTTTATGAGTTGTAAAAGAGTTACCTATCAGTGGCTTGAAGGGGGAGCAGCAGCACAGGAGGGGCCCTGCAAAGTGCAGCTTGGGAAGCAGATTCAGTGATTAAGATGCACAATGGGACACCTGCCGATAAACTGCACTGAATGTGTGAATAAAAACCATACTGGGGTTCTGATTTGGGAGTATGCAATTTGTGTTTATTTCTTTAATCAAGCCTGTATACTTCACACCGCTCAACACCACGCCACTCATCACCACTCTACTCATCACCACTCTGCTTTACTCAACACCACTCTGCTTTACTCCACTCCACTGTCCTATACTCCTCTCTACTCTCCTGTACTTCTCTCCACTCTCCTTTACTCCTTTCTACTCTACACCACTCTACTTTACTCCGCTCAACGCCACTCTGCTTTACTCCACTTCACTCTGCTCTACACAACAGCACTTCACTATACGCCATGCCACTCAGCTCTACGCAGTGCCGCTACAGGCAACACCACTCAATGCAATACCAATCCATGCAACGCCAATTCATTCAATGACACTTTAACTGTACTAGTTTTTTTAAAACATTATCCATTTCGTTTTTGATAAAAATGAATTTTATGTTTGGCGCTCAACCAATACAATATTTAGATTTCAAATGGCTTTCCAAACTAAACGTGCATGCCCAAGCCATTTATACTTTATTTAAAATATGTATCTGTGACCATGCTTAGCTCACAAGATCCTGTTACAGGGATTTACTCATTTACAAAAACCTGCAAACCCACTGCCAGTAATCTGCATATAAAGCAGAACTACCTGAGCGACTTGCATTGTCCCAGCTCTTCCAGGTTTTAAATATATGGTTATTTTATTATGGTTTGCTGACAGTTGACTAAAAGGTCAATACGCCAAACTGTAATGTGCAGCTCACCAAATGCTGATATTTCAACTTTATAATTAGGAAACCCGTTGCTGACTTTACCAGTAATTGTCATTATTATTATATAAACGCACAAGTT
Source organism: Lissotriton vulgaris (assembly GCF_964263255.1). Lineage (NCBI taxonomy): Eukaryota > Metazoa > Chordata > Amphibia > Caudata > Salamandridae > Lissotriton > Lissotriton vulgaris. The sequence continues at coordinate 1,019,023,496 of NC_141685.1, forward strand.
ACCAACAGGCCAGTAGTATCATTGTTTTCAATTGAACGTTTACTATTATAAACAAGTTACATTGGTCCATGGGTAGATGTATATTAAATGTGTTCTTATTGTCTTTTAATAGTTTGCAGACAAGCATACTTAATCTAATTACAATTGATTTTTTGTTGTTGTAAAGATGCATATACCATCCACATGCATCCCACCAACACACACCACTACATTCCACACCATGCCACTGCCCCCACATCACTGCACTAAGCAGAACTTAGACACCAAGGGGCAGATTTACAAGCCCCTTGCGCCACATTTGCATAATATTTCCCATGTTAAAGATGACGCAAAAGTGGTGCAAGGGGCTTGTAAATCTGCCCCCAAGTTTGCAATACCCAGCACAGCAGCCACACTGCTCTACAACATACCTTAAAAACATTGCCACAGTCAATAGTTCTGGCTAAACGCTTAAATGGTTCCAAAGGTAGACCTATTGGCTATGCCAATGCTTGTTAGTAGGCTTTTTCGAAGACTCTTCGATAATTGTTGGGAGTTTTAGGGACCTTTGGGCTTAATCCAATTGGTCCAGGTCAGCATGCCAAGCCCCGCCCACGTCTGCATTGTGCCCATAAAACGACCTGCAGCTGACACCAAATATAACTTGGCCCGCCCCCTCAATGTGCTGCAATTGGCTGTCAGTCGCAAAGACACACCCGCAACTCTTTTGACGTGTATTTCTGTGATTAGCGTCCACAAACTGTTAGCCATTTTCTATTGGTTTTATAACCATTTATGCAGACAGCAATGCGGGTTGCAGTAGTTCTATGATGGCGGCTGCTTGTTTCGTTCAAAAATGGTGTCTATACTTACGTCAAGCGTGACGCCATCTTGGGTCGGAGTCGTGTTCCGTTTCTTCCTACGGGAGGCACCGTTTGAAGCAGGCACCATAGTGTGCCGTGCGTGTTACGTCACTTCAGATGGAAGTAGCGTTTCTTAAAACGACCGATGTCCTGTCAGTTCCAACTGGAAATGGCTGCTCTCAGGTGGCTCTCTGGGTTTACTCTACTTTCCGCGGCGGTAGCCGCTTTCACGCAGCCTCAGGACACCGAGTTCACCTTTGTACTGCCGGCGGGCCGGCAGGAGTGTTTTTACCAGACGGCTGTGGCAAATGCCACCATGGAAGTGGAATATCAGGTGAGGGATACGAGTGGTAGTGTATTACTGCAGTGGGCGCTTGGCAGTATGCTAAAATTAATTATACATTTAGGCAAATTGCAAAGTGGGCTACTGCCAACCTCCCCCTTGTCATGTATAAAATATTGAGGTCGTTCCATGTTTTGAATCCTTTGGTGAAACTATGAATCCTATGTTGCAATGTTCTGTTGGCCAAAGCACCTGGAATGTCACACATTGCATTGAACTGCTTGGCAAGTGCAATACCTTTCATTGCATTATATGCTTGTTTAATTCCCTCAGCAGTTTGGTTATATGTATTTAAATAATGTTTTATTGCCATCAGCATGTGCCTATGTGTTTATGCGAGTTGTTGTTTATAGTTCTGGGGTCCTCGTTTCCATAAGCACGCATAGTTTTTGTTTGTATTTCCATGGTTTATGTATAAAAACGTTCTTTGCTTAAAAAGGACTCCATAATAATCAGCAAGTAGTGCTATGTAATCAGAAGCATTGGCTATGCCAATAGGTCTTGGATTTGGCACCTATTGGCTTTGCCAGTGCCTTTTGGAGATGCTATACAGTGTTGGGAAAATGCTGTGTAGGTTCGTCAAAAAAGTACAAAAATACAGATAGCTGACAGCTGATGGTGGATGTGCCAACTCATGGTGCATATGTGTATGCATTCATTACAACACACGAGTACCAGTGGTATGACTCAGACCTCATTTGCTTTGTTCAATCAATCAGGGAATTTGTAAAGCGCACTACTTACCCGCTAAGGTCTCAAGGCGCTGAGGGGGAGGGGAGCAGCTGCAGCTAGTGGTCGAAGAGCCAGGTCTTGAGCAATCTTCTGAAGGCCGGGAGGTCTGTGGTCTGTCGTAGGGGGAGGGCATTCCAGGACTTGGCGGCGCGGTGGGAGAAGGATCTGCTCCCGGAAGTGGTTCTGTGAATGCGCTGGACGGCGGCCAGGGACAGGTCGGCGGAATGGAGTTTCCTGTTGGGTACGTGGAAGGCGAGTCTTTTGTTGAGATAGGCAGGGCTGCTCTTGTGGAGTGCTTTGTGTGCGTGGATCATGAGTTTGAATGTGATTCTTTTGTCGACGGGGAGCCAGTGCAGGTCTCTCAGGTGCGGGGTGATGTGGTCCTTGCGCGGGACGTCAAGGATCAGCCGTGCTGAGGCGTTCTGTATTCTTTGGAGTCTATTGATGAGCTTGGACTGGGCTCCGGCGTAGAGGGCGTTTCCGTAGTCAAGTCTGCTGCTGACGAGAGCATGGGTGACGGTTTTACGTGTGTCCGTCGGGATTCATCTGTAGATCTTGCGGAGGGTGTGGAAGTAGGAGGAGGAGACTGCGTTGACTTGGTTGGTCATGCTGAGCTTGGAGTCGAGGATGACTCCTAGGTTGCATGCGTGGTTGGTTTGTGCCGGGGGGGGTTCCCAGTGATGCTGGCCACCAGGAGTCGTCCCACGCTGAGGGGTTGGGCCAGAGGATGAGGATCTCCATCTTGTCCGTATTCAGCTTGAGCCTTCTTGCCTCCATCCAGTCGGCGACGGCCTTCATGTCCTGGTGTAGGTTGACTTTGCCGATGAGGGGGTCCTTGGTGAGGGAGAGGATCAGCTGGGTGTCGTCGGCGTAGGAGATTATGTTGAGGTCGTGTAGTCTGGCGATGCGAGGGGGGCCATGTAGACTTTGAACAGCGTCGGGCTGAGGGAGGATCCCTGGGGGGCGCCGCAGATGGTTTTGGTAGTTCTGGAATGGAACGGGGGGGAGGACTCTCTGGGTTCTGTCGGTGAGGAAGGAGGTGGTCCAGTCCAGGGCCTTGTCTCGGATTCCTGCGTCGTAGAGGCATGTGCGTAGTGTGTGGTGGCAGACGGTGTCGAAGGCAGCAGAGAGGTCCAGGAGGATGAGGGCCGCTGTCTCGCCTATGTCGAATAGGAGTCTGATGTCGTCTGTGGCGGCGATGAGGGCGGTCTCGGTACTGTGATTGCTGCGGAAGCCTGACTGGGAGGGGTCCAGGATGCTGTTGTCTTCTAGGTAGTGGGTGAGCCGGGTGTTTACGATCTTTTCCATGACTTTCGCTGGGAACGGAAGCAGGGAGATGGGCCGGAAGTTCTTGAGGTCGCTCGGGTCAGCCTTGGGTTTCTTCAGGAGGGCGTTGATCTCGGCGTGCTTCCAGCTCTCCGGGAAGGTCGCTGTTTCGAAGGAGAGGTTGATGATGTTACGCAGGTGGGGTGCGATGAGGCTGTCGGCTTTGTTGGTGATGTGGTGGGGGAGAGGGTCAGACGGTGAGCCTGAGTGGATGGTGCTCATGGTCTTAGTTATGTCTTCGGTGCTCATGTTGATCCAAGTGGTCAGAGGGTCGTGGTCGGTGCGGCTTGGGGGGGTTCATCGTGGCGGGGTCTGTAGGGTGCGTGGGATGCAGAGTGTGGAGTAACACAAGCAAGAGCAACATGGGAAGGTGGGAGAAAACCAAACTGGGAAAGCAACACGGGGGCGAAGCAAACCGGTAAAGCAACCCCTGATTGCTGGGAAGAAGTACATGAAAGCAGCACACGCCTGAGAGCTCAACAAGGGGGATGGGCATTTGTGGGAAGCACAGGAGGCAGAGAGCTGGAAAATATATGCACTCTCAACGGAGTGGTGTACGAAATCTACAGTTTCTGCCTGGTCATTCTGGATTTTTTTGCTGGCACCTATATTTTTGCGCGCTTTATAACTGTGCACTTTACATTTCCTAATCAGTTGGAAAGTGCCTGTGTTCTCCCTTTAAACATGGTTGAATTGGCATATTGAACTTGCCTTTAAGTCCCTAGTAGATGGTACAAAGTGTATTCAAGGAATGGAATTAAAATTCCTGTACTGGACTGCAGCACCTATTGTGTCATCCACTAAAGTACCAGTGTAAACTTGGCTTCTGGACAACCGTTGTAGCCGGACCAGAGCAATGTAAAACATGCAGTTCAATCTCTCAAAATAAACCTTTTTGGCATGTCAAAACTTACTTTTTAATTAATAGTTCATCCCTATGTAGGCCTTGTGGCTCACAAGGCAGGATGCATGGTATTTAAAAGTAGGACCTGTATAATATGTAAAGACTTTTCTTGGGGGTTTCTCTGGGAGAAACCAAACCTTGTTTTCTCATTTCATCATGGGTTCCTGGCTTTGACATGGTCCTTTTTTTTGTTTGTTTTTTTGTTTATTTTCTCCATAATTGGGCTTGCCTGATTCTTTGACAATAGGTACCCGTTTTACTGCATTGTTGCTTGTGACCCTTTTAGGTTATTCTTTTGTAAGTTCTTGTCTCTGGAAAGTTCTGGTCTCCAAGGACAAAGTATTCCATTAAAATATGCAGCAGAGAAAACCTGGTGCTTCTATCTGAAGGAAGCCTGGAGTCTGAATACATGCTGGCCCCACACATAGATTGCACATGGAACAATTAGATCTTGGTAAAATAGGGCACAAAAGAAGTAATGTTGGTGTGATGTCTTTGGGTGGGAAGTGAAAGATTCTAGCCTGAGGTGCATGTGGAAAAATGGGATATTAAACCGGTTTTGAATACCAGAAATGTCCAGTAGTGGCACATAGTGAGAATGGAACATTTCTGTCCTGTAGCACAACTAACTCTACTCCTTGCGGTTATGTGCAATCTGCTTACCAACAAAAAATACAATGGGTATCCCTCCTGTCAAGCATTCCTGTGGCAATTCACACCACTATTCTGAATTAATTTGTGGTTGTGTTTTAGATCCTAGGTATATCACCTGTTTGTCCATCTACTGAGTGTGCCTTACTTTTTCTTGTTTGTAGGTGTTTGCTTGTGCTGTGTAAAGGCTTCTTCTATTTGTTTACTCAGTGACTTAATCCCAAACTCATATGCCCTCTTATCATGTAGGTCATTGGTGGTGCTGGCCTGGATGTCGACTTTATCCTCATGAGCCCCAGTGGAGCTATGCTTGTGGCAGAGTACAGACGATCAGATGGAGTGCACACGTGAGTCTGGGGACGGGTGCAGTGAGATATATTCTAATCCTGAAACCCTGTCAATTCTCACAGCAGAAACATAAACTGAAAAGACTAGAATTAATTTCCCTCCCCGCCTAATATACAAATTTTGTTGGCCACCATGCAGGAGAATATTAAAACTGCATTTGTTTAAATTATGCTTTTGTTTTATGCTCTGCTTTTCCCCATACCCTGTCACATGAAACAATAAAGCAAGTTTAACAATGGCTACTGTAGGAAACTGTTTTTTTGTTGCAGCCCCACACACTTTGTTTCTAGTATTTGATGCAGCTTTGACTGAAATGTTCTGGGTTCCTGCTAACCAGGTCCCCAGTACTAGTGTTCTGTCCCTAAAAAGGTTCAATTGTTTTTCCCCAGTTGGCAAAAGCTTTAGTACCCTCTGTAAGTCTATAGTAAATGGTACCCATAAGGTACTAAAGCACACATTGTGCCACCCTAAGGGACCCATCACCAAGCACATGCAAGACTGCCATTGCACGCTGTGTGTCTTGGTGCAGACAAAAGTGAAATCACAACGTCACACATCCTTTTGTGCCATGTTCCCTACCACTGCATGCAATATTTGTAAATTATCCCTACAGTAGGCCAACGGCTCTAAAGCAGGGTGTTGAATATTACATGCAAGTGCATACCTGCATGAGCAGATATACCCTAGTGCTGGTCCGTGTTGTTACTGCCAGTACAAGTGACCAGGCAAGCTGTTTTAAGACATGTGCTGGGCGCTGGTGAAAACGAGTTCCCCCAGCTACATGGCTTCAGTGGAAAGTCCACACTGATGCCAGTGTTGGATTTACCAATACATGTGCCCAGAGGGCACATTAGAGGTGCCCCCTGAAGGCCTACCAGCCTCTGGTGCCCTTGCTGGCTGGTTTCTGCCCGCCTGCCGCCAAGACACTGTTCTGACCTCCTAGGGTCAGAGCCTCTGCTCTCAGTACACCCAGAACAATAACCTGTCCTGGAAGAGGGTGTAACACCCCCCCACACAGGATTACCTGCTGATTAGCCTTCCTTGAGTGGCAAGCCTTAAAGGGCTTCTGCCTTTGAAGTGTGAATCTGGCTCTCCCTCCCTGGAGAGGAATTTGACCCCTTTGTCCAGGGCGCCCATGGCACCTGGACAGGCGGGAAAATTAGATAGTGAAGTTAGGCGTGCCATCTCCAGGCTAGACCCACTCCTAAGATAGGCTGCTGTGAGGTGGACACTATTTTTCAGAAGTAGCCAGATGGCGTACTGTATACCAATTAGCATTATACATGTATGAAAAGACTAACCTAGCCTTGTTCTGCTGGCAGGGAAGATGGTGTGACGATAATCCGACCACTCCCCATGGTGTGCAGTTGGAGAACAAGCGGTCTTGTTCCCCAAAACTGTGCACCCAAGGAATGGGGGAGTGGGTAAAATATAACAGACTGGTAGCCCTCCTCTCTCACTTTGTCCTGCCCTTGTTGTTTCTTCAGGGCACTGGCTGAGGTAAACAGTCTGCTAATAGTCACCTCCTCGCATGTAAAACCTGCATTGACCGAAAGAGAGAAAAATGCATTACCTAAGTATTCCCCTCTGGTCATTCACTCCATATATACATTCCCTCTAGTTATAGGGTTCACTCGCATGCAAGATTTTAAGGCATGACATTTGGACTCTTTACTCATGAAGGAGTTAATTTCTTGGCACTCCAATAACGTAAATAAATCAAATAACCATGATCCGTCTCGCAACAAACACAATGTCAATACTTAATTTGTTAGTGACTGTTTCTCGTGGTAGCAAACCCTTAAAGTCAAACTACATATCGTATAAGGATTCTAACTCCGGATAGTGGATATAATATACTCAAAAATAGGAGCACAGTACTGGGCATTCACTTCCAGTACAGTTAGCTTCTGTAGGTGGAGGCCGGCCAAGCCTCGTGCAGCGCTCAGATATATGGCGTCGCACCCCGCGTACCTGCGCTGACCTGGCAAACTCTAAGAGAAGAGCGTGTTGTCGATACCAGTGGTCCAGGAAGAGACTGTCTATGTAGGATACACTGGAGCTCGCCAAAGGTGCTTCAAGAGGTAGCTTGGAAAAGAGTGAGCAGCAACCGAATCCAGATCAGAGAGCATGATGCAATTCCACACCCCTCCAGGAAATGATCGGGTGAAAATACGCCAGGTCAAGGAAAGAATAGCAAGCGCTGGTGCTTGCTTGTCGCACTCTTAAAGACTAGGGAGTGTATGACGCCTCCTGTGGTTGACGTCTTAGCCCTCCCCCACCCCATCCCAAGCATCACAAGGCCTGATCCCACTTGCTGGTTCACTCCGACTGGCCTTCCAGGCAGAGCCTGCCGCCTCTTTTCACAGTGACCAATCGCCATATTATTATTATCATTTTTTTTTGTAGCATTTATAAGGCGCACAGCTACCCACAAAGGGTTTCCCGGCGCCGAAAATCAGCAAAGACACAAGGCACACCTGGAGAGAGAGCAGATACTAAGGCAATGATTATTGATCAAACAACCAGGTTTTCACGCTTTTTCTGAAACTCCTGTAGTTTTCTTCTTTGCGTATTTGGGTAGGCAGTGAATTCCACAGAGTTGGGCCCAAAAATGCAAAGGATCTTCCTCCCACTCTAGCCCGTTTATACCTTGGTACCGCAAACTTCGCAGATGTAATTGAGCGGAGACTGCGGTTTGGAAGGTAAGGCTTGGCAAGATCTTGAAGATATTTGGGGGCAGTCCCAGCTTTAATTTGGAACAAATAGCTCAGGGTTTTAAAACGGATCCGATTTTCGACCCTGAGCCAGTGCAGGTCTCTGAGATGTTTAGTGATCCTGGCATATCTGGGAATTCTACAGAGCAGTCTGGCCGCAGCATTCTGCACCAGCTGTAGGCGTCTTACTACAGCTTTATTTGCACCCAGGTACAGGATGTTGCCGTAGTCAAGCCGAGATGTCACTAAGGCATTGACTACGGTCTTCTGGGTGGTCGATGGTAACATCCAGACAATTTTACGTAGCCATCTGAGAATAGTAAAACAGATGGCAGCCACTTTATTAGCTTGTTGCACCATGGATAAGCTGTCATCAATGATGACTCCCAAATTTCTGACTTGGGTGGCAGGGGTCGGGAGCTTGCCCAATGAGGTCGGCCAATGTGAATCGCTCCAGAGGTTTTTACTGTTCCCTAAGAGGAGGATCTCTGTTTTCTCCCCATTTAACTTAAGCTGGTTGTCTGACATCCAGCAGTAAATTTCATGGAGGCCTGTTTTAAGTGCAGAAGAATCAGACGAATCAGATTTGGATAATGAGAATAAAATCTGAGAATCGTCTGCATAAGTCATCAAAATAAGACCAAAGTTCTCTGCAAGGGTGGCTAGTGGGCGAAGGTACAAATTAAACAAAAGGGGACTCAGAATAGATCCTTGTGGTACCCCGTGCGGGGAATAAAAAACATCCGAACAAGCCTCGGAGGAGGTGATCTGGAAGGTCCGGGAGGATAGATATGATTTGATCCATTCTAACGCCTTGCCCTCGACACCACTCTCCCCCAGCCTACAAAGTAGTCTGGAGTGAGAAATGGTGTCGAAGGCTGCGCTTAGGTCCAGCAAGACCAGTGCCACCGTTTGGCCATCATCTCTGAGCTCTTTAATTTTTTCCGTGATTCCGAGCAGGGCAGTTTCAGTGGAATACCCACTCCTAAATCCAGACTGAGAAGGGTGAAGTAGTTCATTATTTTCCACATGTGTGGAAAGAGCTTCATGGATGTGCTTTTCCAGCATTTTGGAAAAGGCAGGAAGTAACGATATTGGTCGATAATTGGCCAATACCGTAGGATCGGCGGCTGGCTTTTTCAGCAAAGGGCTGACTATGGCCTGTTTCCATATAGCAGGAACTGAAGCCTGTTCCATGGACGCATTAAGTATGTCCGTAATGGGCGTCAGGGTAGAAACCTCCAGTTGACTGATAATACTGATGGGTATGGGATCACGGGGAGAACCCGATTTGATAGTTTTAAGAAGTTTCCTCGTTTTGTCCGGTGTTAAGGGGGGCCAGGCTTCGAGATGACAGTTTCCTTTAAAGCATTGAGAGGTGTCCTCTTGGTTATGAGAGGTCGTACTGTTTTTGTTAATATTGGAGACGATCTTCTCAATCTTTTCGGTAAAGAAGGATGCCAAGTCTTGACATTGCTGAGTGCTAAGAGGGGGAGCCTCCACTCTTGTATTTTCACCAGCCAATTCCTTCACCGTGTTAAAGAGAGTCTGGGATTTATTAGCCGCTGAATTTATGGTCGTGGTTACATAGCATGCTTTAGCTTTCATGCATGCCGAGTGATAGCTGTTTCTGGCCCTGCGGTAGATCTCTTTTTGGTGAGCCTCATAGTTCTTCCGCCACTGTCTCTCCAAGTTCTTACAAGTAGATTTTTCTTTCTTGAGGGCCTCTGTAAACCAGGGGCCGGGGGACGGTGTACTTTTCCCTTACAACGGGATAGGGGTAGGCAGGCATTCACTGCATCATTAAGCCATGCTTGTGTAGCCTCAGCTATGCTTTCCATGTCTCCATCAAGGCTTGGGAGGTTTTTGTTCAATGCACTGTTAAGGTCATCTAGATGTAATCTTTTCCAATTTCTCCTCAGAGATTCAGAAGAAGTGATAGAAAGAGATTTAGTGGGTTTAAGAGAGATGGCGAAGAGTATGAGAAAGTGGTCTGACCAGCATATAGGAGTAGTGTTCAGCCATGATAGTTCTTCCATATTAGAGATGATGGGGTCAAGCAGATGTCCTGCTTTATGGGTGGGACTCTTATTACGCAGTGTCATATTCAACGCCAGGAGATCATCAATGAGGTTTTTACAGTTAGTATTGTTCTCATCCTCCAGATGGAGATTCAAGTCCCCCAGTATTGTAAAGTTTTGAGCTTTTAGATGGTGAGGTAAGATAAAGTTTACCAAATTATCAGACCAAGAGGGGTTATAAACTGGTGGTCGGTAAATCAGTAAACCAGAAAAAGTGAAATTGGGGCTGAGGATAATTTTAAAAGATGCTGCTTCGCAATTGGGAATGTCTGCAGGTTCAAAATGGCATACAAAATCTTTGTAGTAAATAATGGCTATGCCCCCTCCTGTTTGGCCGACGCGATCTCTCCTTACAATAGCATAATTCGTGGGGAGTGCTGTAGCAACATCGGGGCCCGCGCCATCATGGAGCCAGGTCTCGGTGAGAAATATCGCACTGGGCTTCTCTTCCATTAATAGATGGAAGATATCCAGTTTGTGTTGTGGTAAGGAACGACAATTTACCACATAGAAAGTGAAGTTGTTAGAACACACTTTCTGGCGGGGGGTTTTGTGAAAGGATACCATGCGGAATATCAGGATAAGGCTGGAAGTTTGACAGGGAAAGGGAACATGTTGGACAGGTCTGGGTACCAGCAAACAAGGGATTTAAAGTTGTACATTTGTCGTGTCTGGCAGGGCGTAATGCTATTAGAGATTCGCGCGTAAGCATCATACCTGGGTAATAGAGGGGCAGAGTTCTGAGCCCTAAGTCCCGGCCTGGCCCGGACGGGCACAGACGGGCTGACTCTGGCTGGACTCCGGCGAAGACGAGGCGCGTCCGCTATCGCGGAGGACAACTGTTTCCTTTTATGACGGAGACTAGCGCTCTCTCACCGCGCTGTCCCGCACTAAGATGGCCGCCACAGGAATCCCTAATGCTCGGTGCCTTGCCCTAACTCGGCAGGCATCGAGCGAGTGAAAAATCAATAAAGGGAGTGAGTCAGCGTCAAGAGCTGAGCGCTAGTAAGTAATTATTAAAAACGAGGTCTTTTAGAACAAAAGTGCAATACACTAAACAATTCCGTTTTAAAATGCCATTTCTAAGCTAATACAGCTAGAATTAATCTCCGATTAAAATTGTGCTGCAGCGTAACAAGCTGCTCGTGTCACTTGCGCCATAGAAACCTAGTGGGCTCCCAACTCTGTTTTGTACCTTGCACCCAGCCGCTCTCGTGCCGCTGACGGTGTACTGCTTGTACTGCTTTGGATCTTGCCCACCAGTCACCGTAACTCCTGGAGATCAGTCATGTAAGTCGCTGTACTATACCTGTTTGCAGAACTTGTTGTTCTTTCCATAGGATAACATTGAACTCCGAAATTGCAGTGTCCACTTTTTAAAGGGAATTTTTTTTACATTTAAAAACGCACTTACCCGAACAATTTTTCTTACATGCCTAATCCTACATAAAGGTACTTGTTGTTTTTATAAAATGGTGTGGAGCTCATTTTTGAGTTGTCATTTATTGATCATTGTGTGTATTTCCAGATGTCTTGCACTCCTCTGTTAAGCCTAAGGCTGCTCCTGTGTTAATTGTTTGTTTGACATAGCAGTTCTTTATTAACATAACTGGATCTCCCTTTAGAATTTCAGAGAAAGTAGGTTGTGGTTCTTGCATGAAGTTATTACTGGCATGTCACAGGCTCATTACCTTAATTGGCACCTTTATGTGATTTTTTTTTTTTCTTCTCTTGTATGTATAAAGCATAAGTATTTGTATGTGTTGTTGAGTGGAAGCTGCAAGGTAAGGAGGGTAGTGATGTATTTTGGAAAAGCGTGTATGCGAGGGAATGAACAAGAGTAATGTGTTTGTTAGATTGGATTGCTAAAAGATTTAATGTGTTGTGCAGTGGAGTGTAAGGATTGTGTGTGTGTGCTTTTTTTTGTAAAAAAAAAGAGGGAGTTGGTGGGTGAAAAGATGGAAGGTTGAGTGTAGGTTTGTTTGACAGAAAGGTGTATATTAGGCGTAATTAGAGTAGGGAGTGTGTGTACCTGGATGGGATATAGTGTTTTTTTGTGTTTGAGTGAAGGTGCAAATGTGTGGTAGTTGGGGTATTTTGTAGTGGGTGTTGAGACCTTGAAATGTGTGTAGGGTTTGTTTGTAGTAAGAGTAGAGTACATTCACTGTGAATGTGTTAATATGGTTGTGGATTGGTTCAGTTGGGTGCTGGTGAATGGGAACATGGGCAGCATTTCTGGCTCTAGGCCCTACCAGTCCCTTGTCCTCTCTGCCCGGGCTGAGACATCCTGAGCCCTAAGCTTAAATAGCCCTAGTGATCAGGTGACCCCCTTCGGCCAATGGGAACCCTAGCCCTAACTCCTCACACCACTAGCCCCAAGTCCAGCAGGAGACCGATCCCTTACAACCGATCACAGCCTTAGTCCTAACTGCCAATCCGAAATTAAACCCTAAGCTCTAGGTCCTATAGACACCTGAGCCCCAGGACCCATTCAAAAAACCATACACATATCCGCCAGTCAGAACACTAACCCTAAGCCCTACGTCCAGTAGAATCACCAACCCAGGGGCCAGTCAGAGCACTAACCCTAAGCCAAATAGGAATACCAGTTACAGGAACCAATCAGAGGACAGATGTAACGTCCAATAGCAAACTTCTATAAAAACATGTGACCTCAAGCACAGGCTGATGGGCAGGGTGAGCTGCCCCTGAAGTCAGAACCACCTGGGATACAGACCGGCTCAATCCACACTTTTCAGGTCCTGTTTTAGCTAGCAGGTAAGGCCCAAATCTAAAACCTGTGAAAATACTACTTTTCGGGCACTTCTAGACAAAAACGAGTGCTAAGTGCACTTTCCGAACAGTTTAAACCATACAGCAGATTAAGCAGTCTCTTAAACCCACTCTGCTTAGCCTCTGAGGGTGTAGTTTGTCCTTTTAATTTTGTGTTTTTTTTTTTTAACTTATAAAGACACAAAAGGGGGTAGGTTGCGGGAGGAGACCGGGGAGTTGCCCCTGCTGGCCTAAGCACAATGCAGGGAAAACTAGGAGAGAAATTAAACAGTCACAGGTAGAACAAGCATTTACAATGCAATGGTTTTGCCTTTGTTAACGTTAGAGCTATTGGCATTGCTCTTGACATTATTTTTATTTATGTTTTTTTTAACATAAATAAATGGCATTGTCATTTACAATAGCAGGGCACAGGGAAGGGGGGGCGAGGAGAGACGAAGGAGAGCTGTGGGCTCAGGGAAGGGGGGCAAGGAGAGGCGAAGGAGAGCTGCGGGCTCAGGGAAGGGGGGCGAGGAGAGACGAAGGAGAGCTATGTGCTCTTGTTGTAATGCTTGCATGGATGAGTTGGTGGATGCATGGATGGGTGCATGCATGGATGGGTGTATAGATGGGTGTATGGATAGATGCATGGATGGGTGGATGGATAGATGCATATATACAGCCAATCCCTCAACAATTTATGCAATCCACCAACCCATCCAACCAACAACCCATCCATGCATCCACCCATACATCCATGCACCATGCATACATCCATCCATCATGCATCCATCCACCCACTGCGTCCCACTCCGACCCCTCTAAATATAACTCATTTTTTCTGTATATAGAGATGACTGTATTCACTAGTATATGCAGTAGACCTTTCTACTCTAACATTCCTATGTGACTCTTGCAGTACATCTATTCATATCCCTTCCATATGTATATAGAAATATTACGAGAATCAACAGTCTCTTCTTTGTGTGACTACATCTAGTACATTTGAATTGTTTTCCTGTTTGATTTACATGCGTTAAGTAAAAGATACAAAGTCCTTAGGTTTGGCAACTGGTTCTTATGTAAAGCGATCTGACACCTTCGAGTAAAGTTCGCGCTACATAAAATCACATTAAATAAAACTTTACCCCACAAATCCAACCATCCATTTGTGCCTAGGCTTACATTTTACGGCCTCGAAGCACACAGAGAAGGGACAGTTTACTAAGTCGAGGCTTTGTAGGGTGCATGGCAGGGGACAGTTTTAGGCGCCAAGGGAGGGTACGGAGCAGAGTCGGAGTACTTCACGGAGGTAGGGGGCAGTTATTTATGGTTCAGGGCAGGGGGCTGCAGTACTTTTTGGAGCATGGCCTTATTTTAAAGGGCTCAGTTCAGGTGGAGGAACAGCACGAAACACCAGACAGAAGGACACAAAAACGAGGGGAAACAATTATAACTGAGGGCAGATTGGCACAAAAACTAGGCACACAGAGGGCAGAAGGACACAAAAACGAGGGGGGGATGATTGTAACAGAGGGCAGAACGGCACAAAACACCAGGCAGACAGAGCTGCCCTGGGAAAAGTGGCATGGCAACGGGTGTCCAAGTTTCTTTGTCGAATAAAACAGAACACTTGACCCTATTTGGGCAGTCGGACCACCAAACAACCTTCTTCCATAATTGTAGCCAAATTATGTTGACCCCACGTACTCCTTAGGTTATTGCACCGCAACCCACAATTAAACTGGCAGCTCCCACCAATGCTTAGCTCCCTGGCCATTGAGCAGGTGATAATGACTGCCTCGAATGGACTTGGGCATCCATCGCTATGTGCGTGCTTGCCTTTTTTACTGTAACCACCTAGGTTAGGCAAGCCTCTGCCTGGCCACAAGCGTACTAAGCCCCTGCGGAAATCACCTGCCTGTGTAGGCCAACCCAGCGACCTCCCTTGGGATCACGTCCCTATAACCCAAGGCTTACCTTTTAGGTATGTCACTTATTGCCTCTATATGCTTATATGGCTGGTAGGGACCTACTAGGCAATCTCCCTTTGAGAACACCGTGACGAGAAACTATAATGTCCGTTTCTTGACTAGTCGCCCCGAAAGGGCACTGCACCCCACCAACCCATTAGCTGTTTGCAACAGCCAAGGCCTGGCTAAAGAACGGGACTTAAAGTCCGTCCGGGATGAACTTGGGGATCCAACTCTTGGTGCATGCATGCAACTTTACACAAAATCAACGTTGGACAGCTCACTGCCTGGCCGCAAGCTTCCCCATCTTGCGCAAAAGGCCAGTTTTAGTTTTGATATAGGCAACCACCCTTTTAACACTGTTTGGAGAAACTTCTCATGTTTGTCACTTGTACAAGTCGACCCCTTCGCCTGGCCTTCGTTGTACTCCATGAAGCTTTTAACAAGCAGCCTAAACAACTGCATATGCTTGCTGTGCAACTAGGGGAACTAATACTTCCTCACTCTACTTTCCGGCATGTGAACACTGCACCCGGAAAACCTACTTTAGCCTGAATCACCACCAAATAAAATACTGTCTAGGTCAAAGCTTACCCGTGGACATAGCAAAAGGGCCCTCCACTGCGTGTCAACCCTCGCTGTTTAATTGACTGTTGAAGATTTGCCTCCCCAACCTCGGGACCCTTCCAGCAAATCAGCCAAACCATACGCCTACCTGGCCGTAAACGCATCAACCCGTGCCCATTGAGATGGAGCCAGAATGCGGCATTGTTGTATCAGCCAAACCTGATGCCGAGCCAAACTTGAATGGTCTTAGTGGGGTCAGGCTCTAGGTGGATGTGCGGCTAAAGTAGGCCCCCATTCAGTGCAGATTGCTCACGCATCACCTTAGTGCGAAAGTGCCTGCGTATAAGAAACTGGTGATTATGTGATGCAACTTAAGAGACAGTCTCAGCGTGGACCAACTATATAGGAGGTATCCGTGTGGCTTGTGCAGGCCCAACTAATCAAAAGACAAGCTAGACAATGGCTTCAATTGAAAGGCGATGGCAACAGACCTCCAATTACTTAAGGCATTACCTCCAAGTAGGGCTCTACTCTAACTAGTGCCACATGTATCGGAAACCACATCTGCTGTAAGCCGCTAAATGCTACTGATGCCTCAGCGTTTACTGACCCACAGCCAGCTAACCCTAATGCAATCTACTCGTGGCTGGGACTCAACTGTGCCCAAGAGCGCGAGACATCCTAGCCTGACAACTCACTAGGTCAATCGGGCCACAGTCCTACTAAGTTCGACTTAGTTCAACACTCCACAAAATTGCAACTTTATCGCCGTATTGCACGAGTAAGGGCAACCAGCCAACGTATCCCAACGCAACTAATAATTCGAACCTTACCCTGAAACGTCACCATCCCTAGCCCCCGGACGAGCCGCAATCTCAGGCAACTCAGCAGCTTTCCTCAAACTCTGCCTGCTGGTTAATTGCTCAAAACAATGGCAGCTAATAGCTTGGTACCCTGAGTGACCCCTGCTAGCCCTCCTTGCGTGGGGTGGTCCTTATGGACTACTTCTCTTGCCCAATTTTTGAAGCTGTGCCTTTATAAGACCTATGTCGCGCTGCAGTCGCCTAATGATTCTGGCCCTGCACTAGCGGCTCACTTCGGTGTTGGCCCAAAACAATTCAACAGGATCCTCCTCAGTCATCGAATCCAGTTATGTAATCAGCACGCCTTATTCCAGTTACCACAAGCAGGACTATGGACTCAAAATTAAATTGGGAGTCACAGAGTCACAGCACTTACGCAGGAAACTGTCGGGCTCAACCCAAATCTACTGAAGCCCAACTGCTAAAACTACAAATCCTGGCACTCATGCACGCGTGCAATTCCGCCTATTCCGAGCCCGCAGAGCTAGGAATGGCTTCGGCAGCAGGCAACAGTAATTCTAATGTAACTTGAAATAATCAAGGCCTGTTCTGGTCATCTCTAAATTAGACTGACAGCGCCCAACTCGTGGCAGACTGTCACAAGCGCCGGTGCAACAATAAGTGACGTGCAACTCTGAAATCAATGCTTGCACCCAACCACAGATGCAACAATAGCAGACCTTTCTGGCCACCGCCGCCAGTAACTGTACTCACACCCATTAGACCTTACGCAATGGGCACGTGTTACCCAACCTTTGGTGGAACGAGGACCTTGTTGGCCAACCAGCGAAGTATTCACACAATGCCATAAAGCGAAACCACTAGTTTACGACACATGCCCTCAACAAGCCGAGGTTTGTCCAGAGTATCCCAACCCTAAGGAAAAGCACCCACCAACCAATCCACTGCGCAGGTCACACACCCAGGCACCTGACCCGCCGGCCATATACTGGGACGCTACCTGTTCTGCACTATCCCGTGCCTGGAAGGCCAGTAAATAAAGTCTGCATGAGGGAAAACATACAAATGACCCATGAGTAGCCATTGGCAAGTGGGCACATGTTCGTAAGCAAAATTGCTGCCAGTACATCCGAATGACGTTGCCTGTCCAGCGCCACTCTGAGCTGGGCAACGCGAAAACCCTAACAAATAAACCAATTGCAGAGGCACACCGGGGGAAATGGGTGTCCTTAGTTACTGCTTTGGCTATTGCACAAATCCACACTACCTCTGCCGGAAAGCCTCTAAACTGTGCCACTGCACTTAGGGGGCTAATCAGATCACGCCGGACTCTGTAGTTTCCTGCTGCGGTTTGCCCCACCAGGATCACTAAGCTCCAACATGTCAAGCGGTTGACACCTTTGACCGAACGAAAAAACACAAACCATGGGACAGTGCCACCTGGTGATACAGCACCCCCTTGGGGATAGGGGTTTACCCCTCACAGTGCATCAAAACAACCATGTAAATTATAAAGAGTTGGTAGAAATGGGAGTGCACACAGCTACGTGTCAAGACCTTCCCCGTGGGTCTACTAATGCCCCTGTAACAGCCACTTGTGATATCTATCCAAATGATTACTACCACTGTCTTGGCGCCACACTGTAACCACTTGTGCTACTTCCTGCGTGAAACAAAACACAAATTCAAGCTAAATTCTCCCCAGCCAAAGAGACATTTGAGAGCAGGCATAATCCATTTATTCACTGGACAATAAAACTAAATTGCGTTTGCTACCAGTTCTGACACGTGTATACATACTTTAGCTTAAGTACAGGCGAAAGTCCCCCCTGTTCCTTCACGAATGACATTGGAGCCGTGCAAACGAGGACTTGTGACCCTGTGTAAGATGAGATCTGCTTTGTCTGTGAAAATGGTTCAGAAACAGTAGCATTGCTATCCCAATCTAAATACGTAAATGGCAGCCATGTGGAGGGATCTGAGCTTTCCATAGAACATTTAAAATATTATACTAAGACATTAACACCAAACCTGCCAAAACATCGAGACAGCCTTTGAAGTACTAACATGACTGTAGTATGTGACTGTGTCACCATCGATGACAGCCCCGACAGAGGGTTGAACCTGTAAAATAGTTTATATCGCACCAATGCATCCCCCAGAGCCAAGAGAACAAAAGGGGAATAATTCTGACTTTGACCAGACACAAACAAATGAATAAATTTTTTTTTTTTTCAAGAGTTTTATATAGCGCAAACTTGAACTGAATAGGTTATCAGAGCGCTTTACATAGCACCAGTTACGTTACATAAGGCCACACATTCATTTTTGTCAGGCACGGGGAGATTAAGTGATTTGCCCAAAATCAAAGGATGTTTAGCGACATTACCGAGACTCGAACCCAGTTCCCCAGGTCCGGGGTCGAGCGCCCTAGCCGTTAGGCCTTTGTCAGGTGGGACTTGAATAACTTGTTGCTACTCTCAAGCGACTTTAAGACTGTAACACAACCCAATAACAACAGACTCGTAGCCCTACATGACCCACCTGGGGTTTGAACCGGCAAACCTGGCTATTCTAAGTGCCACATTCCAACCGCTTGAGCTCCCTCATAGGCGAGAAGCAACGAAGTTCGGTTAAATAGACCTCAGTATGCGAGAACGCAGAAACCATCAAACAATGTTTCGAATAGCCGGTAACAAGGTGCCCAACTTTCTTAAATAATGTAAAATGAACTGTGCCGGGTATTGTAAAGATTGCCATTCAGCGCTGAGGCGGCTGGTGTGGGCCTCCCAGTGACGTGACCCCGCACCTTAACAGTTTCCGGCTTCAGGTGAACTGCGAGCAGCCATGTGCGCCGAAAGATATCAAAGTTCTGACACCCATTGCTGCTTGCACCAAACTCACACCGCCATATTTCAGTTGAGCAGCAGGCTATAGCTAATGTACCGGCGGGCGGGGTCTCAACCAGCAATGTGCGCCTCCTCGATAGTGACATGTTGACTGAAATACCGGCGCATCAGAGTAACACCCGGGCTCGCTGCGCCACACACCGACAGGGGCTAATTCCGGAGCGTAACTGTTGCCTCAAATAGTCTCTATCTACAGCCCTCAGCGCGGGTCTGAATGGGCCCCAATGGACTCCATTCATCACTGGCCCGTCACGCTAGGCATGGTGGTGATAGTCACTCAGCTGCCTCCACCTGCCACCCGCAATACCGTAACTGATGTTCTGCTATGCCCAGGGTGATGAAGCTGGGGCGGGCGCATCCTGTTAGTGGTGCGGGGAGGGACCAAAGTCTGCCGTGGCACGCTCCACGCAAATGCTGGCTTGATGAATAGGGCCACTGCATCGCGTCTCTCGCTGCCCCCTGCGGCTCGCTCCAGGCGAAACCAGGGAACCATGCCTTACAGCGCGTTGTGGACAGGGTGTCCCATGAACAAAGGAGACCGCAACCACGCCGACGAGGCCAGGTATTAATTACGGGACGCGGGCCCGATGAGTGGGGAAGGCCCCCGCACATGCTCTCCACCCAAGGCATCTAACGCCACACGACTACCAACACGGGCTCCAGGAACTGGCTGCCCGACCAAGTGGAGCATTGCTCTGCCCCAGTAAGCTGTGACGAAGCGCGGTTTCTGAAGTAGTGCTGTTAAGGCCGTTACTTTTACCGCTCTTTGGTATTTCTTTTAAAATATCTGCTAGGCAGTACACATTAATGTTTTTTAAAAAAAAAAGTTGTATATAGCGCTAACGAGACCCGAAGGGGTTAGAGCGCTTTACATGAGCACATGTTGCGTTACAGACGGACACATTCATGTTGTTAGGCACAGGGCGATTAAGCGTCCTGCCGAGACTCGATCCCGGTTTCCCAGCCTCGAGGTCGACCACTGTCAGTGCCTGAGTTTCGCAGGCTGTGCTTAAGGAAGGCGGGTGCCGGCTCAATGCCGGACCAGACTCGGGGGCGTTGACGAGAAGAGGCTTTCGGCTGACGTAGCCAAAAGGGAAAATTCTCGGGAACGCCCCCGAATCTGGTCCGAGATTGACGGACAGAGCCCTCTCCCAATGGTTAGCCTCCACTTATGGAGCTAGCCAATGGGAGGAGGGGGTGGATACCCGACCCCACAGACAAAAACATAAGGTTTTCCTAGCGCATGCGCACTTCGTACTTCGTACGCATTTGCTAGGCAAAACCTAACCAGCAGTTTTAAAAATACAGATTGAACAGAAACGAAGAGTTCAATTTAAGCAGTCACTGATACTTTAAAACTGTTGTGTTTTTTAGGTCTCGTCCTCGAGACCTATTGCTGCCAAGATGCCTGTCAAGGGAGACAGACCGGTGCACGAACCGCAAAGGGTGTGTGAACGCGCTTCGAGTTCGCGCACACACACAGCGCTACTGAGGCTGGCCGAAGGCACGCACAGACAGACGCACACGCGCGCACAGACACACCGCCGCCACACACTCACACACTGCCGCCCCCCCACACGCGGGGGCACACACACACACACACTCCGCCCCCCACCTCCCCAATTAAGCCCCACTTACCATATCAGCGGCCTCAGCCTCCACTCCTGGCGTCTGCTGCCACCGCAGGGCTCTCCCTCCGGCATGGGAGCCCCGCGTCACCACTGATCCTTGGCCATCCACTCCATGGGCGCGGGCTTCTGGGCTTGTCGCAGAAGACTGAAGTCCCGCCCCACGACAGGTGTGACGCTCCCGAACTTCCGGTTTCGGGATTTGCAGGTGCACGCTCACGGCTTGTTCTTGTTTTTATCTCCTACCCACTCCCCTCTCAACCGTTCTTTCTACTTCCCCTTTGTTTTCTCTGTCCATGCTTTGCCCCCTTCTTTGTTATTCTCCCTTTCCGCCCTACTAACTGTTCTTTCTGTTTTATGTCTCTCTCGTCCTTCCCTTCTCTCCCTTGTCCTCCTTTCTACTCTCTGTCCCTTTGTTTCTGCTTTCATCTGTCTTCGACAACTTGTCTCTCCCTTACTCTCCTTTCGTTCCTTTCTCATCAATGCCTACCCTTTTCCTCTCTCTCGCTCACCTCTTTTCTCTGCTCCTTTACCATCCTCTGTCTCCTTCTCCACTTTGCTGCTGCCCTCCCTTTGGTACACCGTCCCCTCGGCTCCCCACCGCTCCCGTGCGCATAGTTTGCCTGATTCCTGCTGGCCATTTGCAGAACAGGTTTTTTCATTTGCGAACTGGGAGAGATTCACAGCTACTGCCGGAAGTGACTGCGGGGTGAACAAAGTATTGTTTTAAGAGCCGGGAGAAGGGTCCCCTTCGGGCTGGCGACCCTGGGGGAGGGGTGTAGGATGGAGGGGGGGAGGTGGCATGAGGAGCCGGGTGCCCTGACGCCAGACATAAATTGTATTTATGTAATGCCAACCAGATGAGTGTTAGCATAGCAAACAAGATCTTGTTTAGACCTGGGAATCTTGAGTTTGTCTGGGACCAGATGTGTGTGGCTTGCAACATGCACACAGTTCTCTGCAGCCAGGGCATTGACCCACAGAACTATCTTGTGTGTGGTGGAACTATTTTGTCGACGTGCATACATTATTTGCAGGCCAGACAAGGGGGCGTCTGGTGTATTCGCCCACCGTTCCTCCTTGAGGGCGAAACACGCTGCAGGCGGTGGGTAAGCCCGAATCTTGAGTCGAGGAGTTGCGCGCTTCTCTGTTTCGGTAAAAGGCCGATCAGGAGAAAGCGGGAGGGAAACCAGACAGGTTTGGCCTGTCTCCGGGAGTTTAGATGGTGGGCTGGTACACAACCCCCACCCCGTACACACCCACAGCCCGTGGAGGCATCGCTGCTGGCTACTGCACCCCGAAGAGCGCGCAGGAGATCCAATTGTTACAGCATCTCACTTTCAGATAAGTGAACCCAGGCCAATGCTTCCTTGCATTATAACACAGCCTGGCATCCGGGAAGGTGATTTCGGAATTCGAAGGGGATTAACTCTTATTTGTCAATTTACCGTTTATGATGACTAATAAAGGGGAAAGAGATTAGGAAAGCTGATATGTAGCACTGCATTTTGCTAAAATCAGAAGGACTCTCCTTTCTAAATAGCGTTGGTGTGCATACATGTTTAGCCCTACTGCTCTCATAGCCAGCTATGTGTCTGCTTGTGCCGTATGGTGGCTCTGTAAGAATGAAGTGCCTTATTGAGGTTTTCTGATCCCTCTCTGTAATTTATCTCAAAGGGACAGAGGTTTGCAGTTTGGTTCGACCTGCGATTAAAACAGCTCTCAAATTGGGTACTTCCTGCCCGAGTTAAACGAGAGGTACATTCGAGATGCCACATGCACGGATGACATAATAATTTTTTGTCCGGTAGGGGTCGCTATTCTATTACACAAAGACATCTTCAACCTCTTTCATCAACTGAAAGCTTCCCCATTCCCAGCTAAAGTGGACACCCCCAGTAAACAGTTCGTCCATTTATATCGACATCACAGGCCAATACTACCCAAGTCGCTCTTTGGACTTTCATGTACGTCTCATTCATTGGTTGAAGTGCTACCACAAGTTACAAAGGCGTTTTGATCTAATGGCTTTTTTTTCCAAATTCAGTATTGGGATTTAGCCAGTCAGGGATGTTGTTTTTCTCTGATTAATTGAAACATAGTCTGTGCTGTGGACAGCACACCCTTAAAGTAAATCAATATTGCTAGTTCCGGTGATGAATGAGTTTCTACGCGGTGGGGCTAGCGATTCATCATCATCATTGGTTGGGTTTGGTTGGAGGGACACTCTCTTCTTTGCAAGGACTGGGTGACCCTTAACTCTCCATCTCACAGTGGTTTGAGCTTTGAGCTCTCCCTTCCGGGTTTTCCACATCCTCCACCACCACATCCACATCCACCTCCGCCTCCGCCACATCCACCACATACACCCACCACCGCCACATACACCCACCACCACCACATTAACCACATTCACCACCACCACATTCACCACCACCACATCTATGTGTGTGTGGGTGGGTGCAAATGCAATAGGTCTCACATTTGCGAGAGATTAAGCTATTGCCATTGTAAATGACAATGCCATTTATTTATCTGTTTTCAAAACCAACACATAAATAAAACATTTGTCATTTACAATGCCAATAGCTCTAACTTTTGAAAAGGCGAGACCATTGCATTGTAAATGCTTGTTCTATCAAGAATACACAGTACAAGTTTATGTTCTTACCACTGTTTCTGTTTGCTCACTGGGCTGTTTAGGGCACAGAGAGGCTGGAGCTACAAGATGGAGGGGGTTGTCTTGGGGTTCCCTACATAGCCAGTGTTGCACTCTCAAAATGGGTCCTATGTCCAAAGCTACCTGGTTTGGAATACTTATTGCTAAAGTGGGGATTCTTCCCTGTTCAGTTGTGAATTTCATTTAGAGTTCTCACACCAATTCATCTCTTTCATCAACTGTGGTCTTGGTCAGTTAATCAACTTGCAACATACTTCTCACTTTTGTCATTTGCTGTCACATGATGCAAGTGATTTAGTTGAGATACAAATTCAAGTCCCTAACTTTGTTGTGCATGTTGGTTCGTTGGTATTTAGTTCCTAACCTGTATGGCTATATTTGGAGAAAAAAAAGTCAACCTAACCAGTAGATCTGGCAGTGCGTTTGTAAAATTTCACAAGCAATATCGATTTTACACATCAGTTTATTGTTAGCAGGTTCATAGGTTTTGAACTATTATGATCTTTGTATTGTGGTCCCTGGTACAGGAGCATTCAGACTGGTAAACTTTGACTGTTCGTATCAAGTGTTTAGGGTAGGCAGGAAGGGGTGCTTGATGAGGTATGTTGTTGCATGACGGCATTTTTCTTGAGCCGCAGTTAAATTCTAACATAAGTTTGTCTGAAGAAGGTAACCAATGTCTTTGTGATGATCCACTTATGTGTCTATATAGAATACTATACAGTGGTCGGCTAAACCTGGCTTACCAATAAAGGACTGAATGAAGTGATCAGCAAATAAACCAGATTGGAGTTGCATGTCACATTTATTTCTGGGTATATCTCATGCTTGATGATAAAGGTTTGCTTCGGCGTTAGTTGTCCTTCCCACTTGTAACACTGGAATCTCTTATTCTGCTTTCTTCTAGCGTAGACGTGACGGAAGAGGGAGACTACATGATGTGCTTTGATAACTCCTTCAGCACCATCTCTGAGAAGCTTGTGTTCTTCGAGCTGATTTTTGACACCCAGCAAGGGGATGATGAGGCAGAGAACTGGGCTGATATGGTGGAGCCAGATGAACTGCTGGACATCAAGATTGACGACATTAAGGTACAAATGCAAAGCCTTTACCCAGAAAGTTAAAATAATAGACTGCTACATTTGTACTGGCTTTCTGATACATAGGAAAAACTGCTGTCTGCCCTAGAGGGGATCCCGCCGCTGTACATAAGAGCAAGCAATAGAGTTGGGTGTTAGGACAGAAAATGTTCCATACTCACTCAGAGTTTTTGCTAGTACCAGCATAGGGGCCTTCCTGCATGAGAATTTGACCAAGGGCTTGGGAGTGTTGCAATTTTTTGTTTTGAAGTGAGAGGTAGGACTTGATTAACTGGTTCCACTAACTCTTCTATTGCACTGGTTACCCTGTTTAGCTGAGAACCACTTCCAGTTTGTGGCAGCCTGGCACCACAGTGTGGCAAGGCTAGGGATGATACCTTTAGAGCGACTCCCCTCCTGGTAGCTTGTGGCACTTCTATTATTAAAACCTATGGGCCTGCACCCCTCACAATTCTTTAGATATCTGCAGCTACGTCATGCCCTCTACTTACACGTACCTCAGGGCAAATCCCTCCCAGAGTATAGTCCCCCTGAGGTGCAGATTATGACAGGTAACCTAGGATAGGGGGGGGGGTGTCTCTCGTATCTAACGCTCCTCAATCAATTACACTCAAAATACACTAGACCGCCTACGAAACTTGTGGGACCTCTTGAAGAGGAAGACTGGAGAGACACTTTAATGGCACCCAAGACAGTCCCCACCTCAGTCTGGTCCAACTATATTATTTACATGCTACCTACTTAACACCCAAGCGCCTCTTTAGCGCAAGTATGAAGTCAAATGCATCTTGTGTGTGCTGCGATCATGACCAAGCAGACTTCTTTCACATGATATGGGCCTGCCCCGTCATTGCACGCTATTGGGACTCCATAGGAAAAGGACTTGCAGAGGTCCTGGGCTGGGAGGTCCTGCACAACCCCTTAAGTATACTCCTGGGGATTATGGATGGACAAGATGGCTCCCGAGCTGACAAATAATTTCTTACTACTGCCACAATGGTGGCCAAGCGAGACATTGCGGCTAGTTGGATTAATCCGGTATCACCTGGCATAACGAAATGGCGCAGAGGTGTGGACTGGTGCGCAGCACTAGAGAAACCATTGTTCGCGGCTAGAGGGTGTCCAGCTAAATACAGTAAGGTTTGGGGCAGATAGAATAAACATATCTCCTTCTGAAACTGTGTGGGATTTGTAGGACCATGTACTGCAAACCCATCTCCCCCATATATGTAAAAGGGAAATGTCAGACTAATGCTGTGGTATACTGTATTGGACTACTGCTGGTATTTTTTTGTTTAAAAACCAATAAAATTGTTTATCAAAACAAAAACCTATGGGCCTAATTTACAATGAATTTGCGTAGGGCAGCGCCACAAGTCTTTTTTTTTTTTATGCGCTGCCCTACGCCAATTTGAAAGGGCAGGAATGCACTGTATTTCAAGATGCGGTGCATTCCTGTCTGTGCACAGTTTGATGCCTAGCACCAATGCAGACACCCTTGCACCATGGTTCGATGGTGTCTTTTGTTGGCAGGATTGTTTTTGTGCAGGAAGGGACACCTGCCTGCACACACAAAAACAATCCATGGAGGCTCTTTCCTTGTGTGCTGCTAAAACACACATAGAAAGTGGAAAAAACAAGGCAAAATAAAGGTTTCTCCTCCTTACAATGTAATGTAATGATGTCTTGTAAAGCGCATGAATCACCCCACATTGGGTATCTCCGCGCTGTAGACCGCTGGGGAACCCGTCCTGGCTTTCCCTGTGAGATGGTCCCTACTGGGTATCTCTAAGGTGAAACCAGGCATCCCCGGCGTATGTGGGAGGCCGTTGTGGAGATGAGGCAAGCTAATGCCCAGAGTTGCTGAGCGTGATCCCTGGTTAGAGTGGGCACCGAGGTGAGAATTATCGAGTCCGCTGACCCTGGTCCACGACTCTGCCGCGTCGGGAATTGAACCCTGGTCCCGGGCCGTCCTCTGCTTCCGGGTCTGCCGCCTCTAACCAGTGAGCCACACCACTCCACTATGAGACACCCCCCCCCCCCCCCCCGCCCGCCCCCCCCTCATGCCCAGGTTTACAAATCCTTGTAAATCAGGAAATGTGTCAAATCCCATGGGTATTGCATGGGAAAGCCGACCGCAACACCCATGGAATGCCTCCTAACGTAGTGTAAGGCAACGCAGCGGCTTGTCCTGCGTTATCAAACACCATATCTACGAGGCCGGGAAAATCCCTGCAAAATGGCTTTTCATGACCTTGTAGATAGGGGTCTCTACTCTGCTGGAGCGCCATAAAAAGTGACACCCCAGCGGCGCATACGGCTTGTAAATAAGCCCCAGTATTCACATTTGAAATTGGCCTCTTCAGATCAGTGAAGCAGCACCTGAGGGGAGGTAGCTGACAATATGTGGTATACGGACTGAACAATGCATTCAGTTTCAAGCCCTTTCTGTATGGTTGTAGAAGTGTGAGCCATTCCTGCACTGCAACTTCCAGTTCTTGGTGAGAAGAACCGAAAAAGCAAAGGGGGAATAATGTGGTTTCTTAAAAGGGTGCTTGGGTTAAATGCACTGCTACTCTGACAGAGTGAACTTACTCTATTGTACAGCTGGAGTATAGTGGTTAAGTTAAAGGAACAGGTTCTGGATACTGTTATAGCTGTTTTCTGTCTGCTTATGCTCACTCTTGGTAACTACAGCAGGTGGATTAATTTCTGATTTCCATGGATGACCATTTTCCCCCCATAGGATGCCATTGAAACCATGAAGGGCCGCCTGGAGAAGAGCATGCAGATGCAGACTGTGCTGCGGGCATTTGAGGCCCGTGATCGCAACCTGCAGGATAGCAACCTGGACAGAGTCAACTTCTGGTCGGCTGTTAACCTGCTTGTACTAGTAATGGTGGCTGTGGTGCAAGTCTACATGCTGAAGAGCCTATTCAATGACAAGAGGAAAATCCGGACGTAGCTTTGGAGCCAAGTTGGAGGGTGGGCTTGGGCCATCTGAATCCAGGGTGTGGTAATAAGAACAATAACGGTGAGTTGGAAGGTGGATGGGTTAGTTGCTTTTGGTACACACAAACTGTGAAAGGAAAGACAAAACTTCAGAAGCTGAAGTCCTTCGTCCTCTTTAATACACTGCTTCAGTTTCTGATATTTCCAGTGGCAAAGATTTTGGATGGGTGCCTGAAGGCTGGTGCCGTGCTGCTCAGGCACAGTCTTAATACATTTCCTTACAAGACTCTGCCGATGGAATTCACCTTGGGTTCAAGAGGCCAAGAAAGATCATCCACAAACACGATATGCATTGGTCACCTTGATATTTCAAGAAGAAACAAACATGCAGGAATTCAGACCGTGTGAACACAGGTGTTTACAAACGTTTACTAAATGGGGATGAGGAAAGGCATCTTTTAATTGTGTTAATTTAAGTGTTGAGGTTTTTATTTGAAGACACCCCCCCTTTAACTTAAGAATTTGTGATGCAGCAAATGCCGGGGGGCTTCCCTTTTAGTTCTGTTCCTCCTGGATACACTCCTGCAGTCGCCAGTCCGGCGTTGGCATCCATCTTGGGCAACTAAAATCTTTCTTCTGTCTCGTAACCATTGCTGTTGTGTTCTTCTGTTAGTGTGTGCAGGTAACGTGCTCTGTGGCATTGATAGACACCTGCATCTTTAGTTTTAAAAATTGTCCAGGATGAAATAGTTGACTAGTAGATTTTAAGTAAAATAATTGAAGGCAGATGACCTTTTGCAGCTTTGGGGGGTGGGTGGAAACGGTTGAATGTGTGGGCTTAAAAAAAAAATTAAATAGTCTAGCGGCCTCATGTATAACAATTCAAGTTAAAAAATACGGACAAATATACATAGATAGCGGGACTTTAGGCCATTCCTCTTCACTCATTGGCCTGTACAACTGTCATTTACATTTTTCCCATGACGGCATGTATCACTGGGCAGTGGCTCTGCCCACTTCTGCCATTGGCTGTCTTGCTCTGGGAGTGAGAGCATTTAGCCTGATCACTCCTGCACATGGCCCCAAAAAGAAGTGCACTTCAGTGCCTGAGCTGATTGGCTAATACTTTACTTTTACAAGGCTTTCCATTTTTTAGTCATCCTTCTGTGTATACATGTTTAGGGAACAGTAATTCACAACCAAAATTACATTTCCTGTGTGCCAATCATAATATTTTTCTTGTGATATGGCTTAAAAGTAAAAGGAGTTTCTGTTCTAAGTACACATGCCTGCAAGAAATCAGCCATAGTGTGCTATTGTAGGAGAAGGGTATTTATATTTAAAATTATTGCAAACATATGCCACCAAATGTAGGTGCAGTTGGCAAAGTGCGTTTTCATTTCTTACAATAAAATATATAAATAGCCGACACCAGCTTGTGAAGGCCACATCCGTTAGCTTTGCTTGTATTATACCGCAGAAAGGTCAGTGTGCTGTTCTTTTCCTGGTGACTATCCCAAGGTGCCTGTCACCTGTATGGTGTAAACCTCAAGAGACCCCATCCCTTGTTTTATCCTGACTTGTTGCTTCTATACCAGCACAGTTGTATTCCCGTTAGAGCCATTTTGGGAAGACAGATTTTGATCGAATACTGTTAGTATAAACTGAGCAGGGCCACAATCAATAGCAGCTGCACCTCTATTTTGCAGGTGCACAGAGATGTGAAGAGGAATCTGCCTCCCTCCCTCCACGCTGTTACACTGTAAGACACTTTTTATTACTTCGCTCAGGTGTTTGAGTTCTTCTTCTCCTGCCCGTTACACGTTAGATTATGCATATCACCGACTGTCACAAGAAGGACCAGTTTATACTGTGCAAACTTGCATTGACCTATCAGTACCTTTTAAAAGTCTCAGCTCTGGGACTGGTAGCAGTATAACCGTCACAAATCTAATGAGTGGATCGACTGGAGCTTTAAAAGGATCTCTCCCACTAGGGATCAGGGTGGTTACACTTAAAGGGCAGCTCAAGCCAAAACATAGCATATAATGTCCACAGGGCGACTGTCTACTGGCTCAGGGTTGACTCATCCAGTACCACGTAAAGATATATTATCCTTTCTGGTCTCTGCTTAGTGTGAGGGACAGGAGGTGTAAGTTGATGCAGTGTTTACGTGGAAGCATTTCACTATTTACTTTTAATAGTTAAAAAGAGTATGAAAGCTATATTCTAATTCTCAAATGTGTATTTAAGTGAACCGATTTGTAGACAGCAAGTCTCGAGTTTGTGTTTTTTTTTTTTCTCTTTTCTTTCTGAAACCTGAAAGCCCTCACAGATCAAACCGCATCAATAGTAGTGTGCCCCCTCGTGGAATGGCGCTCCTGACTGCACAAGCTTGAAGGAGGTCAGAGGAAAATCCTTTTATTCCTTTTTTTTTGGCCATAACTTTAAGTTTTGGTTGGAGTATTGAACTGAAATTAAGTAGTAAATTAGCTCCACTCCTCTGAACTTTTGATTTCTTTTACTCGAAGATGTCTTAAATGAGAACTATATTCTATTACAACAGGATTATGGTTTATGCAATACTGTTCCCACCAAAATACACCTCATGTGCAACAACCCCCCCCCCCCCACCTTAAAGAGGTGCAGATCTGCATGCATTTGTGAGCACCTTTTGTAAGTGGAGTTCATGTGGTGCACTGAAACAGAGATACTTTATCTGTCACAGGTGTTTGAATGGGATAAAGACCTAAAAATGTAAACTCCCAGCCCATTGTAGTGTCTCAGAACTATGCACTTTTTCCTGTTATGAAAAACATTTACAAAACTAGAATATAAGAATTTTATTAAAGTTTACTATTTTGCATAATTTTTGCTTAAAGTTCATGGTATCGCTGCATGTGTGCACCAGTTGAACTCTGTTCACGAGGGCCCCTGTTAAAACAAATTGGCCTGAGGTGAGTTAGTGCTCCCAGTCTTGAGTGCAACTTGTGACTCAAACTTTGAAGAAGGAAAAGTGCAGCTCATGCTTTTTGGCCTAGGTAAACAGAGGCATTTGATCTGTTTTTGTCATGACCTCACTGTGCTGTCTGCCTAATAGGTGGTCTTCCGTACGACTCTGGTTTGCATTGCAGACTGAGGTTAGAGTTGACCTATGAAGATTTGTTTCGGTAATTAAGTTTTCAAAACTGTGAAGACAATGGTGGGTGTAGTAAAGGGCCTACCGATGTCTGATTATTTGATCAGCCACACACCTGGTACCGAAAACGACTTGAGTCTCCCCTAACCAACATGCCTCCCTATTTTCCAGCCCCCCGCCCCCCCAGAACAGAATTCTAGGAATCCGATATTCTGTATGCTTGAATGTTTAACTGTGGCCTGAAGACTGTATTGGTAAAATTGTGATGACATATTTTCATAAGACGTACCCTACTGTGCAGAGCATTTTATCTCCTAGTTTTTCTGAATCTTTTTGCTCATGAACTACTTTTTATTTATCTGGTTAGATGAAGTAGTCTAACAGTGATGTGGCTGAACTTTGCTCCTGTGTAGACACAGAAGCATAGGATGATCAGTTTTTCACCATTTATAAGGCTATGCAGCTCCAGTTTGTGAACATATTGGTTTGTCATTAGAGCTTTGTTTAGGGTTACAGTGTTTTAAAGACCGTTTTTATTAACTTTAGAGCAGACAAGCAATTTTGGATCTGCCCACGTTGGTCTACTTGATGTCTTACTCTGCACATGATGGTGTTTACAACAGGAATATATGTATGCCAGCCTTCTTTAACACAATACTAGTTTTGGCAGGTGACTGTTTCAGCATATTAGATGATGCACCTCCTGCCCCAATACATATAAACCAGACCCTAAACGTGCCATCGTTCTTTAAGCTGGAATGTGATGTAAAGAGTAGTTTCCTGTACCAGGGGATTTGTAAGTTCAAGAATTTTTATAGTGTACTACTTTGTGCTTTTAAAAAAAACCTTACTAAATATGCAAACTTGTGATGTGGGTGACAATCTGACTGATTCTGCTAGGTAAAAAGTCCTTTGTATGATTGAGCTACTGTTGATACCAATTTGTTATCTATGCAAGCTTCAGTTAGACAGTGGTGTTATTAAATATGAGCAGATAAGAGGTTCACATTTTGATTTTGTTCTGTCTTTTCCCCAAAGCTGCTTTCATTACATTTTGCTTTCCAGTCAGAGATATGTTGGGCACAACAATCTTGATTGCTCAAAAAAAAAAGTGTTCCCGTTTTTGTGACATCACACTGTGTTAATGCGTGGTCTCTATGCACAAATGGAAACTGTGTTTCTTAATTTTGTAAGTGCCTTTGTGATCCAATGAAATCCATGGATTCTGCAGCTCCTAAGCGTTATCTGTAAGAGTAATGGGGTTTGTGCCTTTATGGGTAAGGCTGTGGTTCACGGGTGAGTGAATATGCTCTCCATGTTTTTGGGATACAGCTTTTGTTGCAGTTCAACATGTGGAAAACTGATGGAAGTGAGAAACCTATCCTTGGTCCACCATTAGAGCACTTTTACTTCAGCAACATTTAACGTGAGATCAGTGTTTAGATTTCTAGCAATTTTACAAAGATTCAAACCTCTTGTTTGCAGTTAGTTATCCCAAAAAATGGTTTGCGTACCTTTAACAAGTGTTTCGGGGCTTCAGACTTATCTCGATTCACGTGCTGAACGTTATTCCACCTACAACTGGGCATGTCGTATTGTATATGAAAAAGAAACTGTCCACACCAATGTACCTACAATAGTCTTCCAGAATATGTTGTTCAGCTGGGTATGGATTAGGAATATAAAATGTAGCCTTTTCTTGGTAAAGAAATGGCTACAGTAGCCCAACGTTTACATGAGCATGGTCTGGTTTAGAATTCAAATGTTTTCTTGGCTTCTCCTGTCGATCACTTGGAAGTATTTGGGTACAACGGCTGCTTAATCAGGTGATTTACTTTATTAATCTTCCATTAACATTATCTATCGCCTTTGAATGTGTAATTTTACAGTGGGTAACACTATTTTCCACACCCTATCTGCCATCGAGTCCCCAATTCTGAGAAGTATAATTGTTTCTTTATTACTTCACTGTTTAAAAGCTGCTTTTAAATAGTTTTATTTTAATTATGGTGGTTCCTTTTTTTTTCTTTTTATAGTTAATGCCATTTTGGTACAAAATCTGACTGTATTTTTATAAACAGATTATTTTTGGGAGGTATAGGAAATTGGGACACATGTCTATGCAGTAACATGAACAATAAATGAGATTTCTCCATCAGCCTAGTGTTATTTTATTTCTGATTGTAGTTGGATCGAGTGCTTAATAACACTTTCTTTGGACCTCCATTTCATTTGCTTGTAGCATACATGTGGTTTCCGCAATAGTGTATATCTACCTGCCAACTACTGCTGAGTGTTTACCGGATCCCTTGTTGCTCTAGAGGCTCCAGGCTACTGACTGTGCAGATTTGTCCCTGTATTGCTCCTGACTCCTGGTCCCTCGCCGCCGTTGCATTCCGCCGAGGAGGGAAAACTACAACACCCAGGCTCCCCCGCAGGTCACAACGTCACCTGTGCGCCCGGAGGCGCGATAAAGACCGGAGCGCCCTCGGCAGAGCGGGTGGAACCTGCCAACTACTGCTGAGTGTTTACCGGATCCCTTGTTGCTCTAGAGGCTCCAGGCTACTGACTGCAGATTTGTCCCTGTATTGCTCATGGCTCCTGACTCCTGGTCCCTCGCCGCCGTTGCATTCCGCCGGCTGCCGAGGAGGGAAAACTAGAACACCCAGGCTCCCCCGCAGGTCACAACGTCACCTGTGCGCCCGGAGGCGCGATAAAGACCGAAGCGCCCCCGCGACGCGGGTCGGCGCCGGGCAAAGGGCGGGCCCTCTGTAGCCCTCAGGAGACCTAAGGTGCCGGGACGGGTCATCCCTCTTCCTTTTATTATTCCATTGTCTCCATATTATCTGGATAACCCGGATTTTTGCCTACTTACAGCCCACAAAGGTTTTCCCTTCTTACCCGCACCAGCCTGTTCACGGACTTCGAAACATTGGGAAAACTAACTTGGAAGGTAATGAGTCTACTGTGACTTCCATTGTTTATATTGGGTCAAAGGTTTAAAAGAAACTTGTTAGGTACTTAAAATGTCTAAACAGAGAAATTCCATTGCCCCTGGTAATACCATGGACAACTACTTGGTTCAAGTTGTGGAAAAAATTAACCATGAGCGGAGATCTTCGCTGGGTCTTGCCAGCCCACTAACATTGCCACTAACGGTGAACTTAAGTACGGATGTAATTCTTTCAGGCGCTCCAACTGACTTATCCCCAGCTCCACATGGGCTGGATATGGGGCCACTACAAAATGACTTGATTGTGACAAATCCTGACATTAATGCTGAAATTATATTGGGGGATCTAGATGACTCCTTGCATGATCTAGATCCAGTAATAGAGGTTGTAGATCCCAGTTCTCCCTCACCCCCTGTTCCAGCCCCAAGAGTCGCAAAGGTGACCACTAAAATTCCTGCAAAAAGGGGAGGGTTAAGGTCAAGCAGGAAAAGGCCTACCACCCCGCCCAATAGGAAAATTGCTGATGGGAGTGCGGGTGAAGGAGATGTGAGCCAAGGTTGGGATGATGGAATATTAAAAAAACTTATGGGTATGTTGGACATCAAGTTAAATCAGATAGTAAAACCCCTACTGTCAAAAATTGATCACCTCACGGCCAAAATAAACAAATTGGAGACCTATATAAAAACAACTAATGATAGAGTGGAGGAATTGCCGAATACGTTCGTAGAAAAACTGGCTGAAAAAACTTCTTTAGAAAGTGTAGGTCCTGGTTTAGTAGAGCTACCACAGAACCAGCTGAACCAGCAGGCTGGACTCGATCTTGGTCCAGATCGAACTAATCTTGCTGGTGCAGCCTCTACAGATCCTGAAGGGAATGGAATAGTACAAGAACCAAACACAGAAAATAACCCTGTGGAATTAATTGTAGAAGCTTCACCTCTCATTCTGGTACTTGCCAATGTTCCCCCTTTAAAACCAGGCCAGATAGAGCACCCTGAATCTCTATTAAATAAGGCGCTCCAATGGCTAAGTAATAATATGCATATGTGTCCTGGGGGTAAACATAAGCTGGCAGAAGATTTGTTAAAGGGAAAGCGGGTAAAATGGATAGGGAGCAGGATTAAGAAATTTCCTGGGGACTGTGTAGTCCTGAACCTTAAAAGCCCCGAAGTTTTACCGGAAATCCTGAACAATCTTCTCCCTCCCCAACGTAGAACGGCAGAACTAATTCCTCTTACTCTGGACTTTTTCTATACTAGGAAGGGCCTAGTATCAAATCTGAGTGTTTTGAGAACTAAATGGTCTACAGTGGCCAGTAGAAGTGCAAGGGAGGGTCCATCTAATGACTGGGGGCTAGACCTGGATAATAGATTTTCAGCATTGTCTAATTTAGACGAGTGCGATTGACTCACAATAGATAAAAGAGTATTAGTGGAACACCAGTCGAGCCATCCCATATGTCAATTAGATAAATTACTAGATCAACACTCAAAAAAATCTAGCATTAGATCATAAGGTCCCTCCAAGCCCAAACACCAATACATCTATAATAGGATCAGATGACTCTACTAATACTAGATTGATAGATGGGGGTGAGTTAAGAGCTGCGCCGGGGGGAATATTAAGTGTGGACTCTAGGGGAAATATGGAGGTGCCATGTACATTAGATCCAACTACAGGAGAGCGATCATTGACTTTTATATCTTGGAATATAGCAGGCATAGCGAGTAAGCTAGACACCCCAGAATAAGCGGATTATATTGACAGGCATGATATAGTTAAGATGCAAGAAAGTTGGTCAACTAACCCAGTATTTCGTATGGGGTATTTAAATTTTCATAAACCTGCATCTAGAGGGGTAAAAGGCCGTCCCTCTGGAGGGCTGCTGATATGGGTTCGCCAAGCAATGACTTGCACTATATCACAAAGGCAAATAATATCCAACGATGTCTTAGCACTGAATATCAGATGGCCTAATGGCCAAGAAGTAGCTCTGTATAACATCTACGCTAGGGGGGTTGGAGCAGGTATCCCATCTGAAGTATTTACCACTCTAGAACAAGATATTGAAACCCTTCCACCTAATACTCATATCATTGTGGGGGGTGATTTCAATTCAACCTTTGAGCCCCTAGGAGAAGAGGACAGGAGTTTAACAGAAGAGGAAGATAGTAAATGGGGGATACCGCAGCTGGAGATCCCACCCATAAAAAGATGGAGTGCCACGGCCATTAGGATAAAGAGTCTCTGCCTCTCTAGGGGATTGAGAGCCACGAATGGGAGGACACCATCTGATTTAAATGGGAATTTCACCTTTAATAATGGTCGTGCAACAAGCAGGATTGACTATTTCTTAATTGACGTAAGAGCATGGTCTAAGTTGGTAGACATGGCAGTTGTATCACGTTTAGAGAGTGACCACCATCCCCTGTATGACATTTTACCCTTATCAAGAGATCAGAGCACTTTTAAATAATAATCAGATGGTAACACAAGATGTGTGCTCTAATAATCAAAGACATCTGAAATGGGGAATGTTGTTAGGGGATGAAAGGAAACTAGAACATTTGAAACAAGCATTGGAAATGCAATAGGTCTCGCATTAGAAAAGTTGGAGCTATTGGTCTTGTAAATGACAAATATTTTATTTATTTGTTGGTTTTTAAAATAGCTAAATTGATAGCTTTGTCATTTACAACGCCAATAGTTATAACTTTTGCGAATGTGACACCTATAGCATTTGGAATGCAACATGTTTTGTATTTACGTGACATAGATGGCAGCTCTGGTCGTTAGGCCACATCTCTAGAGAGCAGGAGAGTGCAGTAGGGGAGAGAAGCACAGCAATATATAGATTCAATGTATGGATACTTTATGTTGATATAGTGAAAATCTACACAGATCCGCCCATGAGGGACAGACCTTCACAAACCTGCTCCAGAACATCACATCAAATTAGGATGTAAAGAAGTTTAGTAACAATGTAACAGGATTGCTGCATGTATAAATACTATTATTAGTAGACTTTGCAACTATTGCACTTCAAACAACTTATACATTTCCGACTTGTTTTTATCGTAAAGAGCTTGGACGAGCCATATACACCACATGAACTTTATAAAAAAAGCATATGTAAATTCAACAGGTATGGCGTTAAGTCAAACAGAAGCATGTCTAAGTTTGCACTTGCACTTGCACAAGCTTGTGTTTACATGTAGTAAATGCAGACCTAGTGGTGTTGTCTATGCTTGCTATTTTAGGAATGTATGACTGCACAGTTGCCCCAACAAAACTAACATTATTTAAAGCAGCTATCCAAATTTAAAAAATGCATACTAGAAATCAAGTAGCATATGCTTTGGTTTACTTTTATCATGCATAGTTTGCAGTTTCAGATTTGTTATTTAGCTAAGCTATCCACTTAAAAACACAAGTTAATTATAATAACTTTAGCCAAGCAACTACCACAGAAATGAAGACGGTGTACTGCTGAATGCAACTGCCTAACTCAAGTGTAATTGTGACAAAAGTTTGACACAAAAATACATCTTTGGCCTGCAACCACTGCAATATTCTATAAAAGTACACTAAACCACCTAATGGAGTCAAACTTCCCTACAGTACCAGTACCTCAATGACCAAGAGCTGCCCAAAATGTATGCAATGCAAACATTGGTGACAGTAAAAGTGAAACTCAAAGATAAATAACCTAATGGGTGGCTGGACAGTCACAGTACTTGGTTATGAAAGCAAGGGAAAAAAAGCTTTCAGCACAGGTCGGCATCATCCTTCAAAGTGAACATAACTCAATGTGTATGAATTGGCACCAAATAAACGGAGACCAGATTAAATCGTACTTAATCATGCCCTATATCATAATTGTGGGGGGAAAAGGTAACAAGCTTCCTCCATCTACGCACCTGGGATCTGGAACAACATCCCTGTATGCACCAGAAACGTCAGAACTCTACTCTAATTTAAGAAAGAGCTGAAGACACATCTCTTTATAAAAAAATGTAAACAACATCATGATGCAGCTACAAGTCCACTTCTGCTCCTTAGAACACAGCTACTTCTTCAACCATTTGTTGAATGTATCTTTGCCTTTGACCCTGAAAAACACTCTGCCGACCTATGGCAAGTGGTATTCTATACAAACACCACATCCATACATGCATGGCATGCTCTACAATTCACAAGTGCAGAATGTAATAACGTAAAACGTATAAGTACACTTGCAACTATAACCGGGCTTACTGAAAGTTTCATCTGCATACCCATACATGATGTGGGGACTCAGCAGGACATGTTAGTCTCCTAAGTATATTAGGGGAAACAGAAAAAAAAATTCATAAGCATGCCTGTCAATGGGAACTGAGCGAGGCCACATTAGGTCTCAGACCCGGTATCAATTAAAAACAGCTGCTGAAAAAGCTTCTCTATGGGGCAAATATTAATGTTCTTAACATAAGTGGCATAAACACTGACTGATTTCTGAACAATGGATGTAAAAAAAAAAAAAAGGATGGTAATCCACTTGAGCGATTTAGCTCCTGTTTATATGTCACATATTTTGCATCCCCCTTAAGAGTCTTAGTTATTTCCAGTATGTTTATAAATGGACATGATTGAGAGCTCTGGAATTCCTAATTTTAGAGGCAAGATTGAAACAATCCAACTCGTAGTAGATGTCATCAATCTTTTTAATGAACCTCAAAGTTGAACAGACACAAAAGTCATTGCTTCATACTTGGAAACAATGGAAGGGTAGCAGTGCACATCACAGTTGACAAGGTTTTTCACCTCTGCTGTCTTGTGTACTGTAGCGCGATGTTTGCAGCCTGCCAGTGTGGGCTGCCTCTCATTCCTTTTGGTTACTTTTGTCGTAATCGTTTGCACTGCAACTAAAAGAAAAGGGTAACAAAGGGACATCGGAGGAACGGGTCAGGTTTACAAATAAAGCCTCAACACTCACCCTGCAAGTGACGCCCGTCACATAAGCGCCCGGATCTCGGAGTGGGAGGTGGAGGCCTCTGCGCCCGGCTCACTGATGACGCAGACCAACAGAGGAGGAGGCAGCAGTGAAGATAGAAGACGGACAAGGATTGCACAGTCTTTTGTGTATTTGTTCTTCTCTCTCTGCTTCGGCCGCCCTTTTGGAATAGAAACAAGGCAGCCTCACGTTGATACAAACATTGCTACTCAATAATCCATTAACCGGTTATTTAAAGAGTTGTTCTTCAAGTCTGTCTTTTTTTTAACTTAGAAATGCATTTTACAACAGAAAATGCATATTCAAATTGCTTTGAGATGTAATGAATCTGGTAGTATATTCAGCCAGACAATGAGAACTGTAGCTAACTTTCATCTTTAAAGTACGCGTTTCATTGATCTCTGGTGTGCTCTCGTACCACAGCTTTATAGCTTGGGAACGGGAACTACAACTCAATAACACACCTAATAATAAATAAATGATATCTTGATGCTCCTCACAAAGACGGCGGTATGGCAGGGATGGCTTTGATGAGTGGGAGGTGGTCAACCAATGGATATTTATGCTATGGGCGGCATAGGTAATGAAGGGTAAGGAGGAAGGCCTCGTGCTGGGCTTTTTGTAGGCGGGGTAAATGGAACTATAGCAACACTGGCGGCCTGACACAAAGATGGCCGAAGCCTCGCGAGATGACATTTCTTGTCGCTTTCGTGAGAATAGCGCCTAAGATATCTGTTATTAAAACACAGCCAGGATAGAGATAGAAAACGATAACACATACATTGCACGGGCATCCCAAAGGAGAGAGAAACATAACACTACTAATTTAGTCGGTTCTTGTTTTTTTAAGCTTCCCAATGTGTTTCATTGCCTATATTTTTATATGAATAGTAGTCGAACAGAGAAGGCAGAGAAGGGGAGGGGGGAGGAGAAATGCAACACGGCGGGCAGGGGAGGGGGCGGAGCGGGGGTGTGGGAGGAGTGCGCCTGAGGGAAAATACGGCTGGGGGCATGTGCACGCGCTTTCAAGCTCAATGCGCATGCGCATTGAGCTTGAATTTCACGGGCACTGCAAGGAATCGCCACGATTCCTTGCAAGTTAGTTAAAGAGTGGTTAAGCCCCCATAGTCTCGCAAGCTCGATGCGCATACGCATCGAATAGCGAGACCTAAAAACTAATAAAGGAAGAAGTGAGTACTATCAAGGCCCACTATGGGAATCCTAACTTCCAGGTATACATGATGGAGGCCCATAAAAGTCTATTTAGTAAACTGCAAAGTTTTTATATTAAAACAGTAGATCCAACTACAGCCAAGAAACATCAAGCCGTTAAAGGCTGGTATGACAAAAGCTGCAGATTGGCAAGGCAAAATCTAAGTATAGAATTGAAAATAGGAAACCCAATAGCTGTCAAAAGGGCAAGAGATAGTTATAGGCTGACGCAAAAGCAATCAAAGAGGCGTTGGGATGAAGAGGGCTGGAGTGAGCTAAAACAGGCCTGTACCAATAAAGATTCCAAACGGTTTTGGGCCTTAGTTAAATGGAACAGGGGAGGGGCAGCTGCCCAACCACAAAACCATGTGTCAAAAGATGGCTGGAATGATTTCTTTCAACCCCAATATGCCAGAAGTCCAATATATGCATTCATATCCCCCCCCCCCAACTGTCTTTTTTAATGATCAAATATTTACTGAAAAAGATGTCAGCTTGGCATTGGACTGTGTGTCAGGGGGAAAAGCGCCGGGAATGGATGGCATTCCAGCAGATGTCTTTATCAGACCGGCATTCCTGGTGCACATATTTCACATGGTTGGCAAATGCAATAGCTATGGGTGGAGAAGTACCAGCCTCGTGGAAAGGGGCAGAAATTATCCCTGTATTTAAAAAGGGTGACAAAACCCAGGCAAAAAATTATAGACCCATTAGTCTAATTGACACTGCGCAGAAAATAATGGGTCGATTAGTCCAGAACAAATTACAGCAGTGGATTGAAGATCAAAATATATTGTCGCCATACCAAGCGGGATTTCGCCCCTTGACTAGTAGTGTTGACCAAGTTTTCTACTTTTTAGCCATCTATTGGAGAAATGTCACGCTGCGAAACGGCACATTGTATGCAGTTTTCGTGGACTTAAAAGCCGCATTTGACATGGTCCCGAGAGAAAAACTGTGGGAAACTCTGGCTGATGTGGGAATAAGCCATGAACTCCTTACCTTGTTGGTGCGCCTCCATGAAAACAACTTTGCAAAAATAAGGTGGGGCAAACAGGGGGAAGTAACGACGCCTTTCCCAGTAGAACGAGGGGTGAGGCAAGGGTGTGTTCTGGCCCCAACGCTCTTTTCAATCTATATAAATGGAATTGTGGAGTATTTAAATAAATCCCCAAATGATGCTTCAATCATAGCAGGTGAACACGTCCCCGTTCTAATGTTCGCGGACGATACGCTTTTATTATCGCGTACGCCTAGCGGACTGCAGAAAGCGGTTGACGCCTTTGGGGATTTTTGTGACAGTTGGGGTCTGGAACTAAACACCAGCAAAACCAAATTCATGTGCTTGAGTTCCCAATCATCTTTCAAGGGGGTGATAAAGTACAAGGGCGAACCACTGGAAAAAGTAGATGCCTTTACCTATCTAGGAATCATCCTACAACATGACATGAAATGGAAATCACACATCAATATGGCATCTTTAAAATTTTGCCAGTTAGCAGGCGCAGTTACCATCAAGCATAATACATCTTTGACAAGACCTATAAATTGTGCACTTGAAGTGTATAGTATGAAAGTAATGAGTGCATGCTTATATGGGTCTGAGCTCTGGGGTTTTTCAAACTTGGGAGTCTTGGGACGGGCGGAAAACACATTTTTGCGAGGTCTGGTTAGGGCCCCACAAAGTACCCCCATAATCCCACTAAAGATGGACCTAGGTAGGAAAAACATCGAAGACATTGCCCGCCTACGTCCTCTGCTGTATTGGAGGCGTTTAATGGTAACCCCAGAGCTAAGCCACTATGTATCAGCTCTGTTTGATGTTGTGAATTGGGACCGTTTTCATCGTATTACATGGTTAAAGGAACTTCGAGGTATATTGGCGAAGTTGGGCCTTGACCACTTGTGGGGTAATAAGGATATTGCCTTATTCCCATCGAAAAAGCAATTGAAGGATATCTATTGGGAGTCGGTATATGTATCAGTGTATCGTAAAGGTTTGCAATCAACCCTGTCATCAGGCTTTTTGGACATTAAACAACTTCCATTTTATGAAAAATACTGGGATGTAATTGAAAGTCCATTTGACAGGAAATTATACTTCCAATTTCGTGTGGGAACACTCCCAGTGAACGCTTTTAGACAACACTGGTCCCCAGTACAGGATGCATACTGCGACCATTGTAAAAATCAAACAGAAGACATTGCGCATCTGCTTTTTTCCTGTCCTTTGTACGTTATTCCCCGCCAAAAGTGGCTAAAACCTGTATGCAAAAATATGGGTACTCGCTGTTGTGCACAAGCCTTAAGAATTCTAGTATCTGATTGCTCAACCCCACTAGTAATAGGCGTAGCAAAATTCTTGGCATGGGCTTGGGTAATAAGATCACGTACTTTAAAGCCTATTGTTTAATATGTACTATGAACTGCCTGTCTAAACTTGCTCGTTTTTTAATCTTCCTCAATGATTTTTAAAGAATGTATGTATACATTTTTTAGTATTTATCAGCATTCGACTTTTGTTGTTTAATATGTTTTTAGAGAATTATTATATTTAGTATTTATTGTATCGTGGTTAGGAGGTTTGCTTTTATGACTAAAAGTCGAATAAAGCTTTGAAACTTGAATTTGTATATCTCATCTATACTGCTGGGTACTGAACTAAAGTCGAAGACACCATGGTGATTTCAGCACCCCCATTGGAAGCCTAATTCTGTTTCGCAACAAAACCTACCCTGCTTTTTGTCAATCTTTAATATCCCAACCTCCAGATGGTACCACAACTAAACCCTGCCAGTTTTCAAAAGTCACAACTCCGGCCTCAGTAAAATGCGTCTAAGTCTTGTGTAGCAAATGGGCAGTTAGTCAACAAAATTAGGAATCCGAGGCCATCATTGACTGAAGTGATAAGAACATTTGGTAGAACGATTTAGCCACAGATTCCTTCACTTAAATTAAATGCCATAGCTATACCCCCTGGAGGAGGGTCTGTGAACCAATCCTACAAAAGTTCTCAATGAGAACGAGCTGGTCCTAACTAACAACTGACCAAATGTACGTAGGAATAGCTAAACAAGAGCTTGGCATACAATAGAATCCATGATGACTGTCACAGAACATATAAATAATAAACAACCTTACAGGCCTTGAGAGAATTGTGCTTTGAAGGAAAAAGGGGGAAAATCCCCAAAAGAACCAACTATCAGTTATCAGACATTAACCTCGATTCCCCCAAGGGGATAGAAACTCGTTGACTAAAAGGTCTGAGTGCAAGACAAGTCATGTAACAAGGATAAAGAAATATCTGAGGAAAGAACTTTCCTGATAAAATCCCATTGAAAGACTCTCAGAACCCATTCCATTATACCTAGATGAATGAGCACCAAAAGAACAGTTAACATGAATACCTCCTTGGTATTGAGAATTTAGTATGAACAAAATGATCATCCAAAGGTTACACACCCATTAGAAATAATATATAAAATCAATCCTTGTTAGCAACAAGTGCATGCAACAACACTTGTGAAACGAAGCCCAAATTGCTCACAAGCCTGCCGCAAGTAGTAACAGCCATGATTAACAAGGACTTGTAAAGCACAGTGAAAGTAGACACCCAAAAATACGGGTAAAATATACGCTGCATCAGTTTGCCTCCCAGAAAGATGGGCACCATCTAATGGCATGTCAACCAAAGTTGACTGGCCGGCCTCCGAGAATCCCGAAGTTGCCAACCAAGATCTATGCCTTAATGCCACTGTGCGACCTACAGAGTCTGTGGAGTGCAAACCACACCTTATGGTAAGCCTAGCAGCCTGTGGATCATCTTTAATCAAATCACCAATCTCCTAGCTGACATTATCCAGAAGAGATGGTAACAAATTCTGTAGTGAATCCCATAAGGCATGGGCATCTCGCTCCAGCACACAAGATGTATTTGCGGATCTCAAGGTTGAACTTGCCAAAGCAAAGATGTGTTCACCACATGCATCACGATTCTTCGACTCCTTACGCACTGGATTCTTAGGAACAGAATCTACATCTTGCAAAGAAGTCGCAACCTGAGTCACCAAGCTACAGGTGGAAGGGTGTCTGAAGACAACCTGGGTCCCTTCATGCAATATCACGGTCTTCTGAAACCCCCGACTCAGGCTTGGTCCAAGAACCTAATAAAATATCAAAAAGGGCCCCCTCAAACGGAAGAACAGGTTCTATCCCTGTCTGTCCCTGAAAAAGGACCTCAATCAAAGGGTCTGTGGACTGTTGCACCAAAGGAGGTGACAAGTTTAAAATTGTAGCCACTTTTCTTAGCATATCTGCAAAGGAGGAACTTGTCTCTGTGGCAAGGCCAGGGGGAGAAAGCAACCCTGAAACTGAATCCAGGCCACTAGCCTCTCTCAGAGCTGACAACCAGCTCTCCTCCATCTGAGGCACAATAATAATAGAAATGGGCTGAAAGGGCCCTGCCTCAATCGACATAGGCTGTCTTTCAACAACCTCTTCCTGAGAAGGAATCAAAACCTGCATATTCCCCTCATTCTGAATAGCCTATTCTGCATCTGTCGTCATACGGCCCCTACACAGAGGAGGAGAAGTTACTTTGACCGACGACGTCAGTGTCTTGAGTCAGCTGATCAAAGACCAGCGTCGTAGGTCAAGGCCTCGACACTGGCTCACCCGATTCTTTTGGAGAGACTGAGACAAGTAGGAGTGCGGGGTACTGCCTTGTCCTGGCTCCACTGTCTGGACTATTCCTATAGCCTCTACCTAGGGCTTCCAGATTACCTGGTTCGCAGATTGGAAATAATTAAAAAATCAGAGACCATATAAATTAGGAAAGTGTCGTTTCGCCTTCATATTTCCCCACATTACGGCGCCTCCATTGTTTTCCAGTCAAAAGGAGGATAGAGTTCAATGTGCTTACCTTGGCCTATAGAGTCACCAGAGATCAGGATCTGGGCTATTTGAGGCAAAGATACCGGGCCCTGAGATCAAACCACCTGCGACTACTCAGGGTTCCCTGCTTCATTAAGGCTAGGATAGGGTGGCAGAGCGTACGCGGCGAAAACTGTGAAACTCTGTAATACAATGCCCCCCCTCCGCATGTCAGAGCAAGCCTTTAGGAAGGCCTTAAAAACCTGGCTTTTTAGCTTGCCTTAGTTCGACCCTCTTTTTGCCCCCACCACGAATCTGCAACTTAGCACCAGGACACCTCTGTTGAGGTAGCGGTCGCTCTATAA
Source organism: Lissotriton vulgaris (assembly GCF_964263255.1). Classification (NCBI taxonomy): domain Eukaryota; kingdom Metazoa; phylum Chordata; class Amphibia; order Caudata; family Salamandridae; genus Lissotriton; species Lissotriton vulgaris. Next base: position 1,019,068,383 of record NC_141685.1, read on the forward strand.
ATTTCAATTGATTGAACAATTGCCATAGGATATAATGGCATTAGGCCATTCATTTAATAACTTATCTATGTCCTTTTTTTGAAAAAAGGACCAAACACTTTAAGTACAGCCCATCAGCACTCTCTAGAACACTCCATGCAGATGCAGTTTCCTGCAGATTTCTCAAGCACAAGTGGGGAGTAAGTATCCCATAAAACAAAAGAGGGAAGTCTCTACGGGGAGGAGGGTGGGTTGCATGGGAATCCATGAAAGATACCAATACTGGATAACTATAGTTACAGCTAAAAAACTTATTTTCTTATCTATTGTGGCATCTTTCATAGATTCACATGCTTGAATCAGAATAGCAAGCAGTAATGTCAAGGATCATAATGTCTAATGGGGGGGGGGGTGGGAGACATCTAAAGTATACACATATGCACCTGTATAACAAAGCAGATACACTTGTAGGTGTCCTTCTACCCTTCCCATGTGGTAAATGTCATTATATATCTAGTCTGAAGAAAGAAAAAAGGAAATGATTGTTAATGGATCGTGCTTTTATATCTACACTCGTGTTGTTATTTCCTTGAAGTTTTTATTCTAATATTTAGTCAGGCTGTGAATCTGTAAATTCTTTTAAAGATATGTTTTATATCTAAATAAAGATCATTATTATTATTATTAAGGAAATGCCCGAACATACTCTAAAATAGAGAATATGAGGTAACATACATGTAGGCTTAGAGAAGATACTTATGTTCTTGTACATATAAATCTTTTTTCGATTTCTTAAACATAAACTTATACTAACTGTACTTTCAAAGAGCCCTTTAAATTTGACTGAATCTTGTCGTGATGAAAAAATGCAAACAACATATCACTATATCTAAACGTATAACAATATTTAGATATGTAATATACACTTTTCTATAAAAGAACCTCTGTACTCGAAAGAGGCTCACCTCATTGAACAGATGACTTAATACTGCCTGATTGACAGCTGCACAGAGTTCCTGCATTAGTGCTGTATGAAACTATGGGTACTTTTCCAGTTTGCAGCACAGCACATTTTCTCCAGCGTCACTCCAGTGAAAGGAGCTGAAGCAAACACTGATCTGGTGGAGTGTGCCTTAGTCCTCCTTGGTAAAGACCTGTCAGCCTTATCATGACAAAGCTGAATTACCATGGAAACCCAAATACTGACAGTGGCTTTTGTGAATGCAGTTCCTTCCCTGCCTTGACCTTAAGCCACAAGCAACTGATCAGTCTTATGAATGTCCTTTGTTCTATGCAGGTAAAATTTGGGACATCGTTTGATATCAAGTGTTTGCAACGCCTGCTCTGCTGGTGTAGCTGGATTTGGGAAGAAAGATCGGGCTATGACTGGCTCATTAAGGTGAAACTGAGATGGAATTAAGGGATAACGGTAGGATTAGTCCTGACAGTCACAAAGTCCTCTGTGATACCACCTTAAAATTCTGGCTAAAAGAAATCTTCGCCAGCCCTGGAAATCCATGCAATGGTCAGATCACAAAGGCCATAAAATCGCTAGAGATTGACAATTCACTGCCAACGTCAGACACTATTCCATACTCCGTCTGGAAAAAAGTTAACAAGCAGGTGAAACTAATCTCCCATCGGATGGACATCCAGGCTTTAAACACATCTATTGTCCTGCTCCCCCTTAATATCTCATACCATCCTGGGGTATCGCAATCTTATCTGCTGGAAAATCTGAATGCAGTGGCTCAGAAGAACATAATGTTCATGCGCCTTTTAGGCCTTTGCTCTACGGCCTTTTACAGATGGGCTCCCTCAAAGGAGGGGGGCCTGCAGACTGTGCACCTACCACTCTGAATCATGGCTGCATCTTTTGTGCTGTTGCCCTGCCATGGATGCCCCCAGAAGAATACTCCTAAAACCCGTATTTCTAAAATGGGGTATTGGGTCATGCTGGGAGGCAACGTCCCTGTGTTTTACCTCGTCAGACATTCAAGCGCTCGCAAGGATTGGAAAGATCGTGAGACTCCTGGACAATATCCTTTCATCCTCTTTGGCCCCAGCTCTTCCTCTCCCTCCCCCCAAAAAACTCATTACAGACTTCTTTTGTCCAATGGTTTAGCACTTCCTGTCTTACTCTAATTTATTTTTGGTCCAGACCAGTGGTACGAAAACACTGATAACTATAAGACTGTTTTTATTTGTATTGATTTTTTAATCCTGACTGAGTGTTTTTCCATTTTCGTTTTGTAATGTGATAACTGTGCTAATGCTGATATTTTAGCAATGGTTTTAATTAACTGTGCTAATCAAATAAACTACAACTACTACACTACTCTGTGAACTGAAGAAATGTTTTTTGATAGTGAATGCCCATATTTCACTAACCTTCCTCGCTGAAGTGAGAGTCAGGAAGAGAGCTACCTTCCATGTGAGGAATTTCAACTCCGTTCTGTGGATTGGCTCAAATGGCAGCTTCATCATTTGTGCGAGAATCAGGTTGAGTTTCCATTCCAGAAGGGGTGCTCGCACTGGAGAGAAGACGTGGAAAAGACCTTTCATTAATTGTTTCACCAGACTAGGGGCACAGAGGGAAGGAGCCTGAGCGGCTCTTCTGTACAGAGAGATTGAGTCAAGAGCACTATGTCTTATGCAAATGTATGGCCTGATTTTGGTAAGGAGAGTAGGTATGGCAAAATATGCACTGGGGATGCTTGAAACAGATGTGAAATTGTTTCACTGGCACCAGAAGCAGAACTTTTCCCATTTAAACCTGTACATTTTGTTAGTACTTTCGGCTCTAGACCTTGCGAGGGTGTCCCTGCATTCCTGAGAGATATTCATGTCCCTAAACGCCAAGCATGTAAGTGAAAAGATGCTGTTCTCGATGACATAATTGCCCCTTGCCCTTAGTCAGGAGAGATGGTGATGGCTGCAGGTACATGGGCCTGGACTCAGAGATGACGTTCCAGGAACCAATGTTGCCTGGGCCACCTGGAGGCTATTAGTATAAGGCAGCAGTGCTCCGCTTTCATTTTGGTAAGTAAACTGTGGATCAATGGGATAAGGGAAAGGCATAGACATATATCCCAGAGCATCACATCGAAAAAGAAAGTGGAGAATGTGGTTCTGTCTGGTACAGAGTTGATTCCTGGTACACTGAAAAATAACCAATAAAACAACAATACTCAAAACTTTTCAGCAATAATCAATAAAATGAAAAGACCAAATGAGTCACAAATCAAAAAAAACACCAAAAATAAATCCAACAAAGTTTGCATTTAAGGATAAATCTGTATATTTTTTTTAATTTTATGGTGTCGAGCTGACATTGGAATGCTGTCAACGTTCATGAACATACAATTTGTTTCAATGGCGCAAGCGATATGGTGCAAAAAGTGCAATTAAAGTGCTAAATGTGAACAAGATGTATACAGTGCTGCAAGAATTGCTGAAATTAGTCATTCAGAAAACATCCATCCCTAGGTACATGAAGCTCCGCATCGCTTGGGATTTTAAATTTCCATTTCATGTGGGGTGGAGAGAGTAGGGTCAGGATTACCACAAGTACGTCGATGTTTCGACCCAGAAACGTGCATGATTGACTAGTAGGCACAGCAGATCTTCCTCAGCACTAGACGAACCAAGGGACAGCCTGAATCAAAGGAGATTTGCAGGGTATGGTCCACCGTTCGGTTGGATTCAAAGCAATGACTGAAGTGAGGTCCTTGATGGTTGTGAATGGCACGGCACAGTACTGTAGCTTCCAGCACAGTCTTGAAAAGGGTCACCCCATTATGCTAGATGCATCACATCGAATGGGCATTCCCTAATGACCCTGGGAGAGGGAACCTGCTGGCAAGGGACTGGCATTTGGTGTTTTTCTTTGTGGCAAACAGGTCCAGCCCAGGGAAGTATTAAGCCTTGAGAGAGATACCATGTCTGTTGTCCAATCAGACGGTTTTTGCGATAGCGTAAGAGACTTAGTTCCTCCCTGTTTCTTTATGTAGGACATGTTGGTCATATTGTCCATTTGAACCAGCAAGGCGGCACCCATTATTCTTGGTAGGGAGAGGAATATGGCTTTGAGCTCCAGACTGTTGATGTTTCAGTTGTTGAGTACTGGGCCATTTGGCCTGAATATGGAGATCTTGTAGATGTCCTCTCCAGCCTTCCATGGAGGCGTCCATTGTTAGAATGAAATCTGGATTCAATTGGAGAAAGGTAAGGCCTTTCAAGAGGTTTGCCTGTGGTACCACCATTGCAGGACTTCCTTCATGACTGAAGTGCTATGTAGCATGTATTCGAAGAATCCAGACGTTTGAAGCCACTGACGTTGAAGTTCCTCCTGAAGAAGTCTCATCTTTAGCCTGGCTAGTGGGACGAGGTCTATCCCTGATGAGCACATGCCTAGGTGCGATTTGTACTTTCTTACAGAAACCAACCTTTTTCTTGAAATGGCCAGCGCTAACTGCTGCAGATAGACTTGACATTCGTCTGAGAGGAAAGCTTTGCACCAGACTGCGTCCAACCTGGAGCCCAGAAATGATATGACCTGGCTGGGAAGAAATGATGACTTATCTTGATTCACTGTCAGTCCTACAATGTGGAACAGCTACAGACAAGACTCTGTAGTCTTGGTGCCTTGTCGTGCCATTTATGCTTTCAGCAGCCAGTCATCCAAGTAGGGAAATACTTAGTGACCTTGAGATCGCAGAGCTGCAGCTTCTGTATCGAGGCACTTGGTAAATATCCTTGGTGCAGATTTGAAGCCGAAAGGGAAGACCTTGAATTGGTAGTGGGTACCAGCAACCGTAAACCTGAGAATTTTTTGATCGATGAGGAGGTATGTGTCGACGGCACCACACTCGTCAACAAGCACCACCGTTTCATGGTCAGCTGGTGGTGCTTGTCGACGAGCGTGGTGCCATTGATGGTGTCGTCATCAGCAGTTTCTCGTCAGATCTGTGCTTCTTAGAAGCTAAGGAAGGGGCTTGAGGGATAGTCTTTTTCTTTTTTCGAAGGTGTAGAAGGTAAAGACAAAGCAGGCTCTGAGGAGACTTTGAATGTTTTCTCCTTTTTAGTCCTAACTCTCATGGGAGAGTTTTAGATATTTCCTACGCTCTCCAGAGGTACCTTTTTGGGGTCTGGCTCTCTTGTGAGGCCTAGAAGATCCATCGCTCTCCTCTTCTTCAGACTACATTCTCTGTGTAGTCGTCTGGAGGCATAATAGTAAGTAATCTCCTTTCTTATCCGTAGACTTTTTGAGGAGAAAGTGCTACAAATCTGGCACTGTCTTACCTCATGCTTTGGGATGAAGGCAGTATTTGCAATCCTTGTGTGGATCATCCACATGAACTCTTTACCTGGCACAGGTCTTACATGTGTGCAAAAGGCCTTTCTTATCAGACCTGATGGTACAGCTGGGTATTCTAGGATACAATTTAGCTGAGACTGAAGAAAACTGAGTAGAACTCAGGGAGACTCCCTTCACACATGACGTGCCGTGAAAATCTGAGGGAAACTGCCTCTGCTTGGAGTGTTCCGGAGGGTTTGGTCCTTATTTAAAAAGGACACAGGCTATTAAATTTATGGCCTAATGCCGTTATAGCCTACGGCAATTGTTAACTTCTTGATTATGTTACCGTGGGACTCCTATCCTGACGACGGGGAATGATTCAAGCATGTGAATCTATGCAAGATACTCAAGTACTAGATAATTATATATTAGCATCCTTATAAATCACAAATCTCCGTGTTGAGCAGATTTTCCAAGAAAGTGTTAACTAAAGTACTAGTGAGAGGGGATTCGATTTTCATTCAATGACTGGTGTGCCTGGCCAGCTGTATGATTTATCGGCAACAGAACCTTTCACTTTGTCTCAATTAACTTCCACAGGTTGTTCACAGAGCAGGATAGTGACCCCTGATCATACCTCTGTTCCTTTCCATTGAACTCAATACCTACAAGGGGTTAGGAGCCAGTACTTACAATTATTACAGAACGATGATTAGCGCCAGTCAGGTGAGTACAAAGGAGGCAGACAGTTCCAGAGGGAGTGTGTGAGAATGGAAAATCAGTAGCCGTTTTTTGTCACTAAAACAGCAGGGTATTCAGTAGACCCCTTTGGGGGGGGGGGGGGGATATGAGGTTAGAAAAGGGAAATAAGGAGCCAGCTTGTCCAGGCGTGCGTACTTGTATATACACACACAATTTTAAAAGTTAACATCAAGAACATTCTGGAAATTTGCCAGTTACAGTTAACTCGCAATCCATAAGTCGCGCACCACACACAATGTTCTTATTTCATATACTTTCCTCCTTCAACTTCAGATGTCTTGTAATCATCGAAGTTCAAAAGGAGTGCAGACCCCTCTCCCTTGCTCAATTTCTGTTTGCAGAGTTAGTGGGTTACTACTCTTCTTGTACTGAATTTCTTTTCTCCAGGAGAAAGTGTGAAACATTCTCACATCTTAAGATCTTTTTTCTACAGCCATATTCTGCCCAGTGCTAATCACTCGTGCAGATGGTGGTCCAGGAAGCACCTCATCAGCTGTGGCTGTGATGAGAAATCAGAGAAGGACTCTCTGTAGGGACGGCCATGGTCTCCTGCTATTCAAAAATGATCAATGTGGCTACCGTTGCCAATATAAAGGCACATTGATGTGGTGGAGAATATGTAACATTTCAGTCAATGAAAACCTCCGTATACTTTTAAAGGAGCCAAAAAGTCAGAGAACTCGAGAGAATATAGAGCAAGTCTCACTCTTGTTGAGAGGTATACTGCGTCTTCAGACTTTTTGTTTTTGTTTAAGGTCTGGGTTTATCTCCTCAAAGACAATGCGATACTAGCCCTCTTCTAAACTAAAAATATGGTAAATGCTTTATTTCCCTATATTTTAACTGGGATCCAAATGTGTTTGGAGTTTGTGGACAAACTTAGCTCAAAGTAAAACGGGGTGAATAAACACAGGGTGAGTTTTGGCGCTCAAGGTTCACGTGCTGATAGGAAAGGCCTCAATGTGTGTCGCTGTGCTTCTAAGGCACCTTGCCCCTTCAAAATTGGATCTCAAAGATCCCTAAGCTTATGCAAAAACCCCGAGCACATGCTAAACTATCCCAATTCATGCAAATAATTAATGCACAGTAATAATGTAATGTAATGTTGGCTTCTTATATATAATCACCCCAAAGGGTCTCAAGGCGCTTGCTTTGGGAACCCGTCCTGGTTTTTCCCTGCGAGATAGCCCCTACTGGGCATCCCCAAGGTGAAAGCCAGGCATCCCGCTGCGGGAGCCGTAGTGGAGATTGAGCAAGCTATTGCCCAGAGTTGCAGAGTGTGAGCCCCTGATTTGAGTAGGCACCGAAGCGAGAATTATCGAGTCCGTGGACATTTTGAGCTCAGGACCCTGCCGCGTCGGGAATTGAACCCTGGTCCCGGTCTGACCTCTGCTTCAGGGTCTGCCTCCTCTAACCAGTGAGCCACACTTCTCCACAGTGGTTCTTCTTTATTTTCTTAACGTCTTTTGCCAAGCCAGCATGTATTTCGTCATATAGGGAGTTCCCCGCGACTTCTTCCGGGCTAAAATATATAATAAACCACCCTTGTTGCAGTGTGCAGAAACATACCACAATACAACACCTAGTATTGTGGTGGTACATGGTTCCAAGTACACACTATGCCAAGCGGGGTGTGTAGCAAGTGGAAACCCATGCACAAAGGTTAGACCATCATTGCGATCAATGTCATGTGTATGCAAACCAGTATGCCACATCAACATATAAAATTGACAATTAAAAAAAAATCATCTTTAATCGAAGGACGTGGGGCAATTCTGAGAACAATTTGAAGTGCATTCTCTGAGTCAAATCTAATTTAGCCAGCAAAATCATGCGCGTTGTCATGAAATTTGCTCAAGGTTTCCAAATGTTTGAAGAGAACCTAAAATACTTCCCCAGGTTTTATTAGTCTATAAACTCTACTCAAGATTCGCCAACGTTGAGGTGAGTTTGCAGACTTCAAGGCCTTTTACCCGCTTCAAGTGTATAGACCGTGAAAGGTTTGCAAACCCAGCGCAAAAGGCTTTTATTTACTATCTTAACTTGGGAGGAGGGTCGCTTTGCTGTCGTACCCTGCACCCAGTGTCCCAAATTCCAGAACCTGGCGTAGGGTTGCACTCAGCATGCCCAGTTATAGGGCCTTGCATTTTTTTCTAGGATGCAGGGATCATGCCCCACATCCAGTAACAGTTATGCCATGTTTGGTGCTATTCAGATCAGCATTTTAATTCGGTAGAATAGAGCAAATGTTCCAATGGGAGTTAAAATGGTTATTTTGCGACTCCCCTTTTGTTTCCTCCTCTTTTCCTACTTTTGACAGATCAGCACAAACCCTTAAAAGGCAAACCTTAGCAAGTTTTGCAACTTTAAGTGAATCAAAACTCGTCTTGACAATGGAAACTCTCACCTAACCAAACTACACAGTCGCTATCCCCAACCAGTGCTTAATTTGAGCCGGTGGGGTCCCTCTGCACTCATCTTCGAGTAATGGCACTTATATTTCCTCATTGGACATTTCCCCCGAGAAAGAGGGGAAAAATACACAAAGGGGAAAGAAGGAAGAAAAAGGAAAAGCATCCCAAAGGAAGAACGCAGGAACCTCCAAGAAAGAGAGAGAAGTATCTCGCTGTGGATTAAAGAGGTGCAAGTTGGTTTCAATGCTACCAGCCTTGTTATTTGATGCACCAACATTTAATAGTGTCGGCTGCAGGCTTCTGAGCAGAGATTTCTGCACCGGCACTCGTTCTTGTACAAATTAAGGACTTCCCCTGACTGTTTAATACATGTATATATTTTTTCATCCACCTATAGGTACCCATGCCTGGGTTATCTGCAAGTTGTGCAGTGAACAAGAGAAAACATGCTTCCACTTATATCAAAATGGATTGAAGAAAAGAATTAATTACACATATAACAAAGTAAAGTTCAGTTTGGTTACGAATGTGCTCATGATGATGAGAAAAGCTGACTAAGGGATAGATTGGTGGGTGGATGCAGGTACACACAGACCTTATATTACAAGGGCCTAGGAGTATATGTAAGCAACCCTAGAACAGGCAGGGGTTAACTTCCAAAAAGTGTTTTCTCTCAAAGCAGGAACCCATGATGGCTGCTGTGAGAGTGCTGTGGGTAAAGGTACAAAAATAAGGGATGCTTCTCTGCAGTATTTAGATTAAAAACAAAAAATAATATTGAACAAGGTTTACTCGTACATCCTCTCTTTCATCCGTCAAAATCAGCAGGGCGTAGAACACTGCAATTTACTTGGAGCACGAAGGAAAATGACGTATGCTATATTTGAACCTCTTGATTTATATTAGACACATTTATGACGGAACAAGCGTTCCATTATGTCCATTTCACTGTCGGGGCCCCATCTTGCAGCACGAGAATTAACGTAGGTGCAGTTGCAATGGTGTTCTACTGAAACTCTCTTAATTGAAGGAGCCAGGTAAAAACAGATTGCAAAACCAGGCTTCCAAAATCGCCTCCACGCATAAACATCTTGCTGAAGAAACTGGGGCCTCCTGCCCCCAAACCCGATACAACTAGAGTTATAATAGTAAACTAGTATTAAAAGAGAGTAACTGAGTCTGGCTGGATTTGCGAATACTATACAGGTCAAATATCTTTGTTGAGAGATATTTCTGTGATGTTGAAATGTTGGTAGTCTAGATTTGGGGGTTTATATTTTTACATGGAACCCAACTGAAGCACACCAGGTCGAAGTTAGCATGGTAACTTGCTCCCAAGGGCGAGACCAGCCATTAAATAGACTATAGCCGATGACTCGAAAGAGTGGTCATTTAAATACTAACAAATCTATTGATGTTAGGGATATGACTTTATGAGATCATGCCACACATTAAGAGCAGAATCTTCCCTAATAAACTGGGAGAAGGAAGACTGTTTGAGGAGTGGGTGCACGGACATCACACTGTTTTAAGGGCTACTGCAACGTTTGAAATGGTATATGTTTAAACATTGCCACCAGATAAAGAGAGAAATTAGTAAATTACGGATTTTTGACTGGCTAGGAAGCCTCAACTTAGAAGGGGTTGTTTATCACTTTGACCAGTCAAGCGCACCCCTTCGAATTCCCTTTTCAAGAGAGGGGAAGTAGCAATGCGTAAACATAAGATTTCTTATAGTGCACGTTTTGCTTTGCTGTTTCTGGACTTGTTTCACTTTAAATTTACAACCACGACCCATCCATAGAGCCCAATACATCAATATGGCAAAAACTTTGAGACCGTTCTAGCAAACATGGATACAACCACAAGACATATGTAATAATCAAATTTTATATTTAGAAGGGGTATAGAATTATCATTCAGTTCAAGTAACAGTAGTCTTTGCACCAAGAAGGAAACAATCCAAATGCAGCTAGCCACGCTCCAAGGTTACAAAATGGAGCGTGGCATAGAAGACATGTTCCTGATTTAAATGTCCCTTAAGTTGTACGACAAATTTTATGCAATAAATATCTGAAGCATTGTATGAAGGAAGAGCAAGACATTTTTCAAGGAGCAGAAGATATACATACACAACAGAAACAGATTATTGAGCTACATGAACCAATTTCTTTGTTAGGAACCCCAACCAACCAATACCTTAAAAAATCATGATAGGTGCGGAGGTATATCTATATATGTATAGAGATATATAGCTCTCTCTATAGATATATATATATATATATATACATATATATGTATATGTGCTCCAAAAGACTGAATTTTTTTAAAAATAAAAAGCAGAGATAATTTAGTGACAGCTCCTTCATGGGTACTGCAGCGTAAAGAGAGGCAGTCTTCTCCAGAAACCGTGATCCATTCAGGCAGAAGCTGGAGAAACTGGCCACCTAAACAGGACATACTCTCCCACGAGTAATGGCTGGAGCGAGCGGTCTACCTATAATGTGTTCTTTTAGAAAGGCCTTCAGTAGTTGACTTCCCTTAAATGTGTTCTCCTTTGAGCCATGGCCGAGCAGTTGATACTCCTAAACCGGTCGTTCTTTGAGCTGCTGATGTTCCTAAAACATGCCCTCCTTTGAGCGGGGGCAAGAGTAGCTGGCCACTGGTGTCCCTAAAATATATCCTTCCTATGAGTGATCGCTGAAGTGGTTGGTCTGATTCCGAAAATGTGCTCTGCTTTGAACGAGTTACATTTTTCAAAATATACCCTCCTTTCAGGTGGGCTCCAGAGATGAGCCACCTACTTAAAAAGTGGCCATTTTTAAGCAAAGGCTGTAGAGGTCAGGTTTACCTAAATGTACCGCCTTCTGAGTGAGAATTCCAGTGATTAGTCTTTGGACGAAAGTGGACCCTTCGTTGAGTGAGGCTACAGTACTTGGTCTCCTTCCTGAAGAGCGCTTACGTTTGAGCAAGGACTAAAATGGTTTGCCCATTTACGTAGATATTATCTTAGTCTCCTCCAAAAGCAGTTGTGTAGTTCAACAATTTTTGGGCACATGCTCTTCAAATTTGTTCACTTGCACCAGTTCATAACTGCAGGCCATACTTTTTTGGGAAGGTTTAAAGTCTCCCACCCAATCATCACAGACAATGTTTCGGACTGAGCTTTTACCAACGATGGGTAATGTGAGAACAGGGTGGTACAGTGCTCTCCCAGCTCCTCCTCTAAAGATGTGCCACAGTGAGAAAAAAAACACAGAATGCTGCTCAACTGCCCACAGAAGGGCCATGCCAAGAGCAAAGACTGTGGCATATGTACCTACAAACCCCCAATGTGCCCTGCGATACACCGGAACTACCCTCTACCTAAAAGCAATGGAGACATTTTGTTTCTGTGATCATCCATTCACAACCAGGCGGTTTATCCTCAGTGCTGCAATACAAGAAAAATCTCTGTCCCCTACCTTGTCCAAAAAAAAAAAAACATATCTAGGCATGTCTGAAGACCCCGTTAATGAATTCATGTTGTTGTTCCATCTGCATAGGCAAAAAACATGGAGGAAAACGTAGGCAAAGGGGGCTACTGGACCACTTACTCACCCACTACAGGTGTTTGGAGTTTCATACACACGTCTATTCTGCACATACATCTCTAATTTGGATTCTATCCCCAGATCACAATGTCAAAGCTCACAATATTGCAAAACAGAAATCAGATCAGATGAGCACAAAGCAACATTTAGGCAGACTGTTAGAAGGAACGAGAATCAAGCTACACAGAATTTATTACCCGACTATCTTTCACCAGGAACTTACATTTTATATATCGTTTTACAGCCTGCCTGGATGTCCATATTCATTGTTGTGGGGCAACCACGGCTTTCTCGAATTCTCTGCACTATCATCTGCTAAATGTACTTTTAAAAACATTGTAAAAGTGCAGAAATTTCTATAAGTGCTCAAAGATTTAAGTTGCTGCATAGGATATAGAAGAAACGTTGCTCGCTAATGCGCGGCAAGAGGCCATGCACTAGATCTTGCCTGGCCACCTTGGTTGCTGCATTTCGTTTTTGGAGAATTCTTATTCTAGGTGATTTTGAATACACCTGTACATTTCAGAAGATAATGGTCAGTATATTCCTCTCTCAAAATGATTTTATGTGGGTTATCACAAACATTTTTAAGTTCATCACTGCCAATCTCCAGGCCAAAAGTGGAATCAGATCACTTGCAGGACTGAGCCTATTTTAGCAGGCTAAACATTAATTTGGAAATAGGGTATTATGCTGGAAAAAGCTCAGATATGAAGGGGCAGGGTAATACATTTGTTTTAGCCACATCAAACAACATCCAAGTAAGTAATGTGCAGTCCAAGCAATTTCATATTTTCTACCCCCAAAGAAGAGCTTTGAAAGAATCCCACCTGCATTTTTAAACCTTTCCGTCCGCTGTAAAGAGTTTAATATAACTCTGTTCTAATATGCTTCAAATGTTTCAACCAATCTAGTATGGGGAGGGAGTGGGGCTGTTTTTTTACACCTGTACATTATTTAATAGGGACTGAATCACAAGGGGGACAGGATTGACTGCCTAATCCCCCAAAAAAGGGAATCAACTCTTTCAGGCAGATCAGCTTCATTTGATCAGGAGATTCTCTCAATTAAACATCTAGCAGAAAGATTAATGTCATGTTCAGGCATCATCCTGCCCAAGTGGTGACCGAGGATGCTGCCCCAGTTAAGTCCAAATCACGCCAATAACACGCAGGAGCAATTCTGTCCCTCTTCATGACGCAGCAGCATTGTGTTGGAGGAGACGGCACCTCATCACCAGAGAGGCTTGAACTGACTAGTTGGTGGAGGACGCCTAAACAAAAAACAGAAAAAAACGATCACCAAAAGTAAGAAAATATTTGCAAAAGCTCAAACGCTGCTTCTTTTCAAGAGAAGTCAGCTTTTGTTTTTCCGAAATGTTATTTTTAAACATTTTTTTTAGATTTAGCATCTGGGATGTGAAAGAAGTGCTTATCGGTAATGAAAACGTAATATGGACTTATTGTATTGAGGCACAAGTTTCACTACCTCGAGGGCAGGATTTTCTGTGTTTCAAGGAAGGGAGCTCACAAATGTTTAAGGTATAATGTGGGGCTGGGGTCAAGGGCAAGTAGTTTGGTGCGTCTGTTTTTAGGTTCAAGGGAAAGAAAGAACCTCACATTTAGGACATGAGAATGCAGATACCAGGTAGCTGATGCAACCCTGTGGTCACACCCCTGTGTTAAGTTCAAAACTGCCTTTTCATTGCTGCACCATCTCAAAGCAAAACAGTGGTGGCGGTTATTCAGGCAGCAGGAGGGGTGGGTGGGCTACACACGCTTCCACTCACCAATCTACATGCGCACTCACCACCCCATGCATTCACAAACATGTACACATACTCCCACCATTCACAACGAAACAGACCCACCTATTCACCACACACGCTCACAAATACATTCATAGATACTCACATGCACACCACATCAAAAATTAAAATTAAAATAACTAACTGGCTGAAGTAGAGATCTCGGCCTCAAGGTTCCTGCAGGATTGGGATTGCGGTCTCCTCTCATTGCTTGTCCTTCCTCGTCACACAGTGGGATGGGGTCATTGAGACTTGCTGACACCACCCCACACTTGGACAAGGCCTCCGTGATAGACACTCAGCGCATCAAGGCTTAAAACTGAGGCACTCAGGACCAAGGCTCCCTCTCATCAAGAGGGAAGATCCTCCAAGCATTTTCCCATACTGAAGGGTTCACACCGACAGGGCTGTGACAATTTCAGCCTGGCGAAGTTTACCTTTAGGCAGCCAGGTACCTGCACATGTCTAGCGCCAGGCTACCTGAACATAAATAGTGTCTGTGAGGCTGACCTTTGCTCAGCCTGACAGACCCTCTCAATATTGGCCAAAAGGTGGAGCGGCGTGGCCCCTCCACCCTTAAGAACAGACTGCTGCAGCAAAGAGTTCAAGGTTTAGGTTAAAGATGTAGTTGAGATATGGTCTGGGAAAATATGAATTTTCAGCATATCAGCACAATGCCCTCTAAAGATAAGTATTTCTCAATTATGTAAGAGCCTTATGAATTATTATTTTTTCCCTTACGAGTGGGGCGGACTCTTCAAAAACCCATGTTGCTTGGCAGTCACAGATCCTTGTCCACCATAAACATCAGCAGCTCCAAAGCAAGTCCCTGCAAATAAGTTGTTATGTTGCATCTCAAAGTAACCTTTTTATCATTTGTGGTCTGCTGAAATAAATCTCTGGTCGGTCTAAATATGACAGGTCAGACAAGACTCCTGGGCAGAGTGTTCTGTCTATTGGGTTTACCTTGGGGGGGGGGGGGGGGGGGGAGGGGGGGGGGAGGACCTACATTTAATCCAGCTGTGGATGCACTGAGCATTCGCCAGGCTAGGGTTCGTCAATCTCTTGAGCAATAGCCAGGCGTCCAGCTCGAAGAAGAGCATGAACAACCTATTGCAAGACAGAAAACGGTTAGTGGGCTCCTGCGGCTCCCAAAAGGTACAGCTAGACGTATAGAGTGCCCTGGCCACTGTGGAGGAGAGGACCCATGCACCACTGTGTATGGGCAGGTGTGTCATGTTTTGGTGCACCTACCTCATAGCTCGGTAGTAGACTTTCCTGAGAATTGCTTCCAGTGGGAAGCACAGCCCTGCCTAGCAAAAGACCAGATGATCCTTATGTAATGGGTCTGCCCTGTGTGCAAAGGGAACCTGGTGCAATTTGCTATAATAGACAAAAAAGGTTGTTAGTTCAGAACTTATGGGGGTTAGCCTGTAACAGAGTTTGCGTGTTAACTATGTAGAGGGCATTGGAATACTGATCCTTTAGTCAATTCAAAACTACAATCCTGAATATACAGCTTATCACGGTGATAACCTTTAATCATTTTTGTCAAAGAAAGCACATGTAATTATTTGGCACATTCAAATTATTTCAAATTAGAATACAGTTCTGAAGTGTATGAATAGTAAATTACACCTTTTACAAATACTTCAAGTAAAGTAAAAATGTTCAGCGGTGATTGTGATCTCAGTAGTGGGTGTTCAAATCGTAGGAGTAACAGGAGCACAGCCAATAGGAGTACAGCGATGACAATATTTGGCACATTTACTTTCCAAATCAATGTCCCGTCCTTTCAGGAAAACATAATCCCATCACCATGCAGACGAGGCCTCGTGCCATGGCTTGTCTCATTTTCACTTCCTTCAAACCCCTTCAGCAGAGAGGAAGTGATCAACCAACCCTAGATCCCAACCCTTTTCCATAAATTTCCTAAATCCTCTTTTTGGCCAGTCACCGCTAAACGCGAAACCACCTGGCCCTCCATGCATTACTTCTCCCTCTTTCACACTGTGGTCATGTGAGGGTTAACTAGGATTTGAGGCGAGAACCAGTTCTAGAAGTATCCAGAGACGACAAGTTGGGATTTCATGTCCATTCTCTTATCACCACAGTGACCAATGGGAAAGCGTGCAGGCACTTTTGAATCAGCCTTTGTGTTGTAAAGGATACTGGATGAAGAATTTAGTAGAAATCCTTTAATGAAATTTAAGAGCTGCTGGCTGCATGACCACAGCTCTTAGTCGCAAGCAGTAACCGTGGCGTACTTGAAACATCACATTCTTAATGATATATACAGGCTCTAAATGACATGTGGAAATTCTAAACATAGTTAACATTACTAGAGTACTAATAAAGAATAAGAACACAACACCTCTACCTTTCTTTGGAAAAGAAAAAAAAAACAAATTAACTAAAAATAAATAAAACCAAAAAGCAATACATAAAACATACAATGTAAACTTCCCAAAATTACTTATTACGGACAATATAATCTTTTACTTATTACTGGCAATATAATCTTTCAACAACAACTGAACCATCCTCTTTCTCAAAGAATGACGAGAAACATTCTCAACAAGTGGATGAAGAAGAAGAAGATTGCTCTTGCGAAAGTTGTAAACCGTCAGCAACTTCACCACCAGAAGAAGTGGTTGAGACTATAAATCACACCTTCATCAGTGTTACTACCACTGGAAGAAGCAGTAGAGTCAAAATTAACATTACTGTCATTGGTGTTACCACTACTCGAAGGGGTAGCGGAGTCCAGGTTAACATTGCTGGCCTCAGAACCCACCTCACCAGGAACAACACCACTGAAGTCATCAGATAACAAATCATAATCAATAGTTTGTTCATAAGGAACAAAGTTGCTTCTAGCAATTCTGTTTGGATTCCAAACCTTACCATCACTTACTTTAAGTGCATTTAATAAAACTTCTCTCACTTGAATAAGTTCCGGAAAACGGTTTTCACTCTTAGAAACCCAACCAGGTTTTTTGATACCTACCCAGTCTCCAATACTTATCAGAGGAAGTTTATTACCATGCTTACTATCATAGTATGCTTTGCTTTTATTATGCATTAATTCCATGCGTGCACGCACCTCATCTTTGGGCCAGGGCTGGGCGTCAACCAAGCAGGAGAGAACTTTGGCCGAGGATTACGACCACTCATCAGTACAAAAGGAGAAAATCACGTGGCATCCTTACATGTGACACGATACGCCCAAACAGTTTTCCCTACTTGAGTGGACCAATCTAAATTACTGTTGAACGCTAATTGAATGATGTTTTTTAAGACTCTATCAAACCTTTCCACCATTCCATTACCACTCGGGTTATAGAGGGAAGTGACCCAGGACTGAATAGAAACAAAATAACATGTTTGTTTCTCTTCAGTCCAAGCCTGCAAGGCACCTTCCATGAGTGGGTGGGAGCCGTGGGGCCCCCTGAAGGAGAGCATCCTCGACAGAGCTCCTCTCCTCTGAGAGAGGAAGAGGCAGCAAAGGAATCACTGGAGCAGAGGTGGGGCTTCCACCTTTCCCAGAGAAAAATGTCAGTTTTCTCTCTTCATGTTTCAAGTTCCCGCAAAGGCTTGCACATGATTCTTAAGTAGAACTTTTTATGAAATAATCTGTATTCATTTTAACATTGTCTTTATTGAGTAAAGTTATCAGTAAGGGGCCATTCGGGCAGCTTAAAACACATTTTAAAGTGTTTTCTTCTTACATGAACTGTTAAAGGTATGCATTGACAAGGGAAACAATACCAGCCAGGACATTAAATGCTAGTCATTGGAAGGGAATTCCCAATGTTTCTCTTAAAGGATCTGGATAGACATTCTTTGAATAAGGTGTCCGGCAAAAGTTAAAAGCAACATGCAATACATATAGTTTAAAAATAATTGACAAATAAATATCAATAAAATCACAACAGTGAAAAACGAATGTGACCAGCTCACTTAAATACTTCCAAGCTCTTTGTGTATTTTGTTTTAAAACCAAAGTAGTGTACAAAGAAGATTGCCTTTGTGTTACATAAAAAGGATTCAGTGAATTCAATATTTAAATAACCATTTTAAGTTGCAGTATTGTAAAGCAGAAATCTCAACCTTGCTTTTGTCAGATGTAACTTTTTTTGCAACCTGATTCTTATTTTGCTTTTTCCATTATAGACAGGACTACAAGTACCAGAAAGCAATGCATCAACTACTCACACCTGAAATAGAACAAGCATTTACAATGCAAAAGGTCTCGCACTGACATTATTTTGAGCTATTGACAGTGTAAACAACTTTTTTTTTCTTTTGTAAAACATAAATAAAAGGCAATGTAATTTAAAAAGCCAATAGCTAAAAGTTTTGTAAATGCAAAACCTATTGCATTGCACTTACACGAGTGTGAGATATTGTAAATGGTAATGGCTTATATTAATGTGATGAACACCGGCACAGCAAAGAGAAGGGGGGGGGCATACACTACTCACAGAAATAAAATGCTTGTTACTACAGTGAAACTGTGTATTTAAAACCCCTTTAAATATTAGTATTTACCCAGTAATTGCATGTGTATAAACCCCTTTAAATGCCAGTTTTACTCCAGTGACTAGCTGACTCGCGTTGTGGCGTAGGCAGACGTTTTATTTGTATTTGGGGATGGATACATTAAGCATGATTTGCAGAGGAGAGAGTAGCATTAAATACGGGATATATACGGTTTGAAATCAGGGAGTTGGTGCAGAAACCGAGAATCAGAAAGGTAGAAAGGTGTCAAGGTGCTGCAGGAGAGAGGCACGTCAGGACAATCTAATCGCATTTGCCATGTGTGATCTGCCCCCGGGCTCGGGGGTGAGGGACCGGCTCTCAGCGGGTGGCATTTCAACCCATTCTGATTGAGACCCTCCACGGCTCAGCCTCCAGGTGTAATAGGGAGCATCGCAGCCACAGCAGCACAGGGGGATAGAGGAAGTAGGCACCATGATTTAAAGATGTGCTGGGATTTTAAAGGCCAATTGTTTATTCTGTAGATTGGCCCCCAAGAGTGTAAATCCCGGGTGTCCGCTTTACCTCTCTCTCCTCAAATCTGGAAGTTTGAACTTTGTGAACCCTCTATATGAGAACAGCTGTGTCTGAGGGAAGCGCACCCCCTACAGCTGTAGGGGTGGGGAGGAAGGCATATGGGCAGTTATGCAGCACTCCTGTTTAAGGTAAGTCCCGTTTAGTGTGATGCCCCCTCCCCTGTCTTTAGAGGAAAGCTCGTATTTCATCCCCAAGCGCCACTCAGCACATGTATCCCTTTGCGCCCCTCCTTCTCCCTCCAACACACAATGACCACCTCTTGAGCACAACCCTCCCAGGACAGGCAGCCCTGATCCTGAAAACTGTGCACACCACAGGGCGCATGGAAAGCCCAAGGCATTCCCCCTCTGAGAGCGAGGGGCCAAAATATCGATGAAGAAGCTCAGCCGTAAATTCAGCAGCCTCGTTTGCATGCATTAATCCGGTCAGGGATTTTTCACTCAATCTGGGTAGCCTGCGAAACCGCGTGTCTTGTGTCCGAGTGTGGAAAGGGGATGCATACATCCAAGGGTGTGGGGAACGACGATCTCTTCGAGTGTTGGGGAGAGTAAGTGCGTCAGGCACAAAATCATTGCAAAGCGCATAACGGGCGCATGTTAAAACGAAGTAGCGCACTAGTGGGGAGCCAGGCAACTAGTCAGGGCTTGTGTCATACGTGCAAAGCAGCTAAACATTGGCATCATTGTAAAATAAGGGGTTTACCCGTAAAAACCGCTTCCATAAAGTGAGGTGCCCTGCAGTCCGCACTGTAATACAGCTTGCCCTCAAGCTGCACAGAGCACTCCTGCAACCGCATAGTGGGCTAGATGTGAGCGGCGGACAGGCACGCGCTTCCAAGTAAACAAAAAAATAAAATAAACGCGTGGTGTCCCTGAAGTGGACGAAAAGTGCAATGTAGAACATGCTATAAAAACTAAAGCAAACCGGGTGCGGTGCTGATAGACATGAGCTTTGTGAACTCTGCCTGAACCTTGATGCAAGGTAAATGAGGCGGAAACGTGATCTGTTACGACACGCCTCCTTCAGATAAGAAATACCTTCACGGAAGCTGTGAAGCAAGCGACCCAGTCAGTATGGGCCAGACGAAAAGGAGAAAGAGCGGTATCCAAGAAGCATCCTTTTCAATGGGAAGCCAGCGTTTAGCATAAATGCTGACACGACCCAATGAAAATGATGGGCGGGGCTTCAAGTCCCCTTCTGAAATCTCCTCGATCACAATTGCCCTCACAGAGCGAACAGCGCATGCGCGCAGCAACGCAAGGCGAGACCTACAAATGGGAGGTAACTGTGTAGGGTCTAATGGATGATTTCTTGTACACATACAGCATGAAAGCCTTGTCCTTCATTGCTTTCCTAAAGTAGGTTTGTATTTTCATACTGGAATAACAGGAACGTTCAGCAACATTGCAAATTTAGTTTTCAAACTAAAATCTCTCTCTCATGTACAAGGGAGTCTGTGATACCAAAGCATTGTCTATGGGCCTGCGAGGAAGCGGACCAACACATGATTTTATTGGGCAGATTATGAAAATGCCAGGTGGCTGTAAGGGAATTATTACTGAAAAAAGGAGTCGAAAAGGTTTCACTGAATTGGGGTTTAGCACATTTTTAAAAGCCATTTTGAGTTTGCAAACCCTATAATTTTGTGAATCGCAAGAACTGGGAACCCAAACTTTTTGGGTTTTTAGGGTCTATGTTAGGTAAGGAATTAATTTATATTCAAGTGGTATGTTGCGGTTAAAGAGGTAATGTGTTTTAAATTGGACTTTTTTAAAATCTTTTTTTCAGTAAAATATTTACTTTTCTGTTTTGTGTACCTGAATACAAAATACAATAAATAGAAGTTAGGTCTGCTAGTTTCACTATAGGCAATCCCATATCTAGTTAATAATTCATCCAACAAATATATATATTTACAGGATTTATTTAAATTTGGAGACATGTGGTTGGGACACAATCAGCATATCTTGCAAAGAGGTGGGGGGCCTCAAGTTTTGTCCACTGGGTACCCAAGTAGAAATTCAGTGTGTTTAGCCACTGTAGCGGCCAAAAAAGGGGTCCATTGATAGCAGTAATTTGTGGTCCTTACCATAAAGGCCTTAAAAAGTCTGGTAAACAAGGCAGGTGGGTGGAAGGGGCCCTCTGGAACCACTAAAAAAAGGCTCCAGAGTTAGATCCCAGAATACACAATGCCATGTAAGCCGTTGAAAGGGCTCAGAAAGTCGTTAAGCAGAGTCGTTGGAAAGCCCAGGATCCAGCTTTGGTGAAACCAGCTGTAAAGCCATACAGGGCATGTCAGGACACAGTTCATCTAAGGTGCAGACAACTGTCAAATAATCAATTATGAGCACTGGGTGAAAGCAAACTCCATGGGTGTTGCAGATAAAAATCGGATAGGCACCAGTGAACAATGTACCAGGTTAAAGCAAGTACTATGGAATGTCACACAGGCAGTGCGAACACTGGGTGAAAGTAAGCACCATAGGAGATGAAGACTAATGTCACATACACTGCATTGAACATTGGTTGAAACAAAGCTGAAGATGCAGACTCAGGCCCAGTAGTCTATCAAGAACACCTGGTGAAAGGAAGCACCACAGGTGTTATGGACAAATGCACAATAGTATCAATGAATATCAATAAAAACAAGCAAAATGGGTGGTGCAGCAAATGTTAGCTAGGCACAGGTTAACAGTGAACTGAGAAAAAGAAATCACTGGAGCAGTGCAGGTGAAAGGTTGTGAATTTTTGACCAGGATCAAGAGCAAAGTCAACAAAGGCCCTCTGGAGTGTCCCAAAGCACGACAACTACCTTTCCTGTAATGGGCCTAGAGAAATTATTAGAATTCCAACCATGCAACACTTTAGGAACGCGAATAACAAGTTACTTACTTTCTGTAATGCATTATCTGGTAGGGACAGGATCTAGCCACAGATTCCTTACCTTTGAATTACCCAGGTCTCAGACTGGATGCGATAGATCTTTGCCAGAGCAGTAACCCTGCGAACTGATTGGTGGCGTGGAGCAGCTCCATGCAGCATCTGCGTAACCTATATAGGCACCACGTCAGCACGTTGACATCATTTACTTTTCACTCCAGGAGCGTGGAGCCATGAAATGCACTGACACTGGGTGTCCAAACTAGGGCCCAAAGAGGGATCAGCTCTGACCCTAGAAACTTGTCCACAAAGCAGGGAGGATGAGTGGGTCAGTAAGGAACCTGTGGCTAGATCCTGCCTCTACCACATAATGCATTACCAAAGGTAAGTAACTTGTTCATGTGATAAGAGACATCTAGCTGCAGATTCCTTTTCTTTGACTAGATACCCAAAACAATACCATCCTGGTAGTGGGCTGCAGATACATTCTAAGCTAAAAAGTCCTGCAGGACCAAATGGGTGAAGTGCCCGTTCCTGTGGACCGGACTGTCCATGCAGTAGCGTTTGGTAACCGTGTGCAGGGACTTCCACGTTGCTGCTTGGCAGATATCCAAGACTGGGACTCAATGTGATAATACAGTGGTAGCAGCCTTAGCCCAGCCCTCAGGGGGCTGCTTCTTGGCCAGTGCATAGCAGGTGCTAATACAGAGAACGTCCTAGCGCAAAATGGTTAGTTTTTGTACCGCCCAACGCTTCTTCGCTCCAACATACCCCACGAAAAGTTGGACATCCACTCAGAACTCGTGGGTGGTCAAGGTAGAACGACAACGCTCTTTATTGGGTCCAGACTTCTTTTTTTGAGGGATGTGGAGGTGTGTAGAAAGTGGGCATGGTGACGGTTTGGCCCACATGGAATGGTGTTACCACTTTCAGCAGGAAAGAGGTCCCATTAAGAAGCACCAGTTTGTCTGAAAACACAGTAATGGAGGCTTGGATGATAAAACCTGCCCTATCTCAGCGATATGGCAGAGGTGGGGTCTGAGGGAGTTGTAGTTGGAATGGATAATAGGCCCGTGGAAATTCACCAACAGTTCGCCTCAATATTGTTAGAGGTCTTTTTTCCACTTCAGGTATGTAAAGAAAATTCGCCTAAGACCCATTCCTGGTATACTGCTGAATGCCGTAAGCTGAAAGGAGAGCTGGTTAAAGCAGTTAAAGCAAAAAATAAACTCCGAATTAAGTCGTTAAGGGTGCTGTATAAGCAAGTCCTTGAAAGGGAAAGAAAGTCGTGGGAGGAGGGAAAATGGGTAAATTTGAGGGAGGCACTACAACGCAGAGATCTCAAATCGTTTTGGGCAATTGTTAGTACTGAGGGCAGGGGTGGGAGAAATGTTGTAAGTCCTAATATAGCCCCAACATTATGGGAAGAACATATTGGTAGCCTATATGCTCAACCAAGCAGTGGCGACTCCGGTTTGGAGTCCCAGAGCCTCCTACATGAGTATCAATAAGAGGGGGCTCAGGAGATATCGATTCTGGAGGTGGAGATTGCCATTGCTAGGTTACCACCCAACAAAGCACCAGGGCGTGACAAAATCCCTGGTGATTTGTTTCGGTCCGAACCTAAAATATGGGCCCCTTATTTCTGCGTTCTGTTCAACAAAATATTAATGGGACAGGTCCGCCCGAGACTTGGAGGGGGGCTGAGATAGTCCCCATTTTTAAAAAAGGTTGTCCCTTGCAACCCTCGAACTACAGGCCCATTAGCCTTATAGACATCCCGCAGAAGGTATTCGGGAGGATACTCCTGGACAGGATCCAGCAATGGGAAGAGGAAAACCTGATTTTAAGCAATTTACAAGCTGGCTTTAGATCTGGCATCTCCACTATTGACCAGATCTTCCGGTTACAAGTCCTTTTCTGGAAAACAGTGAGCGTGGAGGATGGCAGTCTCTACCTCATCTTTGTGGACCTACGGGCCGCGTTTGATCTGGTCCCTAGGGACAAGCTTTGGAGAGTCCTCCATGATCTTGGAATGCCCCACTACCTGCTGGAAGTACTGATCAAGCTCCATTCCCGAAATTTCGCCCAGGTTAGATGTGGAAAAATGGGAGAATTGTCAGCACGTTTCCCAGTTCAAAGGGGTGTACGTCAGGGGTGCGTGCTGGCTCCTACTCTCTTTTGCCTGTACATAAATGGGCTTGTTAAACATCTCCTAGCCATAAAGGATACAGATGCCCCAAAACTAGCTACAGGAAGAGTGCCCGCACTAATGTTTGCGGATGACACTCTACTGTTGTCACGAACAGCTACCGGCATCCAACGTATCCTTGATGGATTCGCTGATTTCTGTGTTCAAAGTGGACTAGAAATCAATTTGGCTAAAACAAAATTCAGGATTTTTGGTCCACCAAGGCAAATGCGACCAAATCCTACTCTGAATGGCATACCTCTTGAGAGAGTCAAGACGTTTGATTATCTAGGTATAACTCTCAAGGAAGACCTGGGCTGGGATGCACAACTAACTAAATCCTCATGGAAATTGACGCAGACTGTTGGTGGGTTATCTAAAAAGTTTAGAACATCCACATTTAAGCCGGTTGCCCAATTATTGAGATATACAGGGTTCAAGCTAGAGCAGCCGCATTATATAGGGCGGAATTATGGAGACATTGTAGACCAAAAAGTCTGGGAAGGGTTGAACACACATTTATGAGAGAGTTGTTTGCCCTACCCGTTAGTACCCCATTGGTCCCACTCAGATTTGACCTTGGTCTGCTCCCAGTGGAAGAGGAGGTTGCCTTGAGACCTTTAAGCTATTGGAGAAGACTCTGGTTTGTCCCAGAACTCGCCCCGTACCGTGCAGAGTTCAAGGAGGTATGGGGGACTCTTAAGGTAAAAAAAAAACAGCACTTGACGGTAGACTCAATGGCGGAATACCAGGCGAGAGGAATCTCCGACCATTCACCACTGTTAGTGAGAATGGGACACAATCAGGGTGCGGATGTGGCCTCCTGGCGCCTTGCCGCCTGGGATCTCCAAAAAGCACCGACACAGAGAGGGGTGAGAGCAGATGTAAGGGTCTTCATTGCCAAAAACGAAGGGTCAGTTGACTCAGGGGTGACCCTCTGGGAAGCCCTGAAGCCTGTGATGCGGGACAGAATACAAAATAGGTTGGGAGAGGAACAGCGAAAACTTCAGGGGGAAGTAGCAGAAATAGAACAAACTATTTTGGACCTGGAGAGAGAACTTCTGAGTTCTAGGAATGCCGGGACTCTTCGGAGACTGGTTGACAAACAGAAGCAGTTTAGAGAACTGGTGACAGAGGAGGCCAAGACTCAACACCTGCCCACCCTCCACCGCCTCTATGATTTAGGTGATAAATCGGGCAAACTCCTGGCGTGGCTAAGTAGAAAGGAACGGGCAGATAGATGGGTAGACCGGGTTAGAGACTCGGAAGGGGCTCTTGTTAGCACGGATGCGCACATTGCTGAGACCTTTGCTACGCATTACGAGAACTTCTACACCGCCAGAGACCTAGGGACTTGCGAGGAGGCCTTACATTATATGGAACGGGTTGACCTTCCATCGCTGGATCCTGATGCCCTCAAGACACTAGAGGCTGACTTCACTGTAGACGACATTTATGAGGCCATTACTAGACTAAGACCAGGGAAAGCCCCGGGACCAAATGGCTTCCCGGCAGAATTTTTCAAGTGTACGGCCGATCTTCTGGCTCCCCACTTGAGGAACCTCTTCACCGGGGCATATTGGGAGGGGAGGCTCCCGCCAGACCTCTCCATGGCAACGATCATTCCGATATACAAGGAGGGCAAACCTCGTGAGGACTGTGCGTCCTATCGCCCCATTTCCCTCCTGAACACAGAGGCGAAACTCCTTGCAACTATCTTGGCGCTACGACTGAGGTCGGTGAATCCAGACCTCATACACTTGGACCAAACCGGTTTTCTGCCAGAAAGGGCCACCAAGCTGAACCTTCGACGCACCCACAATTGGCTGCAGGAGGTGCGGGACAGGGGCGCCACACTGGTTTCTCTCCCAGGACGCTGAGAAAGCCTTTGACGCCGTTCCTGGAGGGTGTAATGCATAAATTCGGCTTTGGTCCTAAATTTCGGACTTGGGTCCGGCTCCTCTATACCGCACCACGAGCTAGGGTGAGAGTAAATGGTAGACTGTCCCGCGAATTTCAGATTCAGAGGGGGACCTGACAGGGATGCCCTCTGTCCCCCCTCCTCTTCACACTAACCATTGAAGTGCTAGCGGCCAGGGTTCGACAAAACCCACGGATTACTGGATTCAGCAGAGCAGATACGGACCCTGCACAAGAGAAGCTATCCCTCTATGCGGATGATGTGCTTATGTACATTACCGACCCGGAAGCCACTGTACCGGAGCTCTTCCTGGAATTGGAACGCTATGGTGGACACTCCGGGTACAAAATAAACTGGCATAAATCGGTCTTGTATGACCCACGGGGCAGGGAAACCTGGACGACATTGCCAGGGCAACTAATTAAGACTACGGAAGGCTTTCAGTACCTCGGGATTTACATCACCCTTGACAGGAAACTCTCCCTGCAGAAAAACCTAGAAAGGATCATGCTGAATTCGATAGCGGACATGGACCGCTGGAGACAGCTGCCGCTTACACTCTTAGGCCGAGCGGCGATGTATAAGATGATCATCCTCCCCAAATACTTATACGCCTTGCAGAATGAATATTACCCGCTACTGGAAACACTGCTGCCTAAAATTCATTCAGATCTCAGGGCTTTTCTCTGGCTAGGTAAACAACCTAGAATAGCTCTAAATACCCTCCAGAGACACCAATACAGCGGAGGAATCTCGTTACCTAATCTGGAGGCCTACTACTGGGCGGAACACATGACCCCAATAAACGAATGGCTACATACCCAGGCAGACCACCCCACATATGCCCTAGAACGACACAAACTGTCCCCGCACAATATACTGCACTATCTAAACGGGGTTCTGGGAGGGGGCAGCTTCTCCCTGCGACTCTTATTACATTGCTTGCTTGGAACAAGGCCACGAAACGAACTGGCTGGGAGAGGAAGCCCACCCGGCAGACGCCTATATGGCACTGCAAATGGCTGAACGAACTTTATAAACTTAAGGGATTTAAACGGTGGATTGACATTGGAATCTCCACCATTGGAGATGTGGTCGCCAGGGGGGAATTAAAATCCTTCCTGACTCTAAAATAGGAGTTTCGGCTTCAACACACACAGATATACAAATACATACAGTTGCGTCATGCTTGGCGGACTCAAAACATACACCTACCTGGGCTCTTAGAATATGCATCACTAGAGGGTCGGCTCCTACAGGAACAGATCCAGGGGAAGGCAGTCTCACTCACCTATAAAACCTTAACCAACAATATGCTGGGAGATCTGGCGAAACTTAGAGACACATGGGAAGGGGAAGTGGGAGAACTGGATGACCTAGACTGGGACATAGTATTGATGCACCCTAGGGAGGTGGCGATCAAGTCTAGGCTGCGTCTCATTCAACATAATGTACTACACAGGACTTACTATGACAGGGTGAGACTCCAGAGAATGGGGAAAATAGACGACGCCACATGCCTACGCTGCCATAGAGACAGAGGAGACTTTTATCACATACTGTGGGCATGTGACGTGATTCAAAACTACTGGAACCACATATTTGTGGAGTTGAGAGAGGTATTGGAGGTCCCACTTATCCAGGAGCCCAAGCTGGCCCTTCTGGGAATGACTAACGACGTGGACCTTCCTCGCCCTCTCCTAACCTTCCTGATTCTGGCCCTGGTGGTGGCCTAAAGGGATATAGCAAAGTACTGGGGGTCGCCGACTCCGCCAGAACTGGAGGAATGGAGACGAGGATTAGATCTCTATATGGCTGCCGAAAGAGTGACCTATAAAGCTAGAGGGTGTCCTAGGAAGTTCCGTAAGGTCTGGGCCAGGTGGCGCCATTATCATGGTCTGGATGGGGGGCTGGGAAGGAGGTGAGCTCAGCATTAGGATGCAAACCTGCTTACACGTCTTAAGGATGTCTTGGGAGGGGACGCTAAGATCTCTGCATATCGAATATACGGACTTTGGACAAATGGGATATGAAACGTACCAGCAAAGTTGGATTGTGGAAGGGTGGGAGAGGGAGTAGGGGGTTGTGCACAAAGAATTACATGACTGTACTGTGGAGTTATAACCAAAATGCAAATAATGTTTTTTTTTTTTTAAAAGAATGGGTAGTTTGCCACTAAGGTAAGCATGGGTGAATTTTGCGAATCTCGCGTTCGCGAATTTTGCGGATTTGCGAACTCGCAATCCGCAAAATCCGCAAATTCTCGCGAATTTGCGGATTTTTTTTTTTGTGTTTGCGCGGGTTTCTGCCAGTTCGCAAGGGTTTTGTACACTTTCGCAAATTGCGAACTTACCTGTCGGGTCGCAAGTTTCGCGAACTTGTTGTTTCTACGTGTCCAGCCTGTTTGGGACACTCTTCTTCATCACTGCCACTCTCTGTCAACACTGCCACTCTCTGACTACTCATGCCACCCTCTGGCCCACCCATGCCACCCTCTGTTTCATCACCACACCCTCTGGTTGTCCAGTGTACATTATTTTCGGCAAAGCAAAGCACACCTTCCCTGCCTCAAGTGACCTGAATTAATTTGGGGCTGATTAATGTGTCACAGAATATTTTTTTAGCTGGCACCTGCTTCCTTAGTGCGCCCTGATTAGTGATCTTTTGCACTTGCTAAGTGCTTTCATTGTTGCAAAATTAGTTACAACACCTGCCCTGCCCCAACTGACAATAATGAATTAGGGGCTGATTAATGGATTTTAACTTCCAGCCTGGCTCCTGCTTGTCTCCCTTAGCTGTAATTCAGGACCTTTGTGGCATATGTGTAACTATTCTGAGGTTCAGAGCAGGGTCACATAATAGTTGCAACTGGCAACTGAACTCTGGAGGGGCCCCTCAGGAAGCACTACAGGAAATGGCTACTAATGATGAGCCTGAACTTTTGAACCTGGTAAGTAGTTTCAGTTTTGCTAAGATCGTATTTCTGCAATTTAGCACTTATTCGCGGGGCGCGAAGTTGTACTGGGAAGCCGCGAACTCACGCGAACAGTGCGAGCAGTGCGAGCAAAATCCGCTGCTCGCGGATTTGCGGATTTTGCGGGAGATTCGCGAATCTCGCGGATTGCGAATTTCCCGAAAATCCGCAAAATCCGCGAGCGAAACGGATTTTCCGCCCATGCTTACACTAAGGTCACTAGCATGTAAATGGGATGTAGACAAATGTACAGAGTGCCCGGTGTGTGAATATCCACTAGAAAACGAGAGTCATGTATTTTTCTTTTGTCCAGGATATGTGCTGTCTCGAAAGAGGTGGATTAAACCCATTTGTAGGAATTTGGGGTTTCGTGAATGTGAACATGCACTTAGAGCACTTAAATGTGACACCCACCCACCGGTTGTTTTTGCCGTTTCCCGTTTTTTAAATAGCATGTGGATCAAGCGCAGATCTTTTATAATGACTTAATCCCAGATTCAAGCTTTTTAATAGTTACTTTTGAATCACTTGATAACTATTCAGTCGGTTTAATTCTTATCTTTTAACTATGACCATTTTTTATGTAAATTATGTGTATATATATGAAATGTCTTCTTAACCTATTTACTGAAAGGATTTTATTGTTTACTTCGTATTTTACTATGTAATTTTATGGCCCTTTGTGGTCGAAATAAAGTTATCAATGATGATGATAAAACCTGCAGCTCACTCACCCTCCGGTCATATGTTGTTGCCACAAGGAAGGCTGTCTTGATAGTGAGCAACCGGTGGGACAATTATGAAGACGCTTGAAAGGAGCACGCATTAAGAAAGTAAGAACTATATTAAGATCTGACTGAGGCATAATGTATTGAGAAGGAGGAAACCTATTTCCTATAGGGGACTTGAATCAAGAGGGGTGGTCAGGCAGTCACAAAAAGGCAGACAGAGCAGAAAGGTAACCCTTTAGAGTGCCCAGAGCAGAGGCAATGGTGAAAATAAAAAGAAGGATATCAGAAAGGGTAGCAGAAAGAGGGTCAATAGACTTTTCTGTACCATAGAATATAAATTTGTTTCACTGGCAGGTGTACACCGTCTTGGTAGAGGGACGCATGGCTGCCAAGAATAACGTTACAGACTTAGGGAGGAAAGTTGAAATCTGTCAATGGTCGCCACTTAATCTCCACGCAATAAGGCATAGAGTTGGCAGGTTCGGGAGGAGGGACCTCCCTTGATGCTGCCACAGAAGATCCTCCAGAAGGGGCAGCCTGATTGGAGGATCGGTGATCATGCCGAGAAGCTTGGGATACCATACTCTCTGTGCCTAGTCTGGAGCCACATGGATGACTTGGCCTGGGCTTCCAGATCTTCTTAAGAACTCTGGGCAGAGGTGGTATGGGTCGAAAGGAGTACAGGAGGCCTGAGCTCCACTCGATGAAAAGCATCTCCGAACGAGAGCCACCTTGCAAACTCCAGCATGCAAAACTGCTGACATTACGCATTCTAGTGTAGGTGAACAGATCTAACCAAATCTCTCCCCACTGCTTAAAGAGACCTTGTGCCACCTCCGAATGGAGAAGCCATTTATGATCTGCTAGGCATCAACACCCAGGTTAGTCTTCCCTGGCATTCAGTGGACCTGCTAGGTGTTCAACCACCAGGGTTATGCTCTGCAGTTCCAGACATTTCCAGAGACACAGGGCCTCTTGACAAAGGGTCCAGGACGCCACTCGCCCGGTATGTTGCAGTACCACATGGCCGTGGTGTTGTCCGTGAACACCTGCACCAACCTTCCCTTGATGGAGGGTAGAAAGGCTTTCAATGCCAGTCAGATCACTTAGAGCTCCAGCATGCTTATGTAGAGTCTGGATTCCGGAGACCAGAGTCCTCTGATCTCCACCTTTCCCAGATGGTTACCCCGCCATCCCAGCACTGACGCATTGGTGACTACTGTGAGATCTGGTTGGAGAAGGGTGAGGGGTCTGCCAGATGGTTACCCGCCATCCCAGCACTGACGCATTAGTGACTACTGTGAGATCTGGTTGGAGAAGGGTGAGGGGTCTGCCTCTGACCCAATCATGGTTCGTAAGCCACCAATTTAGGGCTTTTCTCAGTTCCATCTAAGATCTGGATCATGTCGGAGTGTTTCTGCTGGTGCTGTGCCCACTGGAACTTCAGGTCCAACATACACCTCTGACATGTGTCACAGGCAGGATGCCGGAGGCCATGAGGCCCAGCAGCCGCAAAGTAATTCTCACTGAAATTCAAGTCAAGTCAAGTCAAGTCAGAGAATTTATATAGCGCACTACATACCCAGAGGGTCTCAAGGCGCTAAGGAGGGGGGGGAGGATTACTTGTCAAATATCCACGTTTTAAGTTGCTTTCTGAAAGCTAGGTGGTTCTGGGTAAGGCGAAGGTGAGTGGGGAGTGAGTTCCATGTTTTAGCAGCCAGGTAAGAGAAGGATCTGCCTCCCATGGTGGTCTTGTTGATGCGAGGTACGGTGGCGAGGGCTTGGCTGGAGGAACGTAGTTGGCGGGAGGGGGTGTAGAAGGACAGTCTTGAGTTGAGGCATTCTGGTCCGATGTCGTAGAGTGATTTGTGTGCGTGGGTTAGCAGTCGGAAAGTGATTCTCTTATTGACGGGTAGCCAGTGGAGGTCTTTCAGGTGACCAGAGATGTGTTCGTTGCGTGGGATGTCTAATATGATTCTGGCTGAGGCGTTTTGGATTCGTTGGAGTTTCTTTTGGAGTTTAGCGGTAGTGCCTGCGTAGAGGGTGTTTCCGTAGTCCAGTCGGCTCGTGACTAGAGCATGGGTGACTGTTTTCCTGGTTTCGGTGGGGATCCATCGAAATGTTTTTTTGAGCATGCGAAGAATGTTGAAGCAAGATGAGGATACGGCGCTGACTTGTCTGTTCATTGAAAGTGAAGAATCCAGGATAACGCCTAGGTTCCGTGCGTGGTCTGTCGGGATGGGTGCTTTTCCAAGGGCTTCCGGCCACCAAGAGTCGTCCCATGCAGAGGGGGATGTACCTAGGATGAGGACTTCTGTTTTATCTGAGTTCAGTTTCAGACGGCTGTGTTTCATCCATTCAGCAACTTCTTTCATTCCTTCGTGTAGGTTAGTTTTGGCGGTGCTGGGGTCTTTGGTGAGAGAAAGGATCAGTTGAGTGTCATCCGCGTAAGAGATGATGTTGAGGTTGTGTTGGCGGGCAATGGTCGCGAGGGGGCTCATGTATACGTTGAAGAGGGTGGGGCTGAGAGAGGATCCTTGTGGTACGCCACAGATTACTTCGGTGGCCTCGGACTTGAATGGTGGAAGGCGGACTCTCTGGGTTCTTCCGGTGAGGAACGAAGTGATCCATTCAAGTGCTTTTCCATGTATTCCGATGTTGGTGAGGCGTTGTAAAAGGGTGCTGTGGCAGACTGTGTCGAATGCTGCAGAGAGGTCGAGGAGGATGAGGGCGACTGTGTCTCCATTGTCCAGTAGAGTTCGAATGTCGTCTGTTGCTGCGATGAGGGCGGTCTCAGTGCTGTGTTTTGCTCGGAAGCCAGATTGTGAGGAGTCGAGGGATTTGTTGGCTTCGAGGAAAGCGGCGAGCTGGTTGTTGACAGCTTTCTCGATTACTTTGGCCGGGAATGGAAGGAGCGAGATGGGGCGGTAATTTTTGAGTTCGGTGGGGTCCGCTGTGGGTTTTTTCAGAAGGGCGGTGAGTTCAGCGTGTTTCCAGTTTTCAGGAAAGGTGGCGGAGTTGAAGGAGCAGTTGATGACGTCTCGGAGGTGCGTGCTATGACGGAGTCTGCTTTGTTGAAGATGTGGTGAGGGCATGGGTCTGTGGGGGATCCTGAGTGGATGGAGTTCATTAGGCGGATGGTGTCCTCAGTGGAGATTGGGTTCCAGTCGTTAAGGGTGTTCGCGGGGGGAGAGTGTTCAGCATGTGGTTGGGTGGGTTGGGCTCCGGGTTGGTTGTCGAAGCTGTTGTGGATGTCTGCAATCTTGTTGTGGAAGAATGAGGCTAGGGAGTCGCAGAGGGCTTGAGAGGGGGTGATGTCGTTGGAGTTGGCCGAGGGATTGGAAAACTCCTTGACGATGTTGAAAAGTTCCTTGCTGTTGTGGGCGTTGTTGTCAAGTCGATCCTTGAATGCTGTTTTCTTGGCCTTTCGGATTAGTTGGTGGTGAGTGCGGGTGGCGTTTTTGAAGGCGTCCTTGGTGCTGGTGGTTGGGTCTTTTTTCCACGCTTTTTCAAGGGTGCGGCAGAGTTTCTTGGACTTCTTAAGATCATCGTTGAACCATGAGGCCTTCTTGTTGCCAGGTTTGCTTTGACGTTTTTTCAGTGGTGCTAAGGTGTCGGCGGTGTTGGATAACCATAGGGTGAAGTTGGCGGCGGCTAGGTTTGGGTCCGAGGAGTGGGCTGGGGTGTTTAGAAGGAGCGATGAGGAGATCTGGTCGGTGGTGATTTTGTTCCAGTTTCTTTGCAGAGTCGGTTGGAGGTGGTTGGTGGGTTTGGGCTTGTTGTAGGTGAAGTGAACGCAGCTGTGGTCAGTCCAGAGGAGATCTGTAGTGTGGCTGAAGGAGATATGATTGCTGGAGGTGAAGATGGGGTCGAGTGTGTGACCTGCGATGTGGGTGGGGGAAGTGACCAGTTGTTTAAGTCCGAGGTTGGCGAGGTTGTCCAGGAGGGTGGTGGTGTTGCGGTCGTTGATCTTTTCAAGGTGAAAGTTGAGGTCTCCCAGAAGGATGTATTCTTTGGAGGGGAGCGCGTGTGGAGTGATGAAGTCCGTGATGTCTTCACTGA
Organism: Lissotriton vulgaris; assembly: GCF_964263255.1. Taxonomy (NCBI): domain Eukaryota; kingdom Metazoa; phylum Chordata; class Amphibia; order Caudata; family Salamandridae; genus Lissotriton; species Lissotriton vulgaris. The sequence continues at coordinate 1,019,102,078 of NC_141685.1, forward strand.
ATTTTGCGCGGGGTCCTGGTGGTCTGTAGAGGAGGGTGCCTCTGAGTGTGGTTTTGGGGTCGATGTGGATCTGGAAGTGAAGGTGTTCAGAGTTGGCGAGGTTGGCGTCAGAGCTGGTGGAGATGCGGATTGATTTCTTATGGACGATAGCGATTCCTCCTCCTGTGTGGCTGGTACGGTCTTTGCGAGTGATCTTATAGTCTTCAGGGATGGCAATGGTGATGTCTGGGGCGGAGGAAGCGTTCATCCATGTTTCCGTTAGGAAGGCGACGTCCGGGGAGGTGGTGTCTAGTAGATTCCATAGGTCAATGGCGTGTCTGTGGACAGATCGGGTGTTGAGAAGGATGCATTGTAGGTGGTTGGGGTCGGGAATCTGTGGTGTTGTTGTAGCGGAGATGTTGTCGGTGCCGATGAATTTGCAGGAGTAGCAAGAGAAAGGTCCATGGGTGTGTCCAGGAGCGGCTTGGACTGTTGGGGGCGCGACCGGGGTTAAGGGCTAGGAGGGTGGCGGCATCGTAGGTAATGCGGGGGGGCAGGGAGGGACGGGGGCCAGGGGGTATGGCGCGGTCCAGGCGCGGACGGGCGTAGACGGGCTTACCTTTGGCGCACCTTCGGCGCGGCTGGGGCGCGGTCGCTGCGCGTGAACGCTGCGCGCGGGAAGAACTGTCATATATGGAGAGTGGAGGGGGAGGGGCGAGGGCGGCTCAGCTGGGAGGCGGGTCGGGCACACGAGGACGACAACAAACAAACAAAATGGAGGCGGGGGAGGAGCAGAGCGGAGCGCTATTGGTAAATGCGCAAACAATGTAAGGAAAGTACAAAATTGAAGGCTAGAGCGCTAATTCCACAAAGCACTAAGCAAAGCACACAGCAGGCGATGAACAAATGTAACTTTGAAAGCGATTATTCAGCAGACCAGCGCTACGATATTTGAAAGCTAGAGCGCTAATTCCACAAGCACTAAGCAAAGCACACAGCAGGCGATAAACAAATGTAACTTTGAAAGCGATTATTCAGCAGAGCAGCGCTACGATACCAGGCTTCAGCCAGGGACACAGGGAGCGACCACTCAGTCCGTGAGGAGGAGCGAGTTCAAGAGGAGCAAATTCAAGATAGAAGCTGAAATATCAGTATCATAGCCTGAATATCCCAGACTCCCTGTTTGTAAGGATAAGCCCGAAACTGCACTGTATCCAGAACAGCTCTGATGAAAGGGAACATCTGAGAGGGAGTCAGGTGTGACTTTGGCACGCTGATAGTGAACCCCAGCAAATGCAGGATGTCCTCCATAGTTTGGAGGTGGGTGACAGCCTGGGGTGAGCCCGCCTTCAGCATCCACTCGTCAAGCTAGGGGAAGACTGTCACCCCCTGAACTGCGGAGATAAGCTGTGACCACCACCATCACCTTGGTGAACAACTACATGGCACTGATACAGCCAAAAGGAAGCATGATGAATTGAAAATGCTTGATGTCTACCATAAACCACAGGTAACGCCGATTGGCAGGCAGGACAGGGATATAGATATGTAAATAGGAGTCCTGCAAGTCCAACGCTACCATCCAATCCCCTAGGTCCAGGGCAGATAAAACTTGAGCCAATGTCAGCATCTTGAACTTCTTCCTGAGGAAGAGGTTAAGGGTTCCCAGATCTAAGATAGGGCACAGCCCTTTGTTCTTTTTGAGAATCAGAAAGTAGCAGGAATATTAACCACTACCCAATTCTGACACAGGAATACTCTATGGCTCCCTTGTCCGAGAGAGCCGTGACTTCCTCATGGAGCAAGGAAAAATTATCCTCTCTCAGCCAGTCGTGAGATGGGGGCATGGGAGGATTTGAAGGGGAGTAGCCATTCCAAATGATCTGTAAAAGCCACCTGTCCGAAGTTATGGACTGCCAGCTGAGGAGATGATGGGAAATTCTGCCACCAGCTGGACGCCCATTATCTTGTAGGGCAAGTTTAGGAGGACTTGGAGGCTACAGAGGTAACTGAGAGGCCCAATGACTTGGCTGTAGCCCGCGAGTCCTTAAAGCGCACCAGCGCAGAGTCTGCTTTGTCCCAGAAGAGACGGTTGCCATCATAGGGCATGTTCAAGAGGGAAACCTGGATGTCCCCTGAAAAGCCAGATGTTCTCAGCCTGGCGTAGCCTCTAAGTTCCACAGTCATCGAAACTGCTCTGCCCAACTAGTCAGTCGTATCCAAACCGCACCTAATGGTGAACTTCGCTGCCTCTCTCCTATCCTCGACCTCTTTGGAGAGAACAGCCTGGGCCTCCTCCAGGACCTGTGGCAGCAATTGCGCAACTGTGTCCTAAAGAGTGTGGGAATAACAGCCCAATAAGCATGCAGTGTTCACCGACCGCAATGCAAGTCTGTTGGAAGAAAACATCTGCTTTCCCAAGCTATACAGACTCTTGGATTACTTGTCCGGGGTGAAGCAGGGAATGCGCCATGGGATGTAGAGACTTGGACCACCAAGCTCTCAGGGTGGGTTGTTGGGTGAAGAGGCTCGGGTCCCCAGGTGCGGGTGGTGGCAGCGGGCAATTGCCCTATTCACAGGAGCCCCTGTGGTGGGCGTGGATGTCGTACTGGGAACCTAGTCCCATCAGTGCTTCATTAAATAGGAGCAAGAGTTTGGAAGGTGAAGCTCCCTCTTGTAGCACTTCTGTCAAGAAGTTAGTCTTGACGGCCATTGAAGGCAACTTGAGATCCAGGAACTCAGCTGCTCTCTTTACCACCATGGAGTAAGAGGCTCCATCCTCCATTGCCATGGTAGGGGAGAAAACATACTAGTATCTGGGGATGTGTCCCGACCACCGCCATCCCAGAGTTACTCGCACTAGTCAATTTCCTGGCCTTCTAACTGGTATTCTAAAGGGTCCAGCGATCCTTCTCATTCTTCCCCGAAGCCTAGCCCTTCAGAATAGGGCTCTTGGACCGACCTAGGACACATGGGTTCTGTCAGCGCTGGAATCTGCGTCGCTTGACGCTGTTCCGGCTCCGTGTCAGATTCGTGGATGTAAATGGGGCTGGTGCTGGGGTTGTAAGGAGCATCGGCGTCTGGGCTGGTCGCTGTCGCTTGACCAGCGCTGGACCAGATCCGGGATTGGATCCAAATGGGCCTGTTGGGGCCGAAGCCACTGGCGCAGAACCTGATGGGCCCCTTCTGACCCCACAGGGCTCATAGGTACACTGGAGGGGTCGGTCGCTCAAATACATGGCGCATGACCTTGAAAAATTCCTTTACCTGAGCATGGGGTCACTCCGGCTCCTGGAAAAGCTAGGAGGCTGGAAGTCGGCCCTGGCAACGATTCTGGAGAACCATGCCTCAAATGTCGATGCTCCTTTGTCGTGTCAGCCAACAGTTGAGTAGTCGAAACACACTTTGACTTCTTGTGCTTATTCCTAGAGTGTCCTGATGACCAGGAATGGGAGGAAGACTACTTGGGGCTCCTATAGTGGTTCTTCAGCGACCTCCCTAGGGACCGAGACATCCGAGGTGTCACCTGCCGGGCCGCTCGCATTTTCAGGGACCGCTTCCTAAAAGCCTTCGGTGCCATGGCCCGGCAGTCCGAACATGACTTGGAGTCGTGGTTGCGCCCGAGACACCACAGACTCAATAGATTTGGGTCCATAAGCGACATCATGCGAGGACATATGCCCCACGGTTTAAAACCTGCCTTCTCCAAAGACATCACCTCAACACATCAGGAGGGAACATTCCTCAAAACGAATTCAACAAAATGTCGAAAAAACTTCTGTCAAAAAGCTAGACAGGGGTAGCTCATAGTCCGGATCAGCGCTAACTGGCACGGAAAGAAAAGAACGGACGTCAGCTTGCTGAGGTGGTGCCTATGTAGCTGACATAGACGTTACTCCCGGCACAGACGCCACCACGTGGAGCCGATCTATCCCACCTACTGGTGCGCAGGGATACTGCTTGTGCAAAAAGTTCCAGATCCAGTCTAACACCTGGGGATTTCAAAGGTAAAAAATCTGAGGCTAGATGTCTTTATCAGATAAAGTCAATCATATTTTATGCCACTGTGATCTCTGCAAACAGGTTACACAGCCTAAAAGTGGCTGCATTCTAGAGACAAGCATTGGCAATACCAAAAGGACGGGTTATGAGTGCACTCTTAAGACAGAAATAAACAAATCCATGTATGTTAACAATTGCCCTTCTTCTATCTGTGCTGCTGCCAAAGAAAAACACCACAAACTATCTAGCTAACTAAGAAACTTTAATAGCATTATAATGGCAAGTGGGTGCCTCTGAAAGATTTAGCTCAGGCAACTTGATAAACAATCAATGATCACAGTTGTGTGGAGGGCAAGCACTTTTGTGGAAGTACACAAATTCCGCCCAAGCAAAACGTTCTCACTCCCAACATGCAAGCAGAGGCAAAGCTCTCTCCTGGTGATTCTCACATAATTGTCTGGTGACAGGTGTGCTGTCAAGCCAGACCATAATGAGCTGGGGGAGTTGGGGAAGTGAGGCATGCTGGAGAAGGATGAGACCAATTGCACTAGTTTAATAAAATGTCAAGCTAAAATAGGTTAAGCACAAAGGCGACTGTGGTCTAGATTTGGCTTGACCAAATGCCGGTTGCAATATTGGTGGTAAATATGGCATTTGGTAAAAGACTAACTTGGAGCATAACAGGTGTCCACAGACCAATTTCACATAGTGTAGTTGTGTCCACAAGTAGTGTATGATGACTGCTTGATGACTTACGACAATGCACATCTACAAGACATTCTCTTGGGTTCCTCGGGGAGGAAGGTATTTCTGCAAATGTCAGATCCGGTCTCCAGCAGACTGCATTTGCTGATTTCAGCTGCTAAACACACTATGGCAGCTTTGGGGAGTTTGGGACAAAAATGCACAGACTATAGCCCAGTGATCACCTTTGGTTTCCGCACATCTGGGTGACCATGGTTCTCACAGAGTTTCTAAAATCGAAACCACGGATGATGCTGGTTCCAGAAGAGTCGGTTTTCTGGCATCACCTACATGGCTACTAAGAATCGAGATTCAATTTGCCCTGTACATCCAAATTGGCTCACAGAACCAGGTCTTCATATGTCCACACTAATGCTTTAAGTTATTCCCACAATCATCTACGGATTGAAATAATTCAGAATGATTAGAAAATAGCAGATCTGAGGAGGTAATATTCTAAAGCTGGTGTGTGGTTGCCCAATGGACCTTTTCTTGTTAGGTGAACAATTCGTATTTTCCACCAAGGTCTTTTAACACAGATATACAAGTTGCATTGAGGGCTCCCACCAGGCTCCGGAGTATGAACATCTATGACAAATGGTAGTCTCCGGGGCCCATTATTTTGCTTTATGCCACTTTGTAACTTTATCCATTTCTCTCAGTGAAACTGAATATGGCACGTATATACACACATAAGCGCACCCTTTTCCCTCCGAGACTCTATTGCACAATTACTCCTTTCCTCTATGAGCATAATGTAGAGTACAGTTGGGAAATGGAACTAAGACACCAATAACTAGACTGAAGACATGCAGAAGATATTTGGAAGGGCATAACCCCCTGTATTTTTAACACATGGAAATGGCCTAAGGACAAATAGAAGAATGACATTTATTCAAAGATCTAGTCACAAGCTTGTCTCTGCCACACACAAAAATAATGTACGAGTATCCTGAGGAGCAAATGCCTTAATTGTTGTGAGATGGCCAGTCGACGAGGAGGGAGCTTTTCAATAGGTTCAGTTTAACAAAAGTGATAGTGAGTGCACGGGTACTAGAGATGAGCGGTTCACCACTGAAGAAGGATTTTCATCCAATGCCCAAAAAGAAAAAGCAGAATTCACGTTGACTGTGGCTACTAAAGTCACTTAAGCAACATTAAGGGGGAGGGATGGGCAGAAAGACACATGAAATAAGCTCCTTGGAGCTTGTGCCATTACACAGCGGCAACATCGGATAACGCAGAGTATGCCAGAGGTTCTACAGTTAGTTGCGCTTACGCCACGCTCTTAGAGACAGCCACCCTCAATGAGCCAACTCTCCTCATCATGAAGTATGGCAGGAGAGGAACATTTATAGGGACTGCAAAGTAAGGGCAGACACCCATTCACATCATCTCTCTGACAACTCCCAAGTCCTGAAATAGAGCCATAAGGCTCGAGCCATCAAGCTTGCTGCATAGGACACATGTACAGGTTACAAACTAGGGGCTCATTTCGAAACACTTGTCTATCACACATAGGTCTGGAATGGATTACCTTTCAGAAGGCCACCTAATGGGTGCCTCCAATGTGGCAAACTAACAGACCAGGAAAGGTGCCACAAATGACAGCTTAGTTCCCCCGCTCTGTCAGTTGGAAGAAAATACTTTCTCATCCAGAGAGGTCCATGGTGGAGACAGTGTCTCTGATCACGGCTTCAGATCTCACTACTGAAGGAAGGCTTTTGGTGCTAGGTGTTTTGCCCGCCACCCCTACATGTTTACAGAATGGGACAGATATGATAGGTGTCCCACAGTAATGATGGGAGAGCTCTCCTCAGTCAGAACCCCCCACGCCCACCAACACACACTCCCCAACATACTTTGATGAGCCACTTCTGACCAAGAACTGTGGATGGAGCAGGCAGAAGTGACATTCCCAGTTAGGACCAAGGATGGAAGGAAATAAAACAAACTGATTGTCCAGGAGTTAGCCCCAATGTTCTACCTATTGGAAGGGGAGTCGACTTTCAATGCAGGAGACCTGTCGTTCTAGAAGTTTCTAGACCATCACAATATTTCAGAAGTGGTCTACCAAAAGAAAGCTTTTGGCAAATTGGAGTCTTGGAGTCCCCCGATAAACTGAATCCTTTTTGGCAGTCACAAAGGTGGGTATGAGCGACTTCACAGAGATCCAAATATTGAAGAAGGAATTCATTTTCCTGCACAGAAGCTGCAATGATTCTGTGTGTGTGTGTGTGTTTGTTGAGGGGGGAAGGGGATTGGGTAGCAGAAGTCAATTTGCAGCCACTGAAAGGCAGCCACCCGGGCTGGATCCTGGGGATGACAGCAGGGGCAGGAAAAGGGAGGCAGTGGGCCATGGTAAGAGAAAACAGAAGCATCATGCTACTGGTAGTGAGGTTTTACATCAAGTATTAAAACTATCTCCTGGGTGCATACATGACAGAAATGTAGACATTTCTGGAAGGCTGTCAAGAATTAAGCCAAAGTTAGCGTCTTGACCTGCTGTATGATAAGGAACTGATTTATATCATAAAGATCCAGATTGAATACTGGGTGTAACTTCCTAGACCCTTTTCTGCAGTCAGGACAAGCTCAATCGCTCTTTACAGGTTGAAATTCTTGACCACCTGTAGATTTTAGTTGAATGGAGCGCAGAGACAACCCACAAATCAATGTCAATCTGGGTCCAATGATGGAAGTGGAGGGAACCTTCATCATACTATGAAGTGGAGTGGTTGGCTAAATAATTTTAACTTACTTAGATGACGCAGTAGCCTTAGGGCACAGTAGTGCATACAGTGTCTAGGACATCACTTCTAGTTTATTTTCTAATTACATAGCTTTGGAATAGCGTGGAGCCCAGGGGTGGTTCCTCTTCTAAGGCAGAGAAGCATCGCCCCACTGCTCTCAGAGCAGTGGAAAAGGGAGAAATAAAATATAACAATGTTATCATTTTATTTTTTGTTTCTGCGGGTAAATGCGGGGTACAGGGCTGGTGGCTCAGGGAGAAGGAGTGGACTGTGCACTCTAAGTGCGCAGGACTGCTTGGACGGCCATCTCGGGCCAGCCAAACAGCGCACTTTGCATGTTCCCTACCCAAGCTGCATTACAGGCTGGGTGGGGAACATGCACAGGGTGCCTGTCCCCGTCTGAGCGCAAAACTACGGCGCTCAGACCAATCCCAACGCTGCATTGCAGCATGTGATTGGCTCTGAGGAGCATGTGTGCTTCCGAACTCTTCAGCAACGAGGGAGAAGAGACGGAGGCGGCCGTGGCGCTAGGAGGTAAGTGTTTTCTTTTTCAATATTTTGTCCTCCCCAAACCCTTGTTCCCACCTGCACCACCCACCCCACCCTCCTTCCCCGTTCCCGGTCAGCCCTTTCCACCGTGTACACACGAAGCACGTTCAAGATTAAACCCTATGTACATGGGAAACTTGAGAAATAGAAAACTCCTGCTGGTGCTTCAGAATGAAGATAATCTGGCCTTCAAGGACTGGAAGACGTGGCTTGGTCTTAGTGGAATTAACTATGATTGGGCCAATGTTGTTATGCTAGATAGCCTCATCTATTGTTGGTTGAGACTTGTTTCTTCCATTGAAAGGGAATTGCTGTCCTTCTCATGGAACTCTGGCCTTTGGACCAAACACTTAGATCAGGCCTGCCAGCACAATGGCAAAGAATAGTTCATGGTCCTGGTGGCAGTGCTGATCAGGTCCAGGAACATCTGCAATGTCTGCCAAGCTGTCTCCTTCCTGAAGTTATGCATAATCTTGCAGTAGTCCAATGCATCATCTAGGAGCGAAAAGGTGTACCAAACTCATACTGGAGGTACAGTCTGCCCTCTATGCAGGAGGTGAAAAAGCGTCTGACTGGTACATCCCATTCCAAAAATGTGAGACATTTTACTTCTGTGTCCATGTGGGAGGGCAAGGCTTTATCCGCAGCATGGAGAGTGATTTTCTTCAGATTTCCTGAGCCTGCTTAAATACCTAGTATTCGATACATAAGATGGACTATGTTAGAGGAGACCAGGCTTCCACCAATACATAGATGCTCTCATTTTTCAGCAGCAGGGGTGCTGAAGCTTCAATGGACAGTGTATTCATTGCCTTGGTCTTGACTGATGCAGGTTCTTGGTAGGGTGCAAGTACTTTGTGGTCTCTGGTACAGGCATACGAATTGGGATGTGGCTTCTTTGGGAAGAGCATTTGCAGGAAGGATCCACAAGGCGTCACACACTAAACTTGTGTTGAAATGGTAAGAAAGCAGGTGGTGGCCTAGCAACTAGAGGAACACAGCAGTACTGGTAGCAAATAGGTTGGGCGGACAAGGGCTGGTCCTCGGGTGCCGAAAGATGCATTGGTATTACCAGGAGTTGCTCTTCTGCAATGGAAACTGGGCAGAAAGGATTGACAGCTGCCTGACATCTAGCTTCTTTTTCAGAGCATTCAGTAGTCTTTGCGGACTACAAGGAGGCAGGCTCTGCCCTAGGGAGCTAGAAGAGGATATGCAACTTCTAATTTGTTTAATCCTGTTCAGTTGAGGCTGCTACGTCCATTATAGAGTTAACCGTCCCTAACATGTGGACATCAGGGAAAAATTAACGCAAGTGTGTGAGGGAGAAAGAATTCAGGTTGAGTGAAGCAACATAGAAGGCGAAACCACAGAGGGTGGGAAAATAACCATGAGGGAATGGAGAGGACAAGGCAGATAGGCTCCTGGCTCATAAAATATCCATACGGTCAATGAGTAACCATATAAGGGAAATTAAGGATGGGGAAGGTAGACTGCACCAAGAGACGTCGGACATAATCACCGTCTTCCATCAATACTATTCAGTCATTTACCAAGCCCAAAACCTAGATGGGCAACACCAAGACAATTATCTTTGCAACTATGATCTCCCTGACAGGGAGGAAAGGTTAGGCCTATTGGAAGAGGATATTACCCCAGACAAGGTCAGAGCAGTAATTAGCTACCTTCCATCCTGTAAGGTCCCAGCCCAGAAGGGTTCTTGGACGAATTTTAGGAAGCCTACACCTCCCTGTTGGTGGAACCCCTAGTGAAGGTATTCAACTTTTCCCTGACATCGAGAGTAGTCTCCGATACAATGTTAGAGTCAACTTACTATACTGTTGAAGCCCAACAAAGCCCCAACATGCTGTTCCTCATACTGACCAATTGCTCTGCTGAACTGCAATGTGAAACTCTGCGTCAATACTCTTGGCTTGGCTTCAACATATCTGACCAGCACTCATTGCTCACCAGCAATCAGGTTTCATCTGCAACAGGCAGGCCAACGACAATACCCAATTGCACTCAAGGAGGCTACAGAATAACAGCAACAGCCAATGGCTTTCCTCTTTCTAGAAGCCGAAAAGGTGTTTGACAGGGTGGACTGGGCCTATCTGTCAAAAGCACTAGACAAAACTCACCTAGGCGCCAGGATGAAAATGTTCACTCTGGCAAATTTCAATAAACCGTTAGCCAAACTAAAAACTAATATCTCCTTTTCACCTGCCATTACACTTTACCAGGTTCACGCACCAAGGGCAGGGGAATATACAGTTACATCGCGGTGTTCACACCGCAATACCTTTAAAACACAGGCATTACAACGCAAGTCGTTACAACGACTTGCGCTGGAGGGCGCTGGACTTAAGAATAGTATCATTTACTATCCAACTCAAGCCTACGTTACAGTAGGGAAGGTGTTGGAATAGTAAGTCATACTATTCCTTAGCTTAGAGCGCCATTCAGCGCAAGTCATTGCAATGACTTGCGTTGTTATACTCGCGTTGTAAAGGTATTGTGATGTGAACACCATGATGTAACCAATATTTCCAGGGGCAGGGATACCCTGCCCCTCCGCTTCCGCTTTGACAACGGAGCTCTTAGTATCCAAAATGTAGTTCAAACTACCCATTAGTGGCTAGATGGCTGATGGCAGGAAGCATAAATTAGCCCTATTTCCAGAGGATACATTGTGCTTCATCACTGACCCAGACTATCATTCCTGCTCTGATGAGGGAACTAGATCAGTTTGCCTAAGCTTCAGGCTTCATAATCAATTTCTCTAAATCATGGGGCATGAGGGTAGCAGACCCACAGGACAGTCTCAAGGAGCCAGTCCGGAATTGTGACTTTCAATGGGTGACATCAGCTATCACATATCTAGGGATCCAGCTGCCGACAAGCACGAACGCCCTATATAATAGCAATATTCATCCCTTACTCACCGACCTCTTCAAAGACCTTTATAGGTGGGGTAGTCAGAAATCTCCTGGCTAGGCAGACTCAACTGTCTTAAAATCAACTTAGACTACTATATGTCCTCCAAACCCTCCCCGTTACCATTCCCAAATCGATAGAGACACAGATGCGCAACAAAATACTTCACTTCGGATGAGGGCAAATATCCAAGAGTGACATGGGCAACTCTTTCAACCCACAACAGATGGCGGTTTGGGATTTCCAGATGTTACCAGATACATCCTGGCACCCATCTCTTACCCGCACTCGTCTGGAACCACGACCCTGATAGCGAGCCTTGGGTGCAGATGGAAAAGGCCTTTTCTCCAATCCCTCTGGGCGGTCTCCTGTGGCTACCTACATCGGCCTGGCCACGTGGCCCTTCACCTCTACCATTGACATCCACACTCCTTGCCTACTGGAGAGAGGTACGAGGGAGACGTATGTTCTTGACATGACATACCCCTTTCGGCATTCCCCTAGCTCACAACCCCAACTTTCTCCCGGGCACAACAAACCATGGTTCCTTTGGTTGCGACCAAGGCCAATCTTGGTCTACAATGATGGGGACTTGGGTACAAATGGGGATCTGGCTGAGATATATGCCCTGACCAGTTGGGGCACTCACAGAGTTCGACAGGCACTACACTTTGCCGGAAGACCCCCACCTGCTTAGCTATGCAAAGGGAGGAAACGTCCCTAGAAACCTTATACCTTAACAATGTTCGCCATAGAGGCATCTCATTGCTGTACTGTTACATCCTCAACCCCCCTTCCCATTTAAGAAACATGCCTACATGAAAAAAATGGGAAAGGGATTGGTCACGGATATTACAGACGAAACATGGGGAGCAATATGGCAGAGGGCCTCCAAGTCTTCCATTTGCCTCTGATACAACAGAATTCTTACAAAGTCCTTACACGCTGGTACCTCACACTTGTACGACTCCATAGGATGTTTGGGGGCTGAGAGCTATGTTGGAAGGGGTGCGGGAACGAGGCACTTTCCTAAACACATGGTGGATATGCCAGACGATGCAAATATTTTGGGCGAGGTCCTCTACATGGTACACTCCATCACTAGCGTTTTGCTGTCACACAATCTGCTTCTGGTCCTCTAGAGGGGCCCGGAGGCAGTTAGACTTATTTATTTATTAATAAAGTTTTATATAGCGCAAACTTGATCCCGAAGGATATGTTACACATGACATCCCCTCTGGGGTGGCTTTTCTCCCTTTTCCTTTTGGCAGCGAGATTGAGCGTAGTAGCTCAGATGTGGAAGCAGCCACAAGCCCCCTCAATCATGTGGTGGGGGAAGGCGTGGTCAATCTAGGCCATGGAAAAGCTTCCAGCAGATTTAATGAGACAGGGCTGTCAAATTCGACACAATGTGGCGTCCATTCACCACCTACATACGGCGTCAACAAAGAACTGGAGGGCGGCATTCAACAATGTCCAAGACGTGGAGGGCTTCGGAGACATGGATGATGCCCCTCTCAGACCCAGAGTGACCCAACGCAAGCTATGCATTAGAACTGACTGACTTACCCATTGGGGATCACACTGGGAGGGATGGGAACACCAATACGAATTGTGATACCATGACATATCCTGCCTGTTAAAAACTAACTTTTACATTCTGAGGGGGTGAGTCCTCCCTGTTATTGTATTTAGTGATCCTCAAAACAGAACTGTAACGTGTGTCATGTTTCTTTATTCATAAATGCACAATAAAGTTGTTAAACAACTGAGGGAGCGAGAGGGAGTATGCAACAGAGGGTGCAGGGAGGGAAGCAAAGGGAGACTAAAACATGAAGGGGATTGGAGGCGAACGAACAAGAGAGCATAACGTGGAGGTGCAGTGCAAGGGAGGCGCTTGGAAGGTCGACGCTGTGTAAAAGTGAAAGCATGCGTAAGAAGGCCACGAAGGACAAAGTTGTGGAAAACGAAATGTTTATAATGTTTAGAAAAATGTGCTGGAAGAAGTGGGAAAACAGAGCGGGGGAAATGACGTCCCAGGTTAGTCTTTCACTACTAGACAGCTGCAGTCTGGCAGGCTTTGATCTAAAAATAGGGGCTTGCCCGCATATGCCACATGCACGTACAGTTTCAGTGAGTAAAGGTCCAATCTTAAAAGCTGTTTCTGGATCAACCGGCGGGTGGCATGGGACCCCACTTGTTGAGAACCGGCAAGACAACGATATCTCCAGATTCTGAAGTCACTAGCTCTCTGGGGCAGTATTTAATGCCATCCCCGAACCTCCACATGAGCAGATTATGATCCACAATGTTTAAGGTTGTAAGAAAGGTAGGAGTACCAGCATAACTGCTCTGCGTGTAAGCGGTCCACAAGAGGTTGGCCACCATTTTTAGGAGAGCGGTCCCTGATCCGAAGATGGACCAAATACCCCACTGATATGGGCCAAGGTGTTCCTTTTATCTAGAGATGTTTTAACCTGTAGGGTGAGAGGGCTGAAAGAGATCGGTAAACTTGGTGCATTTCAACCCTGGCAGTACTTAAAATCTGTGTTAAATGATCAGAATGTTGCCCTCCCGCTGCCCTTACTTTATCTATTCCACTTATGGGTCTGTTCAGTGTGTAGGGGGGCCTTCCATAGGTACTGCTCTTACAGATGCTGTCTGAGCTCTATCCATCCAGTACGGTCCAGAGCCTCGCCTGACAAATATTGTGGTGGTTACAAAACTATCCCACTTTGGCGCTGATAAATCAAAATCTACACCTAATGAGACATTAGACAGACTGATGTACAGGATTTACCTAAGAGGTAATCCTACACTGTAGCTGCCTGCGTTGTTCAGCCTCCCCAACACCCCCCACTCCGATCCCCTGGTTCCAGTCTCCAGATGGTTGCACTTATGTTCCTATGCGACCCGGCCTGTTGCCTTCCTTTTCGGATTAAGCCCTTCGTTCGTACACCCTCCTCCTCCATTTCCTGGATACCAAAATGCGAGTTGCCACAAATATGGCGGTTGCTAGCCACCCCAATCTTAGTTTCTGCTTAGTTTCACTTTTATGTTTGCAATAAAAAAATATATAGAAAAAGGTGAGCGTGTGTGTGTGTGTGTGGGGGGGGGGGGGGGCGTGTAAAATGGAATGCAGAAGGTTTTGTCTTTTGATGGGAAACATGTGTAAAGCATCACAGGAGGTCTCGCGCTGCGCCGAGTGCTTCATATCTGGTTTTAGTACTTGGGGCACAGCCAGGACCAGGAAGAGGGGGTGCAGAGTAGAAAACCTGGCGCTGTGCCAGTAGGCAGCACTGCCAGTACCGACCACTGTCTCCATCGTTGCAAACAGCTCATGCTCCTAGGGTGCCGCCCCCGCATTGAGAGGGACTGGACGCCAAGGTGGACTGCCAAACCCAACACACCAACGTCTCCAAGTTAAACCAGTCCACATGTTGAGCTGTAATGCTTCTTTTCGGGAGGGTTCTGTCCGCAACAACACGCAGGTCCTTGGTCCCGAGGGAGGAGGTGAATGTACCATCGCGGGCGGCCTGAACAAAGTCAGGGGAGTATCTAGCCTTTAATACTGATGGTCTGTCCAGTGGCTGGAGTGCTGCTCAATAAAGACACCCTGTAAAACAGCTGAAGCATTGCATAAGAGGTGGCCAGCCTAAAGGAAGCTAAGTTGCCTGTTACAAACGGACTATCCATGGGTAATAGCGAAGGCAGAGACAACCTGCCTAAACGTCAAACGTTGGCCATCACAGATGATACGTCTAACTGCTTTTCATCCTTAACACACAGGGTAGCGATGTGCAAACATATTTCTTTTATCAGCTGGATGGAAACCCCCAACATCTTGATTCGAATTCTCATGTTTACATCAAAGAAAACGGCAGCTTCATGGCTGGTCAATTGGTATTACTTCCTCACATTTCCACAACTCGTGAGCCGTTAATCTCAACTGGATGTGAATATATTGAGGCCTGCATTAAAAGTGGAGGAATTATCTACGCGCCTTCATCATGGGGTCTGCTCCTCACCATAGTCTGATGAGAGTTCATGGTGGGCGCCAAGAGCACTCTAAGGTGGTAGTATGCAACAGGGAATTATTATAGTACCAAGGACATAAACTTGTGTGGGGATTATACATGTATTGCTACCTCCATTGGCGCGGAGGTAGTATCAGGAAAACGGGCTCTCGGGCTGGGGATCACCATCGTAGTGTAAATCCCACCCAGCCCGTTTTCCCATTTCACCCCGCCTCAAGCCATCTCTCCCTCTCCCAAGTCTTACCGCACTGGGCGTCGGGAGGCTCGAAGAGGAAGTCCCCATCTCTTGGTTGGTCTGCCCGGGAGCCTGGAGCTGCATCGGTGCCTCCCAAAGCTGGGACGACATCACTCCGTCGGAGCGGCCCGGCTCAGACCTGTCTTAGGTCCGCCCCACTGTAGACCGGAGCGGCAGCGGAGACTCCCGGGGCTCCTACCTGAGATCAGCGAGACCCCGCCCTCTGCCGCCGACGTGAAGATTGGCTTGGCTGCCTCCGCATAACGGAGTATTTCTTAGAAACAAGGGAAACCCAAAGGATAGCTAAGAACCATGGGTATAACTACGTTATAGGGAACAAAGGTTCCTAGCTCATTTAGAGTCATCACAATACAATATAGATCACAATGAAAGGCTATACTTTATGGTTTCCTTACCCAGCCGGGCAAGGAGTTTATTCCAAAGAAACAATGTCAAATGCACATTACAATATTTACACAAATATAGTATGACACAAGCCTGTGCCGTACCGAGAAAAGAGAGAGAGAGAATAATAGTAGAGTGAAAGGGGTGTGTTTTCAGGCAAATCTGACCGAGGTTCCAGACCAGATGCGAGCCGCATTCCCGACTCGCGCCCGAGCCCCACACCGATGGAGCCAAGCTTGGACGGCCATTGAAGCCCTACCACAGCGACCCCGTTTTCCCTCTACCCATTGAGCACGCGAAACCAAATGGAAACGGACTACTGGTTTTTTACTTAAAGAACCCTCAGTGTAACTGGATCCCCACAAGGACCATTAGGGTCTACTGACCCCGGCTTGACCTGACGCCTGAAATGAATATCTAACACGGTCAGCGCAACCTCGTTGTGAGACATACCTCTTAACTAAGAGAGTCTACAGAGAATTCCCGCGAAACCAAAAACCTCAACAACAGAGGCTTTTACTTTCAGGCATATTTATTTCTAAGTCCTGATGATGATCCCATTTAATTAACTGAGCAATAGGGATCGAAACGTCGACACCCATGAGTTGACATACATTTACGTATTTTTTGAGAGTGTGTATGTTCCACTCCAGGCGATACTGTTATTACTCTTAAATTTTCCTACAGTGCCCTGTTCTGCTCCTTGTTCCTTTGCCTGAAAACACACCCCTTTCACTCTACTATTATTCTCTCGCTCTCTTTTCTCGGTACGGCACAGGCTTGTGTCATACTATATTTGTGTAAATATTGTAATGTGCATTTGACATTGTTTCTTTGGAATAAACTCCTTGCCCGGCTGGGTAAGGAAACCATAACGTATAGCCTTCCATTGTGATCTATATTGTATTGTGATGACTCTAAATGAGCTAGGAACCTTTGTTCCCTATAACGTCCGCATAACGGAGAGCACAATGGGCAGGGGCAAGGCTCCACCCCCCACCCCACCATCTGCGCTACACGGTGGGTCCAGCTAATCTTTAGCATTGTATGGAGCTGGAGATAGCTGGGATGACCCGACTGGCGACCCCTGGCCCTAAGATGGCGGCCGCCTAGGTCAGTGAATGATCGAGGGGAAGATCAGCTTGGCTGCCCCTCTCTTAACGGATCGGACAGCAGGCTGGGGCAAGGCTTCCCTCCCCTAATCTGCTTTACACGGTGGGCTCCTCAGGCCTAATTTAATCACTGTATTGAGCTGAGATTGGGCCAACTGGTGACGCCTGGCCCTAAGATGGCCAACGCACAGGGCAGTGAATGATCTAGGTGAAGATAGGCTAGGCTGCCCCCCCATCCCGGATTGCGCAGCGGGCTGAGGAAATGCCCCCCCCACCTGCTCCACACCGTGGGTCCCTCTGCCATTAATTGAATCACTGCATGGAGCTAGGATCGAACCGATGGGCGACGCCTGCCCCTAAGATGGTCGCCACCCAGGACACTGAAGGTTCGAGCTTGATAACACAAGGCTGTTCCTGCTCAAGCTGGGGCACGGCCCACCCTCCTCTGCCACCATACTAAGTACCCTGATCTACCTGGATAATTGAATCACTAAGACCTGGAATCCCCCGCAGGATCAGCTTGCTTGATGATGCCTGGTCCCATGATAGCCGCCGCTTGGGTACTGAATGATCATTGGAGGCCACTTGAAGCTGTTCTTGCCCCCATTTCGACCCTTTGATTAAACCATAGTTGAAAGCTCCCCCCCACCCCCCAAGTGACCTACCCATTAGAAAGCTCAATAATGATGGCGTCCAATAAGGACTACCCTCCGCCTGCTCCAACAACGCTAGCGTCTCTGAGCCGACTCTAAGGTACCAGTCTTGTTCCATGTCTCCTTCATCCACCTTCAATAACCACTCCCATACCTCGGCCTACTCCTTGTCCCCCCATTACCTACTTCATGACTGTCTTCCACCTGCATCAAACACTTAGTCTACTCGGTGCCCCCTCAATCACGGCTCCCATAGTAGGGTAGACCCCCAAGGCCCCACCTAACATTCGTCGTGGGTAGTTCTCCCATAGCCGACCCTACCTAACCAAAGGAGTCCCGTCTCCCTATTAACAGCTTGTCCCGTCCCTCCTCCACAACTCGCAATAATGTCACCAGGCAATTCATCCCACAGTGGAACAAATCACTAAGGAAGTAATGACAACCAACTCAGGCAGTCCTTTAGACCCATGTCCACCGAAAATATTTCAAACATGTCCTGAACAAATAGGACAAACACTTCAAAAATTGTTTGAAGTAATTTTAAACACCAGCATATTTCCAAATGATTGGAAAACCATTTCAATCAGGCCACTACTGAAAAAACCCCATCTAGACAACGAGGTCCCCAGTAATTACAGGCCCATAGCCAGGATTCCTTTTGCCGCAAAAGTGCTGGAGAAACTACTAAATAAACAGTTCTCACGGTACCTACTGGATAACAATTGGCTTGATCACTCTCAATTTGGATTCCGGGAAGAACACGGAACGGAATCAGCCCTCCTCACGGCCACCGAGGAACTTAGAAGTATACTGGACAGAGGAGAAAAGGCCGCCTTGGTGCTATTGGATCTCTCGGCGGCCTTTGATACGGTCAGCCACGAGATACTAATAAAACGTATTAGGGAAACCGGATCCAGTGACCACGTGTGTAACCTCATCGCATCCTACCTCCATGAGAGAAATTTCACAGTTGAAATAGGAGAAGCAAAGTCAGACTCCTTCAAAGTACCATGCGGCGTCCCACAGGGCTCGTCATTAAGCCCAACACTTTTTAATTTATATGTGGCCCCCCTTGCCGAATTAATAAGAGAAAATGGATTTACACCAATATCCTACGCTGACGATACCCAAATCGTCATTTCTATAGGCAAAGACAGTAAAGTAACAGCCAAGAATTTTCAACTATGCATGCTAAAAGTTAGTCAATGGATGCAACAAAATTGCCTCAAACTCAACGGAGAAAAGAGTGAGGTAATGATTCTAGGAGGTAACGCCGATATCTGGTCCCCAGATTGGTGGTCCCCTGAATTGGGAACAAGACCAGAACCCTCAGAGAAAGCTAAAAACTTGGGAGTCATGATAGACACCAAACTAACATACGAAGCCCAAGTAAACAAACTGGCATCATC
The DNA here is from genome assembly GCF_964263255.1 of Lissotriton vulgaris. Classification (NCBI taxonomy): domain Eukaryota; kingdom Metazoa; phylum Chordata; class Amphibia; order Caudata; family Salamandridae; genus Lissotriton; species Lissotriton vulgaris. Next base: position 1,019,120,890 of record NC_141685.1, read on the forward strand.
TTTCTGGCTGATACTGAAAATGATCAGAAAAATACTCCCGTACTTACCTCAAGACACACGCAGAACTGTAGTGACAGCCCTAGCACTATCTCGACTGGACTACGGCAACGCACTGTATGCCGGAGCCAGAGTAAAAATCATGGAAAAAATGCAACGTCTCCAGAATGCAGCGGCACGACTGATACTTGAAATCCCAAAGTTTCAGCCTATCAGTCATAAACTAGAGACACTCCACTGGCTACCTGTAGCCAAAAGAGTCAAGTTTAAATCACTGTGCTTGACCTACAAGGCACTGTAGGGCAAAGGCCCTCATTTCCTGAAAACTCACCTAAAGCACTACGAACCATCAAGGCCTCTCCGGTCAGGTGAAAAAAAACTGATAACGATACCCAAGTTCAAACGATCAAACTGGGGAGGAAGAAGTTTCCTCGTGCATGCAGCACGGACATGGAACTCACTACCACTTGACATAAAAAACAGCCCAACCCTGGAGATTTTCAGAAAGAGAATCAAGACCTGGTTATTCACCGCATAAATTTTGCTAACTCCAGACTTGCCCCGGAATCTGGACAATTCATAGCGCCAAGACACCTTCGGGCATTCGTGCGCTTTAGAAATAGACAAATCAAATCAATCAAATCAAATCCTCCGTCGAAGCGCCCATTTCGATCCACATGAATGCCTTCGTGATTAGCTTCCCCCTAACCTCCCTCCTAAAGCGAGAAGAAACCACAAACACAATTTAATCAGACAACACCCAGAAACGCCATTTGTAGACACATACCACTGCTCCTCTAAAGGACAGATTAAGATGGATCTCATCTTCCACACAGATAGACCTGAAAGGTGGAACACCGCATTGATAATGCAACTTCACATATCTAAAACGGCGACCACTGCACACAGCTGTAAACTGACGACCTCCCTCGCCAACCAAGCAACTAGAAAAGGGAACACATCAGCGACCATTTATTCAAATGGCTCAGTTTTGATACAGGCCAATAACGAGAACCTAGAGGCCTTCGACTCCCTCTTCCCTACTCTTTGCTCGGCACACCTTCAGTCGTTGCGTCCCGCTCCAACCCAGCCCCCTTCCCCGATCAACCTGCCCCAGCAGGAGATGCAAATATCTACTTCCTCTCCCCTGATGAGATCCCCTAGCGTCCCCCTCAGAAACTCCTTCCATTCCTCTGTCCCCACGAACCGTGACCTTCAGTCCTCTAAAGACTATCAGTCCCCCTCAGCCCCCTCTATCCTATCCTCTTCAACATCACTCCAGCATCCCACGGGCTCAGCCCACTGACCCCCATCAATCTGTCGGCGAGGATCAAGCCCCATCAATCTTACCCGCTTCAACAACCTAACACCTTCCCTAGGGCCCGGTCTATTGACCCCCTCATCACTCCAGCAGAATCAAGGAGGAAGAGCCCACGACTAAACCCCCTACCGAGGATTGCTAACAGTGACACCCAGGCTGATCTTCCCAGTACTAAACCTCAAAATGTGACCCTGCCCCCATCTCACGAGATGTCCCTACCCAATACTGCACGTCACCAGCCCTGGAAAATATGGCGCACCGGCTGGCCTTACTAGAAAGGTAGTTAGAAATTATATTTAGTGGCCTGGATGAAATCCTTTCCAACTTAGACAAGGCTCGTAAGCCCCAATATGTCCAATTCAGGGCTTCCGGTCAGACTGACTCTTTCCCTCTTAAACCCAGATTCGGGAACTCACCCGCCCTCGAGAACCGCCCGCCAAGGCCCCCTAGAACCAACGCAGGGATCCCACTTCCATCTCCCACAAGAATCAAAGCCCCCGCATCTGAAGCACAGACACACACCAGTAAAGATGTGGAGATCCAATAAAATAGACCTCTCAGATCTACAGCAGCAATGTCTGATGAAGAAGCTATAGACCTAGCCTCCACCTATGTCTCCCCTCTTCCAACTGCCACCAACTCCAAGATTCAAGTGATCACGGGCTTCGGAAGAGACTTTCCGCCCGTGAAGAACACTAGACCCCGCCCTCCCTCACCTCCATACCGAGGATCCCCTTTAGGAAAGCAGACAAACAAAAATATTATATCTACCAACTGCATGCTCATTAACTGTAGATCTGCGGCCAAGCATGCAACGGAACTTGCTTAAGCTATCCTCTCTCAGGACTTAGACATTGCATTCATCACAGAGACATGGCTAAATGAGATCTCCCCACCCTTTGAGTGCTTATTTGTCACCATTAAGTTTAAGGACAACAGCCCGTTAGTTGGTCACCTTCTCTACCACCCACCCGCGGCAACACCTCTACTTTTGGTGAACATCTATCTGACCTGATTGCCCACTGTGCACTCAAATACACTAACCACATAATTCTGGGTGATCTCAACCTACGTTGGAACGAGGCCAACAACACACTACTTTAATCGCTCAATACTCTCCTATGTGACAATAACCTTTCCCAACATTGCTCTGAAGAAACTCACAACAGAGGAGCGACCTTGGATGCCATCATTGCCCATCAAGACACAATCACAATCGATAACATCCTCCCAGTAGACTGTTCGGATCACATGATCTTATTCCACATCAACCAAAGAATCTTATCCCTGCCTCCTGTGCAACACCCCCCCAAATGGTCCAGAAATCTCTCCCAGATTCCCCTGGACGTCATGGAAGATAGGTTAAAGCTGCTCCTACCCAGCAACATAGTCCACAACCGACCTCACCTCACTCTATAACACTAATATGGTAAAACTTCTTGACCAACTAGCACCTTTGAAACAAAGAAAAAACCGAGTAATTCCGTCCAGATCTTGGTTCGACTCTGACACTAATGAAGAAAGGAGACAACTAAGAGCTGCAGAAAGACGATGGAGAAGCGTGCCCACTATCTTCCATCGAGACAAACTAAGAACTATCCGGAAGAAGTACAACAATCATATCAAGAATAAAAAATCCATGTATTTCCGCTCTGCTCTTGACAGCGCAAAAAACAGGCCCAAGGAGCTCTTCAGTATTATTAGGCAGCAAACTTCCAAACTGGATTCCTCCCTGGGGCAGGCCTCCAAAGAACGTTGCGACAACTTCGCCAACTTCTTCAATGATAAGGTCTCCAAGATCGAGCGCTCCCTGGTTATCAACTGCTCTCCCCCTCCCTATAGCAACATGGGGGGCTGCTTGGTAGCGCTCGCCCACCAATTACTACACCCTGGTCACTCTTCCAGCCCATTCTAGAAGAGGAAATAGTCAAACTTATCTCCACCTCTAAACTTTTATCTCACACCCTAGACCCCCTTCCTGCTCTACTTACTAAAAGATTGAAACTCTGCCTAGCCCCACTGTGGAGCATGATTATTAACAGCTCCCTAAAAACCGGAACCTTCCCAGATTGCCTGAAAGTGGGACAAGTCACCCCATTGCTAAAAAAAACCAGGCCTGGACATAAATGACAAACAACTTCAGACCAGTCTCTGACCTTCCTCTCCTTTCCAAAATCCTAGAAAGATGTGTACTCCAACAACTAACACAGCACTTGGACAATACCAACCTCCTCGACTCACATCAGTCAGGATTCAGGAAAGGGTGCAGCATGGAAACCACAATCCTCAACATAATTGATGACATACACAAATCATTGGACTCAGACCAATGCTGCCTCTTCATTCTCCTCGACCTTTCGGCGGCATTTGACACAGATGACCATAATCTTCTCCTCAAAGCCCTAGAAGAAAGGGCTCGTCTAGATGATGTGGTCCTCTACTGGTTCTCTTCATTACTGCACAACCGCTCCCAAAGAATTGAAATCAGAAGCTTTGAGTCCAACCCTCATCTAGTCAAGAGGGGAGTTCCCCAAGGATTAGTGCTCTCCCATCAACTCTTCAACATCTATGTGGAACCCCTCCCCCCCCTACTCAGGAAAGCTAACATCCCCTTCCACCTCTACGCGGATGATACCCAAATCTATCTGGAAATCTCCTCCTATAAAGACATTCACAGACTCAATGAAACACTAAAGGAAGTGCAACACTGGCTGTCAAGCAACCACCTAAAGTTGAATCCGGACAAAACTGAACTACTCCTCATCTCGAACAAAGAAGAGAACCCACAAATGATCGAGTGGCTAAAAGATATTGACGCGCTCAATGGGAACCTCACCCTAGCTCCGTCAAATCATTAGGCATCACGCTTGACTCCAAACTAGACTTGACCAAACGCATCAAGATCTCGGCAAAGAGTGCCTTCCTTAACCTGAAGCTACTAAGCAAAATAAAACCTTTCATTCCATCCAATGATCTCAAACAAGCCACCCAAGCAATGGTGCTGTCAAGACTGGACTATGGTAATGCAATCCTCTCTGGAATACCCAAAACTCATCTTTCTCCTCTGAAAACAACCCTCAACGCGGCTGCCAGAATGGTCACTGGAATAAAGAAATTTGACCACATCTCTCCGGCACTAAAAGAACTCAAATGGTTACCAATAGAAATGCGGGCAAACTTTAGAACAGCTTGCCTCACCCACAAAGCCCTTCACACAGGTAAACCCGAATATCTGGCGTCCAAACTTAAAAAAGCAGGTCAGAACAGGAACCTCAGAAGCTCTAACACCTTACTTCTGATCCCACTAAAAACTTGAAAAACAAAAAACCACGGACAGGTCCTTTGCCGGAAATGCGCCCAAAATATGGAACTTTATCCCCCCCCACATCAAAACTATTCCTTCCTTCCCTAAATTCAAAAGTCAGCTCAAAATCCTGTTCCTCGACCGCTCCTTAGCTAACAGATAGGAGCTGCTTGGAGTGTCTAAGGAGACTCTGCTCCCCTCCCGGACGTGGAATGCCAAAACCCTGCAATGGATCTCTTCTTCTTTCTCCTTACTATGATTCGTATCCTGAATGTCTCGCTGTACTGTTATTGTGTTTTGCTTTCTTTTGCACTGCTCTGTAATTATGTGAAGCGCTCCGATACCTTCCGGTCAGGCTAGCGCTATATAAAACGTCCTAAATAAAAAACAAGGTTACAACCAAGAGGGATCATTTGTGACTGTTTTGCCAACATGTTTCTGCCTCTCAACTAGCTCGAACAGGTCTTAGGCATTCGTCAGGGCTATGGTCTCATTTACTATGCACTAGCTGCAATTACCAGTGAGTTACATGAGGTGATAGGTAGGTGTAGAAATTGTGACACAACACAACTGTTTACTGTGACAGGCTCCTGTGAGGATCCGACAAGAGCAGCCCTCAGATATGCTCAGTGCTAGGTTGATGTGCCCGCACAGCTGTACACAGTGCAGACCATATAGCATCACAGACCTCATGTATCCTAAGATCGGAGAGCTAGTTGAGAGGCAGATCCACCCTAACGAAACAGACATGACGGATCCAAAAAATAAACGTACATTTGGTATTGATATTTCAGGTGGATATATTATCTTACAGCACATTCTTTAGCTTATGAATACTCCTTGCAGGCCTCAGACTGGCTCAGAATTTTTTTCCCTAGCTATGCCTCTCAAGGGCTGCTACGTGCTGCAGCACGGCTTCCACTGAGTCTGGCTGTGACATCACTGGAGTATATAAGGCATCCGCCAACATGATGGCATCAGTTCTAATATTTTGTCTACACACAACTGAGGCATGTGGAGAAGAAACTGAAAGAGGCACAACAGTGATAGATGCAGCACGTTATGAGACTGTGCACCTCTGAATGCTAATCACACCACTAGCTCATCGATGAGGAATCTGTGGGAAGATTAAATGTCCTCCAAAAATATTTTTACTAAAAGGTCAATAACTTTCTTTGATTTGCAAAAGTATGCAAGGATGACCACATAGCTACCAGGCAGTTGCCTCTACAGCCATAGTTGTTGTATAAGGCATTATTTCGATAAAAACATATCTTTAAAAGCATAACATTATACAGTAACTTAATACTAACAAATGATACAATACTCGGGTTAAAATTTAGTTAAAAATAATATACAATAAGAATAAAAACTGCATAAAAAATTGTATATAATAACACTGATTATATCATTTCATTAAGCCTTTTGGATCTGATGGACCAAGCCCATCTTAAAAATGTTGACAGTCCACATGCATACAAAGGCCGAATATCTGACATCAGAATTCGCAATGCTACAATATGATGTCTAGTGCCTAGTTCTCTGCATATTGGTTTTAACCAGCAGTTCCTCAGTGATTTGTATGCCGGGCATTCAAACAAAATGTGAGCAACGGACTCTACTCTGATCATACAGATTGGGCACAAGGGTGAAGTTTGAAACGGGACTTTCCAGCGTGCAGTCAGTTCACATACTGGGAGGGTTCCTACCCTGAATTTAAAATACAATGCCCTGTCGGTTGGCTTCAAAATAATATCAAGTTAGGGTTCCCGAACTGCCACATCCTTGATCTCAGAAAGTCGACAGTTGCTCTGCCATGTTTAGAGTCAGAGCTGCATTTACTGGATACCCAGCTCCAATAAAGATTCTTCAGGACCGCTTTGGGAGGAGCAGATCTAGTTATCCAGGCATCCCCAAGCCCCAACTCACCAAGCAAAAATTTAACATCTTTGAGCCACTTGATTTTGGACCAACCCGACATCGACATTACTTCCAACAACCCATCCGCATAGTTGGCTAATTCTGGGACTCGCCATAACCAAGCCAATAGTAGGAGCGGACAGATTTGTGCCTGATCTTTGATCGAACAGCACCCCAAGTCGAGTAGCAATGGTACCGTGGGGGTACTCTGTGGGAGTGCCATCAAGTCCTTAAAGAATTTGTTCTCGGATCTGGATAACTGATCTATGTTGCATGTACCCCACAGTTCATCCCCATAGAGGGCCACGCTAACTCCTCTCGCCTTGTAAATATCTATAACCGGGGCGATGGGTTTGTTGAATAAGAGCGCTGTTCCTTAAGGAGTACCCCCACTACCCTTTTGTGGCTTAATAACATCTTCTGTAAGTGTGGGTTCCACTGAATTGTATCCGATATGCAGATACCTAAATAGTCAAATTCCGCAATCCTTTCCAGGGGCACAAGTTTCAGGGCCAGCGGTCATCCGAGTTTTTCAGGGGGGTTCAACACCAGGTATTTGGTCTTATCAGTATTAATTATAAGCCCTCCGCAAGTACAGAAGGACTGAAAACTGTCCAAGAGGCTCTGTAAGCCCACAGGGGACTTGGAGATGAGGAGGGTATCATCAGCGAATAGGAGAGTTGGAATACGCTTGTCCGCCAGGGAAGGTGCATCAGTTGGATTTTTCAGCAAGTGCTCCACCACTCCATTCACATAAAGTGAGAACAGAGTGGGGACAAGGACACATCCCTGGTGGACACCCCTATTCACTGGAATTCTAATTGATTTCTGGCCCTGGGTACCCAACCTCACCCGTGCAAAATTTCCAGTATGGAGCCTCACCAATATTGACAAGATATACGTGGGCATCCCCATTTCGGACAATACCCCCCACAAACGATCCCAGGGCACCAGGTCAAAGGCAGTCTTTAGGTCGATAAACGCAAGGTAAAGACTGCCTTTGCCTATTAGGACCACCTTCCAATATATGAGCAGTAATCTAAATGCCTGCTCGATGGTCCCTGTGCCGGTCCTAAATCCTGCTTGATAGTCCGAAAGGATTTTGTTATCATCAACCCACTGCAACACTTTCCCAAGTACCACCTTTCCCACGTTCCGGCGCCCCTTCTTAAAAATTGGGACGACCTCTGCCCCCTTCCATGAGTCTGGATTGCAGCGCCATTGTTGGCGGCATTAAGTAAAGTTGAGATAAGCCTCCCCATTCAATAAAATTGAGACGGAGCAAATCCCCCGGTATCCCATCTGAGCCTGCTGCTTTATGTGGCACTAAAGATTTGATCACATTTTCCACTTCCTTTGCTGTGAAAAGATGGCCTTCGCGCTCCCCTATGGGGTCCATTAGAGTTGGTATGGTCGGCCCCTGTCTGTCATCCAGGTGGTTGGTATATAGTGTCGAGAAGTGATTAAACCACATTTGACCAGTGATGTTGCACGTGATAAGGGTGTTAACTGGCCTATTCCTAGCCCTTACTAAGTTCCAGAAACCACTAAAATCCCTCCCCGCACTGGCTTCCTTTAGTGCTTGCCAGTACTGGTCCTCCCAATCTTTCTTTGCTTCAATAATAGTCAGCTTGTAATCTTTCCTAGCCAGCTAGAGCAGCTCGGAGGACTTGCATTTAACTGCTTTAATAAGTGCAGATTTCTTTTGTCTGCATTTTTTAGAGTACCAACCCGGGTTACCCTTAGGTCTCTGGCGCTCCTTTTGTGACGCACCTCTGCTTTGAACTAGGAATAAGTTACCCAATGCCTTAATAGTATCACAAAAAACTACAGATACTTCAGATGAATCCAGGGTAATAGTGTCCAGCATTCTCTGGGCCGCAGCTAGAAGGGGCCCCTATGGTCTCGACTTTCCCCTCGTCCAGAGCAACTTTACACCATTTGAGGCGCCTCCCACAGTTTGATGGACAAACTTCTGAAGTTGACAATGTTTTAATTGGTTCGACCGGCCCATTTACACACGGCCACAAGGGATGCAAGGTCAGAGAGAGCAGATTATGGTCACTTTCCACAGTGGTCAAGACTTCCATATCATGCATAAGGCTCCAAAGCTTGAAGTCTAGGAGGATATAGTCTATCCTTGAGGAGTGATTTACCCTACTAAACGTATGGGCTCCAGATGGGTCCGAGATGGTTCTGCCATTTACCGCCCTTAAACCAAATTCCATGGTCAAGGTGTTCAGCTGTATGGCCCTTAGGGACCACCTTATTATCGGTTGAATTGTTAATATGGGTATACCCCTCCTAGTGTCCTCTTCGGTGATATCCAGGATGTCCTCTGCCGCAAGGGGCTCGAATGTGCAGTTGAAGTCCCCCGCGACCAGGACATGCATGCTATCGAGACACTGCCTGAGTTAGTTTTCAATGAAAGTGACTGTGGGAGATAAAGAACTACCTTTAGTGCCCCTAGCATAAATATGAAATATTTCAAGTGTTCGCCCTCTCCGAGGCCCCCTAGCTGAGATTCTTAATATATCTGGGGAGTTAGTTTGCTTTTGAAAAATTTGACAACCCAGAGAGATACTAACCCATATGAGAAGACCTCCTGATGGGCAACCTCTCCCTGTAGGTGTGGAAACTGCTGGTACAAAGTAAGTGGTATAGCCGACCTTGTGGCAAGGCTCCATACTCCAGGTCTCTTGGAAGACACATATCGCAAAAGACTCAATCAGGGTATTCCATTCAGGTAGATCTAGTTTCCTGGAGATACCCGCTATATTCCAGCTGAGAATCCTAAAAGCAGTGTCAGCTACAGCTGGCTCCAGGAAGGGCTGTGTGGCAAGCATACTGGACCTAATTAGGGTCTCCAGTAACAGGCCCTCTGGCTCAACAAACCTGCGGCTATTCTGGGTGGGTGGAATATCAGACATTGGCATCCTCATGGGGCTAAAGACATTTAAAGAAAGAGTACTGTCAGGGATGTGGGTGGGCCTAGAGGATTCGCTACACTCCCTCAACTTTCCAAGCCTAATCATATCCGTTACAATTGTTGACGTTTTGACAGGGGGGTGATTGCCATGTCAATAGCTACGGACCATCCCATGGCCCTCTGGGCCTCCATTAGGAACAAAGGCCACATTGAGTGTAGTAGTAGTTAGGGTAAAAACCGCTTTGCCTCCCACCCCAAAACTGGTGGCGAACATTCAGGGGACATGCAGATTGCAGATGAAAATAGCTTAGGTCGTATGTGCCGATTCCTGTACTACCATGGCCATACTGTTGGTTACAGATAAACCTTGCAACCCGGGCGTCCCTGAAATTAACCAGGATGCAATCCCCCGGAGCATCTTTGGTCCTATTGCCAACCCAACTGACCCTTCCAACATGGAGAACCTGGCCGTCAAATTGGCTTGGAAGAGGTCTATTCTCATTTAACCAATGCGTGGTTTTGTTTTTGAGCTCATGGTATGATTCTAGTTTGCCGGCCTTGAGCTGTGGGACTCCTGTAAGCACAACTACATAAGGCAGGCATTCTGGCGGTAGGTTAATATGAGGTGGGTTGGTTTCACCATTCACAACCGAGATGGGCTTTTGGGCTAATACAGATAAATTACTACTATGTCCCGCTATTTTACTTGAGATGGTATTAGTCTCCTGTCTCTGCATGGGTACACTTTGACAGGGTCCTTTGGGCCCTTTGGCCATGGTCGGATTGGAGATTAAGCTAGTTTGCAGGGCACAGTGAGTTAGTGTAATTGATACTACAGCATTCATTCCAAACGTAGGCCCAGAGGCTACCTCTGGCGTTTTGGGTACCCTCGCCTCTGTGGATGTAAGATCCACCAGTGAGTTTTCCTTCGGTTCACACACATCCTGCCTATTATTAGAATGTAATTTGATTAGTGTCTTGAGTGAAAAAAAATTATCGAGTGTGGCTTGCTCAAATCTGTCCAGCCTCTCAGTTAATACCTTCACCCTCTCGAGTACAGGAAGTATCAGGGATTTCACTATTTTCTCTATCTGGGCAATGGGGGGAATCTGAGGTAATGTGCCTATTATAGAGGTTGGCTTAGGGCTAACATTTTCCAGCTCTATTGGATTTTGCATAGTCCGACTACCAGTCAAAAAGTTTTCCTCCTCCTCTAGTTGGCATGAGTTTCTCTGGCCTCCCTAACCCCAATGATTTCTCGATTCCTCTAAAGATTTTTGCCTTAAACTTCTTATCGGTTTTAAAACATCCACCCCTCAGGCCACTTGTAGCTCTTTTCCTTTTAGTGGGTGCTAATCAAGCACATGCCACAGTCGCTGACTCTAATTGCACAGGGGAGCCCTCGGGGATTATGGGGTTGCTAGTAGAGGCGTGTTCCTCATTAGATGTGTCAGACCCCAATAAAGACGGAGTGACCAACTGCCTGGGAGATTCTAGTACATTAAACCTCTCCAGGCTAGCCCTTATAGTGCGTGGATTTGGCAGGGCTTTACCAGGGGTAACACCTTCAGTGTGCTCGTCAGTATTAGCAGGGAAGACGGCCAATGCTAGTGGCCCTAGAGATGAACGCTTGCGATTAAAAGGTTCAAGTGAGGCGGCGCTCTGTGATGGCGATTTCCTTTTCAAGGACCAAGTATGCTCGGGTGATGAACTGGTCAAGTGTGCCACTAACACAACCTCCCCCCCACCCGCCTACCCTTTCCAGAGCGGGTTGACATTGGCATGAGCAATACTCTTATCCTGATATGGCGCAGAAGTCCCAAAAAGCAACAATATGGTATAATGCAAAATACAATACAGGTCGTCCAAATACATATTAGATGTCCGTGGGTTATATCGGTAGTTAGAGGGGTGGCCCAGCCCAGCCTCCGACGGCCACAGACGGCCAGCCCTTGTCCCGGGCTTCTCCCGGGACGCTCCCGCGCAGCGGGTGATGTCACACAATATATACCGTCAGCAAGGGGGGGCGGTGCTCAAGCCCCACTGCAGGTGTGGGCGTCAGAGTGACTCCTGGGAGATGAAGTCCTGGGAATGTTTTGTGCGCGTCTCACTCGCGCTAGCTCCCGGTCCCCTCCGTGATGGCAGACAAGTTCCTCACAGTGCTGCTTCAGTCCCGAAAGGCAGGGAAAAGACTTCAACTCTTTTTAGACCATGGGCGTCTAGTTAGACTTTGTTGAGGGACGCCTCCTTTTCGAATTCAGATCTGTGTGGTTGAATGTTCCAAGGTTCCCTTACTTGGGCACTCTCTCTGGTGGGCCCCAGCAGTGTGGTGGGAGGGTAAGGGGTGAGATTTATTGCACATCGCTATCTGTTGATGTAAGGGTGTCCTCTGAGGACCACGGTTCACTGGCTGACAAGAAAGGAGCCCTCAGTGCTCACATGGCTGCCTCCATTCGCTTGTGGAGAAGAAACTGAAAGAAGCACAACAGTGATAGATGCAGCACGTTATGAGACTGTACACCTCTAGCTCATCGATGAGGAATCTTAAATGTCATCCAAAAAATATTTTTACTAAAAGGTCACTAATTTTCTTTGATTTGCAAAAGTATGCAAGGATGACCACATAGCTACCAGGCAGTTGCCTCTACAGCCATAGTGCTGGTGGAATGAGAACAAATGCGCTTCAGGGGATCTTTCTTTTTCAGATCTTGATTCAAAGAATCACCCTTTGGAAAATAGGGTTTGGTCCCCGCCTTGTCCTTTTTAGCCACAATGACACGAAGAAAGACGGAAGGTTTAAAGACCGGCCGATATGAAATACAGAAACTACCAAGGGTGGATGCAAAGGACCAATTTAATTCAGATAGACCTGTGAAGGGTAGATAAACCAGAATTGCCACCAACTGAACTATTTTAACAGTAAGAACCAGGCAACTGTGCATCAGCTTGAATTGAGATGCCCTTCAGAAAGTAAAAACTTTAAAATCACATGGAGGAACAATAAACAGAGTTGGGGGGAATAAGGAAGGCACCCTTTCAGATAACGTGTCACTAGGGTTGCTTTAAACAGGGAAAATGTGTCATGAAGACACAGATGCAGATATAGCTGCCAGGTATTCTTTGACTGTAGCCATAGCCATTTGCAAGGGACAATGCAAACCTAAAGATGTTGGACAGGTGATATGTAAAGGGATTACTTACTTACAACTCACATCACTATACAAATCTTCTCTTGAAACGTGTGTAAATGAAGTTGATGGCAAGCTTCCTGGCCAAGATCACGTCTGCAACTTTTTGAAAGGTGAAAGGATTCTCGATGGCACCATTCAGTCTCCACCGATGCACCTGCAGAGTATGGAGTCTGCAGTGGAGGACCTGACCATCCTTCTGTGTATGAGCAGGTCTGCTCTGAGCAGGAGGGGAAGAAGAGGCAGAATTCTGAGAGTCAACAGTTCTGCGGACAAGATCCTCCTTTTCCATTCTGGAGCAATCTGAATCAGCTGTACGTGGAAAGGGGAGACCTCTTGGTCACCCCGAACATATGGCTGGGTGCCCCGACCGCCCGGGAAAGCTTTGCAGGCAGGGGGGCGTGTCTGCGGCCGGTATGCCCAAAGTGGCGTGGTTGGAGCACGCCCCCGCCGCCGAAGAGAGTTGTCCTAACACCCGCCCGGAAGTCCATGCATCCCAATCCCGCCCCGGAGGCGGGGCGGGATTGGGATGCCGCCCCACCTCCCGCTGCAAGTTAAAAGGCGCGGGGGTCCAGGCAGGCATCCTCTTGTTCCCGCGCTCTACTGCCATAACCAGAATAGAGTTAAGACTACCAGCTCGCCTGTATAAGCGAAGACGTTCCCCTCAAAACGATGTATACGCAACGGTTGGATATCCTCAGATATTTGAGAGCTGGAATATATGGCTCGATATATAATGCAAACAGTTGAGGTGATCTGCCCTGCCTGGAGCCTCATGAGATGTCAATAGCGTCTGAAAGAAAAACCGAGCAGAGGATCCTAGCTTTCAGGCCAACATAGAGCTGACCAACTATATATGAAACGAGGATCAAATCCCACAGATTGCATTCCTGCCCAAATAAATGGCCAGACGACCCGGTAAAGGGCCTTCTATGTGTCTAGCATAATCATTCCAACAAAGCCCTCGTCCGCAGAGGCAGTCTCGAGAGCTGTAATAGCCATGTTGGAATGTGAGGTTGCATCACGTTCAGGAATTGATCCTTGCTGGTATGAACCTACTAGCCCTGAGATCACTGCGAATAGCCTAGTAGCAAAGACACAAGTGTAGATTTTAGAATCTGTATTAATGAAATTGGACCGTACAAGCCACAAAGGGTAGGATCCTTGCCTTTTTGAGGAAAGTAACATTGGTCTTTCACCAAGTCCCCAGGACTTGACCCAGCGCATTGAAAGAACTGATAAGATCCTGAAGGAATGAGGCCAGAATATGTGAAAAAACTGCATAGAATTCTAAAAGATTTCTATCTGGACTGGAGGCCTTGCCCTTTGCTAAAGAGCTGATAGCTGCTTCTACCCCAGACAATGTTGTGGGCTCTTCTAATGTAGCCTCCTGAGCCTTGCTCAGCTTACAATGAAAATGCCTCCTATGAATTGGTGCAAAGCCTCAGTGGAGGCAAAGCAGTCCTTGACAGAGATTCTGATCAAATTACCGGAATGCCTTCCTGATGCCCGCTGGATGTGCCACAATCTCCGCCTTTTGGAGTCTAATTTGCTGAACAGCATTAGTACTAGTGCTATGCTTGACTCTAAAGTAGAGCAGCCAGCCCATCTCCTCAGCTGCCGGGCATGCAACTTTTTAATTGCTCCATGCCGTATACTCTTCCTGAGAGACGCTTGCAGAATAGCTAACTGCTCGGAGATAAAAAAATCCCAGTACTGCCCATCCTTGGCGATTATGCTATACCCTAGGCTAGCTTCTATTGAGCTAAGAGTAGAGCCTGTTTGAATATACTCCATAGTGGCTACCCTCCACTGATCAGCAGCAAACTCCAGCATGTGTCCTTGCAGAAGGCCTTAAGCCCATCCCAAATGACCATGATAGCTGCAGATCTGACATTAACCTCCATATACTCCCTGAGGAGCATGTTCATTGAGCGGACACAATCATCTTCCAAGAGCAGTTTTAGCTCAATTGTCTCCAACCTTGCAGAGAATGGAGAAGCCCTCTTGATTGAATAAACAGGGATAAAGAATTTTGATCTGATATATTTCTCAGATTACCTAAAATCTTAAAGAATGAAATCAGAGACTGGCTAACTAAGTACATGTTGATACTCGAGAAAGATTTGTGGAGGCAAAGTAAAAAGTAAAGCCAGGCTTGTTATCTCTCTCTCATAACGCCATACATCAACGAGTGCATAGGAGAACATAAGCTGTTACAGTGCACCCCCGAGTCATTGCTTCCTCCACTGGGCTGGATTCAAGTTTCCCAGACCGTGATACATAGAATCTATTTTAGGGCATAGTGCGACATTAACGTCCCCACAGATAAGGGGCGACGGCCAAAAGTGCAGCTCAGCCAATAAGAATTCAACAACTGTCGGGTCATAATTCGGCCATATTCTACACAAGTATCAAAACGCATGCTGAATTTCTGAATGGTTGCGATAAGCCACTGTCCTCCAGAATCAACCTTTTGCCTCACCACCCCCTATTTACTATCCCAAACCAGCAGTGTAACACCCCTCTGGGCTGAGCGGAAACACAAAGTACATAAGACCTTATAGCCAAGCTCCTTTAATGGCAATATTTGTTCAAAGGGAAGATGAGTCTCCTGGAGACAAACAATTTGTGGTTTAAGAGTATGTAGTTCTTCCTTGGCTATTTTGCGCTTATGAGGCAATTTTAACCTATATCTATCTATCTCTCTATCCATCCATCCAGGAGAGAATGTGCAAATGCTAGCCAAGACCCCCTATCATTACCAGCCATTATCACAGCAGGTGAGAACCAACATGCTTCCCTTAGACACCACACATCTACGACCCCTCACCCTGAAATTGAACCCCAAAATTAATTGTTCCAATTTTTCCCAGTCACTAGCCTTTTTCCAATTTGTACCCCCAAAACTTTCAAACCCCTCAAGCAAAAAGCAGAACCACACAACAAAACTTGCACCAAATCGTACCCACACCCCTCCTTAACCCACAACTAAAAGGCCCAACACGCCGCACTAGGCCCTGAAAAAAAAGGTCATCAGCCACAAAACAATCTAAATGCTAGATGGCTCAGGTTCCCGTATAGGCACAAAGCCAAGCCCTCTACAGGTACATCTTAGCCTAAAGTGCAATACACCCCCCACCAATTATCCAAGCATAACTTTTAGCCAGTAAGTAATACCACCCAGGCCGCCAAATTAATTCTGCACTGTTGCTGGCTCCAGAAGAGAAACTTTTGCCCCGATCTTCTGCAGGAACGGCATATGTTCCCGGTGCTGCCAGCGCCACACCACTGTTTGATGACTAAAGTCAGACCAAAACAGAGAATTCAATCCCACATGCCCCGATAGGCGACTTAGATGGGGTCGCTCAATAGATATCCTGTTGCAGTATGGAATCCCCAAATCAGATGTGAATGGCGCGGGGGTAATGGGAAGATTCACCCTTGCTGAGAGGCCTAAATGGAAAGCGATGTGCCCTCTGTATCATGCCGTCCATGTTCGAATCACTTTGTGTACGAAAAGATTCTCTAAAAAGACAGACAACATAGCCTCTAGGGTCATCTCCTTCCTTCCCTTCTGGAATACCCAAAACTCAAAGGTCAGCTTGGATGAGGGTCTGATCGAAGATGGCAGCTCAATGCTAGACATGGCTAGTCTGTGGGCCCTCCTGGGATGGATCCAGACCACTAGGCCCCCTCGCTTGCCTGCCCCTTTTGGGAGGGGGGTGGGGACACTGCAGCCAGACTGACTACTTCTCGCTCCACCTGTACTGCTGCCCGATCTGGTGGTAGATGGTCCTCGGCACTGTGGAGAGGATGGCACCTCTTTTCTGTGGCTGGTGATTTCTCAGCAGCTCTGCTAGTAAGTGCCGAGCGGGTCATCAAGCTGCTGTTACACCAGCAGCAGCCTGGGGGGAAGTATTGGACTGCATTTGCTGCATTGTTTCCCTCGCAGCCACCAGACGGACTGCTATCCGGATTGTCACATTGTTGCAACATTGTATAGAGCATTGACTTCAAGAGCTGTATGTAAGAAAATTCTAAGAGATCACCGATCTCTGGGCACTTCTATTTGCTTTAACTCACCATATAGTGGCTGGGATGCCGGTCAAGGGGGCAGCAAAAGGAAGTGTGGTGGAGAGGGGGCCGGTAGGAGCTGGCATTCTCACCCCATGAACACTCGAAAGGAAGCGGCTTCTGCAGAGTATGTTGGCAGCCAATAATGCAGATAGCCCTGGGGGACCTAGTGCCTCGCACTTTGGGCACTATCAGGGGACATCTGAACCTGCCTTGGTCAGCCTGTAAGACTCAAGGAGCTTGTAGGAAAGTAGGATCTGCTTTCATGGTTAACCTCACATTTTGTTGGCGTTATTCTATTTTCTGACTAGGATCCTGCTAATCAGGACCCCAGACACTGTGCTTCCTATCCAAATTTGACAGGGGTAAGTTCTTTGGTACCTTCCCAAGTGGATACTGGTGTACCCAAGTAAGTCCCTAGTATATGGTACTAAGGTACCCAGGGCATAGGTACACCATGGGTCTCCACTGAGCTGCAGCATGTGTTATGCCACCCAGGAGAGACCACCACTCAAACTGTGACTACAGGCCTCCCATTGCAGCCTGTGTAAGTTGGTGCTAGCACCACTTACAACAGATACACATTTCCTTATATCTGAGGTCACTGCAATTAAAACCTATGTCACCCCTATGGCAGACTCTTCAGTCCTGAGGGCAGGGTGCTTGGTTAAATGTGTGAGGGTCCCCCTGCATGAACAGGGCCCCTCTACAAACCCCAAAGTCGATTCTCCAGGCTTTGTAAGTGTGGTCAGCCTTTTAATACATATAGTGGACATCAAGTCAAATACGAGATGTCTAACTATATATTGGCTGCACCAAAACAAGTCATGCTTAGTATCAAACATGTTGGGATCCTACCCCAACACGGATTTCAGTGTTGGATGTAGGATCCCATGTACTGGGGCTCCCCAGCGTGCCCCCCTGAATTCCCTGTACCAGCCTTTTAGAGTAACAGAAAGCTAGTGCTGCTGCAGACCACAGACATGTTTCTGCCCTCCTGCTGCTGAGCTCTATCAGGGGAAGGCAGAACAATAGGTTCCCTGCCACAGGGAGGTGTAACCACCTCCCAGACAGGACTTAGTGTATTGGGAATGGGGGGGGGGGGCAGGGGGAATGAGGGGGGGGGGGGCTTGCCAGCGCTACCAGACTGCTTTAAAGGGCATATTTGGTGCCCTCTGTGCATTCTCCAATTTGAGCCAGTTCAGGGAGCCGTTGGCTCCTGCTCTGGAATGAAACTAGACAAAGGACATGGGAGTATCCTCCCCATTGTGAAGCCCCTCCTCTGGGAGGGATCCTTAAATTGCCCCAATCCTTTCCCTAGGGTACTTAAGGGCTTACCTGTGGGAGGCTCTTCATATTCGTCGTGGGGCAAGATTCAAACCTGAAACCACTTCAACCATCTGGACACCTTGGTCTTCACCAGGAACAGAGATTGCATCAAGGAAGACTCCTGCCAGCCTTCTGCGTCTGTGCCTATGCTCCATCCAGGTTCCTCTCCAGGCCTGGGGGCATCAAGGACACCCATAGTAATCTCCCTTGGAGTAAAGGAGTCACTCCACCGCGACAAAGCTGACCGTTCTGCTGCTCCGGACTTCTTACGGACTCCGAAAGGCACAGCAACACAGGTGGTGGTTCTGCAACTCCCTCGAGGCCTGGCCTGTTCTCTCAGCAAGTTTCAGGCCAATTACCCTCATCAGAACCGCTGGAATAGAACCCCTGTCCACTGCTTCGACTTGCAGTTGCCACTGCTTGTTGCTCTGTCTTCCAGAGATCTTCGGGGTACAAGAAGCTCCAGACTCCAGCATCTCTTCCTGACAATATGTTCGTCCTCACCGCATCCTCTGCACTGTGGGCCTGCGTCTTTGGTGAATTGCTCGAGGTCCTCTTGCAACGCCTATGCCTTCCGCCTGTGGGTCCTCTTGAGGGTCTTTGGCTTCAGTGGGCTCCCTTACTTGCTTGGGGCATGCTTTAACTCTCCTGCACTTGGTGAATCCCTTGGACCTTGCTAGTCCCAACGCTGCACCTTTTTCGTTTAGCATATCTCTGGCTGCTGCCAAAGCCTGTTGGTGCTCCAGCCGGACACCGACCCCCTGGTTCTCGACATCCGACATAGGACACCTGATGAACGGCTCCTGGTCTTCCGCAGCATTGTCTGGTCCTTGCAGCAATAAGGTCACCATAAACCCTCCTACATTTTCTGTCATCTGTGTTCATGGATCTTCCGTGCCTCCTAGACACTCCAGAGTGGCATAGACTCTGTCCCCTCTGCTTGCAGGTTCTCCTCTTCAAGAATCCATCCTTTGATTCCACTGGACTCTCACCTTCTTCGCCAGCAGTATCTTATCTGAAGTCCTCCGTTGTGGTTTATGGCGGTTTCCTACATCACTACGCCCCTATGCACCGGCTTCCCTGGTGCAGGTATCCTGGTTGCTGGTGTATCCACGGGTGGGGTGTCTCTCTAACCTTCCATCTTCCACAGGGTTTCTTCAGGTTCCACTGGGAAGGGTCCTTCTTGAAAACTGCAACCGCAACGTTCCCATTGAGTACGTGGTTGTGTTTCCACTCTGCACACAGTCTCCATGGGATTCCTGGAAACTTAACTTGGGTGGTTCCCAAGCTCTTCTGAGTCTTCTGTTCCAAGTCCAGACTTTGGTCATAGTTCACATTGCACATCTTTAGTATATGGTTTGGTCTCCCCCTGGTGACCACTGTGTATTTGTGCTTACTTACCTGTTTTACATTAAAAATATTGTGTGTATTGTGTTGATATCTCCGGGTAGGAGATATACCTATGTGTTAGTGAGTGTGTATAATAAATATAACTATTTTTATAACTACAATGTGTGGTTCTTTTTCGTTTTAACCTACACTATATGATTAGTTCTGGTAAAACAAGCTGCTTAACACTCCTCCTGGACTAAGCCCGAAGGCTGCTCTCCACAGCGACCACTTAGAGAGCTTTCTATGGTGGTCTAAGACCACTAAAATCACCATAAGGGTTGTCTGGATTAGTGCAAGGTGCTTTACTTAAATTAGTGTGTACCATATCCATATACTAAGCCAGCCTCCTATATAGCTGTATTTGATCTGCCCATTAATTCTGGTTCTACATTACCCGCTGTGGATCCAATGGGTACAGGGCCTGGAGGGGAATCTACAAGTTCTCATATAACTATGGATTGGTATGGCTCCCCCTCTTCCTGCTGCTGTAAGGAGAACTTGTCTCAAAGTGGTGCTCCCAGAGGATACATTTAGGAATACTGCTGCCCCTTAAATCCTCATACTGAGCCTGGCATGACGGAGCAATCAGGTAGTGCCAGTTCTGCCCTCCTAATTTCAAACTCCTCACTGGTGGAGCCTCTTGTTTTGGGAGCGGAGGAATCCTCCTGTGTTCTGACTGAGTTCAGCGGAAGGTGCTTTAAGATAATGCGGATTTAAGGGTGGAGCAACAGTTTGAGCCAGGAAATGTAGAGATCAATACCTCACTGACTTCTCTGCTGGGGGAAGCAGCCACTTTGGGAGTATCCGCCCTTCCCGCTATTGTTGCCATTCGGACAGAAACCCAGGAGACTTTTTTTTCTCTTTCAGAGTCAAGTAGCCTGTCTAATACCGATGATCAAGACCAAATGGCCTGTCCAGCGCTCATGAGGAGATGTCCTCTACTTTCGGGGGATTCGGGCTCTGCTGTTTCCCCGGTTGTCCAGCCTTGCTCAAGTGGTACTGGGGGTCTGACAACTACTCCACTTACATCTACTTTTGGATGTGGGATCCTGGGCCCAGCTTTCTCATGAGGATGAGATGCTTTGGGATCCTGATGGGACTGCAATAACACCCACTGATTCCCTTCCCTCAGCCTTTATCCCCCCGTCAGCAGCCAATTTGTCTGTTCCTATGATTTCGGCTTCAGTGGGCGAATCCGTGCAGGTGATATCGGTATGCTCCTACTTTGGCTGCTATTTTTAACCTTCTCCAGCAACATAGGGAAGAATATAGGAAAGATTCTCTTGCATTGAAAACAGCCCATCAAAAGGCTCTAAAGACTGAGGTGGAGACATCTCAGGCCGCCCTTTGCTCAGTAGTCAGAGAACCATCTATCCTCCAGCACGATTCTCAGCTCTCCAGTCATTTGGCATCTGGAGATTAGATTACACTGGTGTAGATTTTGGTGCTAATCCCGAAGTGGTTTCAAGAGCCACAAATGACAGAGTATGAACCTGCTGCTGGTACCAGAATGGAGATACTTGTGAATCCTTGGGGCCTGAAAGAACGCCAGAGGGATCTGGAACCATGCCATAGATGCACAGCATGGCCTATTAAAAGGCTTAAAACTGTTGTGCAGTTGCTGGTGGACCTAGGAACTCCCTGGAAACAAGGATGGAATAAGCTCCTCTGTGGAATGGGAGTGAGATCTGGAGGGGAGGTGACATTCTCGTGCCTTCCCTGGCAAATTAAACTTTTGGAGTGGGTCCATGCTTTTGACTTCGACTTGGAGCAGGACCGTTGTGGTGCCTCTCAGTGCTTCACCACATAGAGATTCGTATTTGGATGGCTTTGAGATTCATCTGGGTGCAGTCAACACAGGCCTTGGAGTCATGTGTCAAAACCCAGATACCAGAGGCACACCTCATGGGAATGAGTCACAGACATCTGTTTATAACAGTTAAGGAAAGATTTAAACCCAGTTGTTTTAGGAGGAGACGACCCTTAGACACTGGAAAATCTGTAAAATCGCCCCACAGTGATGAACGGAGGAGTGAAGCTTCATATTCAGGTCAGAGTGAGGGAAGAAAGGAATTAAAGTAAGAGCACACAGGTGGTGCATATATGCGACTCCGCTCATCACTTTTAGAGCAGAATGGCACTGATGTGGAGGCGAATGGCATCACCATTAGTCACACAAGAACACTGCTTTTGAGTTTCTGGATCCAGTCTACCAACTGGGTATATTCAGGTGGTTTGGAATCTGTGGTTAGACGTAGCCATCAGAATGCACTGGCCTAAAAAGCACATGACATTAGAAGGGCCAAACTGCCAGAGGCAAAATCTTTGCAGCCCAAGGGGTCAGGTTACTTGGATTCCCTGTCTGGGGATTCAAGGTCATCTACTTTGCCACACAGGTGATGCTATTCCATATCGACTCTGGCTGATCACCTTCGATATCCACACCGAAGGCATGAGTGAACGGATATGGCACCTTGGCAAGTTTCAACTTTGTCATAGTTGCTGGGACTGAAGCCTGTGGAGGAACACCAAATGAGTCAAAGTCATTGAGCCAGCAGGAACAGTCGCCCTCAATCCTTGATGGCCTTCTGGAAGTGCAAGTGTTGGAAGCTGCGGTCTCATGCCACAACTCCAAACACCAGTCATTGTGGGGGTTTGAAAGGGACATCTTCACATAGCACCATCGGCAAGACTTAAACCATATGGCCCTTTACAGAGACATTTGACCTTGTTACTGTGGAAAGCGGAGACATTGGTCTGTGAAACATCAAGAGCTTGCTATGTACCGCATCCATGAGGTGCAAAAAAAGAGAAACTGATGCCAGAGCGTTGGTGGGTGCTTAATAGACTCTGTTGATGTTGCATCTGGAGGCCCTGCTAGAATCACACTTTGCAAACTAGTGACACAGAAGATTCATTGCAGAAAGAAACGTTTTCCAGACTAATTTGAAGCCTGGAAGAGATGGATCCATCAGAAATACCCTATTGATCTTACACGTAACCAATACACTTAGTTAACTACCCTCTGAGAGTTTTATTACTATTTTTAGCATGCAATTACATCCTATGAATAGGAGAACTTGTACATCTCAGGCACACTAGTAGGGTAGAACTGATACGCACTACTTATACATGTGGGAAAGAAGACTGATCACACCTCACCTCTTAAAGAGCTCCATAGGAGCCAATCTGGGTGTTTGAAAACGTTGGTGCAGTAGGTTATATTGACAGTATTGCTTGGAGCAACTATGTGAAAATATACAGGGTCCTTTCTTCAATATATGTAAGGGTTTTGATATTTTTGGGTATTAGTGAACAAGTTACTTACATGGGGACGTTACAATGCAGCGACGCCACAAGGTACATGCTTACCTGGTGCGCCAGGGGTACATATAGCGGTTCTCCAAGAAACCCATATTAATCGATCCGAGGGGTTAGCCCTGAAACGGAGAAGGAGGGGGCAGTTATTCTACACAACTTATTCAGCTTTTGCCAGGGGTGCCTTGGTGTGGGTCAGAGCGGGTGTCCCTTTCCAGCCGACGCAACAATTGGTGGACTTGGAGGGAAGGTTTGTAGTGGTGTTGGGGCGGCTAAATGGAGTGGAAGTAGCGCTGTCTGGCGTGTATGCCCCAATATGGACGAACTCTATTTTTGACAGCTTGTTGGGGAGTTTAGCACCATACCGGACTAATGCAATGATAATGGGAGGAGATTTTAATTCAATAGTAGATATGGAGAGGGGCAGGAATATCTAAGGCGAGAAGCACGTGGCAGACTAATTGGGAGCTTGTTGACACATGGCGCGCGCATCACCTGGAGGAGCAGGATTATTCCTACTATTCTGGTCTCCACGACCTGCACGTGAGGCTAGATGCAATATTGTGTCCCCCCGACGTCCATTCCAAGGTGATAGACAGTGAATACTTGGCCAGAACGATTTCGGACCTTAACCCGTTGTTAGTGCAGATACGATGGAACCGAGACAGGGCGGTGATCCCAACCTGGCGGCTCCGCCCGGAGGCGTTGGAAGACCCGGTCTTCTGTAAAGAGCTGGAGACGGGTATTGGCCAATATTTTTAGGAGAACGAGGGGACGGCAACGTCGGCAGCACTTGAGTGGGATGCATTTAAGGTGGTGGTCCGGGGTATCTGTATTAGCAAAATGACGGGGGTAAGGAAAACATTGACAGAACTAGAGAAAGAAGAGAGCCGGTTGTGTGAAGCGGAGAGGGCCCGTCCAGGGGATCTAGGAGCGCAGAATGAGGTCTTGGAGGCTAGAGAGGCAGTGGCGGTACAGATGGAAAGACTGCACTCCTCCGATTATAAGACTTACAGAGCAAGGATGCACACAGAGGGGGACAAATTGAGCGCTCTGCTGGCATGGCTGCCTAACCAGTCTCCCAGGGGGGTACCGATTTTGGGACTGACAGCCCCCACAGGAGAAAAGGTGAACACACAATAAGGGATAAATAGCTTGTTTTTAGAGTATTACACCGGGCTCTACAGCAGCCAATTGACTCAGGGTGCTGATGGCATAGGGAAGTATCTTGCAGATGTGGCTATGCCTCGCTTGGGGAAGGAGCAAGAGGATCTGCTGGGAAGTGAGATCACAGTGGGAGAGATCAGGAGCGCGATCAAGCATATGGCCCATAACAAGACGCCTGGGGTGGATGGTCTCCCCATAGAATTTTACTCCAAATACGTGGATTGCTTGGCCCCGTGCTTTCAAGTAATATATCGGGAGGCACGTAAGATAGGGCAGTTACCTGTGACCACTAGGGAGGCTATTATTATCCCCCTTTTGAAACCGGGAAGAGAACTCACGGATATGAAGGCATATCGTCCACTCTCAATGTTGACGACTGACTACAAAATTCTGAGCAGGATCCTAGCATCTCGACTCTTCCCGTATATGTTGCATTTGGTCCATTGGGATCAGTCAGGTTTTATCCCTAAGCAAAACAAGTCTGTTAATGTGCGGTGGCTGCTTCGAATTCTGGGGGAAAACCATGGTTTACCATCAACTGCACTGATTATGTTGGTAGACATTGGGAAGGCTTTCGATAGCCTGGAATGGCCGTTTCTTTTCCAAGTCATGCGCAAGCTGTGCCTGGGGGAGGCGTTCGTGGGATGGACTCAAATATTATACAATTCAGTGATGGCTTGTGTGTGAACGGGAACGACAGTGTAGTCACCCTGTTAGGTAGGGCGAGGGATGCGACAGGGTTGCTCGTTCTCTCCACTGCTGTTCGCGTTGGCGATTGAACCATTGGCAGTGCGAGCTAGATCGGGGAAGCATTATGTAGGTCTGGAGTTACGTGGGGACATGCAGTATATATCGCTTTATGCCGATGATCTGCTAATGTGTGTGGCTGCTCTGAGTGAGTACTTAGCTAGAGCGACGACGCTGTTACGAAAGTTTGGTGAGGTCTTGGGGCTAAGAGTAAACTGGGAGAAGACGTGTTTGTTCCCGGTACATCAGGCGATGGAGAGCCCTGCTAGCTTGGACGGAATACGATGGGAACCTTGCTGCCTGCCTTACCTGGGAACTAACATCCATCATGGGCAGGCAGACCTTTTAGAGGGTAATTTGGGCAGAGCAGTGCGAGGGATTAAAGGGAGCTTGGCATTCTGGGGGGCACTGCTGCTTTCAGTGGCAGGACGAGAAGCACTTCTGAAGATGGTAGCACTGCCTAGATTGTTATATTATTTCAGGACACTACCGATCTGGATCCCAGGCTCGGTGTTCAGGACACTTTGGTCCATGGTGGGGGGGGGGGGGGTTTCTGTGGGGGAGCGGCAGGCGGCAGTGACCACGATGATGAGACCTCGAGCCGAGGGTGGATGGGCGGTCCCGGACTGTGAATTGTACTATCTGGCAGCCCATCTGCAGTGGCTTACACAGGCGGTAGCTCAGGAGTTCCAGGGCCAGGATGGCCCAGTGGATCGATGGTTCCCACGTCATGTTCTTTCCTTTGTTGTTCTTGGCCAGCGGATGAGTGTAGGTTCGTTGACACATGAGGAGAAAACGCTGAGATTGTGCTGGAACAGAAGCGGGCACAGGGGTGGCGTCACTCGCCCGTATGCCCGTTGATACCTCTGGACATGTGTACGGCCCTCCCGCACGGAGGAGACTGGTCCGCACTGGCAGAGTGGGAGGAACTGGGGCTGCAAATGGTTGGGGACCTGTACGGGGAGGGATTGCAAGATAGGAAAGGTTTGCCCAGGGGTGATTTCTTACTGCATGCCGCTTTAGTGTCAGCGATCCAGAGACACTGGGGAGAAGGATTATCGGAACCACAGACATCTCTGACATGTCAATATGTCGTAATGGCAGCGGGGACAGTAAAAGCGGTAACGTGCTTATAAAGGAGAATGGTGGAGGAGGGACTACAACCACTGGGTCAGTTACGAGGGAAGTGGGAGGCAGACCTGAGCAAAGATATTCCAGAAACGACTTGGGCTAAAATAGTGGAAAGGGCGTGGAAGGGCATGCAGCATGCTAGATTCCAACGTATCCATTTCTATATCATACACAGGGCGTATTTAACCCCAGAGCAGATAAATATTTTAATGTGGATACAGCCCGTTGCCAATCAGATGCGGCAGACTTCCACCATATGATGTGGAGTTGCCCGCAGCTTGGAACATATTGGGAAGAGGTGGTTGAGGTACTGTGTGGAGTGACGGATAGGCAGAAAGAACCAGACATGGGAGCATTTATACTGCACTGGTTTCCCCATATGGCGCAAACAAAGGTTACAAATAAGTTCTTCGACCTGGGGTTGCTACTAGCTAAAAGAGAATTAACAAGGCAGTGGAAATTTAAGCGGGTCCTAGCATAGAGCGGAATTCGCGACTTGGGCGGCTAGCGAGAGTGTGGTTAGGTTCCAGCAGGCTAGGAGAGCGAACAATGAAAAAGCGATGGAAACTGCAAAGGCATGGGAAGCCTTGGTTGTGTAGCTGACGTTGCCAGAACCGGAATCAGAGACAGACTCCTTGGAGGTGCCGCAGGAGAGTTTCGGAATACACGGCTTATAACGAGGTTCTGGCTGACTGTGGGGATATGGATGCGGGGTTAAGAATGGCCTAAGCCGGGGCGCAGCACTAGCGGAATAGGGGAGCTGCACACCCTTGCAAAATTGTGACAATTGATAATCCTTTGTTTAGATTAATTGGAGCTCACCAGTGGATGGGGTTAGGGAGGGAGAGGGAGGGAAATGCAAGTAAATAAGGGGGCACCATTCTTGGACAGCACAGTGTTGCATGATGTTATAGAACGCATGTTCAGTGAGATTGCTATCTGAAGGTAGGAAGGACAGGAAGGTTAATGCGGTTGTGACCATAGAGTGAGTACAAGCTCAATAGAGGGGAATGAACAACCATACAAAGTAACAAAAAATGGGCCCCTACCGATACTGTGCCATGAATATGGGTGTTGTGTTTGTGTTGAAAAACCAATACAAATATTTCACACACACACACAAAAAAAATTACTTACCTTGGGTAACAACCTTTATGGCAGACGTCTTCAAACTGTGGGGCATACATCCCTGGGGATTCGTGCCCTGTGTTTCCAGGGGTGCACAAATGCCTCAGCAAGTATTCTGAAAATGAAGATGACCTGGAAGTGCAACTGTTTATTTGTCACGTTTACATGAATCGTTTAAGTGCACAAAAAGTATGGAAACTGCTATCCTTGGTGCTGTCGGGGCGGCATCAAAGAGGTAGCTAAAAAGAACAAAATATTCTATTTGGCTTTTTTCATCTCTAGACAACGGCATATAAGTAATGCACACACATTAAATGAATAATACATGCAAAGTAAACTAATAGGTAGGAGATGCACTTTTTTAGGTTAAGAAACCGCAGTTTACTGAGATCACTCCAGATGTCTGTCTGTGAGATCCGTCATAGAACTGAATCCCGATTGGCGTAATTCAGAATAGCGACAAGTATATATAGTGAATGGGGGTCCAGCCTGTAACAAAAAGCACTGCAAATATATGTAGTTATTTAAAAAATTGGATTCCACACGGTATAGGCAAGGTCACTGGAATTATGTGGCAGTTGAGGACCAAATTATGCAGCAGGGTTGACTAAATTATGAGGCAAGAATAAGCAAAATATGCAGAATAACAGCAGATTTACAAATGATAACACTGTCTGGGCAAAAGACTTCACTTTATGTATGCCAGCTGAGCACCCAATTATGGCAAAAAACAAGTGAAAGATAATCAGTGAAACTTTGTGAAGAGCTTTCCACAGCGCAAGGACAAGTCAACACGGTTTAAGTAATCTTTGATCCGTTTGAGCCACAGTTTTTTGTTAGTATTCTCAGTTTATGCAGTAGATTACATAATATGTGGCAAATTCAGAAAATCCATAATCAGGCAGAACACACCACTCCCACAGAATCGCATAATTCAAGCGGGCCCGAGTAGAATAAAGCCTGACAAAATGATTTAGTGTTCAAGATAGAACAAGTGCTTTCAAAGACTACATTTTAGTAACAGGTAATCAGATTGTACCTAGTGCAAAAATGTGTATAGGTCAATTAAAAGGATGCTTTTCATTAGTGAAGCAGATGCAGTGGGTAGGGGCTTGGAAGTGCGAAGAGCCCTTTATAAAGAGGCATGGGAGCTCATTTTCCTTTTTGGCATTAAGGCTAAGGGTACCTTTGCTCCACAGAGACAGGCAAAACATGGGAGCTCCTTTTTTTCTGAAAAGGAGAGTCTGTTTCAAGATTTGAGTGATGGTCAGGCATGGTGGAAAGGGGTGAAAGAGGCAGAGGGATTAGCCTGCTACTCAGGGTTGCAGTTATTAGCGCAGCAGGTGCAGTTGCATTTAGGCACAGGAGTGCGAGGGACTCGAAACACCCCAATTATAGGAGCAGGATTTTTTTACTCAATTTCTTTTGTGTTTGATGTATTTGTTCTTTTTTAAATGTCATTGTGTGGATTATGAGCTGAAGAAAACGTACCCCTGAAATTATCTCATAAGCCCTGCCCCTTGCAATCAGCCCTACCTCTCCCACAAATGTTGCCATAAAGCTTTGTAAAACATTTTTTTTCGAGGGTCGCAAAATAGTTTTAAGACCTCTGATTTATGGTGATAAACCCACTTGCATGCTCCTCACATCTTGAATCCCCCTCCAAGGTGCCAGACTGGATTTGGAAACCGCTTTCCTACACCAGTAGGTGGCGTCGCAACTGTCTCGGCATCAGTCATCACCTGGGACATGACATCATGAGTCATACATCGCATCAACCCCAGCTCACAGATGTTAATCTGCAGTCTTTTTTCAGGCGAGGCGTACTAGATTGACAAAAGGGTGCAGTGAATCAGAACCAATTTGGGGACTAATTATGAAGTGTAGCATGACCACTTCTGGGTAGGCAGGTGAGATCAGTTAGGAACCTGAAGGAAGATACAGTATCCAAAGGAAAGATTGTTACCAAAGAGAAGTAAAATCTTCTTCTGATGGATACTTCCATCTGCAGATTCCTCATCAATTGAATGAATATCCAACCAGGACCTCAACTGTGGTGGGTCTAAGGAGATGGTCTAACCTCGAGACCCTACAGCACAGATCTAGCAAAATTGTCATCTTGCAGATTTGAGAGGTATTAAATGCCTGGTTAAGTTGTGAACCAAAGCTGAAGTCGCCACCCAGCAGCTGTCCTGGAGAGTGCTCAAGAGGCAGCTGAGACTCTAAGAGTAGACTTTGAATTCCTCCGACGG
This sequence comes from Lissotriton vulgaris, assembly GCF_964263255.1. Classification (NCBI taxonomy): domain Eukaryota; kingdom Metazoa; phylum Chordata; class Amphibia; order Caudata; family Salamandridae; genus Lissotriton; species Lissotriton vulgaris. The sequence goes on from NC_141685.1 coordinate 1,019,150,090, forward strand.
TTCCTTCTTGGAAAGAGGATAGCAGTTTGTGACGCACAGCATAATTCAGTGGGAAATGGTCCTCTACTGGATTTCTCTGCCTTTCTCTGAGTCTGCATAGCCAATGATCAGCTGATAAATGGGTTCTTCAAGGATCAAGGTAAGTGTAGTTTCTCATTGGTGCGTAAGGAGGCATATAAAAAGCTGGTAGAGTGATGCATTGACTCACGTGAAACATTGTGACAATTTTCAGCGCAAAAGAGTAAAGAATCAATTTGTTCTTGCAATGAAAGGAAGACTGACAAAGCTTGTAGCTCACTAACAAAGTATTCCAAATCTACAACCACAGGCGACAACTGTGCAATGGTTCAAATGGTAAACTCATCACAAAAGTGAGCCTAATTTAGGGTCCCACAGCCTCCTCAGAAACTGAGGAATCTGAGCGATGGGAGGAAAAACACAGTAGAAGTGGAAGCCCAACTTCACTCATAACGTGTAGCCCACGGCTCCTTACAGTGTACACTGCAAGGTACAGAAAATTGAAGGCAGTGCCTTATCGAGTGAGAAAAGGATTCTCTGGAGAAGCGCCCCAGATATGACAGATGGATTCGGGCACCTGAGTGAAGGCGCCACATGTGTTCGGCAAGATGGCAGACTGATACTGAGAACCCATGTGTTTAGAGATCTCACCAGATGGTCCATGACCAACGAGATTGTGACCTTGAGCCCAAGACCATAAACTCACAGCCTCCAAATACACTGGCACAATCTCACACCACTATGCTTTTTGGTATACCATACTGCAATTATCCTATTGATAAGGACCTGCACTGACCACAAGAGGGAAGAAACACCTTGAGGGCTAGGCAGGCAGCCTGAAGCTTAAGCAGGCTGATAAGATACATTTGCTCTGAAGAAGACTAGAAGCCTCTGATCTCCAGCACATCGAAATCAACGTCCCAACTGAAGGGCAGGGGAGTCAGTAACCTATGGTGGAGACAGGAGAGCCTCCCACAAATCAGGGTGTCCAAAAGTAGTCACAACCCTCAAGTCTCAAGATGCTTCTGAGGAAATCTGGATGTTGTCCATGAGGACTCCCTAGCGTTCAGCCAACTAAGCAGAGGCACCAGTGGGGTATCACCCAGTCTGTGGAACCAGCATGTGAATAGGCTCAACAGGCGCATGACTGTTCGGGCCGGAAAGCTCCTTCCCAAAACATTAGTATCACAGACTGAATGTTCCCAACCTACTAGGGAGACATGTCCACTGTAATTCGAGGGACACCATTCAGTCACCCAGTTCCAGAGCCAGTTGAACCTGCACCAGAGACAGCATTTTGAACTTTGCTTGAGAGTTCAGAATGCACGGGTCCGAATGTAGCAGCGGCCACAGTCTTACTTGAGAACAAAGAAATACCAATAACAGCGTGCCCTATCTCAGCTTGCAGCACAAACTCTACAGACTAATGGCCCCCTGCTCTACAATGCAAGCATGGTCTTTGGAGGTGACCGAGGAAACAGGAGGGATGGAAGGGGTGATTTCTGAAGTGGATAGGTGCAGATCTGTTGAGCAATCTGGGAAAAACAAGGGTCTCTTGTAATGGACCACCGGAAGTGTGCATGGAAAGATGTTCTTCTCCAGCAGGCCACACATTGGGGTCAAAGTCCTGTTAAAGCAGCTTAGCTGAAGGTGCTGTGTAAGAGGAGGAAGACTGCTACAGTCACCTCCAGCCTCTGCAATCACCATGTCCTCTATTCTGTTGAAAAAACTCATTGGACTGCTATACAGGCAGAGAGGTCTCACATCTTTGAAAAGGGCAGAACACAGGAGCAACCTGTGAATTTAGGGTAGGTAGGGAACCTTCAGAATGCTCCAGCTCAACACTAGTAAAATCGTCACACAGGCCGATCGATAGCATACTGAACCATGTGAATGCACTCTGTCAGCATCTGCACTTGTCTGACCAAGAGACTCGAAGTCATCCAAAACACTGAAGCAAGGCTAATGCTCAAACTCTCACCCCACACACACACATCTCCACACGTCGCAAAGACCTCCACTGGCTCCATTCAAGCTCCTTACATACATACAAAGCTGTGCACAACCAAGGCCCAGGATTCCTTAACAGCCCATCAGTGTCCACACCCCTACCAGAAACCTCCGCTCATCCAGCCTTCTGCTAGCCCATGTCCCTGCATCCAAAGAGCCAGAGGGCACGCATTCTCGTAGCTGGCCCCAAAGCCTGAAACGACCACCAGCTGTGCAACAGAGTCTCAAAGCTCAGTCCTGGATGTGCGCACAAAAACTGAAAACCTGTCCAGGGATGCATCACCCTTTTTTAGGAACCAGGGTAATGACCCGGGAGATATGCACAGTGAAAATAACATGACAGATAAAAACGGACTGGCTGGGAGCCCAGGCCCAAAGATCTGGTTGTAGCCGATCCTTGCTTACAATATTCCAGAAGAATTGCCTTTTTTCCCAAAAGATGTGACTGATGTTAAATAGCATCTCCACTAAGGATGCCTGGACATCATCTACAAACATGGTAGAACGGGTGACCGATAGTTAAGGAAGAGCCTACAGATTCAGCCACCAACTAGAGCATATCCAGACTGGACAGGAGAGTTTGTTTTAACCGAGTCTTGTCAATCATGCACCACCTCCTAAAAGTGATCAGAGAAGTGATTTGGCAGATTCGGGATGACCTACTTTGTCATCTCCCACAAAGTGTAGAAGTAAAAGACATGAAGACAAGTATTATTAGTAGATCACACTACAAAGCCCCCAGAGGAGAAAACAACCTACCCCATTGCTTCATTTATCTTGGATTTCTTACTCCTACCTAGGGAAAATACGTAGAAAGAAATCTTAATTCCCTATTTGATCGAAGAGGCCTGGACAACGATACTCTCCGTATAAGGATGAGCAGTCAAAAATGTATAGATCATCCAAAACCAGGATTATGCCAACACACAACTGGATAATTCACAGAAGGCACAGATACTGGCTTATTCCAAACCAATAGGGGGCATCATTGAATGGAAACAAAAGTTCAGCCACAGAGCAGGCTGGCTAAAGGATCTCAATTAGCCCTTTTTGCTGCTCCATCAGCAATCCAAGACTTGTGCAACCTAATGCTGGACTGATGTAAACAAATTGATTTCCCTTTGGACGCCTCACAAAACAGGCCATATCTCCTTCTGAAGAAGTGTGCATGGCATTAGAATTTTGGAGGGTTAAATAGTCGTCTGCCTTAGCATTCATAGGCGGGAGAAGGTGGCCACCTCAGTACTGCAGTCATCATCATGCTACACAATTTCAGGCCTCTGAATATGATTAGTCAGAGCCAAATATGGCACCAAGGATGCCATAGTACTCATGGGATAGTGGCCTAACATAGGCTTTTTTATTCTAACTAAAATATCTTAGTCGTCAAAACATTTATCATGTGATGAACCAAAGTCAGAACAGCTAGTGTCAAGGACGGTGAAGAAGGAACAGCAGCCAGTCAGGCCTCCTGATGGGAATAGGAAACAGATGGTTTCAAACTGGCATTAGGAAGCATGGAAATGGAAGCAACTGGCAGCACGGCAAGAGACTTTATGTTTAAAGTGAACAGGGGTTGGACTTGCAACAGCCACTGGGAGAAGAAAGGAAAGGAACTCAACTAGTGCCATGAAGTTTCACCTCGCTTTCTTTGACTTGCAACCCAATTTGTTGCTGGACCGGGATTCGCGACGCAGCCCAAGACGCCTCAGGCAGATGTTGGGCAGATCTAACAGCAACATCTGCTTGCTACTGAAGTGGCAACATTTAAACCCTAACAACATTGGAGGAAATATTCCTTATACTGCAGTTACACTTCTTTTTGTAATAATAGGGTCAGAGAAAACAACTCAGTATCTGCCTTCTAGAGGTGGAAAAAAGGGAATGACATCTATGCACCGGTGTGATGCATTACAGGTCCGGCTGGTGACAAGAGTTGGGACAGAGTCGTGGTGTCACTCTTTCTGCTGGCGACTATCTAACCATGGAAGGTGGGTTGAGGAGGAAACGAAAGGCAAGGACCCATCTTTCAGAGGTGATGGATTGCTAACCAGGGAGGAACAAACCAATAATAATAATACAAGAAAACCTGATCAGTTTCATTTAGGCTTGCGGCAAAACAGGACATTGGTACAAACAACTCTTCCAATGCAATCTGTGGTGTCTAAGCCGGCACTGATGACATCTTTACAGCACATCCTGCCCATATTAATAGCCCCAAAGATCCCCCAGGACCGCTGGAAAGATCTTGTTAGACACATCCCATAACCCATGGATATAGCAGCCTAACAGGCAGCCCACATTTATGTATTGTAGTGCCAAGCCGATAGAAGAAATCACCTGCTTCTCAAAAAATTAAATGAGTTCGGATTAACCTTACTGGTCGAAGCCTGCACAATAAGACTTTCTGGGGTAGGCAGCTTGGTTAGAAAATCCAGATTTCTGGGAGCAGGCATATATTGGACTGCTACTTGGTGATTAACAGGCGGATGACAACATGGTTTTGAACACATAGCCATCAAGGCATCCTTACGAGCATAATGAGGCATTTTTCTCCAATGGTGACCCTGAGGTGAGTCCAGCTCTGTTTCAGGCGAGGTGTCAAGCCAGCTCATTGGCATTTTTTAAGTCAAAGTAGAAGGCATCACCAGTATAACATAGGGGACCACAGCCACCCCCTCCTCATCTTCTGTCATGAGGTGAACTTTGTTCTGGTATGGGATCATAGAGCCAAAAAGTGAGTGAAACCTCTGCTGATAGTACTGTTGTGGGGTTCGAGCCAGGAACCTGTTGCTCTTTAGCTATTCTGTAGCGCACTGAGCAATCTCGGGCTTGTGTTGTATCTAAGTCTGACAGGGAAACTGGCACGAGTCGGCACCGGCAATGGCATCTGTGCTGTGGAAACTGGCATGGCCTGTTTGACCAGAGTGGAAGCTTGTATCAGTCAGACACTGTCAAGGGAGGACCCGCTAGTGGTAATCCCTCTGGAGAACCCCCTAGCTTCATGGGGCCAAAATGCACAACAGAGAGAGTGAGCGAAGCACACTAAATATCTGCAACACTGCCTTCTTAAAAGTCTATTTGCAGGAGAGTCAGTGATGGCCCAGAGATCTCTGGGGATGTCAGGACCAGCTGACTGCAGAGTGCAGCTCCCAACTCTATGCCCTTGCACCTTTTCTTTGGAACCAGAGTGGTGGGATAGGGTCGAGTACCTGTCCACTTTCTTGTGCTTGGACTCTGACGTACTCAAAGCTTTTGAGGGGGATGTAGAGTAGTTGTGACAGCGGCCTTATGACATGGGCTGGGTTGGGTGCAAAGACTACAACTACTTTGTAAGCTTGGTGATGTAGACCTTCTGCCCCCAAGTCTTGAATTATCTTTGGATGCATGAGGATGCATTGGTCACATGCTGTGGTATAGTGACTGGAGGTCAGGCATCAAAGGCACACTTTGTGGGGGTTCAGTGTCTCACTACAACTAGAAGCATGTCATTTTCAGAGGGGCTGTAGTTCCCTAGCACTGTCTTGGTAGAATTTCAAAACTGTCAGAAGAGAGAAAGTTGGGAGTGGAGCTCTGGATCTGCGTCAGAAGTGTGGAAATTATTTATTTATTTTATGACACTTGTAAGGCGCACAGCTACCCACAAAGGTTTTCCCGGCGCCGGACTAGCAAAACACAGGACACAACTGAATAGAGAACAATCAAAGGCACTTATTTGTCGAACAACCAGGTTTTTACGCTTTTCCTGAATTTCATATAGTTTTCTTCCTTGCGTATGTGAATGGGCAATGTGTTCCAAAGAGTTGGACCCAAATAGGAAAAGGATCTCCCGCCCATTCTAGCCCGTTTGTACCTCGGCACCGCGAAGTTCGCTGCTGTACATGAACGGAGACTGCGATTGGGGAGGTAGGGCTTAGCAAGGTCTTGTAGGTACTTGGGAGCAGTGCCAGCTTTGATTTTAAACAGGTAGTTCAGGGTTTTAAAGCGAATCCGGTTTTCAACCTTGAGCCAATGCAGGTCCCTAAGATGTTTGGTGATCCTGGCGGATCTAGGGATTCTGCAAAGCAGTCTGGCAGCAGCGTTTTGCACCAGTTGCAGACGTCTTATTACTGCTTTGTTTGAGCCCAGGTACAAGATGTTACCGTAATCAAGCCGAGATGTCATTAAGGCGTTGACTACGGTCTTCTGGGTAGTAGATGGTAACATCCAGACAATTTTGCGTAGCCATCTAAGAATGGTAAAGCATGTGCCTGCCACTTTGTTGGCTTGCTGTGTCATAGATAAGCTGTCATCTATGATGACCCCAAGGTTTCTGACCCGAGAAGCTGGTGGTGGAAGTTTACCTAATGACGACGGCCAATGGGGATCACTCCAGAGATCTTTACTATTCCCTAAGAGGAGGATCTCTGTTTTCTCCCCATTTAATTTAAGTTGGTTAGCCGACATCCAACTGAATATTTCATGAAGGCCTATTTTTAGTGCAGATGGAGCAGACGAGTCAGATTTAGAAAGTGAAAACAGGATTTGAGAATCGTCTGCATAGGTCATTAAAATGAGACCAAAATTTTCTGCAAGGTTGGCCAGTGGTCGTGAGTACAAATTAAAGAATAAAGGACTCAGAATCGATCCTTGTGGTACACCATGAGGAGAGTAGAATACCTCAGAACATGCCTCAGAAGAGGTGATCTGGAAGGTGCGGAGGGATAAGTATGATCTAATCCACTCTAGTGCCCTGCCCTCGACACCATTCTCCTCCAGCCTGACAAGCAGTCTGGAGTGAGAAATAGTGTCGAAGGCCGCACTTAGATCCAACAAGACCAATGCTACAGTTTGGCCATCATCCATGAGCTCCCTAATCTTTTCTGTGACCCCGAGCAGGGCAGTCTCGGTGGAGTAACCACTCCTAAAGCCAGACTGGGACGGATGAAGAAGGTCATTATTTTCCACATAAGTTGAAAGAGCCTTATGAATGTGCCTCTCCAAAATTTTAGAAAAAGCAGGCAGTAATGATATTGGACGATAATTGGCCAATATCGTAGGGTCTGCGGCCGGCTTTTTGAGCAGAGGACTGACCATAGCATGTTTCCAAAACGCAGGAACTGTGGCCTGTTCTATGGAGGCGTTCAGTATCTCTGCTATGGAAGTCATGGCAGAGTCCTCTAGTTGACCAATGATGCTGATAGGAATAGGGTCACATGGGGAACCCGATTTGATAGATTTTAATAGTTCCTTCAGTTTATCCACATTAATGGGGGGCCAAGCTTCAAGGTGACAATTTCCTCTGGGGACTTGGGGGGTGTTGTCTTGCTTGTGTGTGATAGTACTGTCTCTGTTGATATTAGAGACAATGTTCTTAATCTTTTCAGTGAAAAAGGATGCCAAGTCCTGGCACTGCTGGGTATTGAGAGGGATAGCCTCCGCTCTTGAATTCTCTCCAGCCAACTCTTTTACAGTGTTAAAGAGAGTCTGTGATTTATTTACGGCCGTGTTGATAGTAGTGGTAACATAGCATGCTTTAGCTTTCATGCATGCCGAATGGTAGCTATTTCTGGCCTTGCCATAAACTTCTTTTTGATGTAGTTCATAGTTCTTACGCCATTGCCTCTCCAGGGTCTTACATGTAGATTTTTCTTTCTTAAGGGCTTCTGTGTACCAGGGGGCGGGCGATGTACTTTTGGAAAGGAACCAATGTCCATGCGCATGGATGCCATTTATATGCGACTGCACTTTATCACTTGCAGGGCGGTACTGAGCCAGTAGGGAGGGCATGTAACACTGCTGGAAAATATTCTACGGATCCAGTCTGGTGCCGGTGGGATATTTAAAAACTGAATAATCTCAGATTAGAAGTATACATCAGAAGATAAATTCATTATTTTCCAGGAGACCTTCAATCTAAGACAGCTGTGTTGTTCCTTTTAATGGGGTATTCCTGTTCTTTAAAATTTCAGGACAGTCCTGGCTAAGTGCGGTCTATAATCTGTGGAATGTAATCAGTGTTCATCCAGGTTTACTACGATAAAACAGTTGTCACAGTATTTAGGATAGTTAAGCATCTTCATCATTAACTTTTGAGCCAACTTGGTAGTATTGATCCAAAACACTCTGCAGCGGAGGACTATTGCCCACTGGCTCAGAGCTGAAAAATAAAACTCTTACTATAGTTTTACTTTTTAGCAGCTTGTGTAGGGTGGGGTGGGGTCGGGCCATGGGGGGCGGGGGAGGGGTAGTGGTATGTGCACTTGTAAGTGTGCATGATGCATGCCAGTTTGGCCGGTCAAACTGACATGCACACTACTAAGATTTCTCCAAAACCAGTTAACAGCACAGACTTCCTGTGCCTGAGCAAGCGTTGATCGAGCCTGCTCAGGCCATTCCCCACACTGCTCTCATGCTTGAGAGCAGCGTGAGGTTTGGATAGAGGTCGTGATACTGCCCCAGGGACTGCTGAGACCAGGAACTGCAGCAGAGGAGCACAAGGCACCAGGTGTTTTTTTTAATATTTATCATTAGCCCCCCCACTTGATTCCCACTAGCCCAGTATACCCCCTGAACCTGCTCCACCCGCCTGCTGGTATTTTCCGGTGTCGGCTGCCACTGTTCTGGGGGCCAAGATTTGAAAACAAAAAACTTTAGAGAGTTGAATATACAGCCATCAATTTGATATAAAAATGTAGAGACACTATGCCTCACAATGAGTAATTAATGTGCATGCAGTATGAATGGATCACCCAACTGGGGTTACTGCAATTCTTATGGACCACCAAGGCATAACACACTTGTTTTATAGGCTTAGAGGTACCTACAAAAGCCCTTTAATAACATTAGTTGGGCGAGTGAAGCTAATCCATCCTGTTACTCCGCCAGAAGTACATGCTAACATGTGCCCCCGCCCCCTAAATTAAACACACAATCAACTCCAGGTACTATATAAAAGCTCAACAAGTACTACACCACTTAAAACCACACATACAAAAAGCAATCACTCAGCCCTCCACAAGGTCAAGTGAAATTCCACAGAGGAAGCTTTTTACCACGGTGTCAAAGCACCCTAAGGTTTTGCTGACAATATTTAATTATTACTATTTTATCTGGATCTCAGGGCTTATTTACTTACACTTCAATTTTGAATGTTTTGTTTAACAAGTTAGTTTATTTTGTTTTCAGGAATTCACAGCTTTGTACTGTACTATGCTACCTCATCACCCACTACCTCAATTGTATCAATATTCACCATACTGTATGTCACACTGCTACTTCTCTACCATAATCCGAATTAGGAAAATGTTCCTTACCTTTAAACACTACTGTTCTTTGATCCTGCACAATCACATATTGGTAGGGACAATACGCCAAGAGAACTCTGAAACTACACCTCATCTCTAAGAAGTGTCTTCAGAATAAGGAAAATAGAATTTGAAAAACATTGAATGAAGAGAAGCACTGGTAAACTATATACTTGTTTTAATACACGAGTCAAAAAAGGGTAGGATCCAGTGTTTTTGGCTCTCAACTCCATCTCGATCTCCATGCCTACCAGGACAAGGGCCTATCAGTCATCTTGGTTCTATTAGATCTATCGGCAGCGTTCGACACCGTATCTCATTCCATCTTAATTCAACGGTTGTCGAGCGCTGGCCTTAAGAACAAAGCCCTGGAATGGCTAAAGTTTCCTAGCTGATCATACCCAGAGAGTCACCATGGGCACATATCGCTCGGCGGAAATTGAGATTTCTAAGGGGGTGCCACAGGGCTCATGTTTGAGCCCTACGCTCTTTAATATCTACGTGGCCCCCCTGGCAGGAGTGTTGCGCAGATACGGCTTTGTCCCCGTATCTTACGCAGATGACACTCAACTCCTGTTCCCCTTCAAATCTCTTTCCGCCGAAGTTAAGAACTCTTTCTCAGCTGGCATGAAAGCAGTGGCACATTGGATGTCCTCCAACTACCTCCAATGCAATGTCAGCAAGACGGAGATCATGCTGTTTGGAGAAGCTAAGATACTCTGGACTCCGGATTGGTGGCCTGCTGAGCTGGGGGCTGTCCCTGAACCCAAGAAGATTGTGAAGAACTTGGGTATTCGATTGGACCATGATCTGTCTCTCAAACAGCATACCAGTTATATATCAGGGATATGCTTCTACACTATCGGCCTGCTTCGCAAAGTCTTCCCTCTTCTACCTAACTCAGTGAGGAAAACCTTGGTGCAAGCACTTATACTGAGTCGGATAGACTATTGCAACGGTCTGTTAATCTCAGCCAATGAAGGAGTGCTAGACAAACTGCAGGTCATTCAGAACACGGCAGCTCGCCTTGTTCTGAATGCCCCTCCGAGAACTCCCTCCAAACCCCTCCTTGAGCAACTGCACTGGCTCCCAGTCAGACAAAGGGCCAAATTTAAAATTTGTTGCTTAATCCACAAGTGTCTGAACGGACAGGGACCTACTTATCTCGAACGGAGATTTGTTTCTTATGTCCCAGCGCGGTCCCTCAGATCAAGTACCAACCTTTTACTTGTGGTCCCCCATGTCAAAAAGGCCAGGCATGGAGGTAGAGCTCTATCCACTTTAGGCCCAAAGATGTGGAACAAACTGCCACTGACCTTACGACAATGTAATGAACATTTAACATTCCGTAAGCAACTAAAAACCATTCTATTCAAAAATCAAATCTAAACATCTCAGTATATCAATATGTTCGTGGAGTTACCGGTCAAAAGCGCAGAGATACGCCTGGTGGAGTGATTCTAGCGCTATACAAAACCACAAATAAATAAATAAATAAATAAATAAATCAACTAAAGAGTGGAAAAAATTCAACAATGGCCACTGATGCTTGGTGAGATATGTGCATAATCCTGAACACCCCACGCGGCAACCACATCACCGGCCACCTGAGACCTTCACCTACTACGAGTCAACAAGAGAATTACCTTCAAGCTACTCACACACACACACACACACCTAAAAAGCCCTTCACAAAGCCAGACCTGCATACCTCAATCCCCGCCTCGCCTTCTACGCTCATGCTTGAGCACTCTGCCCAACTGGCACTGGCCACCTTCCCACGGATCCGCAAGACCACAGCTGGAGGAAGATTCTTCTCTTACCTTGCTGCGAAGACCTGGAACTCCCTGCCTCTGCACCTCAGACAATCACCATCACTGCCGCATTTCAGGAAAGACTTCAAGACCTGGCTCTTCGACTGAACCGCTGACCCAGGCCCCCGTGCCTTGAGAGTAGTTGTGCTTTATAAGATAGATTGTTTGGACTATTGTCTGCTTGAGAGTGCGGTTCCTTTATATGATGATATGGCTATGGGAAAAGTTTTATTCCATTTTTTATTTTGAAAGGAAATGGTATTGAAAATACTATACAAACAAGGCAGTTCCTCAAGGGTTTTCCACCCATTTAAATTCTCCAGGATTTTCGGATGTATTTATTTTGCTGAAAGATACAAAAAAAAATACCTCTACATATGAACCGTTTGTTTAGAGCTGGAACGTTTTATTTCTGTACGTTTAAGAAGTGTTCTGGGATACTGCTAATGCACAGAGATATTCTAATATTTATGAAAATTCCCTAAGCTCCCCATAATGGAGATTGTGTTTAACCCACTTAAAAAAATGGTTTTATTTCTAATGGATTTTAATGTGCCTTCCTCTTTTTAACAGCATGGTTTCGTCTGCATCTATATTTTTTAACTGCTCTATAAATACTTAATGCTAAAAAAATATTTCTTCTGGCATACCAACAATATAACCTCCTAGAATGCAGACATCAGTCATGTAGAATCTCTTCTCTAAAAATCAGTATGTCAACGGTTTCCTTTTTTGGAGCTCCAGTAATCCGGAAAAGTTCAGAGTAACTAACTTCTCAGAAAACTGAGTTCAGATTTCAAACAAAATCACTTACTTTGACATGCGCAGGTTGTATAATCCAGAAGAGTAATACCTTGCCCCAAAATTAAGGTGTTCTTCCTAGCAGACAATGAAGGTGTGGAAAGGAGCGGGAGAGCAGACATTAAAGAACGTTGCATTAAAAAAAGTTACCAAGTGTTATTCCTCTGACTCCAATAATTAGAATCCTGCGCTTCCAGAATACTATCAATGACCATAAAGTAGAGTTTTCTCAAATTTGTGAATCTGAAGATCACATGGTCGAGAAGTTAATGCTGCTCACCTGTACTGCAACACATCAGCATCTTCCCAGATTTCCCTGTAGGTCAATCAGGCTTTTCTCCTAATTAATGGGAGAAATTTGAAAAGTGGAGGGGGGGGTGGGGGTGGGGGGGAGGGGGTGTCAGAAAATGTTTCTTACCTGTAATTCTAGTTGTCTTCCAGGGTTCCACGGGCATCCTCATCAAACTCCTAAGCATTGAATCCTCCTGCCCATGAGCGGGATCTTAGAAATCTTTGCAACGTATATATCTATTTATGCACAAGTTTTTAAAAACAAAAATACACTATTCTGTAGAGAAAATAAGACTTTGCAGCCCAATTAAAGCTAAAAGTGACCAAATGGCAATTTTGTTCATGCATCAGAGGTGACAGGTCAGTTCATATTAACAAAGATAAAGATCATGGGCACAAAATAAAAACTTCTGCTTTAAACTCCTGTCCAGGGAGGTGGGACAGTTGCTTATTACTTTTATGAGGATTTCCCTGGAAGATAACTAGGATTACAGGTAAAAAAAAAAATGACCTCCTTATCCGGGGATCCTCATTAGTAGTCATAGAAGAGCAAGCTAATTCCACAGCAAAAACTGGGGGCAAAAAAGATACTAATAAGAAATGTACCCATCTGGAAATACGTAAAGCTGCTACATGGATATCAATACACATATTTGCATCTAATAAATGTGTGTATTCATCTTCATGTAGCAACTTTACGTATTTCTAGATGGGTATGTTTCTTAATAAGGCCACAGTCTCTGCTTTTCTTCTAGTTGAGTTGGAGGGATTTGTTTGCTGATTAGTAGCATAAAATTATACAAGAGACAATCCACCTGGAAAGGATTGTTTTGAAGTAGAGACACCAGTTCTAGGAAGACTGTAGTACTCATCACGATAACATTGTAATTCTCCCTTGACATAAAATGAAGGGCTCTTTCCTCCGGATTTGGGAGAAAAATGTTGTTAAAGAAATTGTCCGACATGAAAATCGGATGCAACCTTTGGAAGAAAGGAAGAGCGAGTCCTCATTATAACTTTGTCCCTATGAAAAACTGTGAAATGCTCTTTTGAACACAAATCTTGAATTTCGATCATTCTGAGTAAGGACGTAATTGCACCAAGAATGGCCATCTTCCAAAATAAGTGTTGCAGAGTCGCTTTATGTATAGGTTCAAAAGGAAGGACCAGTGAGTTTGGAAAGCACAACATACGATTCCCATGGGGGAAAAGGGGTCTGAATGGGAGGAAAAATTTAATTCCTTAGAAGAATTTCTTCACTACCGCTCTTTTGAAGAGGTTTCTGAAGGAACAGATAAGGCGTTACTGAAGGGAACTAACTTGTTTATTTGACAGAGACTGCTATACGCAGGCACCTTATCTTAGAAAGATACCCAATCAACACCTCCCTGGAGGTGGGTCTACCAAACAATTTCACACCAGAAAGTTCTGCAGGAGCGAATGGGCAAAGTGCCTTGCCCTACATACCTGACTGTCTAGGCAGTAGTGCTCGGTAAATGTGTGCAGAGATGCCCTTGTTACTGTCTGGCAGATGTCCAGGACGCGGACTAAGCGTACTAACGCAGTGGTGCCAGGATTTGGTCTGATGGAATGCCCACACAAACCCTCAGGAGGTTGTTTCTTAGACAATGCGTATAAGATTTTAATGCAGAGTACGATCCATTGAGAGATGGTCAGTTTCTGCACAGCCTTCCCCTTCTCAGCCCTCACATACCCTATGAAGAGTTGATCATCCACACATGAGTTTCTCCTCTTCGCTAGAGGGATGAGGCAGATCTTAAAAGGTAGGCAAAGTGGTAGGCAAAGTGAGGGACTGACCTACATTGAACCGGGTGACTACCTTTGGTAAGAAGAATGCTTGAGTCTAAAGGACCTGTTTGTCAGCGAAAAAAAGAGACGTAGGGAGGCTGAGAGGACAGTGCCTGTAGCTCAAGGATCCTTCGGACAGTTGTCATTGCCACCAGAAAGGCTGTCTTGATGGTGAGGAGCCTAAGAACACAAGAATAAAGTGGCTCAAAAGGAGTACACATTAAGAAAGTAAGAATCAATCTATGGTCCCATTAAGGCAAACCAAAGGGAGATGGGGGAAATATGTACTGTAGACATTTAAGGAACCTATTTACAATAGGAGACTTGAAGAGAGAAGGCTGATCTGGCAGCCGTAGAAAAGCACAGATTGCAGACAAGTAACCATTCAAAGTGCCCAATCCAGAGCTTTGCTGGGCCATGGTAAGGATAAGCTGAAGAACATGGGAAATGGGAGCAGGTAAGGGATCAATCTGTTTCTCAACACACCATCCCACAAATGTATTCCATCCATCGGCATATACCGTCTTGGTGGAGGAAAGCTGCTCAATCGCCATGTCTGAAGATGGAGGGTTGACTGGTTTGGGTGGAGAACCCTCTCCTACTGCTGTGACAGAAGATCCTTCCAAAGGGGAAGCCTGATCAGAGTACTCATGGCCATGATCAACAGCTTGGTATACCAAACTCTCCGAGCCCAGTCCGGAGCCACAAGGATGACTTTGGGTCGGTCGTTCCAGATTGTCTTGAGAACTTTGGGCAGGAGTGGTATGGGCAGAAAGGTCTACAGGAGGCCTGAGCTCCACAAGCGAGAGCTGCCTTTGAAGTTCCAGGGCACAATACTGCTGACACTGCACGTTCTGGGCAGTGTTAAACAGGAAAAGCCTATCTCGTGAGCGTTACTTCCATGGTCACTTGTATGCAAGTATTGTATCCAAACAGCAAACCAGACATGGAGGCGGCAATATGGCCTTCTTTGAATATCTCTTCTATTCGAATTGATACTTTAAGCAGTATAAAGTCTATTCTTTTACAAACAACTGTGTCTTTAACCTCGTCTAAAGAAACGTATGATCTGCAAGTTGCAAGGACAGCAGCAGAGATACATGCATTATTATCAACAAATTGCCCCGGACATTTCGTTGAAATGTTAAGTCAAATCTTAAACATGTCAGATACCAGTGGCATCGCACATGTATTTAAGACAACTTTTTCGGGACTGTTAGCACCCTTTGAAGCAGTTCTTGGCATCTTCCCGAATTTCGTGCATTCTGTGTTCGGCGGCCTGCCTCTCATCTTGGGACTCGTAGCAGGAATCTTATTTTTGTTCCTTCTGCTCCGACATGGCAAGTCAAGTCACAGACAAAACTCAGGCTACAATGGAAGACACGATCCTAGCAATGCGATACCGAGAACGTATCACTAAAGTACTCTGCTTGGCTCAGCTAGGAGATCTGAATACTACCTGGTTTCTTTCATTCAGACCAATCTGGCAAGATTGCATCTTACCTGTTCTACGATGCCTGCTTTGCGTAGAAGAATGCGTGTTCGACATCTGTCTCACACTCCCATCAGCAGTACCTATGGATGTTGATACTTTGCTTGGTTCGGTAACGGCTCATGCAACGTGTTGTCCCCAGCGGCTACCCATTCTGATGACGGCATTCGTTGAGACCTCACCATTAGGATTAGGTGGCGGTGAAGTACGAGATGAAAGCGGCACACAGGTACAACCCTCCGTGACCATTGCTGATCTAGATACCCATGATGGCAATGCTTCGCACATATTCACTATTTCTACTTTTTCGGACCTGGTCCAACTTTCACCTACTGTTGTAGACAAATTTTTTACCAGCCTATCTGAGTTAATGTTCTCTCCAAACAACGAGAATGACTTTCGAAATAGCGAGCACACAGCGTTCCCTGAAACTCTGAATTCAGCCTTCAGTTTTGATAAACAGAACTTCTAAAAAAACATTGGAACAATTTTTCTTCCCGAAAGCGAAATTATTTTTTCTCCAGTTCCTAAAATATTTACCTCTTTTTGGCACATGATACTCTGCTTAAAGTAGAACTATTCTTAGAGAACAAGATTTCTATTTTTAAAACTTACCTAGAGACAATATTTTGGCTTAGCCTCTAGCACATGTACAATCTTGTATAAATATGTGATGAAATGGTCTCGACCTTCTCTTCTGTATTAAGAGCCATTTCATAAATGTAAATTTTGTGATTCATTCAGTCAACATTCTAAATGTACAAAAAATGCATTATCTGAATGACACCGCTGCTTACAAAAAAACGTACAGTATTATACTCCTCTTTCGAGTATATACCATTTCAAATGCTTACTATGTATTTTGGGGTGGGATGGAAAACACATGCATCGTTATGCTTAGTGTTGCTTAGTATTTAGTAATGATGGACATTATACGTGGAGTGGGTGTTGTGAATGTATCTAGGACCCTAATTAAAACATTCCCGATTTATGCCCTTATGTGGTTATAACAAATCATATCCTTATAAAGGCATAATAATCATATCCATATTAAGTCATAGCCAATGCAGTCCAAATACGGCAAGGCTACTCCCACAGACTCCTAGAAAGCACAACGCATTCTTAAACAAACCAAGCCTCCAGCAGCCCGGGAATTCCCCCTGCTCCTGTTTTGATTTGTCTTAGAACTCCTGAGAGTCCTGAAAGAACTGCCAGTTCTTAGTGACGTCTTATGTCCAACCTTATGTCAAACTCAGCACCTTCCAGGTATAAATATACCAACATCTGCCTTAAGCAACACACGGTGGTTTGGAGCAGATCGGCTATCTACTTGCCCGACGCCCTGCTGATGCGAGTGCTGAAGGAAGCCGACCCTCCCTGCTGACGCACTGAGAGAGACGCTGTCTTTTCTCCTGCTGAGAAATCCAGCTCCAGTGTTTCCCTGCTACCCTCGCAGGTTACTGGGAGATTGAGTCCTGAGAGAGAGATACAAGACCTCCTTCATTCTATACCCAAGGTACGGAGCTGATTTGATTTTTAGAGAATTCTTGATTCAGATTCTTGGCAAAAAACGAACTCATCTACTCCTTCCCACTTACTAGGCTTAGGTTAGGTACACCGGGGTAGGCGTATCTTAGAAACATCAGTTGAGTACGTTTAGTCATTATTTTATCATTGTATGTATTTTATCCATTTTAAGTATCTTATGGCTCAGAAACCATATAAATGCTTTTACAGTATTATTTCATAATACTCCTTTTACTGTACGCACTTTACGACAAGTATTGCAATTGTGGCAATTCATTTCTCTTGCATGAGAAAGAAGACTGCTCAATAAATAACCCTTTAATTGAAAACGCTCGTCTCTCGATTTCTCTGCATTTCTGGTGAAACAAAGCATGCACGATTGACTGAGTAAAATAGATATCTATTGTTTCCGCGACTCTAGAGATATTCCTTATTTCAGGGGGAACAAAGTTGCCATGTTATATGGTTGTCAGAAGCTAATCCCTTCTTGTCTATTCAGGAAAGTTAACACCCTCTTGTTTACTCGAGAAAGTTTCTAGTGACATCTGAGCTAGGTGGCACACACAATGAAGTCTAACATATTCAATAGAGACCTAGTCGACCTCAGTCCTACGTCTACACTATCGTTTATGTTATTCCAATGCGCAGAGCCTATTGGGAATATAGGAACTACACTACAATATAACCAAGGCTCTCCCCACTGCTGAAAGCGACCTTGCATCACCTCCAGATGAAGACTACATCTGTGATCTGCTAGGCATCTTTGGCTGAGTTCACCTGCCATAACATTCAGAGAACCCCCAGGTGTTGAACCACTAGGGAAATGCCCGGACATTCCAGCAATGTCCAGAGGCTCACGGCCTCTTGACAAAGGGTCCACTTCCCCACCCGCCCTGCTTGTTGCTTTAGCACATGATGGGGGTTTAGTCTGAACACCTGCACTAGCCTTCTCTTGACGAAGCGTAAAAAGGATTCCAATGCCAACCAGATCGCTTGGAGGGCAAACAGGTTGATGTGGAGTTTGAATTCCACCAGATGGCCGCCCATTCCAGGAGTGACGTATCTATCACTACTGTCAGATCTGGTTGCGGAGTGGAGAGAGGTCTGCCACTGACCCAATCATGGTTCATTAACCACCACAGCATATCTTTTGCAGAGCCTCTGAGATCTGAACCATGTCGGCTAGACTCCTTTGATGCTGCACCCACATATGCCAGAAGGCATGTGTCACAAGCAAGATCAAGAAGGCCATGAGGCCCAGCAGCCTTAAAGTCTCATGAAAGCAAGGATAGAGGCTGAACTATTGGTATTATAACCCTGACTCACTGTTCGCGAGGATGAGTCAAAAATTGCACTGTGTCCAGAACAGTTCCAATGAAAGGGAACATTGGAGAAGGTGTCAGATGTGAATTTGGCACGTTTATAGTGAACCCCAGTGAATGTAGGAGCTCCACAAATAGTCTAGAGGTGGGTTACGTCTTGTCAGGGACAAGCCCGCTTTAAACAGCCAGTCGTTAGATAGGAGTAGACTGGCACTCCTGATCTTCACAGGTGAGCTACAACAACCACCATCACCTTGATGAACACCCGAGGGGCGCTGGTAAGACCTAAGAGGAGCACGTTGAATTGAAAGTGCATGTGACCTTCTGTAAATCGCAGGTAATGTCTGTGGTAAGACAGGAGGGGAGTGTGGAAGTATGCGCTCTGCAAATCCAACGTTAACATTCAGTCTCTGGGGTCCAGGACAGATGGGACTTAATCAAGCATGAGCATTTTGAACTTGACAGGGTGCAGATCTAGGACACTAGAAAGTAGTGGGAATAGCAACCACAAACTACTTCTGCTGTCGGCACCATCTCCATTGCTAAGACAACCATCATTTCGTAGCGGAGTATGGAAAGATGGTTTTCCGTTAGCCTGTCGCAAGTAAGTGCATGGGTGGAAGGTTGGTAACCAAGGGGAGGGGGCAGCCCTTTCGAGCAATCTGGAAAACCCAGCGGTTGGATATTATCAACCTCCAGTGGGGAAGGTGATGACACATCCTGCGTTCCAATGGGAGCCCATGATGGTCAGAGGGCAAACTAAAGAGGCTTGGAGGCTACGGCTGCCAGGTGAGTGCTTGAGTGGCCTAACCTCTGGCTGCCTGACCCACGGGGTCTGTGGGTATGTGTCCTCTGCCATGCAGGAGCTGGAAAGCTTGGTTGCTGTGGTGGCTGGGCGGGTTGAGACCTGGCTGGAGGCCCCTTCCACGGCCACAAAAAGTGGACTTGGGTTGGCAAGGGGACATGGAAAAGCCCAAGTAGCTGGCCGTAGATATGCTAACCTTGAAGTGCTCTAGAGCCGAGTCCGCCTCGTCCCTGAAGAGACAGGAGCCATCAAGGGGCATGTCCCTAAGCAATGCTTGGACATCCCCAGAAAAGCCCGCGCCCTCAGTCAGGTATGGCAACGTTAATGTCACCATTGAACGTGGTGTCGGGGAAGGTCGAGGTGGCTGACCAGCATCAGTCCTGATCCACCTGTGGATCCAAGGGGCGTGAATGGCGCAGAGGGCGAACCTGCCGGCGAAAGACCAGCAGGCTCCCCTCCTGAAACCGCAGGGCCTGAAGGAGCTTCAGGAGGGACAGGCCACCCCAAAAAAAATAAAGTTGGGTGGGGATTGCTCTGGTCCCTGGAAACTAAGAGAGGTGTGGAGCCAGCCAGTGTCAATGCTCCCAAGTCTAGCTGGACGACTTAGATGGACTTTTTGCTCTTCTTTTTCTTGTGAGACTTACCGGAATGGTACGACTTCAACTGCGACGAAGATCGATAGCTCTGCAACCGATCCAGAGTCCTGCCCCTCGACCGAAATCGAGACAGTCGCAGCGTCGCATGTCGAGTAGCAAGGAGTTTGAGGGCTCACTCCCACAAGACCTTGGGGTGCATGGTGCGACAATTGACACAGGTCTTGGCGTTGTGGTCGCACTCAAAGCACCAGAGACAGACGAGGTGTGGGTCCACCACCCACATGTGTCAGTAACTAGCATCGAAGGGCTTGAATCCAGCCTTCCTCATTGATATATCCCTGCCACACCAGGAGACCAGTCTCAAAATCGAAACATTTTACCAAAGTAAAAAAAAAAGTAAAAAAATTACTCGGGTTAGTCTCTATGGATCTGCGCTGACTGCCGCGGAACGACAAACTGACGCCAACGTGCTGAGGTGGCGTCTACATAGGCACTGCTCACGTCACTTCGGGCAAGGACAGCGCCACACAATAAGAACACCACCACCTACCAGTGCGCAGGAGTGCTTCTCATGAAAAATTTCTGGATCCAGGGTGACACCTGGGGATAATTCTAAGGCAAGGAATCAGCAGCTAAAAGTCTATCAGATATGTCAGAAGTATCGGCGCAAATAACTGGATTTGAAACCATCATGCACTCCTGTAAAATCTCCTGAAAATCCAGTCTGTCCACATTTTTCTTCATATTGAATCCATAGGCTTACTCTCCATGTCAGGAGGAACAGTGGAGGAAGAAGCAACAGTACGACATTTCTGTACAGCAGAAATTATCACGGAATCATGAGTTGTATCTGATCTTAAAATAGAGGCTCTTGATCTGGTTCTTTATATTTTTTCATCAATTTGGAAGGTGCTGCTTTCAGGGAATCTGGTGTCAGAAACCATTGTATTGCAGGTTCCAAAAGACCTGGAACCAAGAGCAGCAAAGGTTTTGAAGAATCCCTGTGATGAAGAGTTAAAAAGAAAAAAGTGTCTTCGCTTAGAGATCCAGCCTGAAGATGATCTTCCAGTATGAAGCCTGTGGCATTTGATGGGGATCTAGATCTAGTATATCCCCTTTTCCTTGGAATCTCTTTATGCTCAGCCTGAGATGGAACCTGTGGGACCACAGGTGAGCTTTGTTGCTGTGGTGAAAAGGGAGGAGACAGAGACAGTTAGGTTGGAGGAGTGGGCGACAGACTGACCGCAGACATCACATCCCTTGTGGGTGAGCATGCCCTTGAGTACTCTGAAGAGTGTGTCACTAACCTTTTAAAGCAATGGAGCCCAACAACTGTATGCCTCTTCGATGGAGATGACGTTTTTTCTTTAGGAATTGATGGTGGTGGTCTTGGCTTTGTCTTGCTGGGTAATCTTGACATTTATGGTGAGGTACCATGTCTTGATGAACATGTGGCAACAGTTCCTGTTCTAAACGTCATAGGCCTCAACGTTGATTGGAAACTTTTCCTAACAAGATTTCTTGTGCTCTTTAGAGCTACCTCTTGGGCAGTCCCTAGAGCGAGACAAAGGTGCCTCACCCTACTTCACATCCTGAGGTTGTTTCTTGAAGCCTTTTGCTGTAGATTGAGCAATCTGATCCTCTGCCTAGCCTTCAGGGTTCTTCTGGACATCTTTTTGCAAAGTTCACAGTCTTCTAGATGGTGAACCTCAGAAAGACAAACAATGCAGCGATTACAACGTTTTCCTAGCCACTAGTCAGTCACTTCACAAAAAGTGAAGGCATTCAGACAGGGAAATATGGTCAATTCAGGTCAGAAAATAAGGAAAAAAACATCTGGTTCTTAAGGGTGCCGAGTGAGGTTGGTAAGACCGGGTTTGAAAGAGGTGTTTAGAGACAATGAGCCAAAAAGACTGGGTTCAGTGCTCCACGATCCAGTGGACATGAGAATGAAACATGAACTGACCTAAATGTCACCTCTGGTGCATGATGGGATATTGGAGTAAGGCTGAGACTATTAAAGGCACAGTACAGTTTTAATGCTCTAAGTGTGCAGCCTATGTGCTAGCAATGCCTTACATTTCCTTTATTTTCCTTTTTTTCCTTTTTTTTTTAAAAAAAAGAGGCTTGCAACTGATATTTCTATTCACTTTAGAACACCGACTATATTAATACAATCTGAGAGTTTTTAAAAAAATGAAAGATGAATGAAATTAATCATTTCTAGCCATTTTTGGGCTGCAAAGCCTATTTCTACACATATATGGACCTTTTTTGCTTTGTAAAAGAACTTGCACATATATTAAGATATATATTTTGCAAAGTACTCCGGGATCCCACATGTGGGCAGGGTAAATCAGTGCTTATGACTATCGATTAGTATACCCTTGAAAATAATTTTAAGCTCATTGATCTTTAAGGTTACAGTTCTGAAGAAGAGACCCATAAAGGTGACGTAAGTGGTACATACATTCCCCGCTCCCCAATAGTCTGTGAAAGGCTTATAGCAAATACCCTCCATAATGGGAAATAAATATATATATATATATATATATATATATATATATATATATATATATATATATATATATAAATATATATATATATATATATATATATATATATATATACCCACACAATATATAAACGCAACTGAAATAAAAAGGACATTAGTTGCAAAAAGAAAGCTACTTCCTTGTGTCATTAGTTTTCCATCTTGAGTAGCATTGTTAGATGTATATTATGAGTAAGCAGTCTCAAATTGTACATCAATATAAGATTCCATGAAGGAACTCTGTCCTTTACAACCACTGCTGAAATTCTCCAACCCATGGGCCCAAAATATAAATCAACAATGGATATCCTTCTGTAAATTGTGTGAGAAGCAAAAACCGTTAAATGCTGATTGTAATAGCAAGGGTCTGCAACATTACGGCATTAAAAGCAGCAGCATGACCAAACAACAAAATGACATGTGCTGAACAACAAGTAACAGAAAACCCACACCACACATTGAAACCATAGCGACAGTACCAGGCACCAAACGTCAATATCCCAGTAGAACACACAAAGGTAGGGGTTGAATGGATAAGAGAAATAAAAGACAAGAGTCAGGAAATGAGACCCACACAGCCAGCACCAAAAGCTTCCACCGAAAGAAATTTCCCTTTATTTTAGTTTATTAATTGTTTACAGAAAGGAGGCACTTACAATTATTCAAACTGGATGAAAACATTTGAGAGTTTGCCTTCAATATATTTTCTTAATTCAATATTTTAGCACAATTTTCTGTTAAGTCACACAAAACAAGAGGGAACGATCAAATATAAATCCACATCACAAAAAGCGCTGTCAGGAACAGTAAAAGATAAGCACATGGATTTGTTGGTTTGGTCAGCAAATAATTCCTGCGCTGAAAAGGTAAAATCTGCGTTTTTGTCCACCCTTCACTCCAGTGACCCAAGGCAATAAATGACCCCCATTGAGAGAGAGAAGATGTACTCGACCAATACAGTTAGCTCTGGCAGTAAGTTAGTTATTGGTTTTGTGGTGGTTGGAGGCACATAAAGTATATTTGTAGACTCGAGTAAAAAGGAAAAAGCCATACTGAGAATCCAGCACTCGCAAAAGGCAAAGTGTCATTCTCTCTTCACACACCCTCATACATACATGTATATTTTTTTCACTTAAAAAAGGTAGTTAAGAACAAAGTTATGCTCTGGCTCAGATGAGTGAAACCACTGAAATTCACCAGTTATGTTTTTCAACACAAAAAACGTATGTCCTAACTCGCGCCGCCTGCCATGTTGCTTTCTTGATGGCAATTTGTTTGCTTCAGTGATGTTAGCAAACGGGTGTTTTGAGAATGGCGGGAATCACAACTTATAACTTGAGTTGTGTGCATGGGAACTAATTACTGGCGAATCTCAATGTTTTTGCGAGTTTAACACAGATCAGAATTCAGTTTTACCTGTACTTTTTCTCTGAATTTCATTATTTTTTAAATGTACTTCTTTTAAAACTTGATACACATGACCTTCGGTCCGAGCACAGAGGAGGTGCAGGGCGTAGCCTTCGGCAAGACCCTGAGCCCTACCCACGACACAAAGACAACTCCCATCATGCATAGACTTTGATAGTGTACAGCATAGGCTCACCTTCGGGCATGGCCTGCAGCTAGGTCTACGTGTAAGGGTTTTCTTACCCTATGCCCTTATAGGCTTTTTCCAGATGTGCAGGGTTCAGGAATTGTGCCCGTACTCGGCAATAACTGCTACTAGAGAAATATTTCCAATGTATCAGTACTACAGTTCCCACTTTGAAACAATGGTTCCAATAGGGACCACGAGAACAAAGGTTCCTTCATCCAATTATTTTTCACTTTTTTAATTCTGGGACTTACGAAAAATTAATGAATTTCAAATGACACAGCTATACAAAAGTTTTAATCCTTCAAAGCCTTAGCACTTTTTTTTACCACTAATATATATTTTTTAAACTTGCTAAACGGATTTACACCAAAGCAACAAAAGAATGTTTGAGTAAAGTTCTTCTTTCATGCCAGGATGGTGTAAATGCGTTCTGTGGTTTGGGCTGTAGGCATGAGCAAACTTTTGTATGGGAGAAATGAGAAACCACTTTTTTTTTGCCCCGGTTAACTTTTTGCCTGTGGATGGACCTTCACAAAACTTGGCATGCTGAAGCTTAGCTAAACCATTAAGTTGTGGTACATTTTGGGCAAATAAGCCCACAGGTTCAAAAGTCGAGGATAAATCCAAAAATGTGTTTTCAATGGAAAGTCCATCTGAAACATAACTACTACACTGTGGAAACAGTCTGTGTGTATATATATATATATATATATATATATATATATATATATATATATATCTATCTATCTATCTATCTATCTATCTATATATCTATATACACACCATGTGATCAAGGCCTTCGGTAGGCTGAAACGAGCCATGGCGGTGGTGCAGGGGCTTCAATAAAATTCTTGCACCGAGTATTGGGTTCGCATTTGTATTTTCCTCGAAAAGTGGAGGTTATCTGGCGAAGTTTTGCAGCATACATACACACACACACATATATATATATATATATATATTCACACTCACACCGAACGTTCCAGTCAGTGAGGTTACCCATAATGCCAAAGTATTTACATATTCGTCTATGAAATGGTTGATTTAGAGAGTAGTAGCATCTAGTTTTAAGTGTGTTTAAATTTGCCCCAGCTCAGATTCCTGGACCACCCTGATGGATGTTTCAACAAACATACTGGCTAGACTCATTCAACGCAATATCTACTTCATGCAGCCAGAAACACAAAAGCAAAGTGACCCTGCGTTTAGGTATTGGTAATAACAAGCACAAAATACCAACAATCGAAACAGTGCCCACCTGTTTGCAGCAATATCTAATACACTCAAAGTCAACAAGGCCTATTTGGTCAGAGCTTGCTTCCCATTCTAGGAAAGTACTGCAAAGGAGGCTATTGTGTTGTACTAAAAAAAAAAATAAACACGAACGATCGGTAAAGAATTTAGGCTGACGAAACATATAAAAAAATTCTACAGTCCAGTCAACAGGTATGTTATCAAGTAAAATGAATACAACTTAAACGTGCAGTTCATTTCTAAATTTGTTTTTAGGTGAGCACAAAATGGTACTGTCGTTCAAGAGTATATCAGCAAAATCATATTTCTAGGTAAACCAATGTCACTATAAACTTCCATACATTTTTAAGTTACATCAGTGTGATCAGAAGTTCCATTTTGATTGTTGATCTGCTACATTCCAGAGACGGGAGCAATTTATCTTTCAACTCCATCACACTTGAAAAGTTTCAGGGCAGCACAGAGGCAGAGGACACCTCCCATTGCCGGAATGGTCCTGTATTTAGGAACACTTGATATACTACAAATTCGTTCAGTGTCTTGCAAGGTTAAGAAATGACCCCACTCAAATATTAAAATTCATAAAAATATATTTTACTATTCACACAAAAAATTCATGTAAGGGCAGATGTTTTTATATTTGTTACCACAGTTTTAATTATGCTGTTATTTATAATTATTGTGCATTTATTTTGATTAACAGAGGGCTGGATTTGACTTGCAGGAGTTCCGTTCAGCAGGGAACAGTTGATAAAATAATATATACAACCCTAACTTTACTAGAAAATTTGGGAGTGTTTTTAAAATGTATAGCTTTTTCCAAGAATGAAATGTAATCGTTTTTACTATCGTTTT
Organism: Lissotriton vulgaris; assembly: GCF_964263255.1. NCBI lineage: Eukaryota > Metazoa > Chordata > Amphibia > Caudata > Salamandridae > Lissotriton > Lissotriton vulgaris. Next base: position 1,019,176,121 of record NC_141685.1, read on the forward strand.
CTGCATCTGCACTACAACCCCAACCAAATATGCATGTGAATACTTATGTATTGTACATAAAATATAATAATGGCAAATAAATACCCTTGCAAAAGGAAGCCTGGCTATTAGTTATGAGCACTTCGCATGTCTGGAGATACGTGTCCATGCTTCCAATGGGAGAAACAAACTAGGAGGCCTAGAAGAGAAAGTACTGTGCCTTATAAGCCATTGCTGGCTAAAGGTGTCACTTAAGAATCACATATCAGTTTTATACATCTGCCAAAATATCATACTAATTTTAAGAACACCCTAGAGTGACCTTAACATAATTTCGGATAGGCTGAGCCTGTACCGCAGGTAAGTGATCTGTTATGCATTGCATACAGCATAGGCACTTTGGCAACAAGCTTATTAGCAGATATCCACCTCCAAGTCATTCAGACTGCACAACATATGCACTACACACTAAATGTGCAGCACATATCTGTTCAAAGTGCCATCATTTAGTGTGGCATAAATCTCCCTAACCAATTTCACACCATGGCTCGTGAAAATCTGATCACTGAAGGGTGAGGAAGGGATTATAGAACCGTATGAAGACATTAATTTTTTAGAGAGTAAGTCTGATGCTTTGAGTTTTATACCATAAGCATGGTTTCTTAACTACTCTCTATGTATTACACAGACGGAGTTAATTGGAGAATCTTTCTTAAACCTTCAGAACCTGCCACAGGATATAGAAGGACAGGGCTATGGCTTAACAGTACACTCTTTGCATCTGGTTCCTACCAGCTCGTTGAGTAGTTTTCTTAGTTGTAATGCGATCTGTTGGGGACACAAATAAAGATTTCTTAAGCTCCACCATGAGGTAGTTTTAATCCTACAGTTTACTACTCCAGCCAGCATCACACCCTACACCTCCCAGCGTACAAGTAGGATCATCTACCAGACACTATCTTTTAAGTGCACCTTCTTACTGAGGTGAGGAGTTGTAACCCACACCTCAAACTTCCACTAGTGGTGTGAGGAGAGACAGTATGATGAAGCATGCCACCCTAGGGTGGGTGAGTATTTCCGTCCTTAAAAGATGTTTTCATTTGTTGATTTTATGCCAGAGAGACCACTTAGGACACCCCCAACCTTAATAAATTAATCTGGCTCTCCTTCTCTACAGACCCTGAGTAGTTTTGTGTTTTTGTTTATTTAGTTGGGCGACATGCTCGTTGGTCTTTAATCTCCTTCAACCTCAATGTTTTGTGCTTTAAAAAGGTTCAAATGCATAACATGTGTATTCATATTTTCTGTGACTAACTCCATGCTGACCAGAGATGCGGTGAATAGTGACATGACACATACATCCAGAGTTAAGCCATACTGTGCAGATCCAGTAACTGACAACCACACACTATGGATGAAAAAACATACTGTACTTCATGCGAAAATGGAACGTTCAACTAAAATGTATAAATTAAAACATGAATACGAGAAAACTACTTCATAACAATGATCAGCTACGAGTGAACTAAATATTCAACTCAATATTCAATTCAAAGGCAGTATTTTTCAATGAAAAGTGTTTTAGAATGAAAGTGGGCAGGATGCTATGGTTTTAGGTGTCTTGCATTGGAGAAGTAATTCATAGCAATGGACCATAGTGAGAAAAGAAACCGTATGAACTGTTTTAGAAGATTTCTTTTCAAATGAGGAAGTGAACATGATTAAGTTTTTACTTTGCTTTGAAATATCTAGAATACTTCATAAAGTTTCTTAGATAGGGTCGGGTGTAATTTATGGCCGCTTTGTTTATTTATTTCACCTAAAAGAGTTGCTTCATATCATAAAATCTCTGGTGGCTTCGCTGATCTGGCAGCACCACTGTATCCTACTTCCCTTTGGAACTGAACATCTTACACATAGCCTATCGTACAGTTGATAGTGGTTATTGTACAGACTTGATCGCAGGACGTTTCAAGTGTTGACAAGGGACCACTCCAACTATCAACTTTGAATTCATTAGCTTTCAAGCCCATTACAGAGCACTGAAAGATTGTGACGAGTCAAAAAATGCCCATTCCAAACCCTGAGAGTCTGCATTTCTTCTATACAATCTCCGAAACGAACACGGAAGATCAGCACATCTGGTATACAAGAACTTTTTTCCTACTAAACCGAAAAACATTTTAAGCAGCGAGGTAACTTAAAACTTTATATTTCAAATTTCTCCATGACTTAAAGGTGAGGAGGGTAAGTCAGTTGAGATTTTTTTTTTTTTTTAAAGAAAATGTCAAAAACATGCATTACACAAGAATGTCTGGTCTTCTATAATAATCAATTCAGGAGCAAGGAGCTTAGTTCTTTAACAGTATGCTCTCAAGTGTTTATTTTAACAGCTTGAATTAACAGCAATGTTAAACTTAGCTGTTATGCTCCCTTCAACATCATTTTAGTCCAGACTTTGCGAAAATAAGTTAAAAAAACAAACAGCGGAACTCTAGCATAGTCTGGATTCAATGCAGTTACCGGTTTACTTGCCAGTTTGAAAATGTGTCTTTTCCTATGCAGGCTTATAAGGATCTCTAAGGGAGGATTACCTGTTTTCTAGTTGCTATGTCGCTGCCTATGGAACCATGAGCTCATATTCTAGTTTCTTTTCCTACATGAATAAAGTGTGTGGTAACTGAGGTAACATAGTGGCTGGGGGATTTAAACCATGTTTTCCTTTTTAAGTTTCCTACTTAAAACAAAAGTGGAACATACTACAACATCAGGTAATAAACAAAGTACAAAAAAGCATTTTTGTACAAAACAGCAAACTATAACCTCTCTTGAGATTCACTTAAATGCTTTGGGTAGCTTACTTTTACACACCTGGACTAACCTTCACAGCTAGTTAAATAAACCAATATGCAACTGGCGACCACAACAGAAAAACGTTGTGTCTGATGCAAGTAGCTCATCCAGTCTGATTTATGTTCACACTTTGGGCCTGATTTAAAGTTTGGCCGACAGAGTAGTGTGCATCACGATCGTGGAGGACATTACCTCTGCCATCCCGAGGGTATTCCACCTGATAAACTTAAAGATGCCTGTCAACGCTGCAGTCTGTACATTGAAAGGAATCACTGCCACTGCAGTTCCTTTCACTACACTGTAGATTTTGAAGGCCGTGTACCAAACTATTGCCATTTTTTGTGTTTCAAATACAGACTCCGAAAGTGGGAGGTTTTTTTAGGGGAAACCCCCAAAAAAAATCCTGATGTGTTCAACTGCATCTCTTGCATTTGGAAACACATGCAAGATACTTGCAACCTTGTTATCACAGTTAACAGGATGTATACATACAGGCAAAGGCAAGAAATATCTTCCTCAATGGTGCTTACTTCTGCTCTATTTTGCATAAATATAGCAACGCAAAAAGCACAATCTACTTCCACCAAAGTGCTTCCAGCTTCAAAAGGCTTCTGGTTTGAGAATTGGCGAATCAAAGGCCTAGCAAATGTCTAGCCAATACATTAGTATAAAACAGTTAATACCGGATTAGCATTGTTGTGGTTCCTTGTAAAGATGTTATGCATCTCTGTTTGGTCAAATGTACAAAACATTGACACACTGTGGCCGAGTTTGCTTCAAGAAAATGCAAATTAAATAAAAAGGAAAACTGGATCATGAGCCTGGGGATATGGGGAAGGAGAAAAAGGGGCTTAAGCGTACATAGATTTGACACATTTCATTATTTATGGTGAAATCCCCCTAAGAGTCAAGCTCCTAAAGGATTTAAAAATCTGCTTTTCTACTGTCATTTCATGGGATGTAACCAGACTACTCCACACACTCCTTACAGGTCACAAACCACACAGGTACTCGGTCTCAGTTTCAAGTCCCCATGACATTTAAAGTCCATTCTTCGTCTGTTATCACAAGACTGCATTCTGTACAGTGGTTGAAATCCACTTGTTGAGTAGAATAATTTATAGCACATTCCATAATCTGTCTGACCAGAAGATATCCTGGTGGCTTGGAGAACGTACTACCTGTTGCCATATTACAGTAGTTCAAAGTTAATATGACATTATTTCAATCATACTCACACCACACTTAAGCCAAAATGTATACCATCTGGTTAATATATCTTAGAAACTGCTTTCAATTCTCAAGGTGATCCGTTCTCCCTTGGTATAATTGGTTTTATGATTCAGTGGAACAAAAGCACGTTATTACTGAGAGTAGTGTGGCTGGGAGTATAAAGACATTTTTCAAAGCGTATATGGGGAGTTGCCTTGTACATGTTTCACAGGGAGTACAGCATTACTTCTAAAAAACATTTTATTAATTTGACATATACTTTAAGTTAGCTCACCAAATAAGTAAACGATATGCCGATATGGTCGTAATGAGGCTGCTCACATACCAATGTATGACAGCTTGGCATTGCGCTACTCTGAGAATTCTAAGGAACTTCAACCGTGGTATCAGAATTTAGGCATTTGGTAGTCTTTCTTGTTTTTCTAGGAACATGACAGGAGACGTAAGAGCTTGCAAGATACTTCTTGTCTAATGTATTTTGATCTGTAAGTTTCACTCAATTTCTATTTTGCAATATTTCATTTTTCACTAATGATAGTTTTCCAATTTACTGGCATACACAATTTATTAACCGAGTCTTTAACTTGAAACATATTAAAGAACATATATAATGATGTGGTTTAAAATTGTACACGCATGACAACTATTTTAAAACAAAGCACACTCCTACAGATACGTCAATACAGATGCATATTCGTTTCAATAGAAAGTTTCAGTCCAATTGTGTTGGCATCTTATATTTCAGTCTGCATTTGGTTACTCTTTCCTGTGTTTATTTTGCATTATATTTTTTCTGAATACTAAACTCAATTTTATTTCTCTGATAAACGATGCATCTTTTGACCGATAGATAGATCTTTTGCACTTTTCAGTTGCATTCACAACTTTGTTTTATGGCTTTCTCAGTCATTGCTTATATCCCTTTAATTGAAGAATGAATATGCAGTGGGGGCTGGGCTATGTATTGCACCCTAAGGGAAATGCAAAATGCACACTACTGTTTGGCCGACCCAAGTCGGCCAGCCAAGCAGTAATGCACACTTAGTGTGTGCACACAACTCCTCTACGTGTGCCACCAGCCCCGCCCGAAGAAAAATAAAATGATAATAACGAGTTTATTATCAATTTATTTGTATTTTGTTTCTGCTCTGACAGCAGTGGGGCGACGATCCTCCGCCTTAGCGAAGGAGCCACCCCAGTGAATATGATCAGCTTAAAATCAAAGGCAGGGGTTGAAACAGTACACCTGGTTTTTGACATGGTGAGGGATTCAGAAGTAAATTAATGTCCGAACTTAGTGAGAAAATGTGGATGCAGGGGGATGTATGTTTTCTATGAATTTACAGTGCTAACGCGAGAGACATTTTCAAAATGGCTTTCCCAATATAACATCCAAAGTCTTAATCCCCATCTCTAGTACTTTACTTTCAGAACAGTGCCAAAACTATTTATTTGAACTGACTGAATAACTAAACATTGCAACAGCAAATAAGCGCAAAGGTGGATAAAGAACAGAAAAACATGGCTAAAGATATTGCCATGATTTTCATACCACTTTATGCAAATAGCCTCAACCTTTTCCAGACAATGCTAAGAATGTAAGACCGATTACCCAGAATGGAACTTAACCTCGATATTTTCTCCATTTTCAGGTGCTTTTGGAAATTTGTGGACTCGATTCTGTTAATAGGACAGGTGATATTTTGAATATCCCTTTACTGAAATAAAGCAAAACTTTTCCGCCACTTGGCACAGAATTTCAGCGCTAGTTTAAAATGTCATTCTCAGTGCTGGAGTTTAATTGCAGAATTAAAAGGCCACGTGGAACAAAACATGTTGAATTGCTAAGCATTTTCCGGAATGAATTTGCCAGATCAAATTAGACAATTTAAAGATAAACAATGCGCCTCAATGCACGCTTCAGATTTGAAGTTTGCACAGAACCACAAGATCCACAAGTAGTGTGTGCATACGCGCACACACACACACACACTGTAGATTGTAAAAGCTGATTGGGTGAGGGGGAGAGAGGGGTGAGTTTGGAACTGGAGGACTGAACACCGGACAACTTCCAAAAAACTCTCTTCTACTAACTCTGATCAGGACTTTCCATTGCACTGCCTCAGGTCTAAACTGGTACAGCCTATTTAGGAAGAAACATCTTACCATTCCACATTCTTCGGTATGTCTTTTACATAAATCCAGGAAATGCAGTATTCATTAAATCTAATTAAAAGTTAGTTTCCGAGGCTTGGACAAAAGGGTAACAAAAACAAGTATATGTTCATATAATAATACATAATTGTGTGTGTGCAGAAAGTAGGAGTTACATCACTTGATCTCTTCGAATAAACAGGGGTTTCACGAAGTTATTCTAAAAAGTTACTGAAAGTTTCCTGAAAATACAAAAGTTTACCATCCGTATACATTCAAATGGCCTCCGTGCCAGACTACCTCTCTCATTAGCTAAACTCAAAACAAAGTGCAGCATTAGATCCCCGGTGAGAAACTCCCCAGACTGTTTCCTTCTGGATACACTAGTGGTATTCAGCACACAGAACAACATTAAAGCAACAGTACTGCTGGGGGAATGAAAAGAAACAAGGCGCCAATGTGCAACAGTGCACTTCAGGCTCCTCCAGGCTTGGTTTCCACTTGCAACCAAAAGGTTGGCACCAGCCACAAAACAGTGTGCAGCCCTGCTGCTCAGACCAACAAATCAAGTTACACTAAGTGCTTTGAACTGGGAAAGGAACAAAAACTTGAAAGCAGGTATCTGCAGAAGACATCTGTTCAGGGGGAACCACCATAAGAAGAATGTAGTCCATTTCTTTAATAAGCTGGAAAATAAACAAAATGCATTGTGGGGCAGATAATACATCGCAAAGAAGGGTATGGAGAACTATTGTAGTACTGTTGCTTTAATATCGCCTCATAAATGACAATCTGTTCTCTCAATAAAGGGAAAAAAGGAGAAACGTGCACGTAGGCACCAAACCTCAGTATCTGTATTTGCACCCTATTTAATGAGACATTCTGGAGTGAGACACAAATGGCACATTAAGGCAACAGCATACATGGCGTAAACAGAGACCCCTTGGGGGCATTTTCAGGCGGTGTCCAGGTTTCGGCCAGGATGTTAGTGCAGGTTTCCAGCTTTAGAAACGGTACACACCAAGCCCCACACGCCTTTTCCACAACCGGTCGCGGATACGAATTTGAGAAAAAAATCCAATTTTTTCCACCATCAAAATCAGTAGGTACTGCGTTACAGCAACAACGCCTGAAATTAGTACACAGGAGAGCTCTGCTCCTCCCCAAACGTCTAATCTAATAATGACGGCTCAGCTGGTCTGATAATGGTAGGTCGGTTCGGTGCTGCTGGGGGTCTTCTGCTGCAAGGAGAACAGAACAGAACATGGGAAAAAGGGAGTGGAAGTAAGAAAAGGAGTGAACACTGGGTGATTGGGAGAATTACCATTTGCAAACTGAGGAGAGAAAGAACGTTCGTTCAACATGCAAAATATCAGCAAACCATGCCACAAAAGAAGTCACGTGCAAAGGGTATTGCTTTGTGTTCTTTAACAATTAATTCCCATAGGACTAAAATAAAAAACAGAAAAAGTTAATATACCAGGCACGGTCAACAAAAGCGTGCTTCAGAATGTGGTAACATAAGGTTAGATGATCAATACAAGCTCTAATATGGTGAGCGAAATCATGCAGCTGAAGCAGATTCAGGAGTTAATTCTTGATGCCTCAGCACCGTATCCCAATTGGCATCCACCATCTTACATGCATTGACAACTAGAAGAGGGTAAGCCAACAAATTGACAGCCAGAGCAGATCCAAGAGGCTGGCTTGGCTCTAAGAGCCTATACACCAGTTGTGCCCTGCAAATTATTTAGCATTTAAATCATGCAACAAACATCATTTTAAAATATGGCAAAGTCTCTTCAAAATTCAAAAAAGTGTCTAACATACAAAGGCGTTTGACCTTTATACATCTGATTAGATCACTGTACTGAGATGTATTTATTGAAAGTGATACTCTTTAAACATGAACTTAGAAATGTTCCAACTCCCTTGCCCGGACATCATTAATAGAGGCAAATCAGTGGTCATGTGCCTCCTATATGTGGTTTAGATTCCTAATACACAGGGAGTAACATTATTGCTATTAAATCAAACACATGAGGTTTTTCTACAGTGTACATCCTGAACTCATCACTTGAAGGTGCTCTCATATGTGATACTGAAGAACAAAGTGGCTCAGTGAAATAAAATATTTGCCTTTTTTATTTCAGGTCAAGATTTTGTCTTTAATTCTTGGCACATTAGATTAAAGCATGATTGGCTAGCAAAGGTCACATGAAAGCTTGACTCGCTTTAGCTCGAGCAACCAAGAGGACTTCGAGCTGAGTTTAAGCCAGGTTCGAGCTGTCAGTCGCTCGCAACACAGAAATGGGCAGTGTCTGGTGTGGCGCCCTTTTGCAAGTCGAACACATTCAAGATGATGGAACACAGTTTGTATATGCAAGTTAACAGGTGCAGATCTGCTTTAAAATGTTTTCAACATGGTATTTATCTCCTTGGGGCATTTTAGTGCATAGATAGATCTGTGGACTGCATAAAAAATAGGAAATATACTTTCATGATAAAAAAAATATATTTAAATTCAGATGCATCCCCAAATCTGATTACTAGTTCTGCTAATTATCCTCTGCATCGCGGCTACAACAGGAGACTGCATTATGCAGCCACTCAGTTAAATAATAATAGAAGGGGAAGTTTCAGCTTGCACCAGTGACCACTTTTCTGTTCCTAGTATTGGTCTTGAAACATATCATTATGAACCCCTATGAAAAAAGATTATTCCTTCTTTATTGGTATCCTAAAGGGAGAATTACTAACCTGCAAAACAGAACACTCAAGTGTAGGCATTCTTCTCTAATTCGCAACTTGAAAACTGTTCCAAATTACTGGGAAGTAAGAGTCTCTCCAATTGCAGGATATGAATCAATAAGTAAGAATTTGAGAAAGATTCAGTCCTGGAGTATGGACAAATGCTTGTGTACTGCAGTGGTTCTCCTTGGTGAATATCCTCATATTTACAAAAGTTGCCAACTGTCTAACGGAAGGTTTAAGTTTGCAGATGAAGGCAATACAAGAACTTAATATCTGAAAAAAACCGACTGCAGTTTGACGAGTAAGAGTAGTTCTACAGAAAGGAAGTCCATGTGAAACTAACAGTTGTTGAATCCTTCCTCGTCGACGGGGAAGACCCACCTCCACAAAAGAAAAGAATTATGTCCAAGTTCTGAACCTGAAACAAGCCCAATGCGAAATTCTGAGTTTAATTTCAGAAACCGAAATAGAGCGCACACTGTTAAGAATGCACAGTAACTTTCCCTTTGAAGCCAATCTACTGAACCTTTTAAATGCAACCAATTTTTTATGTTGAGGCATCCCAAATTGGACACTAGTGGAATTCTCCTGTTGGCACTGCCATCCACCTCTCAGCAGCTCATTTGCCCTAGTTTACCTTCTAATGGAGGGAGGGGACGGTAAGAATGTCTCCATCTCTTAAGGCCATGAATGGAAAAGACAAAATTACCTCCCTTCGGAAATTATTTTTCTTCTGAATATTTTATTTTCTTGCAGATTCTGCACAATATGAACATCTTCCAGGTGCTAAACTGGATCTGGAAAATGTCCCCTTTAGTAATAACTCTCCAGTGTTGTCAGGGTATCATGCGGTTTTGCCTGCCAATACTGGCAATCTAGTAGCAGATCCAGGCACTTTTTTTCCCCTATCACATGGGCATGTGCAGAGGACCTGATCAAGTATGACCGACAGCAACAATAGCAGTAGACAACACATTGTATACTATGGGAACGTATTAACCAATGCACTCACTCCCCAGGACTAGAGGGAGGGCATTGAAGAATGTATTAAGAGATACAGCATCCACCAGATATATTATGATGCGTTAGGAACACGTTACTTACCTGTTACAATTGGTGTGAAACTTTTAGTGCTGTAGATCAACATATTACTGACCTGCCACCGAGTGCTGGGCTCAGAGTTTTATTTTCGAAGTGACGCGACACCTCTCCGGAAAACCACAATGGGAAAAGGAAAACCTAGTTACTAAAGAGAAGTGAAAAACAGTGTAAGTGACTGCTTTCTGTGGGCTTGGATCCGAGAACCTGGATTGGTTCTTGTGAATCTACAGTACGACCAGCAGCAAACTGACTGTTACAAGTATGTAAAGTTTTTTGTTTGCAGCATGCGTTGCTTTACACTACGTGCTCAGACTGAAAAGTAGTACCCAACTCCCTAAAGCTGTGCCTTGTGAAGCGGAAGACAGTTAATAAAGGATTAAAGTACGCTCTGTTCGACACCTGTATTGTGGCGGACATACATGTCCTTCCACACAGTAGTGCTTGGCTTATATGTAGATAGATGTAGAAGTATCAGCTATGTATATATCTGCTAGCGGGCCATAACCCAGAAATGCCACAGTGGTGCCTTTCTTGCAAGAGGAAGGAATCTAGGCACACTATAAAGTGTGAGTTCGGCTTTGGCATAAAAAAGCTGAAAGCATTTGGCACGCAATGCCTACATTTGAGATGGGGTTGGCAATGTGGCAAACGTAACAAAGAGTAGTCTAGTTTTGCTTATGGGCAGAGTATTGTTCACACAGTACATGGCGGCTTGTTGCTCATCTAAGGTGTGCTCATTGTAGTGAAGGAAATAAGACAATAATTGAAAGGATTGATAAGCATAAAATGGCAAGACGACTTTTGGCACGACAACGAAGATGTGTGTGTAGCAAGACCCAGTCTGTTTATGTGCACAAAGGATTCTTCGACTGATGAAGCCGTAATTTCACTAACTCTCCACTGGACACGAATAGAGGGTCCTCTCACAGGCCTAGTGAGGATCATATATATATAGGAAGAGATGGAGGACAGTTTAAGAGGGATTAGTCTATTAAGATCTTCCATGAAGACCTTAATAATAGGAATGTTGAAGTTAGATCTAGGTTGTCCATTTTGCAAGCCTGCAACTACTGCCTTTAGGTGTACACGTATGAAAGTGTAAAATAGCTTTGTCTTTTGAAGGTATAGATAGAAGACAGTTTGCTGGAGTGTGACTGCAGGTTGTAAAAAGTACAGTTATCAAAGTGTTTCCATTTTGCTGCATATCATAAGTGCAAGTAGGGTTCTTAGCCAGCTTGAGAATTTGCAGGCATTCTTTAGTGAGCTTCAAATATCCAAATTTTATGACATCACATGCCAAATCGCAAGATTGAGTGATGGGGGTTAGGGTGAAGGAAGCAACCTTGATGCTCAATGTGGAAGTCTGGACGCATCTTTAGCTTTTTGTATGAGCGAATGGGCATCCATAATAGCATGCAGTAACAAGGCTGATGGACCCACATTGTGGCAATGACAATGAGTACCATTGATGCCCGAGACATCTTTTGCACATCCTAAGGAGTTCGAATCAGTGAAGCAAAATCATGGGCAAATATCTCAAACCATCTTATCATGATACATTTCCCAGGGTCAGTGGCTACGAGAACCTGGAGGTGAAGCTACTGGAGTTTGCATTTTTGTATGTGGAGAACAGACCCACAGCTGGGTGCCCCACACAGGGGAAGTAGTTGCTGATAACTTGGGTGTAGATCTCCGACTCATGAATTTTCTGGTGCCATCTGATGAGGCTGTCACTCCTGAGATGTACACCTCTAATAAGTGCATTTGATGCAAGAGTGGTCAAAGCCACATTGTTTGGACCACCTTGAACATTGTTGGAGAATGTGTGTTCCCCTACTTCTGTATGCAATACATGGGAAACCGACTGTCTATTCAGCTCAAAATCACTACGTTGGGGAGTCTGACAAGACAATGCAATCAGCATTACACAACTGAGATAGAGCACCCAGCACTATTCCCTTTTCTGTGTCAATCTTTTTACTTTCTTCGTCAGTGGCGGAACTCCCCCTTGTATAAGAGCTCTATTCCAAATCATGTTGCTCATAAGGGAGTCTAGGGGTATGTGTCCTTGAATAAACAAGTGGTCTAGGGGTGCAGGTTTAAATCTTTTCTCCACCTGTTATGCAAATAACCTACCTTTCACTAGGTACTTAAAGTTATCTGTCGAACACTCAAGTATTGTTTTTTAACATAGGCAAGAACTAGGTGCTCCTCTCAGTCTTAAATAAATCATTCTCCCCCTCCTCAACATGAAATGGATCTTTGCGTTGTGCTGCAGCTCTCAGTAGAACTTCATGGTAGGTAGAGAGGATGGGGCAGACTGCTGAGCCTTCTTCGGGTTAAGATTTTTAAAAAATAACTTTATTGGCATTTTGAATTACACACGCATTATTACAAGGACACATGAACCATGGTATAGTCAAATTCCAGAACTAATGATACATGGGCCCACGTGATCCACCTCTGCATAATGTCTACGAAAATCATGCCATTATAGCCGGTTAACTCCCTCCCCTCCCTTCAACCCCTCTCACTTCCGATATCGGATCACAGAGCCATGAAAACAGTCTCAACATTGTATATAATCGCCTGAGGTCGTATGGTGAAGCCTAACCGTTATCTTCATTTTGTTCTTGTCAGGAGCTTAGCGGCACTGGTCTTGATGCCCTTTCACCTGAGGCCCTTTGGATCTCCAAGGCCTGCTCTTCTTTTAATTCTGTTAGCATGTAGAACCATGCCTGGAGATAGTCAATGTTCATTTCATCCTTCCGAACAAATTTCATTAGAACCATTTCCACAGTTGCCCACTCGCACATATCTCTCATCCATTCCTCAATCTGTGGGGGCCTGGGTCGAAGACCTGCTATAACCATGAGTCTCTTAGCCAGAACCAACCCCAGAAGAACAAACCGTCTGCTTTACTTCTTATGTTTAGGCGTGGGCAACAATCCCAACAATACTTGATGGATCTCATTAGGGACTTCCCATCCGGTGACCCAGCGAAGACGTGCAAGCATATCCCAGTAGGTGAGTAGAGTCGGGCAGGCACATAGAATGTGGGGAAAATCGGTCACAGGCGCTTACAACTTGGGCATTCATCATTGCGGGCCGCATAAATTATGTGTAATATACGTGGGGTGAGAAATACGTGGTGAACTAGGTTATATTGAAGGAGCTTGAACTGTGCATTGGAGCTTACTTTCTTACTTCCCTCATGTACTTCTTCGTGTTAAGTTCCTCGGTTAAGGCATGGCACCCTGTTCAAGCATGTTCATTGCCAGGGAGCCTTTTGAGGGAATGGTGGTGAGGAATGCAATGTGGTCCCTAGCCTTTCTTTGAGTGACTTTTTTCCCCCAAACTGGAACGTGTGGAACCATTCCTCAGTGTCGGAGCCTGTAAGTTGAGGCATGTACAGATTTCGTTGCAGTGCCTCTGCAAAGAGAGTGCTGGCCTACCCATGCTGTTGCAAGTAGTATTGTGCTGAAAATGAATGCTCAATGCTGCTGTGAAAGTCATAATTTGTCATCCAACAACAAATTATTTTGATGCAGAGCTTAAACGGAGCACTCAAAACGCATCCGAACTGGATGGTCGCATAAAGAAAGAAAACCTGATGTGGAGTAGGTGTCCTGGTGCCTTGTGGTTTACAGGGAGGGTATCAGGAGCTTTTGAGAGCGAGACAGGTGTGACTGTAGGACATTTATAGTGAATGTAGGAGGTCTGCCAGATTCGGAAGTGGGAGAGGACTGCATTGGACGAGCCCGTCTTCAACAGCCAGTTGTCTTTGTAGGGGAAGACTGGAACCCATGAACTCAGCAGATGGGCTGCAACCACTGCCCTCACTTTCGTGAACACCTAAGGGGCGCTGGGAAGGTCAAAGGAAAGCACAACAAACAAAGTGCTTGTGCCTCACCTTGAACCACAGGTAAGGTCTGTGGGCTGGCAGAATGGCTATATGGAAATATGTATCGAGCACCACAATCCAGTCTCCAGGGCAGACAGGATCTGCGCCAATGTGAGAATTTTGAATTTTTCAGCAAGTAGTTGAGAGGACGTAGATCTAGTATAGGATGGAGGCCTCTGTCCTACGGCACCAAAAAGTAGTGGGAATAGCAACCCGACCTACTTCTGATGTCGGCACCCTCTCGACAGTTTCTTTGCCCAAAAGAGCCTGCATATCTCAGATGCAGCAGGTAGAGATGGTCCTCCATCAGCCGATCTGAGGATGATGGCATGGGCTGCAGGGTTTCCGTAATTGTGGTAACATTTTTCGGATCCAGTATTGCACATGGTGGAGGAATTTTAAGTAAGGCATCTGCAGATAGATGTTTCTATCAGACAAAGAGACGAAAAAAGCAGTAAAAGAATGACTGGGGTAGATCTTCTGGATTCACACTGATGGAGCTGAAAGAAAGGAACTTATGCCAGTGCGAAAGGGTGATGCCTATATAGGCAACGCACAAATTACTTCTGGCATGGATGACGTATAGCTGATCGACACCACCTTCTGGCTTGCAGAAGTACTGCGCAAATTTTCTGCATCAAGTTGGACGCCTGGGAAATATTCTAAAGGTAAGAAATCTGCGGCTAGAAGTCTCTATCAGATGTATGGTATCTCTCTCACTCATGGTCAGCTTGAATGTTGTACCACAGGAGTGCTGTTCCGTTTGTACAACTATTGTTCAGTAACATTACAAACTATGTCTGGACATGAGTTATGGCGGGTTATCTAAGCAAAACCCAAAAAGGAAAAAAAGGAAAGACTGGCTGTTTTGCTTGAAATTACGTCAATGGAGCACCATGAAATGGAAAGGAGAAATGCCTTCAGCGCTGCACTAAATGTCAGCAGATCTAGCATATTTATGTGCAGGTGCTGCTCTCACAGACCACATGACATGATGTTGCCCAGAAGAGCACCACAGACCACCAAGGAGACCTCTTTATCCATTGTAGCCAGAAACTGCAGAGCGCTAATGTAAGGGTCCACCAAGCGATAGGTGAGCCACATCCACCCTTTGCGGAGTTCGAAGAAAGCTTTAAATCTCTGCCAGAGCGGAGATGGAGGCCTGAGGCCTCAGTCTCTTCTCTCGCAAGCGCCAGTAAAAGGTCCTCATTCCACATCTGACAACAAAAAGACTCATGAGGCCATCAGGTGCAGGAATTGGAGAACTGGGATTGGCATTCGAACTAGAGACACCAAAATCATATCACAAATATTGGATATCCTCCTCCAAAGAGGTAAAGCCTTCATACAGAACACTCTGTGTAGCGACTAGCTCTAATTTCTGGGCGTTGGTGGTAACATACCGCATTGAAGACGTTCAGTGACAATGCAGCAGACCCAGCCTTCATCAGTTAGTTGTTCAAGTACATACATATCTAGACTCCCACCTTTCGCAACATCACTCTGGTGAGTACTTGCACTGCTGTCTTCAGACCAAATTGTGTAACCAAGAACTGATATGGCCAATATCCCACGTTGAATCTCAGGGTGGGACTGTTAGTGTGTAGAACTGGCATATAAAAATAGACATCGGAGAGGTCCACGGATACCAGCAAACGCTCTGAAGTAACAGCCAAAATAATCTGGCTCACGGAGAGCACTTTGAACTTCTCCTGTCAAATGAACAGATTCAAAAGGGAAAGATCCAGGAAGGGAACCAAAAACTAAAGGGAATAAAATCCAGTGCTCCTTTCCTCTAAAGACACGACCTCAATAGCTCTTCTGTTCAAGCTGGGCAAGAACTCTCACCTCCAACATCAGCAAGTGCAGGCGAGCACATCCTGGAGGCAGAAGAGCAGTCCAGAGGGGAGGATGGGAAAGGTAGGGTGTAGCACTTGCAGAGAACCTGGATCTCCCAGCAATCTGTCATAATCATCTCTCACTTGGTGGCGAAATGTGCGCCTTTACTCTCCACCAGAAGCTTGTGGTGTAAGTAGGATGAGGTGAGAGTTAAGTAGGTTTTGAGTTGAGGCAACACAGCCAGGGGAAGATTGCAGGGATCTGGAGGTGCTGCTACTACTGATGGTGTCCTCTGGATAAACCCTTACCCGAAAGGAAAAGATACATCCATTAGGATGTTTGACTGAGGTCACCGTTGTGCCGGGAAAGGTCATAGCCAGCGAACACTCTGTTGCACAACAGTTTTTGAATGATTCTGTGGAGGATTCGGTTTGCTCTCAGTTGTTCGTCATTAAAGGGCAAATCCATAAAAATTGGTTGGATAACTCTGGAGAAGCATGCAGAATACATCCAAGCATGGTACAAAGAGTCACAGCTGTGGCAGTCAACTGAGCCATGGTGGCAGAGATTCACCCTGGACCTGAGTAACGGTAGCAAGATAATCATTCTCGGTGCCTAAACTTTCCTAGCAGAAGCCGATGAAATAAGATACTGACGGAAAAACACCCCATCCACTCCCATTTCTGCACCCTTCATAAATGGAGAGATGTGCTTCAATACAAAAAACCCTAAAGTTAGATGTGTACTCCTTTCTATAACTAATCAGAGTCATGCTCATCTAGCCCTGCTTCTTCAATCCCTGATGGCCTATTGAGCACAGTTGTGACCCCAATATAATCTATGAGTGTTTATGTAACCTGCCATCATGACAGAGACAGACTCTGCACAATCCATGCACCGGAAAATAAGAAACACACTAGTTTTATTCAGATAACGTGGACAGATTTATACAACACCTAAAGTGATTACCCTTCCCTAAATAGACAGGAAGTCAAACCAGTCAGATTGCAATAAAGTTGTTCATTTAATTGGTTCCTGACTAAGTTGATGGAATTGAGACAGACGTAAGAGGACAATTTGTAAATAACAGCTTAAGACTTGTTAACAACAATATTTATGGACACACGTGATTGTTGTATGTTTTTAAGTGTTTTACGTATTTTGTGATGAGGCTAGAATGATGAGGCCGAAACACGTCAACAGAATATTCAAGAGATGTTCCATCCAGTAAAAGGAACACCACATGATTTCATCATAGTAAGAGAAAAGAATATAAAGCAATATTAGTCTTTCTGGAATAAACGGGTGCATACACCCAAGAGGGGTACCTTGGACATTATTCAGACTGGACGCACACATTTTTTTAAAGTAACGAAATACAAGGACTGCTTAAAATGATTGACATTTTTATGCACTTCTGTGAACAGATTTATAATGAATCACTTACAAGTACTATTTATGACCCCTAAGTGGAGTAAGAATGCAAATGTAGTATTGGAAAAGCCTGTATCAAGTATGTTTTATAACTAAATCTGTATTCCAAATAACAAATAGCAGCACTATTTGCATATGTTTATACCTAAAGAAAAGCATTCACAGAAACAGTCCTTACTGGCATAGTAAGAGCAGTCTGACACATTTCTCCATCACAGTCAGTCGCTCTCTACTGCTTGCATAGGTCTGCTGACTTCAAAGGTGGAAGCGCTGCTGAGGTTAAATGCAAGTGTGTTGCCTCGACAGACACTGGCTTCTTTAGAAGGTATGCCGGTGCTGCAGACTGTAGAAGCATTGAGTCTGGTGCCCTTGGGGGTCCGTGCTACCGATGTGTCAAACTCAGAGGAACTGGCCCGCCCTTCAGGAGTTGCTCAGAATGTAGTCAGGCAGGCCTCATAATATCCAGCACCGCCTGATGAAAGGTCACAACCTGTATGGGTCTGTATATGGGAGTCAGAAGCTGAAGCTCCATCTTCTTAAATATCAGAACTATATCAGATGACTAAGAAGAGAAGAACATTTGGGAATGATGTCAAGTCTCTAAATGTCCCAGGAATCATCTCTCAAGCAAGAGAATGACCTCTATTTCCTATGGTGTTATTTGTGTTTTTAGTATGATCTTTTGGGAGATCTGTCAGTGACAGGAAACTTATCTGAAAACAGGGACCATTTAGGGTGACACTTAGGGTCATGGCCAAAAATAACATGTGTTCCTGACCACCAATGGCCTTCAGATGCATTGAGAAACAGGAGTCATAGACTGATGGATCTTGTTTGAATCCAAAGGCACCATACGCAGATGTCCTGAGGATCGGACAAAGAAATCTTTTCTTAGCATCTACAACAATGTTTAAACCTTGGACCCTTAGGAGACATATTTTCAGTCAAAAGCAGAGGATTACTGTCTCTCAAGAACCAAAAGAAGTTGAGCAGTGTTGAAGATGTACATGTAGACATCAATTACGGGTCACAGTTGCGACATCTAGCAGAGCCCCCAAAACCTGACTTAGAGGACCCCTAACTTACAGGACTCAGTGTTTCATGTTTAATTTCTGAAAAAGAAAATAATGTCATTGTAGTGGGGCCTGTTTGTGTTGAAAGAACTGAAGAAAGCTACAGCTACTGACACTTTAAACACAGCTTTCGGTTTTGTTTTCAGTCGGTGTTACATAATTTAATGCAATGTTGGAAAAAGCTATCTACTGACAGGTCCAAGTTCAAAAGGGAAACTGTTATCTGGAGCTTGGCGCCATAGATGGGTCTCAGTGTACAGTGGCAGATGGAAACTACAGCTAGTGGAGGGGCAGGCAAAAGAGTGCATAAAATAAATCCATAAATAAAAACGTACTTACTGTGCTTGCTGCAGACATGTCCTCCTCGCTCCGGTCCTCTTCTTGTTAAGTCACATCCAGGGCCCCAGCTAAATCCCTTTACTAATCATGGCACTGCTCTCATGCTCCAATTCCTGGCATTTGCAGTAGTCCCAGGGTAGCCCGACTGCCCTAGGTATAATAGGGCGGTCGGAAGACTGCCAACACGCTTGCGAGTCTGGCAGTCCATTGACCGGCAGACTTGTAATTAGCCCCTATGTCTGGAAATACGATGATTGTACTTGAGCATTAGGTGGTTGGTACTACGATGGCATGCTTGCTGATCACTGTTGTACCTCAGACATGAAGTGCTGCATCTTGATTTATATATGGGTGAAAACTTACATAGTGTTATCTATTTTAGTGTCTTTCCTATTATTATAGTAATTTGCTTTTATAGTAGGGCTTTCAAGTTCAATGATATCACTTCCTGGCAAGTCAACCAATGTTGAGTGTCATGAGATCACTTTGTGCGAGGTCATAAAGGGTGTAATGTTACTTCTGCTACCCTGGGATTTTAATGTATCAACATACATGGATGTGCAGAAAAACAGGAACTTGTTCTAGAATTCAAGTCGAGACTTTATACATCCCAAAGTCATTACATCCTGAGTAGGCGAAGCTGCATGGAGCCCTGTGTCTGTGCTTGAGAGCTATTACTGGGGAAAAAAGTTTGAGTATAGTCTGGTGCCTGAAAAATATTTCTTAGGTGAGGAATCTGCTGAAAGTAATATACATCCGAAAAGTCATAAAAATTAAGTTCAATCTAATTTAGAACAAGTGAGCATTTCACTAATCTGCAATACATTAAAACACACAGTGAAACACACATTGATCAGGTTTGCCATCAGTTCCTGTAAATAGCAGTGCTTTTTTAAAGCCATACTTCTTGACGCGCTCGCATACTCCTGAATAACTTTCACAGTAAAGCCATCACTGCAAATAATCAATTTCAACCAATAGGAACCATAGAAAAAACATTTTAACATGCATAGTTTTTTTCCTGAGTAGATGAAGAACGTCATAAATCAATTTGTGTTCAGCAAGCTGGTTACTCACAAAATCAAGAGAAGAGACTGGTGACATTCTACGATCATACTGCACGGCTGTCTATAAAACATCCACTGGATGCAGTAATTTTCAACTGCAACATGAGCTTAAAATTTGGTCTCAAGGCATTGTTAGTTAATGGATTCTTGTGGTTGATGGGAATGTAACCTCATATTAAACGGCTAACACATGTTCTTCCCTTTTTACTGAAAAGGCATTGATCTGTTTCAAGACCGCAGTGGGAAGAGAAAAGAGAGAAGCTGGGAGCACTCTAGCAGTTTTCATATGTGCGCAGACACACCACCATAAACGCAGGCAGTTGCACACACCATAGAAGTTGACTTGATATGGAAAACAAATAATCGCAATAGGACGAATCTGCATGCCTACCTTTGGGACATGCATGTTAGTGTGTGCATTCTCACAGCCAGGAGTTCAAAGATAGAGGACCACTTACCTAGGTACACCAGGAGGAATACCAGGTGGGATGCGTGCTGGCCGGTTAGGAATCTGAGGGGGTGCAGCGAAGGGATCCTGGTTAGCTGTGCTGAAGGGGCCCTGACCTCCAGGGCGTGATGGAATGGGAGGGGCCACAAATGCTGATCCGCCAACAGGAACTGGAATCAGTGGGGGTCCAGGAGTAGGACCTCTGACTGCTGGCGGTCTGCCCGGTGGAAGCACTGTGGATACAGGTCTTCTCTGAGGTGTTGGGCTGCAAAAAAAAAAAAGTTTAAAAAAAAGGTCACATAATTCTGGTTTAATACGTACCAATTAGTCTAATTCCTGCTAACGTTTCCCAGCATCGGCCCCTTGCCTAAATTATATTCTTAGAACTTGTACCTCCCTTTCTCTTTTTCCAGATGCAAGATATGTTATCCTCCTAGACCATGACGTTTAAAACCTTAGAATCTAGGCAACAATCCCAAGCTGGAGAACGACGGTTACATGCAAATAACTTTCCTGCAGCATGCACTTATCTCCAGATATACATGTTTACAGTTCCTACTTGTTCTTGAAGAGGAGTGATGAGATACTAACGCTGTACATTGCTGCAAAATGGACTGTGAACATTTCCCAACCTTTGGAGTCCAGGCTGGAGCATAAAGAAGAAAACAAGTTACTTACCTGTAACTACGGTTATCCAGTATTGGTATCTTTCATAGATTCACATGCCTAAATCATTCCCCGTCGTCAAGGTGGGAGTCCCATGGTAAAAATATATACAATAGCAGTGCTTAAAAAACGTTCTTGTAGTAGGCTGGAAAAGCCTAAAGGCCTAGCTAGGCCCTCACCCTCTAGAACCTTCCCAGCTCAGGCAGTTCTCAGATTTTCCTAGCACAAGTGAGAATAAGTATCCATAAAACAGAACTGCCCTGCCGGAGGAGGGTGGGTGCATGTGAATCTATGAAAGATACCAATACTGGATAACCGTAGTTACAGGTAAGTAACTAGTTTTCTTATCCAGTATTGGGGTATCTTTCATAGATTCACATGCCTGAATCAGAGTAGCAAGCAGTGACATCATGTCTGTCGTTAGAGGAAGGTGGGAGACAAAATAAATTGTATACACCCCCACACAACCTGGAAGGTTATAGAGCACACATTTGTTTACATAACATATGCATCAAAAAACCTTCATAAAGTACATTAAAGAATAGGACAGTGTTTGAAAAGATTAAAACATCATAATGAAATACATATGCTTAAAACAGTCAAAAGAAGGATAAAAGACTATAAAGAGTCTAACCTTAGTGAAGAAGATGCTGCAACACCGCTTCCCCAACTGCGGTATCATCCTGATTTGCCGACTGCAGACAGTAGTGCTTCGTAAAAGTGTGCACACTTTTCCACGTAGCAGCTCAGCAAATGTTCTCCAGCGTCACTCCAGCAAAAAGGGCAGTCGACGCTGTTGGAATGCGCTTTAACCTTTCTTGCTAAAGGTTTGTTAGCTTTGTCATGACAGAAGAGAATCGTGGATGACAACCATCTAGCTATAGTTACCTTTGTTACAGCCTGACCCAAGGTGGCTTGACAATAAGCAACAAAAAGCTGATTAGATTTGCGTATGTCCTTTGTTTTTTGAAGATAAAACTTTAGACACCGTTTCACATCTAGGGAATGTAAAACCTTCTCTGCCGGAGTTTTAGGATCCGGGAAAAAAAAGTCTTGAGCTTGACAGGTTGATTGATGTGAAATTGGGTCGGCACCTTTGGGATGAATCTTGGGTTGGTTCTAAGCTTCACAAAGTCTCTAGAGAATTGCAAGAAAGGGTGTGCAATCGTGAAGGCCTGTATCTCACTGACTCTGCGGGCTGAGGTGAGAGCCAGTAAGATCGCCACTTTCCAAGTTAGAAACTTCAGCTCCGCCTTATGAATAGGTCCAAAGGGCCTTTTCAGAAGTTGGGACCAAACAATATTGAGATCCCACTCAGGAGGAGGAGGCGAACTGGAGGAAAAGCGCGGAGTAGCCCTTTAAGGAATTAAGATGATGAACATAAAGATGGTTCGTTGGAACTCTTTCTGAATCTGGATATTGCCGCCAGATGTACCTTAATGGACGAGAAAACCAGTCCTGCCCTAGCTAAGGACAGCAGATAAGGAAGGATGTCCTCAGGTGGAGCTTGGAGTGGATGAACATTATTTTCTCCACACCAGGAACAGAATCGTTTCCACTTAAAACGATATGTCTTGATGGTACTTTGCGCACGGGCCTGTGATAAGATCGCCCTGCAGTCTGAGGAGATGTTAAGATCCTTGAACTCTAAGAAGTCAGGAGCCAGGCGTGCAAGTGCAGTGACTGAGGATCCGGATGTTGGATCTGGCCCCCTTCTCTTGTTAACATTGACACTGTCGGTTTGAGACGAAGTGGAAGCTGCTGAGAGAGTAGGAGTTCCTGAAACCAATACTGCCTTGGCCAACGGTGAGCAATGAGGATGAGAGTGCAATGCTCTCTCTTCATCTTTTGTAGTACTTTCGGTATGAGCGGGATCGGAGGATAAGCGTATGCAAATATCCCGGACCATCTCATCAAAAGGGCATTTCCACTTGATCCCTGTTGAGGAAACCTGCTGGCATTAAATAGGCATTTGCTTTTCTGTTGCGTGGCGAACAGATGTAGTGTTGGTGTCCCCCATGTTTGAAAGACCCGCTCTACTTGCTGTTGCTCGAGTTCCCATTCGTGACAGCCTGTGAAAGCCCTGCTGAGGTTGTCGGCTAGAGAGTTCTGAATACCTTGTACATGCTCTGCTCTGAGGGATATGCCATGGAGTATGGCCCATTCCCACATTTCTTGTGCTTCCAGCGACAGGGTGAAAGATTTCGTTCCCCCTTGTTTCTCTATATAATACATGCTGGTGGTATTGTCCGTGCGCACCAGCACCGACGAATTCGCAATCCTTGGAAGGAAGGCTTGTAGGGATAGAAAAATGGCTCTCAGCTCCAGACTGTTGATGTGTTTCTTCCGGTACTGACGAGACCATTGCCCTTGACTCTGAAGGTCCTGGAGGTGACCTCCCCAGCCTTCCATGGAAGCGTCTGTTGTCAGGATGAACTCCGGCATGTCGTGGAGAAATGTGAGACCGGGCGACAAATTGTGCGCCTTCGACCACCAAAGAAGGGCTTGCTTCATCTTGGATGTTACTTTGATGCGATCGTCAAACGATCCGTCGACTTGCCTCCACTGTCGAACTAATTCCTCCTGCAGCGGCCTCATTCTGAGTCTCGCCATAGGGATGAGGCTGATTGCAGACGAGCACATCCCTAGAAGGGAAGCAAATGTTTGAACCGAAAGTGACCTTCTTGCAAACATTTGTTTTGCCAGCTTTAACAGTTTGTTTTGCCGCTCCTGAGTCAAGAACGCTTTGCACTGGCATGTGTCCAACACCGCTCCCAGAAAGGTCAACTCCTAGAGAGGTTGAAGCTGAGATTTGCTGGAATTGAGGGTCAGTCCCAGATTTGAGAATAGGGAGCGGGAACTCTTGACCGCCTCCATTGTGGATTTTCTTGATGGTACTTTTTAGTAGCCAGTCGTCGAGGTATGGGAAAACTTGTATTCCCTGTGATCTCAGCATGGCTGCCACCGGGGACAAACATTTGGTAAATATTCTTGGCGCCGATTTCAGGCCGAATGGAAGCACTTTGAATTGAAAGTGGACGTCAGCCACTGCAAATCTTAGGTATTTGCAATGTTTTGGGTGAATAGGAATGTGGAAGTAGGTGTCTTCCAGATCCAGAGAAGCCATAAAATCCCCTTTGTTGAGACAATGCAGAATGTCTGTTAGCGTTACCATGCGAAAACTCTGTTTCTTCAGATATTTGTTGAGTTTGCGCAGATCTAATATTGGACGCCACTCTCCTGAATTTTTCTCTACGAGAAAGAAGCGAGAATAAAATCCTTTCCCTTTCTGAGAGGCAGGAACTCGTTCTATCGCATTCTTGTGTAGCATCTTTAAGGCCTCTTTGAATAGTAAGTGAAGACGAGGGGGAGGGGGGGCCCCTGGGCGGTGCTGTTGGTGGTTTCTGTAAAAACTCCAGAGTGTGTCCATTCCTGACAAGATCTAGGACCCACTGATCCGAAGTTATTTTCCGCCACTGTTGGTAAAAAGCAGAAATTTTGGCGCCCATGGGAAGGGGAGGATGAATGACTGGCGTCCGGCAATGCTCATTAGCGCTTGATGGCATCACGCCCTTGATTGTTTGAGCGCCGTTTCCCTCCCTGAAGAGAGAAACTACCAGAGGCAGGTTGTCTGTAGGATGACTGATAGTACGGTTGTTTGTACTGGGACTAGTACTGTCGATTTTGCTGGTTGGAATAGTTCCCTCTGGAAGAGTAACCACAGCCTCTTGCTCCTCTAAAGGACCCTCTCTTGTATTGTAGGGTATCTAATGATTTGGCAGTGTCCGTATCCGTTTTTATAGCCAGTAAAGCGTCATCAATGTGTTTTCCAAAAAGTGAATCCCCATCGTACGCCATGTCCAAGATCTTCGTTTGGACCTCAGGTCTGAAGGTGGTAGCCTTGAGCCAACCTTGGCGCCTAAAGACTGCTGCTCCCGCCAATTGCCTAAAGTTGGTGTTGGAAATATCAAGGGCACAATCAATGATTTCCGATGCCGCCCTTTCTCCCTCAAGTACGATTCTGTGTACCTCCTGTTGACTATCCTCAGGGATCAGATCAAGGAACTCAGACAGATCGGACCACATCTGTCTATCATAACGGGCCAGAATTGCTAGCGAATTAGCTGCCTTAATGGAGGCTGCTGCATTAGCAGAGAACTTCTTCCCTATTGCATCCAGTCTCCTGCCTTCCTTGTCAGGTGGCGTCGAAATAGGAGTTGAAGGGTTCTTGGACCTTTGTTGTGCTGCCTGAGATATGACTGAGTCCGGTCGAGGATGTCCAAGATGGAGTATCAGGTGGAGCTGGATACTTCTTCTCAATTCTCGGAAGGACTGCCGGAATGGAAGCAGGCGTCTTCATGATGTTGAGGCCCTCCTTCCATATGTAATCTATAATAGGGATAGCTCTGGTGACTCTGCGATACCCCTCTTTAAAGTCATGCAAAAAGCAGTCAGACTGCTCAACTGTGACAGACAATTCAAATCTATTAGCAGCTCGGTGCATAATATTATGAAATCCGCCAATATCCTCAGGCGGAGAATCCGACTGGCGTGGAACAGGCGGTGAAGGCATGGGAATGACATAATCATCCCATGGATCCGTAGGTGTATGATCCGGAAACTCGCCCTCTACCCTGCCCTCATCATCATCCTGAGAAGAGGTATCCGTGTCAACTTGGGGTGTAGGGCCAGTGTCCTGCCTTGGTGACAATGAAGCTTGCGGCGAAGGAGGCCTTGGAATGTCAACTGAGACAGGCTGCACAGATGGTGTAACTGGAGCTGGAGGAAATCTCTGGTGATAGTCTGCCAGCATAGCTTGTAAATCTTGGATTAAAGTAGGTGGTAGATGACTTGTGTCCTCTGAACGAGGGGGTCTGGTATGGGGCGAATGGTATGGCATTGACAATTCTTCATTCGCATAATGCTCCTGGTCATAGTCCTCATCCTCCTCCTGATACTTGATGTTCAATTGTGGAGGGTGACGGGCAACCCCAAAAGGTCCCTCATCCTCATCGCCGTCATCCGATTCTTCGTCCATATAAGTCTCCAAAAGATGCGATGGTACAAGTGGAGAAATGTGAGAGTAGTCTGATAAGTTTTCACCTGAAAATGGGTATATTGCATCCTCTTCGGAGGTGTGCTGGGCAGCAGATGAGCTGATTTCAATGCTCTCATATAAGTCGATGACGATGAACCGGTTGTCATTGGAATTGCAGATGACATTTCCATCGACTGAGCTGTCGTCGTCGACGGTATTGATGTTGCCGTCGACGAGACCGTCGATGTCTTCATCGACGAGCTCTTCGTCGACTAGGTCGTCGATGGTGTATCGAGGTAGTCAATGGTGTCTTCGTCGGCGAGTCCTTCGTCGACGAGGCCGTTGAAGACCCCATCGGCGGCCTCGTCGACGAAGGACTCGTCCACATGGACCCTCTTCTTATTGCAAGTTCCACAAGCCTTGAAAAGAGCCTTCTTTTCAGACATTTTGAAGAGAAAAAAAGACAAACAAGCATTTGCAATGCAATAGGTCTCGCATTAGGAAAGTTTGAGCTATTGGTATTGTAAATTACACATTTTTTATATATGTGTTAGTTTTGAAAATAGCAAACTTACTTGCTTTGTCATTTACAATGCCAATAGTTTTAACTGTTGCAAATGTGACACCTATAGCATTTGTAATGCAATATGTGTTGTATTTACGTGACTTAGATGTATTGATATTTCAAATAACAATGGCTTTTACAGTTTTTAATAATACTGAAATAAAAGTTATTGTAATTTATAATAGCAGTAGCTTAAACTTTTGTAAAAAAAATTGTGAAGAATATGTTAATTGTTTTTTATTGTGACGAAAATCCAAGAACAGAAGTGAAATATTAACATCTTTTTGTGACATTTGTAATAAAGCTTGAAACATTGAGAGAACATATTTGAACCAGTTGTTGAATGGTTGCATAGATTGATGCTGTGGTGGTGCTGAGTGATGTTGTGGTGGCGACGTGTGATGTTGTGGTGGCGATGAGTGATGCTGTGGTGGCGACGAGTGATGCTGTGGTGGCGACGAGTGATGCTGTGGTGGCGACGAGTGATGCTGTGGTGGCGACGAGTGATGCTGTGGCGTTCATTGATGCTGTGGTAGCACCTAGTGAGTTGTATTTCCCATGAGTGATGCTGTGGTGGTGCTGAGTGATGCTGTGGCAAAGCAATAGATAGATAGAGTGAGGGCAATAGAGTGAGTGTGATAGATAGAGTGTATTTATGTTGCATTGAGTAGTGCAAGTATGAGGTGTGTAATTATACGGCACTGAATGGTAATATGTGGAGTGTATTTACGTTGCATTGAGAAGAGTAATTATATGGGGTGTAATTATGTGGCACTGAGTGGTAATATGGGGAGTGTATGTTGTATTCAGTAGAGTAATTATGTGGCACTGAGTGGTATTTGGAGTGTATGTTGCATTGAGTGCAGTGTAATTATGTAGAATATTATGTGGCACTGAGTGGTATTGTGTGGAGTGTGCGTTGCATTTAGTAGAGTGTACTTATGTGGCACTGGGTGGGATTTGGTGTGAATGTTGCATTGAGTGCAGTGTAATTATGTGGTGTGTAATTATGTGGCACTCAGTGGTATTTGGAGTGTATGTTGCATGGAGTGCAGTGTAAATATGTGGTGTGTAATTATGTGGCACTGAGTGGTATTTGGAGTGTATGTTGCATTGAGTGCAGTGTAATTATGCGGCGTGTAATTATGTGGCACTGAGTGGTATTTGGAGTGTATGTTGCATTGAGTGCTGTGTAATTATGTAGCATGTAATTATGTGGCATTGAGTGGTATTGTGTGGAGTGTATGTTGTATTCAGTAGAGTGTAATTGTGTTGTGTGTAATTTTGTGGCACTGAGTCGTATTGTTTGGAGTGTATGTTGCATTGAGTGCAGTGTAATTATGCGGCACTGAGTGGTATTTGGGGTGTATGTTGCATTGAGTGCAGTGTAATTATGTAGCATGTAATTTTGTGGCACTGAGTCGTATTGTTTGGAGTGTATGTTGCATTGAGTGCAGTGTAATTATGTGGCATATAATTATGTGGCACTGAGTGGTATTTGGAGTGTATGTTGCATTGAGAGCTGTGTAATTATGTGGCAGTGTGTGTGAGGCAGGGCAGTGTGTGAGGCAGCGCAGTGTGTGTGTGTGAGGCAGCGCAGTGTGTGTGTGTGTGAGGCAGCTTGTGTGTGGCAGCGCAGTGTGTGAGTGGCAGCGCAGTGTGTGAGGAAGTGCGTGTGTGAGGCAGTGCAGTTCATGTGTGAGGCAGCACAGTGTGTGTGTGAGGCAGTGTAGTGTTTAGCAGGGCAGTGTGGTGTGTAGCAGGGCAGTGTGTGTAAGAGGCAGTGCAGTGTGTGACTCACAGTGCAGTTTGTGTGTAACAGTGCAGTGTGTGTGATAGGACAGTGTGAGTGACACAGCAGTGTGTGACTACGTAGTGTTTGTGTGTGTGTGTGAGGCAGCGCAGTGTGTGAGGCAGCGCAGTGTGTGTGAGGCAGCGCAGTGTGTGTGAGGCAGCGCAGTGTGTGTGAGGCAGCGCAGTGTGTGTGAGGCAGCGCAGTGTGTGTGAGGCAGCGCAGTGTGTGTGAGACAGCGCAGTGTGTGTGAGACAGCGCAGTGTGTGTGAGGCAGCGCTGTGTGTGTGAGGCAGCGCTGTGTGTGTGAGGCAGCGCAGTGTGCGTGAGGCAGCGCAGTGTGTAGCAGGGCAGTGTGTGCGTGATGCAGCGCAGTGTGTGTGAGGCAGTGCAGTGTGTGTGTCACAGGGCAGTGTGTGTCACAGGGCAGTGTGTGTAACAGCGCAGTGTGTGTGATAGGACAGTGTGAGTGACACACAGCAGTGTGTGACTACGTACTGTTTGTGAGGCAGCGCAGTGTGTGTGTGTGTGTGAGGCAGCGTAGTGTGTGTGCGAGGCAGTGCAGTATGTGTGTGAGGCAGCGCAGTGTGTGTGAGGCAACGCAGTGTGTGTGTGAGGCAGCGCAGTGTGTGTGTGAGGCAGCGCAGTGTGTGTGTGAGGCAGCGCAGTGTGTGTGTGAGGCAGCGCAGTGTGTGTGTGAGGCAGCGCAGTGTGTGTGTGAGGCAGCGCAGTGTGTGTGTGAGGCAGCGCAGTGTGTGTGAGGCAGCGCAGTGTGTGTGTGAGGCAGCGCAGTGTGTGTGTGAGGCAGCGCAGTGTGTGTGTGAGGCAGCGCAGTGTCCAATGTGTGGAAGGCCCTGGTTACTTCAGCATGAATGACGCACCTGCACTTCATAGCAGCTAGATTTAGACCGGCACTGCAGGATTATAAACCCCTTGGAAGCCCCTGAATCTTCTGTACATCCAGTTCTAGGGTCACAATATGCATTCTGTTGTTTTATCTATTTCCAATACACGTGGCTGTGTTTATATGTGACAGGGTACTGCTTGGCCCAAAACATGGGCTTCAAACGCCTGGTCGCAGAGCGGTGCAGCCGCCTGCAGGCTGGAAGCACACGGCTTGATATGGAATGATTTACATTTAAACAACCAGTCAGTACAAATACTATATAAAAAGTCGGTGTCAACTGAGAGTAAGTTATGCGTTAAGGCACCCAACCTTTTAGGAACAATGGTCGGACTTCAGTGTTCACATTGTTTCATAGTGAATCAATGGTTGTTTAAGCCATATAAACTCCACTTGTTGACTAGTAACATGGACATATAGTGAATATGAATCACACTGCTAATTTGACATTATGCATAACAGTGCGAAACAATACCGCTGGTACTGCACAAGATTTTACAGTTTCAAAGAGCTACTCTGTGTAATAGTGTTTCTTACGACATTGAGCTTAAGAATAAACCGGCAACATTAGTAAGCACAGAGCATGTCAGATACGCGGTTATTCTATCAGCAAATCTGAACAGCAGCCCAAATGTAAAACCAAGCTTCTGCCGGCAGGCAAGAGTGAAAATACCATGCCGGAACTAGCTAGATTTTTCGCGAGATTATTCGGTTTCAGAGAGCAGGTCAGTGTAATAGCGTTGAATAAAAACGCCAGCATTAGTAAGCACAGAGCATGTCAGATGCGCGGTTGCTATATCAGCAAATCCAAGCCACCGCCCAAATGTAAAGACAGATTTATGTCGGCAGGCGAGAATGAAGATAACATGCCGGTAATGGCTAGATGCAAGTACTTACTAATTAGTCTGTTTGTCAAAATCGAAAAAGGCATGCTTCAGCCGGCAAAGTCACAGAGATGCATTCAAATTAACCTACATCGAAGTGCTATTTTAAAAAATGTCACATCTTCGGATTGGTTGGCTACGTCATGTGACCTTCCAGTGAATGTGAGTAGCGTCATCTTGGGTCTAACGTCGAAACAAAAGTCGACAAAGATTGGGTATTTCTAAGCATATCTGGTTTTCGACAAACAATAGTTATTGTGAAGGCAACCCGTCAAGTGGTCGATATCTATTAAATAACTCAATGATTGTAACAATTATCTTGAGATTATCTTAGTCACGTGGATGCTCCCATTGGATAGGTTAGCTGGGTCATGTGACCTGTCCAAGATCTAAACAGCGTTACGATACCAGGAAGCCAGGCAACCTTTGTTGGGACGGGGGCGGGGCCGGATACGCGACCGGAGCTTCCCAGGAGGCAGGCTGCAGTGGCTGGCGCATGGCTCCGGTGCAGAGAGAGGAGAGCCCTGCGTGCAGCCGGCGTCCGCCGGGAAGCCAAGGAGTGGAGTGCCGGTGTCCCTGTTGACGTCGGACTGAGCAGCCCGGAGTCCTGCGGAGTAGAAGTCCCGGTGAGTGGGGCTCTGTGCTTGCGTGTCTGTGTGTATGCAGGGGGGGGGGGGGGGGAGGGGGGGCAGCGTGTGTGTGTGTGTGCGCGCGCCTGTGTGTGCGTGCATGCAGAGGGGTGGGGGCTGGCTGTGTCCCGGTGAGTGGGGCTCCGTGCTTGCGTGTCTGTATGTATGCAGGGGGTGGGTGGGGGGCGGCAGCGTGTGTGTGTATGTGTGTGTGTGTGCGCGCGCGCGCCTGTGTGTGTGTGCGTGCATGCAGAGGGGTGGGGGCTGGCTGTGTCTGTGTGTGAGCAGGGGCTGTGACTTACTCAGACGCGCGCTCCCGCGGTCAAAACTGAGACTGCAAAAGCGCGCGTCTGACTCGTGTCAACTCTCCTAAATACGGGCCACATTAGGTCTGTAGCAGACACTCTCAATGCTCACGCATTGAGAGTACGTCTGCTCGACCTAAAAACTGAGTAGGCACTCAGGGTGACTCCCTTACACACGAAGTGCGGTGAAAATCTGAGGAGAACTGCCTGAGCTGGGAAGGTTCTAGAGGGTGAGGACAGCTGATTGGCTGAGGCAACTATTTCAGGTCTTTTTACATAATGAGGTAGATAGGCTGCTAAGTTTTGGGCCTAGCTAGGCCTTTATGCCTTTTCAGCCTACTACAAGAAAGTTTTTTAGGCACTGCTATTGTATATATTTTTACCGTGGGACTCCCGCCTCGACGACGGGGAATGATTCAGGCATGTGAATCTATGAAAGATACCCCAATACTGGATAAGACAATGTTCTATTCCTATATGGAATCTATAACCCTCAAAGGCAAAAGTTAACCATAGAACACAATCTGTGACCTTTATGCAACATTAAGGAGGATTTAATGTGAGTGGCACTACGCTGAGGATTCCATATTCTACCACCTTCCTTCCCGTTTTAGCCTTAGTCTGAGACAACTGGGAAGGATGTGTATGCGACAGAACCATTCATATATAATTTCAAAGGTATAGGAAACAGATGGCACCCTGCCCCAAGGCCCCAGTGAACCATTTGCATGGAGGTTTCCGACTGTCAGATGCACGTGCCCCAGTGCACTACGTTCAACAATGAACAAGGCTCTGGTGAAAGATCCCTGCAGATCAACCTAATCTACACAAGGAAAAAGCCATGCTCTAGCCTATGACTGTCTTAAAATAGGATTAAAATCTCTCAATAGAGAAACTCATATTGCATGTATTTCACCAACTAATATGTAGAGATGTCATTAGAAAAGATTCCTACCTTTAACTATAATCCTCCAGCGCTCATATCTTTTTCAGATTCAATGTCTGAAATTGCCAAAATCAGGATGGAAACCGCTGGATGAACCAGGTTTAACTATACACTCAAATAATATCATTGGAAACTACCATAGAGTAAATGTATGGCACGAGCTCGGTCTAAACATGTGTAATAAATAAATAAATAAATAAAATAAATAGCACCATCGATGCTAGTGTTATTTTCCTCCTGTGCTGATATTCTCTGAATACCATTGTTCATGACGAGCTCAGCTCGTCATGATTGTATGGAGGTGTACATCATGACGAGCTGAGCTCGTCATGAGCGTCGAAGGAGATAGACTGCAAGCTGTAGCATCCTCAGAAGCTTCAACGGTCACAATGATATAGTACATGCACATATATGCTATACGGAGCCTCATGAAAGGACATACAGCAGCACATGAATACCTTAATTAAACCAATGTTGGAGAACTGTAGTTATATGTAACTTTTTCTTCCTCAGCATTGGGTCTTACATAAATTCGTATGTTTCACAGGACTAATATGACCAAAGTAGTAACCCTAGTGGAAGGCAGAAAAGAGGTCCAGCTTATGAGAATAGGTTTCGAAGCAGTGCTTCCCCCACTGATTATGATGCTCACCATGAAGGAGTGCAAAGTCCTCCAAAGTTTCTACTCTACAGCTGTCCCTGGCAAAAAGAGCTGCTGCTGCCAGGCTTCTGGTAGATTGAGCTGTAACTTTGCCAGGGAGTTTTCTGATCATGCGAGGATATGCCACAGACATACATTAAACAATCCATCTCAACAATGCCTTGCTTTAAAAAGGACTAACTTAGCTACAATGATTTGGTCTAATTGTTGAAAATGTTTTGTCTTGGCTAAAAGTAACCAGTCACTGAAGGAACCAAACAATCTCTGTGCCTAAGGGGGTATTAATGGTGTGGCGCCGCGGCTAGGGCGACTGACTCCGGAATCTGGGGATCACGGTTCGATCCCTGGCACCGGCGGCAGATAAGCCCAGCACCATGTGACTCTGGGAATTAGCTTGCTTAATCTTCTCGACAGCCCCCAGCGCCTAGAGACCCTTACGGGTGATTGTGCGCTTTACAAATGTGGATTATTATTATTATAATGCACTTCCCTCTGCTGACCAAACTCAAAGTATAGTGCTGATACTGTTCTGAAATGAATGGCCTCAACCTGTTTTGAATCAATAAGGAATATGCTACTTACCAGTATGCATCTGTTCTTGGCATAGAGGGCTGCAGAGTGGTACATTATGAATAGATCGCCATCTGGTGTTGGGCTTGGATGATTGCACTTTGTTTTTCTCTTGGATAGTCTTTTGTAGCTTGGTGACTCCTCCTTTGGTTGGTAGTGCGCATGGGCATCGGCTCCATCCTTAGATTGCTTTGCCATAGTAGGGTTAGATGGAGTAGTGTGAAAGAATACAGATAGGAATGCCCATGTAAGTGTATCTAAATAAGATATTGTTGGAACAGACACAGGTTTCCGGGGAGGCTGGGAGGGCATGTACCACTCTGCAGCCTTCTATGCCAAGAACAGATGCATACTGGTAAGTAGCATATTCCGTTCGAGGCATATGGGCTGCAGATGGTACATTATGAATAGACTATACAGCAGTTCTCTCCCTAGCGGTGGTCGCCCGTGTCTGTTGCAACTGTCTGAAATAAAGTCTTTAATACAGCTTGTCCCACTCTAGCTTGTTGTGTTGTGTGCACATCTACACAATAGTGCTTTGTGAAGGTGTGCGGTGTAACCCAGGTAGCTGCTTTGCATATGTCATCTAGTGGAATGTTTCCCAAAAATGCCATAGATGCTCCTATTTTACGTGTAGAGTGAGCTCTAGGAGGAACAGTTAATGTCCTCTTTGCTTTTAAGTAGCATATTTGAATACATTATACAATCCATCTGGCAATGCCCGCTTTAGAGATGGGATTGCCCTTATGTGTAGGAGAAAACGCAACAAATAGCTGTTTTGTCTTTCTGTAAGTTTGTGTTCTTTCTATATAATACAATATTGCCCTTCTGACATCTAATGTATGTAGGGCCCTTTCCGCTACCGTCTGTGGTTTTGGAAAGAAGACCGGTAATTCCACTGACTGATTGATGTGGAATGCGGAAATTACTTTTGGTAAGAATTATGGGTTTGTTCTAAGAACCACTTTGTTTTGGTATAACTGCATGAATTGTTCTTGAATCGTGAAGGCTTGTAACTCACTTACTCTTCTAAGTGACGTGATAGCTATGAGGAAGGCCACCTTCCATGTGAGGAATTATATTTCACACCTATGCATAGGTTCAAATGGTGGTCCCATTAGTCTGGTAAGTACTATGTTGAGATTCCAGACTGGGGAAGGTGGTCGTCTTGGTGGAATGACTCTTTTGAGTCCCTCCATGAAAGCTTTAATTGCTGGTACTTTAAACAGGGAAGAATGTTGCCTGTTTTGTAGGTACGCTGCTATAGCTGCGAGATGAACCCTGATAGAGGTATATGCTAAGTTACATTGCTGCAAGTGTAGTAAATAGCAAATGATCTGTTTAGTGGATGCGTCCAGAGGGTTGATGTGATTACTGTTACAGTGTATAGCAAACCTCTTCCATTTTGCTGCATAGCATGCTCTGGTGGTAGGACGTCTTGCTTGTTTAATGATTTCCATACATTCTGGTGGTAAATCTAAATATCCAAACTATGACCTCAGGAGCCAGATCGCTAGGTTCAATTGTTTGGGATCTGGGTGCATTATTTCTCCATGGTTCTGTGTAAGGTGCATGGGTAATAATCTTAGCTTTTGATGTGGCACCTGTGAGAGTTGTAGTAGCGTGGTGAACCACGGCTGTCTTGCCCACGTGGGTGCCACTAGTATCATTGTCATTGAATGCTGTTGCAGTTTCCGAACCACTAACGAAATTAGTGGGAGAGGGGGAAAAGCGTAAGCAATTTTGTTGGACCAATTTATCCATAGTGCATTGCCCTGGGACCGGTGGTGTGGGTACCTGGATGCAAAGTTTTGGCATTTTGCGTTCTGATGATTGGCAAACAGATCTATCTCTGATTGCCCCCATCTTTGGAAGAATGGCTGCAGTATTTGGTCGTGCAGCTCCCATTCGTGTACTTGTTCCGACTCTCTGCTTAGGATGTCTGATATCTGATTTTGAACTCCTGGTAGGTGTTATGCTAACAGATAGATCTTTTGAGGAATGGCCCATCTCCAAATGTCCTGTGCTAGTTTGGATAGTTGGAGAGAATGTGTCCCCCCCTGTTTTTGAATATAATACATTGCAGTCATGTTGTCTGTTCTGATCAGGACTGCCTTGTTTGTTATTTGCATTTGGAAAGCTTTTAGTGCTAGAAATACTGCTAATAGTTCCAAGTAGTTGATGTGCAATTTCTTTTGCTGCACACTCCACTTCCCCTGCACTGTGTATTTGTCCATATGCGCTCCCCATCCGGAGAGCGATGCGTCCGCTGTTAGTATCACTTGTGGAATCGGTTCTAGGAACGACCGTCCCTTGGAAATGTTTGTTGTATTCCACCACTTCAGAGAGTGATGCGTACGGTCGTCTACCAACATCAGATCTGTAATCTGACCTTGAGCCTGATTCCACTGTGTCGCTAGACACTCCTGTAGTGGACGCATTTGTAATCTGGCATGTGGTATTAGCAGTATGCAGGAGGACATCATGCCTAACAGCTGCATAAACACTCATGCTGGTAGTGAGTGTTGTGGTTGAAATTTTTGTATTAACCTGACCATTGTCTGCATCCTGATTGGATTGGGGTATGCTATGGCTCTTTCTGTGTCTATAGTAGCCCCCAGGTATTGCTGAATTTTGTTTGGTTGCAGGTGTGATTTTTTGTAGTTCACCGTAAACCCTAGGTGGTGCAGCAATTGAATGGTCTTTTGTGTGTTGTGAAGACATTCTTCTTGTGACTTGGCCTTTATTAACCAATCGTCCAAGTAGTCTTCAGTAAAGGAAGTACCTGTTGGAGCGTGACCATGTGGAAATGTTCCGAATTTATGTATGCATTGAGAGGTCTGAGGTCTAAGATTGGTCTTAGAGACCCATCCTTTTTGGGGATTAGGAAGTATAGAGAGTATACTCCTGTCCCTTGTTGATGTTTTGGAACCTTCTCTATGGCATGCTTTTGTAGCAGTGATAGTACTTCTTCTTTTAACAATGTCAGATGATCTTGACTCATTGGACGCTGTTTGGGGGGGATGTTTGGTGGGGTAGCTGTGAGTTCTAGGCAATAACCATGTTGGATAATTTGTCTCACCCACTTGTCTGATGTGATGTTTTCCCAGACAGGTAGGAACTGTGATAGACGTCCCCCGACCGGTGTTATGTGGTCTGGGGGAAGTTGTATTAAGTCACTGTTTTGGGGTTGGGGAGTTGCGGTTGTTATTATTTCCGCGGCCTCTACCCTTGTTGTTGTTACCTCTGTAACTACCTCTTGAATTACCCTTGGGTGACGTAGGTGTGAAAGAGGTGGATTGTTGATTTGTTCCTGTATTTTTTGAGCCTCCTCTATAGGTGGATCTATGAAAGGAACCCCTTTGTGTTGGCTGTTGTAGTGCTCCCATTGACTTAGCCGTTTCTGTATCTTTCTTCATCTTTTCTAAGGTCTCATCTGTGCTTGAGCCAAAAAGTGTTTTCTGGTCGAAGGGTTGGTTCAATAAGGATGTTTGTACTTCTTGTTTGAACCCTGAGACTCTAAGCCATGCATGTCTCCTTAACATGACACTGGTGTTGATGGATCTTGCTGCAGTGTCTGCTGCGTCTAGGGCGCACTTAATGGAAGTGTTAGTTATTATCTTTCCTTCCTGTATTAGCTGATCTGCTCTCTTCTGATGTTCTTTGGGGAGATGTGTGATGAGTTTTTCTAATTCATCATAATGCGCCCTGTCATAACGTGCAAGTAGCGCCTGTGTATTGGCTATACGCCAGCTATTTGCCGCTTGTGATGCTACTCTTTTGCCTGATGCATCTATTAATTTTGACTCTTTATCAGGTGGAGGGGCCTCTCCTGTAGATAATGAGTTCGCTCTTTTGCGAGCGTTTGAAACTACAAGCGAGTCCAGAGGTACCTGCCCTTTGATAAATATTGGATCCTTTGGAGCCGCCTTATATTTTTTATCAATTCTTGGGTTTAACACCCTAGCCCTCACTGGGTCTTTGAATATTTCTGCTGTGTGACTGAGAAGACCCTTCAGCATAGGTAGAGTACCTGATGTTCTTTGTGCAGTAGGTAGTGTCTCTAATAGGAAGTCCTCTATTTGAGGTTCTGTATGTAGATCTACCTTATGATATTTTGCTGCCCTATTAATGAGCTGTACAAACCCTGTGTTATCAGGTGGTGAAGGCTTTGAGGGATATAACTCTGGGTCGTTGTCATCATCTGACCCTGCGTTATAATTTTCCCATGGGTCATCCTCATCTGGGATAGTGTCATCATCCCCTTGAGGTTCTCCCTCCCCTGTATCACTGTCTACATCTGACTGAGGTGTAGATGGTCTTGGTGTAGAAGGTGTAGGAATATTTGGCATAGTGTGAGGAATAGGAGAAGAGGGTGTGACTTTAGGTCGAGGAGAAGTAGGAGGAGTTGTATTTGTCCCCATTGTTCTCTTTTTTGAAGGAAGAGGTTTGTCTTCTAGCTGTTCATTCTTCCTCTTCTTCGTCACTACTTTGCCAGTTTGTGGATCGATAAACAAAATCTTTTGTTTGGGATCGGTTTGCTGCTCCTGTGTCGGTACCGAAGCCTTCGGTTCCGAAAGGTGCCTTTGTTTTCGATCGTCAATGTTCGGTGTTTTCGGCACCGAATGTTTGCTCGAATCCGATTTTTTCGGTGTCGAGTGAGTCTTCGACGTCGAATCATGTTTCTGTTTCGACATGGAATGTTTCGATGCCGAGCTTTCCCTTGCCTGGAGCTTCGGCGTCGAAGTCGATGTCGACCTCTTCTCGGATCCGACATGGTGGGAGACCGAGAGTTTCGGTTTCAGTTTCGTTGCCGGGCCCGAAGGCGGGGCGTCGGAAACTTTTTTCTGCTGTTTGACTGGGCTCGAAGGCGTGGTCGTTACCACACGGGGTCGGTTTTTTGGTAAGGGGACGTCGTCACTCACGGTTTGTTGCACGTCGAGTTCTTCGACATCCGACTCGTCCCCTTCCGACCCCGACTGATCTTCATGATCCTCTTCTTCATCGAGGTGCTGGTCTTCGAACAGCTCCGGGATCGCCTCCGACTGCATTCTGGAAACCATGTGTCTTCGAGCTCGACAATTTCTAATCGTCGACTTGGAGGAGAATGCTGGGCAGGCTTCGCAGTCCCTGGATTCATGTTCAGGCGATAGGCAGAGGTTGCACACCTCGTGTAGGTCCTTGTGTGGGAACTTAGCACCACACGTTGGACATTTCTTGAATGGAGTCCTTTCCATGGACTCCAGGCTTGACTACGTCGAGAAAGGCCTCCTGTTCGTCGGCGTAGATCAAAGTTTTTCTTCGATGTTGGAGTCGAAACGCGTCGGAATGGAAATGAAATCGCGTTCGATAACAATACCGTCGAATTGGAAAGGGAATACGCGCCGATAAGTCACTTCTTTTCAAAGTCGATCTGGAGCGTCTCAATCCTCATCCGAACCCGATGGCGGAAAAAAACAATCTAAGGATGGAGCCGATGCCCATGCGCACTACCAACCAAAGGAGGAGTCACCAAGCTGCAAAAGACTCTCCAAGAGAAAAACAAAGTGCAATCATCCGAGCCCAACACCAGATGGCGATCTATTCATAATGTACCATCTGCAGCCCATATGCCTCGAACACAGCCAGTTGACGTGTTGTGCGCTTTATTTTTAGGTCTCGCAACCTGCATTGCACTGCGACAGCAGAGCTTCGCAGCGCGAGGCATGTTGTAATCGAAAAATGAGGTTTGAGCACTGACCTAGGAATCGCACACGCTCGTGCATGTGCGATTCCTTTTGTGCTACCCCATAGGCCTTTGCGTGCGTCTTTTTATAAAAGACTGCACGCAATTGGCCAAAGGCGGGTGCATTGTTACGCCCATGGCCTATTGGTGTCTATTAAGCGCTTGGTGCGCGTAATAGACACCAATAGGCCGTCACGTGGTTTCTATTAGCGTGCCCACACACGGGCACGATAATAGAAACACATGGCTTTCAGTGGCGCATGCTCGCGCTTCTTTATTTTTGGATCCATTTCACACGGAAGCAACAAAAGTCGTTTCTTTTCCTTGTGAAACGGAGGGCTGCATATCTTGTGTTGTGCAAAAAGGCACACATTCTTGTTTTTTTATTAGTCTCTCTCAGTGAGGTCATCCGCATCCTCTTTCTATTGGTCCAAAAAGCTCACAGTACCTACGTAGTGATAACCTCGACATACTTATGCTGTTTCAAGAGAGAAGTGCAAGCTGAAAATCTTACTGGCACTTGTTTCTTTTTCCCGTTTCCCTCCCTACTGCGTTCTTACATATTTTCCTCACTAAATATAAAGCCTAAAAAAACCTTTTTGGTACTATGAACATGAATATACTAGTACCGACTTTGCCCCAACCCACTTTTCAGGGCATCCTAAATGCATTTGGCGAATTGCTGGTTTGTGCTATGTTGGGTACTGAATTGGTGTAAACAGCTACGTAGCCTGCTTCGTCTATTCATGTTATGTTTCCGTTGCTCATTTCCATTGCAGCTTCAAGGTTAAAGCATTTATAATGTGAATACAAGTCATAGCCCTTCTTGCAGCGGCGCAGAGCATTGTGGGAAATGTACACCGAATGGCAGATGTGCTTTACGCCTATTTACATTAGAGCAAGGCTAAAGAGAAAAAGATAAAGATAAAAACAAGGGTTCTTCAAGTTAATCTATTAATCCCCAGGAAATTAGTATACTTGGGATAGGAAAGATCGCTTAAACCATGAGTTGGTGAAGGAGGTTCAGAAAAGGAAATAAAAAAAAAGGGGAGAGGAAAGGATTAACAGAAAGGTTAAAGAAAAAGAATAATAAAAAAAAAAAGGATAAAAATGGGAAGAAATAGAGAGGGAGAGAGAAGGAGGGAAAAAACGGGTAAGAAGGGGAAAAGAGAAGGGAATATAAAAGGAAAGGAAAAAAAAAGAAAAGAGAAAAAAGAAAAAAAACAAATAAGGGGAAAGGAAAAAAAAAAAAGGAAAAAACTTTTGCACAATTGGTTATGTCAATATACTAATTAACAAACTTAATATAACATTTAATATGTATAATCTTGCTTCCCTTCTACTTGAAATAGCCCTGTATTTTATTATTTTCTCTTTATTTCCTCTTCTCTTTTTGGCTATGATTAAGGGTTTATATACAGATAGGACGGGAACACAGAAGGGGTGCTATCTTCTGGTATATCCAGATAGATAAAGTAGGGGTTTCCCACGGGTGGGGGGAGGGTTTTGGGGTGCTTAGGGGAGGGGGGCAGCGGGGAAAATGTCTTAAAAAAGTCCTCATTTTTTTCTCAGTTCTACTTTTTAGGTCCTTTTTGGGGAGAGCCATATATTTTATGGCAAACATTAGCTCTAATAAGGGTTCTTTTACTCTGGGTATTGGCTATGGGGTGATGGGGAGGATGTTCCTATGGAGAAGATAGGAATTCTCTCATGGAATATAAATGGCCTACACACTAGCCCCAGAAAATGGAAAATATTGCAGTATTTGCGAGATTCAGACGCTCAAATTCTTGTACTCCAAGAGACCCATCTTACAAAGACTGAGATCACCTCTGTTGTTAAAAAAAATAGATGGGTAGATTTTTGCGTATCTACTACAAAATCTCTAAATTCCAGAGGGGCGGCGATCCTCTTCAAAAAATCTTTAAAAGCAAGGTTAATTGATAAACTCGCAGATCCAGGAGGTAGATGGGTAATTGTCTCTGTGATGGTGGCGGGGCTCCTATTACAATAGCAGGTTACTACGGGCCCAACCATGACGACCCCTCGGTATTGAATACTGTATTTTCTCACCTGCTTTCGTATCCAGAGCCCACGATACTGGCTGTAGACTTCAATATAGTTTTGGACCCTATACTGGATAAATCCCCTACTAACAGATCAGTAACCCCCTCAAAAACAAGGGCCCTTTTACTTGACAAAATGAAGGAA
Organism: Lissotriton vulgaris; assembly: GCF_964263255.1. NCBI lineage: Eukaryota > Metazoa > Chordata > Amphibia > Caudata > Salamandridae > Lissotriton > Lissotriton vulgaris. The sequence continues at coordinate 1,019,217,195 of NC_141685.1, forward strand.
TTTGGCTATGTAGATATTTGGCGATTAAGATCTGGGCTTCAACAAGGTGTCTCATTTCACAACTATAAATACCATCACCAGTCAAGAATAGATAATATCGTAATCAGTCAGCAACTAGTTAAACAGGTACAAAACATCTCTCATCTCCCATTCCATTTTTCCGATCATGCGGCCATCTCTCTAGAACTGGGCGGGCTGTTGAAAAACACACCTAGAGTTTGGTCATTTGACCGTTCAATACTTACTGCTCCCGATGAAACTACCGCTTTAAAAATTGAAGCACAAAGTTTTTTTGAAAACAACATTGGGTCCGCTTCCCCCGGGTGTGTTTGGGATACATTTAAAGCCTTCTTGCGAGGCATAATAACAAACAAGGTCTCACATAAAAACAAAATCTATAGAGAATCTGTCACCCTATTGGAATCTGATATGGCTAGGGTGCAAAAGAAAATCTTGTTACATCCGGCCGTTCCCCCGGAAACTATGAAACGTTGGCAAGATGAGTTATCTACCCTAAAAGGAGAACTGGGCTCAATTATAAATACTCGAGTCCTTCAGAGATGGGAGGCCAGTAAGCTAGCACATTTTCAATATGGTGAGGGGGCCGGCAAGCTTCTGGACTGGAAAGCCAAAACTGATCGAGTTAGAAATAACATAGCTCAAATCAACGTAGATCAGGAAACTTACTCAGCAGACGCTGACATTAGAAGTGCCTTTTGTGATTTTTTTAAGAACATCTATCACAAGGACAAACATGTTGAGGTTTGTCATGTTGATGACTGGTTAAATAGGGTGTCTCTCCCCTCTCTTTCACCTGAACAAAGAGCCACCTTAGATAGACCTATTACGCAGGAAGAGGTTAGCCGTGCCATCTTAGACAGCAAGAAGGGTAAGGCATCGGGTCCCAATGGCCTTCCTTCAGAGCTCTATTTGACCTTGTTGGCAATAATAGTTCCTCCTTTAACTTCGCTGTTTAATCAGATCTTTCAGGCAGGGCTGTCTCTCCCTAATTCGTGGAATGATGCTTCTATTACTTTGATTTTGAAACCAGGTAAACCAGCCTCAAGTTGTGGGTCTTATAGACCTATTTCGATTTTAAACGCAGATTATACGTTTTTCACATCTGTTCTTGCCAATAGACTAGGGGTAGTGGCACCTTCTATATTACATCAGGACCAGCGGAGCTTTGTGAGGGGTCGCCAACTCTTTGAATTAACCTATGATCTTATTGGGGCCATAGATATGGCGACGGCGGACTCTCTTCCCCTTGCTGTCATCACGTTGGACGCCACCAAGGCCTTCGACAGGGTCAATTGGATGTTCCTGTCGGGGGTCTTGGGCAAATTCAACATTGGGGGAGCTTTCCGCAGAGCAGTGAGTCTACTCTATCAGAAGCCTATGGCCTCTTTACTGGTTAATGGTGAACTGTCAGCCCCATTTAACATTACTCGGGGTACGCGGCAGGGCTGCCCCCTCTCCCCTCACCTATTTGACTTATATATAGAGCCCTTCACCCAACGGTTAAGGGATGACTGTAACATCAAGTCTTTTTCATATATGGGTTGGGAGAGGAAAGTGGCCCTGTATGCCGATGACATTCTCATCTTCTCTTCAGACCACCGTACCACTCTTTCCTCTATAATTGCTCTGGCCTAGGACTATGGGGAGGTATCTGGATACCAAATTAATGCATCCAAAACTGAGATGATGCAGTGGAACGACCCCGAGCCAGTGGCAGGGGCTCAGTTGAGTCTTTCTATGCGTTATCTTGGCCTCACTATTGTTAAAAACATAGACAAAATTGCAACGCTGAATTTTTCATTGATAGCAAGAGAATGTAGAAAACGTATGAGGTCTTGGTCTACACTCCCGCTTTCTATTCTGGGTAGGGTTAACCTTGTTAAAATGTCTATTTTGCCCAAAATTTCCTTTTTGTTTAATACTGTTCCGCTTTATTTTGAGCCTTCTATCATAGCAAAATTGCAAAGTGATATTAGCTCTTTTATTTGGAATGATCGCATAGCTCTGATTTCATGGAAAAAAATCAGGCGTAGGAGAGAAAAGGGGGGTCTTGCAGCTCCAGATTTACAACTATACGCGTGGGCTTTTCAATTCTCCTACGCCAGGATGCTGCTTAAGATGCCCACGAATGTGGGAATAGGCACTATGTTCTCCGCACTACTTAGATGAGAGGGAGTTGGCCAACAGGGTTTTTTGTTTAAATTTGGGGACCCTAAGTTTTTTAAAAAGGTGAAGCTGAAGGTATTATTAGGATTGACAAAAACGTGGGTTAAGCTAAGAGGCGCCATAAAACTGGGCTATTTTGCAGGCAGGTCTCCAATGTGGGATTCCCCGGGATGTCCAGGTTGGCTTCTCGATAGCTTGGCAACACCACTGAGGGAGGCTGGTTTGGGGGACCGGTTTATAAATGGTTCTCTCCTCCCTTGGGAAGCTTTACTAGCTAGAGTAGGGCCGGGTCTCTCCAGATTCAAGTATTTACAGATTGCGAGTTGGGCGGCTCACTCACAGCGTTCAGCTAGGGGGAGATACCAACTGGGAGGAGATAGCAGCTTAGTGGCCCTGATGCTGGACAAACCTCCTGTGAGTAAGGAGATTTCAGTCTGGTATAACCTATTATTGGAAGAGGTTGAAGCTGATTTCACTCTACCGGAGACACTGTGGAGCGCTTCCTTTATTGATCAGGACATTGATAACATCTGGCACGCCTCTTTTAAAATCTTGTGGGACATAGTGAAACCAGCCTGGCTGCGTAGGAATCGTCTTTTTACCCTACACAGGGCATACTATTCACCACAGCGGCTGTCGAAATTTTCAATAAACTCCCCTGAAGCCTGCCCTAAGTGTGGGCTTCTAGCAGCCTCTGACATACACATGTTTTTCGAATTCCCACTCTTGCTCTCCTACTGGGATTCAATTAGTAAACTATTGACTACATCTTTGGGGGTAGCAATCTCAATCAATGCAATGACCGCAATCTTTGGAATATTTTCGGGAGGTCGAGGCCCTGCTAAGAACCTTCTTTTTTACTGCATGTTATTGGCCAGAAGGGAAATCTGCAGGAAATGGAAAGACTCAGCACCTCCTACGTTGTTAGACAGGCGTATTTCAGTCCTGCAAACATCCAAAGTTGACCTCGCAAGATCTGGCAATCCCGAAAAACGTAAATTCTGGCTTCTCCTAAATTTTAATTTGTTGGCTTTTGACTGTGGTTTTTTTCCCCCCCACTGTCCTATGATTAAGCTGCTTGGTCTATCTCTATTTTTCTTTTCGATTTACCCAATGGTTTCCCCAAACGGCAGTGGGTATCGAATTGCAGCAACATCTCCCTGCTACGGTTATATTGTGGTGCTTTATGGAGAGATGTGATAATACTGAGTGTCAACATTGAATTATCGGTGAAAGCACTACCAGTATATCTGACAGTATATTCCTCTCTCCCAGAGCCTGATGCGATATACCAAGGGCAAAAATGAGGACACAAAAAAAAGGCTAAAGAGAATGAAGTCACCAGGGCAACCTGTGTGCCCATGGAGGGGCTGTGAGCGTCAGCTTGAGTGGCTGCTCCGTTACACAAGGGGCTCTGCTTTCGGTCTCTTATGAAGCACTCCTATGACACCCCCGCTTGCCATGTCTCGTAGGGGTTTGATTTTAGCATGCATGTTTTATGTTGTTAGGACGTTGAAACAGAGAAGCCACAACCTCCTGCCCCTCATTTGTTCGACAGCCTTATTTAGGTCGACCCTAGGCAGTTCTTACGCTGTCTCTCGACATGCTGTATTCAGTCAGGGGGGTGCTCCTGTGCCATCTCTCACTTCACTACGCCAGGCATCGGCTGGCCTCCAAGCCTGCTCTCAGAGGGAGTGGAGAAGTGTGGCTCAGTGGTTAGAGCGGCAGACCCTGATGCAGAGGTCTAGCCCAGGACCAGGGTTCAATTCCCGCATCGGCGGGTCTTGGGCTCAATTTACGCGGACCTGATAATTCTCGCCTCGGTCCCTATTCTAATCATGGGTTCCACTCTGCAACTCTGGGCAATAGCTTGCTTAATCTCCACAACGGCCCCAACAACGCTAGGATGCCTGGCTTCACCTTGGGGTGCCCAGGAGTAGGCACTTCACAGGGAAAAGCCAGGAAGGGTTCCACAGCGGTATGCGTACAAGCGCCTGAGATACTCCTTCGCGGGTCGATTCGGTGCACTATACAAATACTACTACATTTACATTTACAATGCTGGTGCCCTCTGAGAGCGGGCACCATTGACCAGTGTTATCTGCCCAGGCCACGTCTGGATTGCTGTGTGCCGTAGGAACTTAAGAATGGGGTCTTGCCCTGCGCTGCTGTTGTGACTTCGTCGATGCAGGCTCCATACATAAAGTACAACCATAAAGTTATTTGGAAGTATAAAATAGCAGCATTAACTGGGCAGTACAGTCTTGATGTGTCTATACTGTTACACCCTGCCCATCTCTACATCTTCATCCTGTTTCTCTGCAGTGAACACAAATGCGTTGCCAGCGGTTGCCACTCTGCAGTTGGCCTGAGGAGCAGAGTGCTTAACCTCCTCATGTACACAGCTCCCCTCTGCACAGCCCTAATGAACAAGTTACTTACCTTCGGTAACGATATATCTGTAAGAAACATTAGTTAGTGTTAGATTCCTTACCTTAGAATATCCCCAGGCGTCAGTCTGGATCCGGAAACTTTTGCGTAGCAGTACCCCTGCGCGTCGGTAGGCGTCGTCTGCAGGCGTCCCCTGCGGCTCCGCGTCCGTCGTCGGCGTCGTGCGCCGTGATGACGTCGCTGGAGTATATAGACGCCGACTCCGCGCGCTGACGTCAGTTCTTTGTACCCAGCTTTTCCGCGCCAGGAGACGCAGAGCCATGAGAGATCCAACACTGGTGCCATGTCAAACTAGGGCCCTGAAAGGGATGTCCTTAACCCTAGGTATCAGTTCGCAGAACGGGGAGGATGGGTGGGTTCGGTAAGGAATCTAACACTAACTAATGTTTCTTACAGATATATCATTACCGAAGGTAAGTAACTTGTTCATCTGAAAGAAACACGTTAGTGTTAGATTCCTTACCTTAGAATAGATACCCCAGCAATACCAACCCCGGTGGTGGGTCTGCGAACCAATACAATACTACACCAGAAAGTCCTGGAGGACAGAACGGCCAAAGAAGCCATCCCTCCGGACTTGACTATCCAGGCAGTAGTGCCTCGCAAAGGTGTGCAGCGAGGCCCACGTAGCCGCTTGGCAAATGTCCTGCAAGGGGACTCCCCGGCCCAGGGCAGTAGTAGCCGCCGTGGCCCGAGTGGAATGGGCCCTCAGCCCAACAGGAGGCTCCTTCCGAGCCAAAGAGTAGCACGCTTTGATGCAGAGAACGACCCATCGAGAGATGGTCCGTTTACAGACCGACCTTCCCTTCTTCGCACCCACGTAGCCAACAAACAGTTGGTCATCCACCCGGAACTGGCGTGTGCGATCCATGTAAAATGAAAGCGCACGTTTTGGGTCCAGACGATGGAGCCGCTCTTCATCCTTTGAAGGATGCGGAGGCGGGAAGAAGGAAGGGAGGGTGATGGACTGCCCGATGTGAAAGGCCGAAACAACCTTGGGCAGGAAAGAAGGTCTAGTCCTCAGAACCACCTTGTCAGGATGAATGGACAAGAAAGGAGGTTTGACAGAAAGAGCCTGGAGCTCACTCACCCTCCTGGCAGAGGTGATGGCGACCAGGAAAGCCGTCTTCAAGGTCAGGAGACGGAGAGGGCAAGAATGAAGGGGCTCAAAGGGAGCACACATCAGAAAGGTCAGAACCAGGTTCAAATCCCACTGAGGCATCACAAACGGAACAGGTGGAAACATGTGAGTGATGCCCTTCAAGAATCGAGTTACAATTGGGGATTTGAACAAAGAAGGCTGATCAGGAAGCCTTAAAAAGGCTGAAAGGGCAGAAAGGTAGCCCTTGATAGTGCCCAGAGCAGAGCCCTGCTGGGCAAGAGAGAGAAGAAACAGAAGAACCTCGGAAAGAGGGGCAGAGAGTGGATCCACAGCCTTTGCTGTGCACCATGCCACAAATCTGTTCCACCGACAGGCATATACCGACTTAGTGGAGGGATGCCTGGCTGCCAGAATTACATCACAGACTTCAGGAGGCAAGTCAAATGGCCTCAACTGCCGCCGCTCAATCTCCAAGCATGGAGGTGGAGACTGGACAGGTTCGGGTGGAGAACCGTCCCCTGCTGCTGCGACAGAAGGTCCTCCTGAAGGGGCAGGCGGATCGGGGGACCGACTGACATGCTGAGTAGCTCGGGATACCAGTACCTTCGAGCCCAGTCCGGGGCCACAAGGATGACTTGGGCCCGGTCGCGCCTGATCTTCTTCAGCACTCTGGGCAGAAGTGGTATAGGCGGAAAGGCGTATAACAGACCGCAACTCCACTCGCGCCGAAAGGCGTCGCCGTGCGAGTGCCGTCTTGGAAACTCCAACGCGCAGAACTGATGACATTGCGCGTTCTCTTCTGTGGCGAATAGATCTAACCAAGGCTCTCCCCATTGCAGAAAGATGCCTTGCGCCACGTCCGAGTTCAGACGCCATTCGTGATCCATCGAGCACCGACGGCTGAGTTCGTCCGCCCTGGCGTTCAGGGAACCTGCCAGGTGTTGAACCGTCAGAGTCACGCCCTGACGTTCCAGCCATTGCCAGAGGCGCAGAGCCTCCTGGCAAAGGGTCCACGACCCCACTCCGCCCTGTTTGTTGTAGTACCACATGGCGGTGGTGTTGTCGGTGAACACCTGCACCACACTCCCGTTGACAAAGGGGAGGAATGCCTTCAGTGCCAGACGAATCGCCCGCAGCTCCAACAGGTTGATATGGAGCCGGGACTCCGCCGGAGACCAGATGCCTCTGATCTCTGCCTCTCCCAAGTGGCCACCCCAGCCCTGGAGGGACGCGTCAGTCACGACAATGTGCTCCGGTTGGGGAAGGGAGAGGGATCTGCCTCTGACCCAATCGCGGTCCGTAAGCCACCACTGCAGTTGTCTCGCAGCGCCCTCCGAGATCAAGACGTGGTCGGACAAGTTGCCCTGATGCTGGGCCCACTGAAACTTCAGGTCCCACTGCAGAGCCCGCATCCGCCACCGGGCGTGATGCACCAGAAGGATGCAGGAAGCCATCAGTCCCAGCAGCCGCAGCGTCAACCTGACCGAAACCCGGGATAGCGGCTGAAAGATGGGAATCAAAGCCTGAATATCCCGGACCCGCCGTTCCGGAGGATAAACCCGAAACTGCGCCGAGTCCAGAACTGCTCCGATGAAAAAGAGCTTTTGAGAGGGACACAGGTGTGATTTCGGCACATTGATGGAGAACCCCAGGTCGTGCAAGAGGTCTGCCGTCATCTGAAGGTGGTGGACGACTGTCTGGGGCGAGCCCGCCTTCAACAACCAGTCGTCTAGGTAGGGGAAGACTGAAACCCCCAACCTGCGCAGATGGGCTGCGACCACCGCCATCACCTTTGTGAACACCCGTGGGGCGCTGGTAAGGCCGAAGGGAAGCACGATAAACTGAAAGTGCTCCTGGCCTACCGTGAACCGCAGGTAACGCCGGTGGGCCGGCAGGACGGGGATGTGAAAATAGGCATCCTGCAAGTCCAACGCTACCATCCAGTCTTGTGGGTCTAGAGCAGCCAAGACCTGAGCTAACGTCAACATCTTGAACTTCTCCTTCCGGAGGAAGCCGTTGACGTTCCTTAGATCCAAGATAGGACGTAGGCCCCCCTTGTCCTTCTTGGGTACCAGAAAGTAGTGGGAATAGCAACCACGCCCTACTTCTGGCCCAGGAACGCGCTCGATGGCCCCCTTGGCCAAGAGGGCCGTAACTTCCTCCTGCAGAAGTGTCAAGTGGTCCCCCGACACACGGTGGTTCTGCGGTGGCATGGCTGGAGGAGGGGTCTCGAAGGGGAGGGAGTAGCCCCTTCGGACGATTTGCAGCACCCACCTGTCCGAAGTGATCGTGCGCCAGTGAGCGTGGTGATGGCGAACCCTGCCACCCACTGGCGTCACATGGGGCCGAAAGCACGGACTAGGAGGATTTTGAGGCAGATGCTGCGGGGGAAGGTGTGGTCTGACCCCGCCGTTGTCCCCGACCGCCACCACAGCGGTTTCCACGGCCGCCACCGCGTTGAAAGGACTGTTGCGGCGCGTGGCTGGCAGCACGTGTGGGGGCGCCCCTTCCTTGGCCACGAAAGGGGCGAAACGAACCCGGTTGCTGACGCTGGGTCGAGAGACCCAAGGACTTGGCCGTGACCCTGGAGTCCTTGAAGCGTTCCAGCGCGTGGTCCGCTTTGTCACCGAACAGGTGACAGCCATCGAACGGCATGTCCATCAATGTATTCTGGACATCTGCCGAAAAGTTGGCGGATCTCAGCCAGGCGTGGCGACGAATCGCCACCGTCGTGGACATCGCCCTGCCCAGCGAGTCGGTCGTATCAAGACCACACCTAATCGAATACTTAGCTGCATCTCGGCCCTCAGCCACAGCCTGACCGAGTTTTGCCCGCACCTCCATGGGGCATTCTGGCAGCAGTTCCGCGACCGTATCCCACACAGAGTGGGTGTAGCGGCCCAAGAGGCAAGCGGTGTTGCAAGACCGCAGGCCCAAACTAATGGACGAGAAGACCTTCTTGCCAAACTGGTCATACCTCTTGGATTCCCGGTCGGGCGGGGCCGACGGGAATGCGGACTGGGAGGTCGAGGCCTGGATCACCAGACTCTCAGGAGTGGGGTGGGTAGACAGGAACTTGGGGTCGTCCGGACAAGGACGGTGGCGCCTGGCCACGTTCCGATCAACAGGCGCACCTGAAGCGGGCCTGGACCACGTGCCCAACAGAACGTCTGACAAGGCTTCATTAAACGGCAGCAGTGGCTCCTGTGGGCATGACTGCGGTTTGAAGACCTCAGTGAGGATGTTAGGCCTCACGGCCGCGACGGGGAGCTCAAGGTGTAAGGCCTTGGCAGCCCTCATCAGCACCACTGAATATGCAGCTCCCTCCACCGATGCCACGGAAGGAGGAGAGACCAAACCAGGGTTAGGAGAGTCGTCCAGACCACTGGCATCCCCCAAGTCACCTGTCCAGTCCGGGTCATACTGGCACTCGCGTGACAGAGGGTCCTCGGACCCCTCCCAACCTTCACCGAACTCTTCATTCTCTCCGTATTCGGAGTCAACGATGTAGACCGGCTCCTCGGGGTTCATGGGCCCCACCGGCGCCGAGCCCGGCGTCGAGCGACGCCGGTCCGACTCCGCGTCCGGCGTCGGGGAAGGTAAGGGGACGGCGCCGCCCGGAGCCGGCGTCGGAGCCCCGTTGCCGGCCGGAGCCGGCACCGGAGAACCGGCGCCGCGCGGGGACGGCGTCGGGGGTAACCCCGATGGTAACGGCGCCGGAGAGGCCGGAAGACCAGCCGGCGCCGATCCCGAAGGCCCTTGCGGTGCCGGGGTCGGAGCCGGCGGCGGGGCCGGAGCACCCGACGGCGCCGAGGCAGGGACACCCGAACCGCTAGGGCCCCCAGACGGTAGCACTGGGCCCGAAGGCGCCGTAGGCCCCGTCAGAGAACCGAGCGCCCTCATGGCCATGAGGAACGCCTCGATCTCCTCAGGCGTCGCGCCGTGCCCAGGGACCGGAGGGTATGAGGCAGCCGGCAACTCTCGGAGCCGCGGGGTTGGGGTCACCCGAGCCCCCGGCCGCATCGCGCGAGCGTCGGGGGGAGTCGGGGGTACGATGACGACGCCCCGACTTCTTGTGCTTCTTACCTGATGAGCCCGACGAGTGGTGTCGACTTCCGGAACGCTCGGCGCGGCTCCGCGACCGCTCCCTCGAACGCTCTCTCGACCTCCGGCCGGACCGGGACCGCTCCCGGTCCCGACGTGGGGCCGACACCCGGAGCTCCAGTAGCTTGCGGGACCGCTCCCGCCTAGCCTTGTTGGTGAGGGCCCGGCAGTCGACGCAGGAGTCCACGTCGTGGTCGGGGCCCAGACACCGGAGACAGAGGCGGTGATGGTCCGTGACCGACATTGTGCGTTCACAGTCATCACAGTGCTTGAACCCAGGCATCCTATCAGGCACAAAGAGTGAAATAACAATTCAAAAAACTTGGTCAAAAGACCGGAGTACTGCTCTTCGGATCTGCGCTTACTGGCGCGGAAAAAAGAAGAACTGACGTCAGCGCGCGGAGGCGGCGTCTATATACTCCAGCGACGTCATCACGGCGCACGACGCCGACGACGGACGCGGAGCCGCAGGGGACGCCTGCAGACGACGCCTACCGACGCGCAGGGGTACTGCTACGCAAAAGTTTCCGGATCCAGACTGACGCCTGGGGATATTCTAAGGTAAGGAATCTAACACTAACGTGTTTCTTTCAGATCTACCCGGCGGCTCTGCTCTCGTGTTCACTCTCTTCCTGCCACCCCGCCCACTCTTCTTGTTTAAAGTTAATTTTGCTTCGCCAGCTTGTCCACTCTGCTTAGCTGACTGTTGTACCTCTCAGGTCATCTTACTACTGAACCCATTCTGCCTAGCTGAGTCTGGTGTCCCTACGTCCAGTTTCACCCGGCCCTAGGCTGCCCACCCTCCTATCTATCACTACCTCTCCTGCAGTTATTTTGTCCCTCAACTTTGTGTCCTCCAGTGTCAAACTGACGCTTTTATATATTTACCTATATGACATCTGTCCATTCAAATCATATTCCGTTCTGCTCAGTCGATTCCTGTTCCTCTCGGATTACAAACTACATGCCCTTCCTGTCCCTAGTGCCCTTCTGCTAATAGCGGCACAGCCACATATCCCCAGTCATGTCACATTTCTATACTAAGCCACTTCACAGCCCTCTGCATTTCTGGATTTCTTTCTCTTGCAACACATATTTGGATTTGTTCTACCACACTATCTTCTCATGTCCCACTCTGCTCCGTCTCTGCCTGTCCCTCAGTGCTCAACCTAGGTACTGCCCATTTGCCTGTGCTCCCACACTGTCTATCCTTGGTCGGCTCCAACTCCTACGCCACGGATTTCCCCAAATCAGATCCAGCCTAGCTTTATCAGGCCACCTCAGGCCTGACTTGCCAACTCCTGTTCCTTTCTTCTCAGCGATCCTATGCTCCTCTCAAACTAGCTTTCCTGTTTGATGACCGCTCAGCTCTCCCTGCCCTCTTTGCCCAGCCTCTTCATGTCCATTCCCTGGACACCTCTTCCTGTCACTTCTACCCATTTCCTTTCACACCCTCTATCACTCTCTTCTCAAACCACTTCCTGTAACTCTCTTGCCGAGCCACTTCATGTTCCTCTTTGCCCAGCACATCTTTGTACCAGTCCTGTTTTGCTCTTTCTGTCCAGACCGTCCCTCTAGCCCATCTCTGTCCATTAGAGACTCACCTTTCTATTTCCAGCCACCTTAAAACACTCTGCTTACTCACCGTCAGACCCTTTTGTTAATCCGTGTCTTGGTCCTGTCTTTTGGTTCTCTCCTTCTCTTGCCCCTTCCTTTGCAGACACCTTTGTTTTTTAACATTGGACTGCCTCTTTACTGCGTGTCTCCAGGTGGCCATTCCTAGACTCATTTAAGATTCTTGGCCACACATAGGGCCTGCTACGTTATTTTCGGTTGTTTCATGGCACTACACTTACTTTAAGCTGCCCCTGCAGCACTGCCAATGGCCATTACTCTCACAATGCTGCATATCTATGCAGCTTCTGGGTAATGTTTCCTCACTCCATTACCAGAGTGCTGCAGCTGAGGGTGCTACTATGTTAGGCTGTTCAGGATAACTTCACACAATGCTACGCAGTCCCACACCACATAATTCAATAAACCGCATAATTCAAATCAACAACATAATTACCCAACACATACATCCAATCCACACCCACAGAACTCCACATCATGCCACAAAATTCAACAGCACACCACATAATTAAACTCCACAACATGCCTCTCCACAACACGCCACTACACAACACATAATAACCATCCATATAAGTGCATTCATGACGCACACTCTAGTTAATTCCAGTACACTCAATACTACATAATTGCTATCTACATAATTCTACTGTGCACCATGCCACATATTTCACTCCACACCATTCCATGCCACACAGTTCCACGACTAATAATTCTAATCCAACCCACATAATTCCGCACCATATACATCCACTCCAAAAACAAAACACATGGTAAAAAGACATTGTCATTTAACCCCTTCGATGCTTGTGACGGAACCATTCCGTCATCAGTCACGGTTGAGCTGTGTTGATGACGGAATGGTTCAGTCACAACCACACAAAGTTATGGAATGTCCAGCACACTAAGGAAATCGAGGCCGCACGGAAGGTGTTAAAATGCCAATAGCTCTAACTCTCACAAATGCGAGACCTATTGCATTGCAAATGCTTGTTTAACTGTTGCTAAGATAACGGTTGAAGAACTAGGTTTCTTCAGGTGGGTAAATCCTTCCTCACACATGTGATCCAAATGCAGAATTGCCCAAACTCCCTTCTTGAATTTTCCTGCCAAAATTACATGGGGAGAAAGATTAACTAGGGCATGAAAGTCAAATCCTAAGGAACGGGTTTAGGACCCTCTGTGTGGGGTGACATGAGGAATTCTCAATCAGAAGGTCTAAACATTTCTGAACCACAATGCTGCTCATTACCTGGATTATTGTTATCATTTTGGTCACCCAGAGCACCAGTAACCTCAAGAATATCAGTCATTACTGATTTATTGATGGCCTTCCCTAGAGATAAAAAGCTTCAGAGGTACCATCAATCCTGGAGCATGAGGCTAAAACTGTGCTAGAGGTTTCATTAGTGGATCGCATAGAACTTGCTGTTACTTAGAGGCACTTTTTGCTGCAGAGGTAGTTTTAAGGGTTGAAGCATAGCAAGTGAAGTCACAGGTCAAGGCAAAACAGACAGAATATGAGGAGGGTACTGGTGGGCAAAAGTCTTCAGCATTTTTAGTAAATAGAGCATGAGATTCAGCAGAAGTTGAATCTTTGCAGCGGGTGGATGGCGGTCCAGACCAGTATCTATATTTTTTCACAGATGCAATACACGAAATGATAATCTTGTCACAGATGTGATGAACGTAAATAACGGTAATGTGTCTGGTGCCTAAAGAGGCTGTGTGACCACCTCTTAATTATCAGTATTTACTTGAGCCATGTATTTTTTGTTTGATGCAGCTGAGTAGTTGTGTCCTGATCTTCATATTCACTGTCCGAGCTAAAGGAAGCTTATATTTGATCATTCTCATCTGCCCATCTTTCCTGAATTCTAACAAACTCTCATAAAGGTAATTCAGATGGTTTTGACGTTACTCTAATGGTAGCTGCAATTAAAGATTGAATGGGTAGTATTGCAGGCAAACATTTCACGGTTAATGCTGAATATGTTATTTCAACAACCAATAATATAGGGTAGTTCCCACGTTTAGGCTTAAAAGAAAATGCTTACAAACTTTGATAGAAAAGCAGACATTTGAGGGGATGTTGGTGTTGAGGGTGCTCCATACAAGAGCTACCTTCCACCTAAACTTGGGAATTACCCAGAGTTCTCTGCTTTTTTTGCATAATTTATGCGTCACTATGCCTGCAACGGTATTGTTTTGGCTTATAATGGGTGCTCCCCTATGTCTAGACAAAACTAAACCTCTCTGAAGAGCTGTATTGACAGCAAAACATGTGTCAGGGGTTGCTTTTATTAATTTCAGGTTGGCTTGGATGGTATTTTACCAATCCAAAGCTGTTATACTGTGCCTGGAGTGGTAAAAGGCATTTGTCATTCTACAGCTTGGCGTGGATAGCACTATGCTTAAAGACTTTGTTGTAAAAATGGCAATATGACTTTGTTCCTTTCTATCTCGGCGTGGACGGAACTGTGCTAATCCTATGCTTAAAGACTTTGATATAAAAGATGCTATTTGAGGTGAGCAGATCTAGAGTGTTGCTGGTGTTGAGGGTGCTCTATACAGGAGATGCCTTCCACCTAAACTTGGGAACTATCCAGAGTTCTCTACTTCTTTTTTGCATAATTTATGCGTCACTCTATGCCCGCAAGGGTATTGTTTTGAAACATATATATTTAAAAAACACTCCTCTCTAGGTTAAGAAGAGGCCCGCACTCAAGGTCAGAGGGAAAAATCTTGTTTAACTGGCAATACTTATTCAAAATAACAGGTGTTTAAAAATTACAGGAACGTGGCAGTCCTTGGCATTCAAGGTACCAAAATGATGATTTTGCCACCGCTTGGTGGTTGTAGGAACAAATGGTTTGTTTACATAGATTTGATCAACCTACATCATGTGGCCGGTCTTACACAGTAGGCCAGGAGGACTCCCTGGTAGTTACCTGCCTTCTCTCGCTAACATACAGGAAATACCTCTACAATCATTAAATACAAATATTGGTTCTCCCCGGCTGGGGTCTTCATCAGATGCTGATATTTTGCTACTGCTAACACAAGATGCACATCAGCTGTAAATTTACAAGCTTTTTACCGCTACTCCTAACAACTAAGCTGTTTGTTACGAACCATCTATGGAGGTGCCTACCAGTTGTCTTTTACCATGTGAGGTCTCTGTTTTTGCACAGACTGCCTCTGGTTACTTTGACGATATGGATGATTTTTCTTCAGATTACTCATATACTTCACTACATGGTGTACATGCATTTCTTCTTTGGCTGAAACAGTTTTTTTTTAATGAAAAGGCTATAAAGAACAATTTGGCTGGGCCCTGCATCTGCCATATAATTACAATCATAGATACAAGGAGTCAATGGAAACAACAAGACAGTATATATTGTGAATCGGGGCAAGCAGGACATCGACCGACAGTTTAATTCTCTGAAGAGTGATATTTACATTACAATGCAAGAGGGAGACGAGCACCTATTTTAGAGCAACAACCCCTATACAATATGATCAACTTAAGTCATGGCCACAATAACACCCACAGATCACTACTAATTACCTGCATGGCATTGGCACTCAGGGACTGAACACTCATCACTCGCACTCCACAGCCGATACATCCGCGCCCTGCGTCTCTCCTGTCCAATTAGGTAGGTCTGGTATGGACCCCAATGATTCTTGGGGCGACAATGGGGAGGGAGCAACTCACTGTACACATCAGATTGTGTGTTACAATAAACCATATTGCTATGCCATTCTTTAAGTGTTGGGAGTGGGCCACAAGCCAAGAGCACTGCCACCTGACAAGTCGTAGACCAAAGGCGACCAACCGCCTAACCTCCACATTAATTTTCATTAATTTTCCAATCATAAACCAGCAATGCAAGCATTGGGACAAGCTCTAATGATACTCCAATGATGACGTTCAGCTCGTGGAAAACTGTTCACCCGAACGTGTGCATCCCAGGGCAAAACAAACTAAGATGTGCAAATCCAGTCACCTCCGTAACGCTGGCATTCCGCAGAATCTCGTAGGTCATATCGGAATAGTCGTTCTGGAGTGCGATAAACCCGATTTATATACCAGAAGTGTACCAGCATGTGCCTTCCATTCAACGAGACAGTCTGAACTACTGAACAGCAATACTTCCAGTGTTTGTCACACATGGCCATACCTAGGCCTCTCTGCCATTCAAGTGTCATATAGTTACTCATAGCCTATATGCTGTGTTAAGTTAGCATGAGCTTATTAAATGTTTAAACGCCATTTTACCTTTCTGCTGCTTCTGCACACGACACATAATTGTTGTTTTAGCTTTCAGCCTAGTAGAGCGGTGTGATTTACTCGAGAATAATATGTTATTGCTCTGATCGGTAAACTGTGTCTGTACAGTGAGTGCTGAAACCTTCAAGGATAACTCGACACAGTGTTGTTGTGAGGTCTGATCTTCGCACCTTCCTAGACATAACATACATACAAGCGGACAAGTTCTGGCTTTAAGCAAGTTTGATATGGCGCCACACAGCAGACGACACACACTTGATGGTGCTTCGCATGCAGAGAGCTGGTGGAAGATGATGTGATCCCTATCCACTAGGATCTTGAGGTATGGGGCCGCCCTGCTAAAACCCAAAGAGACCTTCTTAGATATAATATAATATACTAGATAGGGAGGGTGAGAATTAGGTGTTGTTAACACCTATTCATTTCAGCATTTTAACATGTTGTCACCTTTTGCATTCTATGGACTAGTAACAATGCTGTTAACTTTGCTTCTTATAATATGTTTGCTTGTATTATCTAAGGTACTGAGTTTAAGAACACTGCATTAGTAAATAAATATTTAAAATGTACACGCGTCCTCATTTACTCCACGTTCTGGTTTGAAATGATTGTATAACGAAAGAGTGTTCATGGGTTCCACGTGACCTGAGGTATTCTAAGTTCATGTTCTGGTTTGTCTAAACATTGGGAGTCTGTAAGGACCAATGAGACACTGTAGCTAGCTCGGTAAGGGGATTTTGGGTACTAAGGTGAGTTTTGGGACACCCTAATTCGCTGAGGTTCCAAGTCTCTATGCACAGTTCTGTAGGAGAACGGAATCCCTGCTACACAAGCAGAGTCTTGGTCAACCCAGGTCTAAGTGCTTCTTGGGCATACGCATGAAGTTGCGCTACTAGCCTGATAGGGGCGTCTACCTGTAGTAGTGAGGACAGTGCTGGCATGTCCTCGGGCATCCCAAATTAATTTCATTTCATTTCTCCTGACCCATAACAACCAGGAACACCAACTCAATGGAATATGGGGTGAATACAGTATGTAGCCGACCTGTCGCTCCAGGAGACCATTCCAAGCATGCACTGTAACATTTAAAGAATGAAAGACACCATGTTGCTGCGTTAGGTTTCGAAACAGCACTTGCAGTAGTGTATGAGGATCTGCAGCATCTCTCTCAAGATACAAATAAGTCAAATTGCGTGGGCCGTGGATCCAGTAGTGAGCAAACATACTCCGTGCTGCTTTATGGTACATCTCAAAGTCCAGCGCATTAAAACCTTCCATGTCATATGTCAAAGTGAGTACTTCCCAGTATACTCTGAGTTGTATTCCTGCCTAGGCCAATTTTATCATCAAGGACCGTAAATTGTCAAACACCGCTTGAGACCGGCGCATCAAGATATTCTGGAACAGGAATAAGAATCTGGGAAGCACTACCATTTTCATAATTACTATACATCCAATTAGCGATAGTTGTAGTTATATTCAGCGCTCCATTACTTCAGACAGCTTTTGTGCCACCTTCGCATAATTATCGAGAAGTACTACTGCTGGGTCAGTGTTGACTTGAACCCCCAGATAATGTACAGAGTCCATCGATCATTGCACTGGAAATTCTAATGTTACTGGTGTCAAGGCTGGAGTGAGTTGAAAGATAATAGATTTATCTCACTTCATGCGAAGACCTGAAATCCTCCGAACCATACTCCCTCCCGCAGTACAGGAGTGAGGCTGTACTCTGGCTGACTTATACACAGCAGTGTGTCATCAGCATATGCTGAAATGATTAGGTAATAACCTGGAAAAAACAAGCCCCGATGTCCGTGTTGAACAAGTTACTTACCTTCGGTAATGATATATCTGTAAGAAACAGTAGTTGGTATTAGATTCCTCACCTTAGAATATCCCCAGGCGTCAGACTGGATCCGGAAACTTTTGCGTAGCAATACCCATGCGTGTTGGTAGGGGTCGTCCGCGGCCTTCGGCTGCGTTGTTAGCGCCGGAATGACGTCGCCGGAGTACTTAGACGCCGCCCTCGCACGCCGACGTCCGTTCTTATACACAGCTTTTCCTCGCCAGATACGCAGAGCCATGATAGAACCAACACTGGTGCCATGAAACTAGGGCCCTGAAAGGGGATAACCTTAACCCTAGATATCGGTTCGCAGAACGGGGAGGATGGGTGGGTCGATGTGAGGACGTACTCACCGATGCGGTCCTATGGGCCGAAACCCCTCATGAGCGGACTCCCGCTACGGACAAGGAAACTCCCAATCCGGATCCATGTCGTCTTTTCCTCTCCCTACAGAGAGCTGGGAGGCAGGACCCGGAAGAGGACGGCGGCAACCCCGGAAGTGGTCAAAGGAGACCAATAAAATTGGCAGACTGCGAGGACAGGGGCGGGCATCCAGATGAAGCAGGAGAGCGGGAGAAGACGTCGGGAGGAGCTGCAAAGGAAGAGAAACCGTGCGGAGGAGACAGCGTGGAGAAGCCCAGGAGCAGAGAGACCCAGGACGAAGAATCGGATGAGCCCTGGAGTGAGGAGTGGTGGATCCCACCGGAGGACGCTGAAGAGCGGCCGCGGACTCAGGAGTTTGCGGCAGGGGCCGGTGAGTGAGGGGTTACCACGAGGACTGGAGGGTGGGGGAAAGGAACCGGAGGGTGGCGGGAAGGTACCGGAGGGTGGCGGGAGGAGTGTAAAGTAAGTGACAGCATGTACTGTTGAATACTACCTCCGCTGTAAGCCTAAACCTGACCCGTGATAGTTGTGACCCGGTTATTGATCTCATGTGCACTAAATACTGCGTTGACCCGAACTTATCTTTAATAGTTTAAAGGCATTTCTTTAAGACGTGGGCTCCTCACTGGATTCCTGATTATTCCTTGACTCATGTTCCCTCCCATGATTCCTTACCCTCACTGGTTCCTTACCTTGGCATAATCACTGACTTCACGCCCAAATTTGCCTAGTACTGAACACAACCGAGATGCGGTGACGGGATAAAAACTTCCTTGATAAAAGGTAACTAGTGTTCTGACGGCTCCTTCTCTTTCCTCTTTTATGAGCCTCCAGGGAACACCCTTCGACTCCGAAGACGAGGAGCCTGAACCATCGCCCTCTGCCCCCTTATATAAAGAAGAAGACTCACCGGAAGAGGACTATTGTGACGCCCGGACATCTGTGTTACCTGACCCTACTCTTGTTCAAAATAAAACTTTGCCTGTTCGCAAACTCATCCAGCCTCCTCGCCTGTATATTAGACCCGCACTCCCACAGTCGGTAAGGAATCTAATACTAACTACTGTTTCTTACAGATATATCGTTACCGAAGGTAAGTAACATGTTCATCTGAAAGAAACAGGTTAGTATTAGATTACTTACTGTGAGAAGGTGGCCTGATATGCAGTGCTCACTATTCTAGTGAACACTATGTATCAGTCCAGCAACCCTTATTGAGGATTGGTTGTAAGTCAACCTTATAGACCAGCTATCCTAGTAGCGTGGATACGAGCAGTCTAAGGCTAAAGACTCGAGAGGGCGTGTTAAGCCAGCTGTTTACCACACATATACCCCTTGAATACCAAGTGAAAGGACACCACACAAGTGTTATGAAAATAAACAGTTATTTATTTAAAGATCACAACAGCCCTGTACTCTTTATGAGGACAGGGTACTAAGCACAAACCAAAACTCTTACAAAAATACTTAAGTTAGCACAGTATATACAAATGCCCGAGGGGCACTGAAAACCATATACTCTGAAAGTGGAATGCGAAATTCCTAGCAGGTAAGTACAGTACTAATAGCTTTTGGAATCGCTAGGACTTGACTAGGGAATCGTTAGATTACTTCTAGGAGGCCTAGGGGACTCGGGTGCAGTGTGTGCACTCTCACGCGAGATGCGGGACAAAAGTCTATGGTAGCTAGGAATTAGAAAGTTAGTGTTCTCGGGCGAACCCGACCTGGTAGGGAGAAAACGAAAGTAGATTCTGACCCTTGGATAGTGAGGCTATGCTGGGGCACCGAAATGCCGAAGTTACCTAGCCCAGGGGCTGCAGCTGCATAGGTCTGAAAAGACGTCGGGAATCCTCGTAGACGGACCAGGAGCCGGAAGAAAAGATGCTGGCCGGTGACCAGTGAAGAAAGTTCAGTTGGATCCAAGCCTGGATCTCGAAGACAGATGACACCTGAAAGCAGAGGGGACCAAGTTCGAGACTACTAGCCAGTAGTCAGTGGGCACCAGGAGGGCACCGGATGGTAGCCACCTCGACAAGGTGAGTGGGTGACGCTTGACTCGAAGATCTCACGGACCAGGAGGCGTTGTCGGCGACCAGGATGGAGGATCGAGCTGTCCCACGAAGATGGAAGCTGTCGGCGTCGCTGGACCCAGGATTGGGCAACAAAGCCTTGGCAAATTCAAGCCCACGCGGTGGACCTAAAATGGCGTCTGGAGTGGACCAGGAGGGTCCGGGGTGCCTCTCTTGAAAAAGGAAGCAAGGGCCAGCCTGGAGCAACCAGACCAGCAGTCGTGAAGTCGTTGGGCGTCGTTCAGAAGGCCACAAGCCAGCCGGCTAGTAGCCAAACAACGCGGTGCACAGCAAACAGCAGAAGGGCCCCACGCAGATCGTGGAGATGCAGGGAGGCTGATCTTGGGTGCTGGAGCTGCGCAGGGTCAGGGCTTCTCGGACCCCAAAGCACTCACCAGTGGAGGACACGGTGGGCTTGCAGTAAAGATGTCGTGCAGTCTTGGCGATCGTCGGTCCCTCGAGGTCTCGTCGCACTCACGGTTCTCAGCTTTGCTGTAGAGGTGAGTAGAGGTCAGAGGTGCCAGGGAAGCCGGGTCTCGTCGAGCTGGGCCGTCGGATTCGTGATGAAGGACTTGCAGCAGACCGCAGTGTTCTTTAGGATGGTGCCCGCTTGATGCAGGGTGACTACTCCTTAGCCACAAGGGAGAATCTTGAAGAAGAAATCGTGAAGTCCTTTCGAAGAAAGTGGTATCTTGATTCCAAAGATGATCTAATTTGAACAGGGGGCCCGCTCTTATCTTTATACTAAAAAAGGGGGCTGACCCGGTGACTAGGTCCTGCCTATGGGTGGGACCAGGAGGGGGGTGGTTACACCCCTCTCCCCTGCCGGACTTCCCCAGGCCAGGGGCTGGTGTGCCCCTGGAACTGGTTCTGACTGGCCTATGCGTAGTGAGCACCGGGGTGCCACTCAGCAGTCACCTTCCTGAAAAGCCCTGCCTACCCAGGATACACAAAACCATGTCTGGGACGGTGCTAGCACCGCCCCTGACAGGAAACCCTTTGTCCAGGCTCCCCTCACTGGGAGGACTCCCAGCTGCAGGGGGTCAGACTCGTGTCTGTGGTGGCAGCATCCATTTTGTGGAGCTGAGGCTTCAGTTAACTTTAACCGGGGTTCACAGTTACATACATGTCGTGTCCCTCTAGAAGGGTGGAATGCTAACCCCGTCGCCAGAATTGGCGAGGGGTTAGTATTCCAATTCGTATGACACCTTACTCGACATGTTTTGATAAAGCAATACCAAAGATAGCATTTAACCGCGAGGATTATAATGCACTTAAGAGTATATGGTATGCGATATCATGGAACAGCTATTAGGACTTGATTCCGCAAGCTGCAGACAGGCTCAGCTCATGCCAGAGCACCATCTCACACGATTCCAAGCACTCTGCCTTCAGGATTGTCAAGGCCTGCCATAGGAGTGACTGATAGGAATCTGTGTGTCCATTTTAGGGTTAGGTATAGGTATACTACACCTACAGCAAAGGGTGATTACACGACTTTGCCCCAGCTGTCATGCAGCCAGTTGTGTCAAATTTAGGAGGCCAGCCAGGGGTGGCATAATACATGCTGCAGCCCCTGGCAGCCCTGGGTACACCTATGCCCTGAGTTACAGGGTCTGATAAGGTGGCCCAGTACCAATTGGTAGATGCACCTAGGGTACATGAGGTAATTTAGAAAGAGAACAGCCAGGCTGTGGGTCTGATTGGCAGGCCCACAGCCAGAGAAAGTCGTAAACCAGTGAAACAAAAGCAAAAAATCTGGGTGATCATAGGATTGCAGACCCTACTCTCCTACATGACCCCCCCCCAAACTTTGGGACAATAAGCTAACCTTGACCAGGTGAGTCTTCTTGTTCTAAGTGGAAATATCTGGAGAGCCCATCGGCATTGCCATGATCAGTACCAGGTCTATGTTCCACTGTAAAGTCCATCCCCTGTAGGGAAATGGACCACCTAAGCAGTTTGGGGTTTTCACCCTTCATCTGATTTAGCCACAAGAGGGGCTTATGGTCGGTCTGAATCTTGAAGTGAGTGCCAAACAAGTATGGCCTCAGCTTCTTCAGGGCCCAAACCACAGCAAAGGCCTCCCTCTCAATAGCTGACCAATTCTTCTCTCTGGGGGTCAGCCTTCTGCTTATAAAAGCAATGGGCTGATCCTGACCATCAAAATTCAGTTGAGCAAGAACAGCTCCCACACCCAACTCAGAAGCATCTGTTTGGACAATGAATGGTTTGGAGTAGTCTGGACTCTTAAGGATAGGTGCTGTGCACATGGCCTGCTTTAGGTCATCGAATGCTTTTTGACAGCCTGCTGTCCACTGAACCTTTTTTGGCATTTTCTTACTTGTCAGTTCATTTAATGGTGTCACAATGGAACCATAGTTCCTGACAAACTTTCTGTAGTATCCAGTCAGGCCCAAGAAAGCTCGAACCTGAGTCTGGGTGGTTGGAGGAGCCCAGTCCCTGATTGACTGTATTTTGCTCTCCAGTGGCTGAACCTGGCCTCCACCTACAAGGTGGCCCAGGTATACAACCTGTGTCTGCCCTATCTGGCACTTGGTGGCCTTGATAGTGAGGCCTGCTGCTTGCAGAGCCTCTAACACTTTCCTCAGGTGGACCAGGTGATCCTCCCAGGTGGAGCTAAAGACAGCAATATCATCTAGATATGCTGCACAGAAGTCATCCAGCCCAGTAAGGACTTGATTCACCAACCTTTGGAAGGTGGCAGGTGCATTTTTCAGACCAAAGGGCATTACCACAAATTGATAATGCCCACCAGGGGTTGAAAATGCTGTTTTGGGTTTGGCATCCTCAGCTAACCTGATTTGCCAATACCCAGCTGTTAAGTCAAATGTACTTAAGTAGTTGGCAGAAGCCAATCTATCTATAAGTTCATCTGCTCTTGGTATTGGATGGGCATCAGTCTTAGTGACTGCATTGAGACCCCTGTAGTCTACGCAAAACCTCATCTCTCTCTTACCATCTTGGGTGTGAGGCTTTGGCACTAGAACTACTGGACTAGCCCAAGGGCTATCTGAGGGTTCAATGACTCCCAATTCCAACATTTTCTGCACTTCAGTTTTTATGCAGTCTCTAACATGATCAGGCTGCCTGTAGATTTTACTCTTGACTGGCAGGCTGTCACCAGTGTCAACCTCATGGGTGCACCAATTGGTCTGACTGGGTGTCAGAGAGAACATATGTCTGAAAGACTGAAGAACCTGTTTACAGTCTTTCTGCTGATGTTCAGAGAGGCTGCCACAAAAGACAACACCATCTACTGACCCATCATCAGGATTCTGAGTGAGCAGGTCTGGGAGAGGGTCACTCTCTTCCTCCTGTCCCTCATCTATGGCCATGAGCAAGCTCATGTCCTTCCTGTCGACATATGCTTTGAGCCTGTTGACATGGAGTACCCTGTGGGGACTCCTGGGAGTTCCAAGGTCTACCAGGTAGGTGACCTCTCCCTTTTGCTCAAGAATTGTGTGGGGCCCAGACCATTTGTCTTTGAGTGCTGCTGGGGCCACTGGCTCCAACACCCACACCTTCTGTCCAGGCTGATAAACAGTCAGGACAGCCTTTTGGTCATGCCAAGCTTTTTGAAGTTCTTGACTGGCCTTAAGGTTTTCTGATGCCTTCTCCATATACTCAGCCATCCTGGAGCGGAGACCAAGTACATAGTCCATTATGTTGGTTGCAGGCTTTTTGAGAGGTCTCTCCCATCCTTCCTTCACCAAACACAAGGGGCCTCTCACAGGGTGCCCATACAAAAGTTCAAAAGGGCTGT
This sequence comes from Lissotriton vulgaris, assembly GCF_964263255.1. Classification (NCBI taxonomy): domain Eukaryota; kingdom Metazoa; phylum Chordata; class Amphibia; order Caudata; family Salamandridae; genus Lissotriton; species Lissotriton vulgaris. The sequence continues at coordinate 1,019,241,060 of NC_141685.1, forward strand.
AGCCAACCCCCTTTTGTGGGACCTCTCTGTAAGCAAACAGAAGGCAGGGCATCAGGACATCCCATCTACGCCTGAGTGTTTCAGGTAGTCCATGAATCATCCCTTTTAGGGTCCTGTTGAACCTTTCAACAAGCCCATTGCATTGTGGGTGATAGGGTGTAGTGAATTTGTAATTGACACCACACTCCTTCCACATAGCAGTTAAGTAGCTTGACATGAAGTTTGCACCTCTGTCAGAGACAACCTCCTTAGGGAAGCCCACTCTGGAGAACACTCCAACTAGGGCCCTTGCCACCACAGGTGCTGTGGTGGTCCTAAGTGGAATAGCTTCAGGATACCTGGTGGCATGATCCACTACCACCAGTATAAACTTGTGCCCTGATGCTGTCTGGGGTTCCATTGGACCAACAATGTCAATCCCCACTCTTTCAAAGGGCACCCCCACCACAGGCATTGGTATAAGGGGGGCCTTTGTTGTGCCACCTGACTTACCACTGGCTTGGCAAGTGACACAGGAGCGACAAAACTCCTTGGTATCCTCATTCATGTGAGGCCAGTGAAAGTGTGAGACAAGTCTGTCCCAAGTCTTTGTCTGGCCTAAGTGACCTGCTAAGGGAATCTCATGGGCCAAGGTAAGTAGGAAACCTCTCTGAGACAAGGGTACAACCAGCCTCCTGGTCATGCCAGGCTTGGGGTCTCTTGACTCAGTGTACAGGAGTCCATCTTCCCAGTATACCTTGTGGGTACCTGTGGCGTTCCCAGCAGCCTCAGCAGCAGCCTGCTGTCTGAGGGGTTCAAGAGAAGGGCAGTCTAACTGGTCCTTCCCCAGGTCTTCCCTTGAGGGTCCCCCTGAACCCAAGAATTCAACTTGATCAAGTTCAAACTCTCTAGGCTCAGTTTCCCTCAATTCCTGCAGGTCAGCCTCCTCTGAGACTTGATCCACAACCTGGGGCAAGGGGGAAGGCACAGCCTTAACCCTACTGCTCTTTTTCTTGGAAGGTGTCTGGTCCATTGTTCCAGGATCCAGCACCTGTTCAGTGGGGCATTTTCTGGCCTGTGACCTAGTCACAGCAAACACATGTGCTGGCAAACCTAACATTTCCAGATGAGTCCTCTGCTCCACTTCTGACCATTGTGATGACTCCAAATCATTGCCCAACAAACAATCCACTGGGAGGTCTGAACTAACTACAACCTTCTTTTGGCCAGTTACCCCTCCCCAGGAGAAAGCTACAATTGCCATACTATGATTGGTAGTGACATTGCTTGCATTGGTCACCAGGAATTCTGTACCTGGCATGATCTGTCCAGGGTCCACAAAGCTAGGTGTCACCATTGTGACACTGGCACAAGTGTCCCTATAGGCCTGAGCCATTTTTCCATTAAAAAAAGGTGTCTGTCTGTATTTGCCCAAAGTATTGGGACTTATGTCAGGGGACATATCCATATCCCCTGTACTGACAAGGACAGCCTGAGTGAGGGTGCCAACTAAGTTGTCACTCCCCTCAGAACCCAGGGTTAACCCTACTAAACCCTTGGGAGGTGCACTACCACTGCTGGCTGTACTAGGGGGCACAGGTGCCTTAGGGGCTGCAGTGGCAGGAGTCTGCCCTCCTCCTTTCTTGGTGCACTCACTAAACCAGTGAGTTTTACTTTTACAGTATTGGCACCACCTTTTAGATTGGCCTTCTTTCTTCTTTTGGGGAGCCTGACCCCCACCCTCTTTGGGTTGTTGGGGACCTGTCGAAGACTTCTGGTCATTTTGTTCCCCTTTTGAATCTTTACCCTTCTGGTCTGCTTTCTTCTGACCACCTTGATTCTGGCCCTGGTTCTGTTTAACTCTTGTTCTAACCCATCTGTCTGCCTTCTTTCCCAATTCTTGGGGAGAGGTCAGATCTGAGTCAACAAGATGCTGATGCAACAACTGGTTCTGACAATTGTTTAAAATTTGCTCTCTCATCATCAAATTGTACAATCCTTTATAATCAGTAACCTTACTGCCCAGCAACCAGCCCTCAAAAGCCTTAGTGGCACAATCTACAAAGTCAGCCCAATCTTGAGACTGAGTTTTCTGGGTATCCCTGAACAGCACCCTGTACTGCTCAGTGGTTAGGCCAAACCCATCAACCAGTGCACTTTTCAAGACTTGGTAATCATTAGCATCCTCTACCCTTGTGGTGAGGAGCTTGTCTCTTCCTTTACCTTCAAAGGAGAGCCACAAGATAGCTGCCCACTGACTTGGGGGAACACCTTGCACAGTGCAGGCCCTCTCCAAAGCAGTAATCCATTTGTGGATGTCATCCCCTTGTTTAAAGGGGGGCACTATCTTACCAAGGTGTTTTGTATCAAAACTCCTTTCCCTATTGCTAGGTACAATGCTGCCACCAGTGGGGACTGTCCCACTCAATTGTTGCTCTCTAGCAAAGGCAAGCCTCTCTTTGGCCAGGGCAAGTTCTTCCCTTTCAATCCTCAGATTGGCTGCCTTTTCTTTAGCTACATACATTCTCCTCTGGGGAGATGTCATTCCCCTCTGAGAGGAACGTTGAGAGCCATTGGTATGAATGGATCTGCTAGAGCCTCTTGACAGAGATCTAACTCGTCCATTCCCAATGTTAAGCTGACCTGAGAGTGGCCCCAGGGCTCCCCTAGAGTCCCTCTCATGTCTGCTTAAGTTGGTCCTGGTTAGTCTGACGACTTCTACCTGGTCCTGCTCTGCCTCCCCCTTAGATTCCAAGTCATCATCCTCATCATCAGCATCATCTGCTTCCTGATGTGGAGGGTCCTGGTTATCAAAGGGTCCCTGTAGGGAGGGCATATTGCCTTCTGAAGTAGAAGGGTCTGGGTTACCAGCCCTCCTTGCATCATGAGTCTCTAAGAGACCAATCAGAAAAGCAGTTGTGGGGTTAGACCCCTGCTTAATCTTCCTAGAGGTACATACTTGTCGTAACTCATGGAAGCTAAGCGCAGTATATCTTGAAGGGATGACCTGTGGAGGGTCAACTGACACAAGGGGAGACTCAGTGTTTCCTCCTGTGACCGACATACTGCTTCTAGTGTGGTGTAAGTGATGCACCTACCTACACTATGTGTTACCTACTGGTCCCTTGCTAGAGTTGTAGCCAAGGTGTGCTAAGCCTTGAGGAGCTACAACAGCTGGTTCAGTAGAACTCAGAGTATTCTAAGCTTTAGTTATATGTACCTAACAGTACTTATGTGATCTTTCAGCAAGATATTCTTAGGATACGTGTGGTAAAACAACAGCAAGCTCAAATCCCAACCGCTGCTCACCAATGTGAGAAGGTGGCCTGATATGCAGTGCTCACTATTCTAGTGAACACTATGTATCAGTCCAGCAACCCTTATTGAGGATTGGTTGTAAGTCAACCTTATAGACCAGCTATCCTAGTAGCGTGGATACGAGCAGTCTAAGGCTAAAGACTCGAGAGGGCGTGTTAAGCCAGCTGTTTACCACACATATACCCCTTGAATACCAAGTGAAAGGACACCACACAAGTGTTATGAAAATAAACAGTTATTTATTTAAAGATCACAACAGCCCTGTACTCTTTATGAGGACAGGGTACTAAGCACAAACCAAAACTCTTACAAAAATACTTAAGTTAGCACAGTATATACAAATGCCCGAGGGGCACTGAAAACCATATACTCTGAAAGTGGAATGCGAAATTCCTAGCAGGTAAGTACAGTACTAATAGCTTTTGGAATCGCTAGGACTTGACTAGGGAATCGTTAGATTACTTCTAGGAGGCCTAGGGGACTCGGGTGCAGTGTGTGCACTCTCACGCGAGATGCGGGACAAAAGTCTATGGTAGCTAGGAATTAGAAAGTTAGTGTTCTCGGGCGAACCCGACCTGGTAGGGAGAAAACGAAAGTAGATTCTGACCCTTGGATAGTGAGGCTATGCTGGGGCACCGAAATGCCGAAGTTACCTAGCCCAGGGGCTGCAGCTGCATAGGTCTGAAAAGACGTCGGGAATCCTCGTAGACGGACCAGGAGCCGGAAGAAAAGATGCTGGCCGGTGACCAGTGAAGAAAGTTCAGTTGGATCCAAGCCTGGATCTCGAAGACAGATGACACCTGAAAGCAGAGGGGACCAAGTTCGAGACTACTAGCCAGTAGTCAGTGGGCACCAGGAGGGCACCGGATGGTAGCCACCTCGACAAGGTGAGTGGGTGACGCTTGACTCGAAGATCTCACGGACCAGGAGGCGTTGTCGGCGACCAGGATGGAGGATCGAGCTGTCCCACGAAGATGGAAGCTGTCGGCGTCGCTGGACCCAGGATTGGGCAACAAAGCCTTGGCAAATTCAAGCCCACGCGGTGGACCTAAAATGGCGTCTGGAGTGGACCAGGAGGGTCCGGGGTGCCTCTCTTGAAAAAGGAAGCAAGGGCCAGCCTGGAGCAACCAGACCAGCAGTCGTGAAGTCGTTGGGCGTCGTTCAGAAGGCCACAAGCCAGCCGGCTAGTAGCCAAACAACGCGGTGCACAGCAAACAGCAGAAGGGCCCCACGCAGATCGTGGAGATGCAGGGAGGCTGATCTTGGGTGCTGGAGCTGCGCAGGGTCGGGGCTTCTCGGACCCCAAAGCACTCACCAGTGGAGGACACGGTGGGCTTGCAGTAAAGATGTCGTGCAGTCTTGGCGATCGTCGGTCCCTCGAGGTCTCGTCGCACTCACGGTTCTCAGCTTTGCTGTAGAGGTGAGTAGAGGTCAGAGGTGCCAGGGAAGCCGGGTCTCGTCGAGCTGGGCCGTCGGATTCGTGATGAAGGACTTGCAGCAGACCGCAGTGTTCTTTAGGATGGTGCCCGCTTGATGCAGGGTGACTACTCCTTAGCCACAAGGGAGAATCTTGAAGAAGAAATCGTGAAGTCCTTTCGAAGAAAGTGGTATCTTGATTCCAAAGATGATCTAATTTGAACAGGGGGCCCGCTCTTATCTTTATACTAAAAAAGGGGGCTGACCCGGTGACTAGGTCCTGCCTATGGGTGGGACCAGGAGGGGGGTGGTTACACCCCTCTCCCCTGCCGGACTTCCCCAGGCCAGGGGCTGGTGTGCCCCTGGAACTGGTTCTGACTGGCCTATGCGTAGTGAGCACCGGGGTGCCACTCAGCAGTCACCTTCCTGAAAAGCCCTGCCTACCCAGGATACACAAAACCATGTCTGGGACGGTGCTAGCACCGCCCCTGACAGGAAACCCTTTGTCCAGGCTCCCCTCACTGGGAGGACTCCCAGCTGCAGGGGGTCAGACTCGTGTCTGTGGTGGCAGCATCCATTTTGTGGAGCTGAGGCTTCAGTTAACTTTAACCGGGGTTCACAGTTACATACATGTCGTGTCCCTCTAGAAGGGTGGAATGCTAACCCCGTCGCCAGAATTGGCGAGGGGTTAGTATTCCAATTCGTATGACACCTTACTCGACATGTTTTGATAAAGCAATACCAAAGATAGCATTTAACCGCGAGGATTATAATGCACTTAAGAGTATATGGTATGCGATATCATGGAACAGCTATTAGGACTTGATTCCGCAAGCTGCAGACAGGCTCAGCTCATGCCAGAGCACCATCTCACACGATTCCAAGCACTCTGCCTTCAGGATTGTCAAGGCCTGCCATAGGAGTGACTGATAGGAATCTGTGTGTCCATTTTAGGGTTAGGTATAGGTATACTACACCTACAGCAAAGGGTGATTACACGACTTTGCCCCAGCTGTCATGCAGCCAGTTGTGTCAAATTTAGGAGGCCAGCCAGGGGTGGCATAATACATGCTGCAGCCCCTGGCAGCCCTGGGTACACCTATGCCCTGAGTTACAGGGTCTGATAAGGTGGCCCAGTACCAATTGGTAGATGCACCTAGGGTACATGAGGTAATTTAGAAAGAGAACAGCCAGGCTGTGGGTCTGATTGGCAGGCCCACAGCCAGAGAAAGTCGTAAACCAGTGAAACAAAAGCAAAAAATCTGGGTGATCATAGGATTGCAGACCCTACTCTCCTACACTTACCTTAGAATAGATACCCCAGCAATTCCAACCCAGGTGGTAGGTCTGGGGGAGGGCAGTAGTAGCCGCCATGGCCCGAGTGGAATAGGCCCTCAGCCCAACAGGAGGTTCCTTTTTAGCCAAGGAGTAGCATGCCTTGATACACAAAACGACCCACCGAGAGATGGTCCGTTTCTGCACTGCCCGTCCCTTCTTAGCTACCAAGTAACCAACAGAGAGTTGGTCATCCACCCAGAACTGGCGCGTGCGATCCAGATAGAAGGAAAGCGCACGTTTTGGGTTCAGACGGTGGAGCCACTCTTCCTCTGTAGAGGAATATGGAGGCGGAAAAAGGTGGGCAAGGTAATGGACTGCCCAATATGGAAGGCTGTGACTACCTTGGGCAGGAAAGAGGGTCTTGTCCGCAACACAACCTTGTCCGGATGGACAGAGAGGAAAGGAGGTTTGGAACAAAGAGCCTGGAGCTCACTCACTCTCCTGGCAGAGGTGATGGCAACCAGGAAAGCAGTCTTAAGGGTAAGAAGACGGATAGAACAGTTGTGAAGTGGCTCGAAGGGAGCACACATCAGATAAGTTAGTACAAGGTTCAAGTCCCACTGAGGCATCACGAAAGGAACAGGGGGGGGGGGGGGAACATATGTGTGATGCCCTTCAAGAACCTATGTACAAAGGGGGACTTGAACAAGGATGGCTGATCAGGTAGCCTTAAGAAGGCTGAAAGGGCAGAAAGGTAGCCCTTGATAGTACCCAGAGCAGAGCCCTGCTGGGCAAGAGAAAGAAGGAAGAGGAGAACCTCAGAAAGAGGGGCATTGAGAGGATCCACACCCTTTGCTGTGCCCAATGCCACAAATCTGTTCCACCTGCAGGCGTATACCGACTTTGTGGAGGGACGCCTGGCTGCCAGAATCACAGTACGGACTTCAGGAGGCAAGTTAAATGGCCTCAACTGACGCCGCTCAATCTCCAAGCATGGAGGTGGAGACTGGACAGGTTCGGGTGGAGGCCCGTCCCCTGCTGCTGTGACAGAAGGTCCTCCTGAAGAGGCAGACGAATCGGGGGATCGACTGACATACTGAGTATCTCGGGATACCAGTACCTTCGCCCCCAGTCCGGAGCCACAAGGATGACTTGGGACCGGTTGCGCTTAATTTTCTTCAGCACTCTGGCCAGAAGTTGTATAGGCGGAAAGGCGTAAAACAGACCGCAACTCCACTCGCGACGAAAAGCGTCCCCGAGCGATTGCCGCCTTGTAAATTCCAACGTGCAGAACTGATGACATTGCGCGTTCTCTTCGGTAGCGAATAGATCTAACCAAGGCTCTCCCCACTGCCGAAAGAGGCCTTGTGCCACGTCCGAGTTCAGACGCCATTCGTGATCCATCATGCACCTTCGGCAGAGCTTGTCCGCCATGGCGTTCAGAGAACCTGCAAGGTGTTGAACCACCAGGGTCACGCCCTGATGTTCCAGCCACTGCCACAGGCGCAGAGCCTCCTGGTATAGGGTCCACGACCCCACCCCGCCCTGTTTGTTGCAGTTCCACATGGCGGTGGTGTTGTCCGTGAACACCTCACTACACTCCCCCGGACAGAGGGGAGGAATGCCTTCAGTGCTAGACGAATCGCCCGCAGCTCCAGAAGGTTGATATGGAGCCGGGACTCCGCCGGAGACCAGATGCCTCTGATCTCTGCCTCTCCCAAGTGGCCACCCCAGCCCTGGAGGGACGCGTCAGTCACGACAATGTGCTCCGGTTGGGGAAGGGAGAGGGATCTGCCTCTGACCCAATCGCGGTCCGTGAGCCACCACTGCAGCTGTCTCGCAGTGCCCTCCGAGATCATGACATGGTCGGACAGGTTGCCCTGATGCTGGGCCCACTGAAACTTCAGGTCCCACTGCAGAGCCCACATCCGCCACCTGGCGTGATGCACCAGAAGGATGCAGGAGGCCATCAGCCCCAGAAGCCGCAGCGTCAACCTGACCGAGACCCGGGATAAAGGCTGTGTGAGAAGTTGGCCTGATATGTAGTGTTTCCAATTCTGGAACCACTTGGTATCAGTCCAAACAAACCCCAAAGATGTCTGGTTGTAAGTCAACCTTGTTAGACAAGCTATCCTAGTGGTAGCATGGACTAAGCAGCCTTAAAGGCTTAACTTAAGAGGTCGTGTTAAGCGAGCTGTTTTACCACATACAATCCTGTAATCAAATGAAAGGACACCACACAAGTATATATTATAAAAAGATATGTATTTATTTCTAAATTACTCCCCAGTACTCTTTATGAGGAAAGGGGCACAAGCGTTAAATCAAAAGCACAGTAAAACATATAAAGTTGCACAATTATGGATGAGGGCGGGTGGCCACTCAAACCATATACTAAAAAAGTGGTATAAGGAACACCAATCGAACAGTGGTTAGGCCTAGGGCCTAGAGATTCGCTGGGAGCAGTCAGGACTAGCAATGCTGAAGTCGGGAGTAGCCCACAGGAGACGGGTGCAGCACGGGAAGTGCGGCTCGCACCAATGCAATGTCAATGGTGCGTAAAAGTTAAATAAAGTGAGTTAAAAGATACTTCCGCTGAACCTAGAGGAACAAAACTTTAGACACAGACCCTAGAGGTGTGTACCAGTGTATGTACACCGGCGTTGCAATGTTACCTCACCCACAGGCCGTGGGTGCACAGGGTCGAAGTGGCGTCGGGTTTTGACACGCAGGCTCTTGGTGCTTGAAGCTGTTGCAGCTGCAGGCGATGTGAAGCAGAAGTGTCCGGTGCGATCCAAGGGTGGATCGAAGTAGAAAAGTACCTGAAAGCAGAGGGGACAGAGTCTGGGTCACTCAGCAGTGACCAGGGTGGAACCAGGACGGAACCAGGCAATGTCGGGCGCAATCAGGTGGTTGTCGTTAGGCTTCTCTCCGCTGTAGCGTGGGCTCTGGGGCATCTGCGACGTCCAGGAGCAGGTCACGATCTGTCCCACGTAGGTTCTCGCCGTCAGCACCGTCGGCTTCAAGATTGCAGCAAACAGCACTTGGCAAAAGCAATCCACGCGGAACCGGGAGATTGCTTATCACTCGAACCAGGAGGGTCAGAGTGGGGGCTCCTTTTCACAGGAGCTGGTGCAGATCTGGAGCAACCAGAAAAGCAAGTCGTATTTCAAGTTTCGTCGGCACAGGGGCCACAAGCCAGCTGGCAAGTGACCGGGCCAACGCGTCGAGCCAAAACAAGCAGAAGGGCCCCACGCAGCACTCGTCGAGTGTGGAGGGGTGAGCTTGGGTGCAAGTGTAGCTCGGGGTGGGGGCTTCTCAAACCCCGGTGCACAGCTTCGAGGATCACTCGTGGGCTGCACGGTCAGCGTCTCGTGGCCTTTTCAAGATGGCGTGCCCCACGCTTCCGGTCGCCTCCACTGGTCTCAGCTCTGCAGGGACTGTGGATCGGGCTGGGAGAAGGCAGGCAAGCTTGATCTCGTCGATCTCTGTCGCTCGAGTTCCGGCGGGAACTGCAACAAAGCAAGGGTCGAGGGCTGGATGGTGCCTGTTTGCACAGGGTGGTCACTCCTTGACCACAAGGGAGATTCTTCAGTCTTCTGCGTTGAGTAGAAAGTCGAAGGGTCCAGAATTCGTTTCTTATGTTTCTTCAGGATGATCTGAGTTGCATTGGCACTGCTCCCACTCTTATTCGAATCTGGTGGGCTGGACATCCTGCTAGGTCCCCTCCTATGGGTGGGACCCAGGAAGGGGGTGGTTACACCCCTTTCCTTTGATCCAGGCCGCGCTGGGACAGGGGCTGGGAGGCCCCAGAACCGGTTTGGCCGGATTATGCAAGGGGCAGCCTTGTGCTCCCCAGGCAGTGTCTGGTTTCTTTGAAACCTCCCTACTACAATCCACTATCTCCTGTCTGGGGTGGTTTGACACCGCCCTGCGACAGGAAACTCTTTGTCCAGGCCACCATATGCTGAGTTTCGGTCAGCAGCAGGAGGCCAGACCCGTGTCTGTGGCAGAGGCATCCATTTTGTGGATCTGAGGCTCATTTTAAATCAACCGCGTTTCAGTAAAGTAACATGTCTTATCCCTCTAGAAGGGTGGAATGCTACCCCCGTCGCCAGAACTGGCGAGGGGGTAGTATTCCAATTCGTATGACACCTTACACGACATGTTTTGATAAAGCCAAACCAAAGTTGCTATATAACCGCGAGGATTATAAGGCGCTTAAGAGTATATGGTATGGCATTATCCCGGATCAGCTTAGGGAGTTGTTCCAGACAGCTGCAGACAGGCTCAGCTCATGCCAGAGCTCCATCTCACATAAAACCACGCACTCTGCCTCCAGGATTGATGAGGCCTTCCATAGGAGTGGCTTACAGGCTATATATGTGTCCAGATATAGGTTTAGATATAGGTATACTATATCTAAGCAAGGGGTGATTACACCCACTTGCCCCAGCTGAGTGATCAGCCAGTTGTGTCAATTTAAGAACCAGCCAGGGGTGGCAAAAGCTATGCTTCAGCCCCTGGTAGGCCTTGGTGGCACCTATGCCCTGAGCACCTATAGTGCATGGTACAGGGGCTGACAAGGAGTCCATTTCCAATTGTGGTATGTACCTATAGCACATATATTATAAATTTAGAGAGAGAACAGCAGGCTGGGGGTCTGATTAGCCGGCCCACAGCCTCAGTAAGTCGAAAACCAGTGAAGCAAAAAGCAAAAATTGGGGTGACCATAGGATAACAGACCCTACTCTCCTACACAACCCCCCCCCCCCCAAAAAGCAGGGACATTAAACTTAACCTTGACCAGATAAGTCTTCATGTTCTAAGTGGAAGTACCTGGAGAGACCATCTGCATTACCATGGTCAGTCCCTGGGCGGTGCTCCACTGTAAAGTCCATCCCCTGTAGGGAAATGGACCACCTGAGCAGTTTGGGATTTTCACCCTTCATCTGATTTAGCCACAAGAGGGGCTTATGGTCTGTCTGAATTAGGAAGTGAGTACCAAACAAGTATGGCCTCAACTTCTTCAGGGCCCAAACCACAGCAAAGGCCTCCCTCTCAATAGCTGACCAACGTTTCTCCCTGGGGGTCAGCCTTCTGCTAATAAAAGCAATGGGCTGGTCTTGACCATCTTGATTAAGTTGTGAAAGCACAGCTCCCACCCCCAACTCAGAAGCATCTGTCTGTACAATGAACTGTTTGGAGTAGTCAGGACTCTTCAGGATAGGTGCAGAGCACATGGCCTTCTTCAGGTCATCAAATGCCTTTTGACAGCTAACTGTCCACTGAACCTTTTTGGGCATCTTCTTGGATGTCAAGTCATTCAATGGTGTCACAATGGACCCATAGTTCTTTACAAATTTTCTGTAATACCCAGTCAGGCCCAAGAAGGCTCTGACTTGTGTCTGGGTAGTTGGAGGAGCCCAGTCCTGTTTGGTCTGGATCTTGCTCTCCAGTGGTTGAACTTGACCCCCACCTACTAGGTGGCCCAAGTACACAACCTTGCTCTGCCCTATCTGGCACTTAGTAGCCTTGATAGTCAGGCCTGCCTTTTGCAGGGCCTCCAGAACCTTCTTCAGGTGGATCAGGTGATCCTCCCAAGTGGAGCTAAAGACAGCAATATCATCTAGATATGCTGCACAAAAGTCATCCAACCCAGCAAGGACTTGATTCACCAACCTTTGGAAGGTGGCAGGTGCATTCTTCAAACCAAAGGGCATTACCACAAACTGATAATGTCCACTAGGGGTAGAGAATGCTGTTTTGGCTTTTGACTCTTCAGCTAGTCTGATTTGCCAGTAGCCAGCTGTCAAATCAAATGTGCTCAGAAACTTGGCAGAAGCCAATTTATCAATGAGCTCATCTGCTCTTGGAATGGGATGAGCATCTGTCCTAGTGACAGCATTGAGACCTCTGTACTCCACACAAAACCTCATTTCTCTCTTCCCATCTTTGGTATGAGGTTTTGGCACAAGGACCACTGGGCTAGCCCATGGGCTCTCTGATGGCTCAATCACTCCAAGCTCCAACATCTTTGCACCTCAGCCTTTATACAATCCCTGACATGGTCAGGTTGCCTGTAGATCTTATTCTTCACAGGCAGACTGTCACCAGTGTCCACCTCATGGGTGTACCAGTTAGTCTGGCTGGGTGTGAGTGAAAACATATGTCTGTGGGCCTGCAACACCTGTCTGCAGTCCACCTGTTGCTGCTCAGTGAGGCTGCCTGCCAAGGCTACTCCATCAACTGAACCCTCATCAGGGTTCTGGGAAAGCAGGTCTGGGAGAGGGTCACTCTCTTCCTCCCGTTCCCCATCTGTGGCCATGAGGAGACTCATGTCCTCCCTGTCAACAAATGTTTTCAATCTGTTTACATGGAGCACCCTGTGGGGGCTCCTAGGGGTGCCAAAGTCAACCAAGTAGGTGACTTCTCCCTTCTTTTCAATGATAGGGTAGGGTCCAGTCCATTGGTCCTGGAGAGCTGCTGGCCCCACTGGGTCCAACACCCACACCTTCTGCCCTGGCTGGTACTCAACCAGAACAGCCTTTTGGTCATGCCAAGCTTTCTGTAATTCTTGACTTGCCTCAAGGTTTTTGGATGCTCTCTCCATGTATTCAGCCATCCTGGAGCGGAGACCAAGTACATAGTCCACAATGTCTAGTTTAGGCTTTTTGAGAGGTAACTCCCATCCTTCCTTCACCAAACTCAATGGACCTCTTACAGGGTGGCCAAACAAAAGTTCAAAAGGGCTGTAGCCAACCCCCTTCTGTGGGACCTCTCTGTAAGCAAAGAGCAAGCAGGGTAAAAGGATGTCCCATTTCCGCCTAAGCTTCTCTGGTAAACCTTTTATCATTCCCTTTAGGGTCTTGTTGAACCTTTCAACAAGCCCATTGCACTGTGGATGGTAGGGTGTGGTAAACATAGTTTACTCCACACTCTTTCCACATTGCTTTCAAGTATCCAGACATAAAGTTGGTACCTCTGTCTGAAAGAACCTCCTTTGGAAAGCCCACTCTTGAGAAAACTGCAATGAGGGCTTTTGCCACCACAGGAGCTGTGGTGGTCCTCAGGGGAATTGCCTCTGGGTACCTGGTGGCATGATCCACTACCACCAGTATAAATCTGTGCCCAGATGCTGTTGGAGGATCCATGGGACCCACAATGTCTATTCCAACTCTTTCAAAGGGTACCCCCACCACAGGTAGTGGTATCAGGGGGGCCTTTGTTGTGCCACCTGACTTACCACTGGCTTGGCAAGTGACACAGGAGCGACAAAACTCCTTGACATTTTCTGACATGTGAGGCCAGTGAAAGTGTGGAACAAGCCTGTCCCAAGTCTTATTCTGGCCTAAGTGTCCTGCAAGGGGAATATCATGGGCCAAGGTAAGAAGGAAGCCCCTAAACTTCAAAGGTATAACCAACCTCCTGGTTGTGCCAGGCTTGGGGTCTCTAGCCTCTGAATAAAGGAGTCCTTCATCCCAATACACTCTATGGGTACCTTGAGCATTCCCTGCAGCCTCAGCAGCAGCTTGCTGTCTGAGGGGTTCAAGTGAAGGGCAATCTAATTGGGCCTGCCCCAGGTCTGCCTGAGGGTCCCCCTGTCCCCAGAAACTCAACCTGATCAGGTTCAAGCTCCTCTGAGACAGTCTCCTCTTGGACTGCAGAATCAGTTTCCTGTGAAACTTGATCCTCAACCTGGGGCAAGTGGGAAGGCACAGCCTTAACCCTCTTGCTCCTTCTCTTGGGTTGTGGTTGGTCTATTGTTTCAAGATCCACCACTGGTTCAGGAAGGCACTTCTTAGCCTGAGACCTTGTCACTGCAAGGACATGAGCTGAAATCCCTAGCATTTCTGCATGAGTCCTGTACTCCACTTCTGACCAAACTGAGCTTTCAAGATCATTGCCTAACAGACAGTCTACTGGGAGGTCTGCACTCACAACAACTTTCTTTAGGCCATCTACCCCTCCCCAGGAGAAGTTCACAACAGCCACACTATGTGAAGTAGTGGAGTTGCTTGCATTGGTTACTAGGTAACTTTCACCTAGTACAATCTGACCAGGGTCCACAAAGTCAGGTGTCACCATAGTGACACTGGCACAAGTGTCCCTGTAGGCCTGAGCCAGTTTCTCATTGATTAAGGGAGTCTGCCTATATTTGCCCAGGTTACTGGGGCTTACTGCAGTGGTCAAAGGTAAGTCCACATCATATAGGAGAACTGCCTGTGTGGGGATTCTGACTAGGCCAGATTCTACCTCAGTACCCAGGGTCAACACTACTTAACCCTTTGGCTGTGTACCACCACTGTTAACTGTACTAGGGGGTGCAGGTGCTTTAGGAGCTGCAGTGGTGGGGACTGGATTTTTCTTAGTGCATTCACTGCCCCAGTGTGAAACTGATTTGCAGGTATTACACCAAGGTTTCTTTGGGCCATCATTCTTCTTTTTCTTGTTTCCATTTTGGGAACCCCCCTCCTTATTGCTAGTTTGGGGGCCTGAAGACTTCTGGTCCTTTTCTTTATCTTTCTGATTCCCACCCTTCTGGTCTGTTTTCTTCTGGTCACCTTGGTTCTGGTTTTTCTGCTTAATCCTTGTTCTGACCCATTTGTCTGCCTTCTTTCCCAATTCTTGGGGAGAGGTCAAATCAAAGTCAACAAGGTATTGATGCAACAGCTGGTTCTGACAGTTATTAAGGATCTGCTCTCTCATCATAAGATTGTACAATCCTGTATAGTCTGAAACTTTACTTCCCTGCAGCCAACCCTCCAGAGCCTTAGTGGCACAATCTACAAAATCAGTCCAGTCCTGAGTCTGTGCTTTTTGGGTGTCTCTGAACAACAACCTGTATTGCTCAGTGGTTAGGCCAAACCCTTCAATAAGAGCACTCTTCAGAACAGAGTAGTTTTTGGCATCCTCAGGTCTAACAGTGAGGAGCCTGTCCCTCCCTTTTCTCAGAAAAGGAGTACCATAAAATTGCTGCCCACTGATCCTCAGGGACCTGCTGTAACATGCAGGCCCTCTCAAGAGCAGTCATCCATTTGTGGATGTCATCCCCTTCCTTGTAGGGGGGCACAATTTTTGTCAGGTTTCTATTGTCATAGGCCCTGTCTTTTTCTTTAGGAACTTTGCTGCCACCAGTGGCATCTAAGCCACTTAACTTCTGTTCCCTTGCCAAGGTAAGTTTAGCTTGAGCCAAGGTAAGTTTAGCTTGAGCCAGAGCTACCTCCTCCCTCTCTATCTGGAGTTGGACAGCCCTCATTCTGGCCCTATGCTCTTTCCTCTGGGAGGGAGTCATTCCTCTCTGAGATTCTCTTGAGGCACTAGAAAGATGAGAATCTCCTGATTGAGATCTCACCCTCCTGTTACCTGGGAGAATTTGGTTATGAGATCTGGAGTGGTGCTGGCCCTCTCCATTCTCATGTAGGTCTTGGTTGGCCTGGTTAAGCCTGGCAACCTGTACCTGGTTTCCCCTCTGATCCTGATCTTCAGGCTCTTCTAAATCTGAGCCTTCCTCTTCCTCTTTCTCCTCCTCTTCTTCATCTTCTGGAAGATTCTCATTCTCAGGGGAATGTATCCCTTCACCTGATTCTAAGGGAGCCTGACTCACCTTATCTAAGTCATCCTTTTCTAGGATAGCTATTAGGGAAGGAATGGTAGGGCCTCTGCCCTTTTTTAGCCCCCTGGCTGTGCACAAGGCACTCAGGTCTTTGTGGCTAAGGTTGTCATATCTGGATGTTGTCCCTATAGGATCAACTATTACAGGAGCAGGGCCTGAGGCTCTACCTGTATCAGACATGACTGCTAGTGAGGTGTAAGTGGTGCACTTACCTACACTAAGTGTTTTCCTACTGTACCTTGCTTGTGAGTTGTAGTCAGGGTGTGCTAATCCCTTTAATCTACAACTACTAAGTTCAGTAGAACTTAATATGCTAAGCTTTTGATTTATATGTACCTAAGGTACTTGATGTGATCTTTCAATTTGATGTAAAGATTGCAATGGTAAAACAAACAGCAAGCTCAAATCCGCACCGCTGCACACCAATGTGAGAAGTTGGCCTGATATGTAGTGTTTCCAATTCTGGAACCACTTGGTATCAGTCCAAACAAACCCCAAAGATGTCTGGTTGTAAGTCAACCTTGTTAGACAAGCTATCCTAGTGGTAGCATGGACTAAGCAGCCTTAAAGGCTTAACTTAAGAGGTCGTGTTAAGCGAGCTGTTTTACCACATACAATCCTGTAATCAAATGAAAGGACACCACACAAGTATATATTATAAAAAGATATGTATTTATTTCTAAATTACTCCCCAGTACTCTTTATGAGGAAAGGGGCACAAGCGTTAAATCAAAAGCACAGTAAAACATATAAAGTTGCACAATTATGGATGAGGGCGGGTGGCCACTCAAACCATATACTAAAAAAGTGGTATAAGGAACACCAATCGAACAGTGGTTAGGCCTAGGGCCTAGAGATTCGCTGGGAGCAGTCAGGACTAGCAATGCTGAAGTCGGGAGTAGCCCACAGGAGACGGGTGCAGCACGGGAAGTGCGGCTCGCACCAATGCAATGTCAATGGTGCGTAAAAGTTAAATAAAGTGAGTTAAAAGATACTTCCGCTGAACCTAGAGGAACAAAACTTTAGACACAGACCCTAGAGGTGTGTACCAGTGTATGTACACCGGCGTTGCAATGTTACCTCACCCACAGGCCGTGGGTGCACAGGGTCGAAGTGGCGTCGGGTTTTGACACGCAGGCTCTTGGTGCTTGAAGCTGTTGCAGCTGCAGGCGATGTGAAGCAGAAGTGTCCGGTGCGATCCAAGGGTGGATCGAAGTAGAAAAGTACCTGAAAGCAGAGGGGACAGAGTCTGGGTCACTCAGCAGTGACCAGGGTGGAACCAGGACGGAACCAGGCAATGTCGGGCGCAATCAGGTGGTTGTCGTTAGGCTTCTCTCCGCTGTAGCGTGGGCTCTGGGGCATCTGCGACGTCCAGGAGCAGGTCACGATCTGTCCCACGTAGGTTCTCGCCGTCAGCACCGTCGGCTTCAAGATTGCAGCAAACAGCACTTGGCAAAAGCAATCCACGCGGAACCGGGAGATTGCTTATCACTCGAACCAGGAGAGTCAGAGTGGGGGCTCCTTTTCACAGGAGCTGGTGCAGATCTGGAGCAACCAGAAAAGCAAGTCGTATTTCAAGTTTCGTCGGCACAGGGGCCACAAGCCAGCTGGCAAGTGACCGGGCCAACGCGTCGAGCCAAAACAAGCAGAAGGGCCCCACGCAGCACTCGTCGAGTGTGGAGGGGTGAGCTTGGGTGCAAGTGTAGCTCGGGGTGGGGGCTTCTCAAACCCCGGTGCACAGCTTCGAGGATCACTCGTGGGCTGCACGGTCAGCGTCTCGTGGCCTTTTCAAGATGGCGTGCCCCACGCTTCCGGTCGCCTCCACTGGTCTCAGCTCTGCAGGGACTGTGGATCGGGCTGGGAGAAGGCAGGCAAGCTTGATCTCGTCGATCTCTGTCGCTCGAGTTCCGGCGGGAACTGCAACAAAGCAAGGGTCGAGGGCTGGATGGTGCCTGTTTGCACAGGGTGGTCACTCCTTGACCACAAGGGAGATTCTTCAGTCTTCTGCGTTGAGTAGAAAGTCGAAGGGTCCAGAATTCGTTTCTTATGTTTCTTCAGGATGATCTGAGTTGCATTGGCACTGCTCCCACTCTTATTCGAATCTGGTGGGCTGGACATCCTGCTAGGTCCCCTCCTATGGGTGGGACCCAGGAAGGGGGTGGTTACACCCCTTTCCTTTGATCCAGGCCGCGCTGGGACAGGGGCTGGGAGGCCCCAGAACCGGCTTGGCCGGATTATGCAAGGGGCAGCCTTGTGCTCCCCAGGCAGTGTCTGGTTTCTTTGAAACCTCCCTACTACAATCCACTATCTCCTGTCTGGGGTGGTTTGACACCGCCCTGCGACAGGAAACTCTTTGTCCAGGCCACCATATGCTGAGTTTCGGTCAGCAGCAGGAGGCCAGACCCGTGTCTGTGGCAGAGGCATCCATTTTGTGGATCTGAGGCTCATTTTAAATCAACCGCGTTTCAGTAAAGTAACATGTCTTATCCCTCTAGAAGGGTGGAATGCTACCCCCGTCGCCAGAACTGGCGAGGGGGTAGTATTCCAATTCGTATGACACCTTACACGACATGTTTTGATAAAGCCAAACCAAAGTTGCTATATAACCGCGAGGATTATAAGGCGCTTAAGAGTATATGGTATGGCATTATCCCGGATCAGCTTAGGGAGTTGTTCCAGACAGCTGCAGACAGGCTCAGCTCATGCCAGAGCTCCATCTCACATAAAACCACGCACTCTGCCTCCAGGATTGATGAGGCCTTCCATAGGAGTGGCTTACAGGCTATATATGTGTCCAGATATAGGTTTAGATATAGGTATACTATATCTAAGCAAGGGGTGATTACACCCACTTGCCCCAGCTGAGTGATCAGCCAGTTGTGTCAATTTAAGAACCAGCCAGGGGTGGCAAAAGCTATGCTTCAGCCCCTGGTAGGCCTTGGTGGCACCTATGCCCTGAGCACCTATAGTGCATGGTACAGGGGCTGACAAGGAGTCCATTTCCAATTGTGGTATGTACCTATAGCACATGTATTATAAATTTAGAGAGAGAACAGCAGGCTGGGGGTCTGATTAGCAGGCCCACAGCCTCAGTAAGTCGAAAACCAGTGAAGCAAAAAGCAAAAATTGGGGTGACCATAGGATAGCAGACCCTACTCTCCTACAGGCTGAAAGATTGGAATCAAAGCCTGAATATCCCGGACCCGCCGTTCGGGAGGATAAACCCGAAACTGCGCCGAGTCGAGGACCACTCCGATGAAGAAGAGCTTCTGAGAGGGGCACAGGTGTGACTTCGGCACATTGATGGAAAACCCCAGCTGGTGCAGGAGGTCCGCCGTAATCTGGAGGTGGCCGACTACTGTCTGGGGCGAGACCACCTTCAACAACTAGTCGTCGAGGTAGGGGGAAGACTGAAACCCCTAACCTGCGCAGATGAGCTGCGACCACCGACATCACTTTCGTGAACACCCGTGGGGCGCTGGTAAGGCCGAAGGGGAGCACGGTAAACTGAAAGTGATGGGCCTACCGTGAACCGCAGGTAGCGCCGGTAGGACGGGATGTGGAAATAAGCGTCCTGCAAGTCCAACACTACCATCCAGTCTCCTGGGTCCAGGGCAGCCAAGACCTGAGCCAATGTCAGCATTTTGAACTTCTCCTTCCGGAGGAAGCCGTTGACGTTCCGTAGGTCCAAGATAGGGCGTAGGCCCCCTTTGCCCTTCTTGGGTCCCAGAAAGTAGCGGGAGTACAACCACACCCTACTTCTGGCCCAGGAACGCGCTCGATGGCCCCCTTGGCCAAGAGGGCCGTAACTTCCTTTTGCAGAAGTTGCAAGTGATTCCCCCGACACGCGGTGGTATTGCGGTGGCATGGCTGGAGGGGTCGTCTCGAAGGGGAGGGAGTAGCCCCTTCGGACGATTTGCAGCACCGACATGTCCGACGTGACAGTGGGCCAGTGGAAGTGGTGATGGCGAACCCTGCCCCCCACTGGCGTCACATGGGCCTGAAAGCACAGACTAGGAGGGTTTTGAGGCGAATGCTGCAGGGGAAGGTGTGGACTGGCCTCACCGTTGTCCCAGACCGCTGCCACAGCATTTTTCCATGGCTGCCACCGCGCTGTGTATTAGACTGCGGTGCGTGGCTGGCAGCACGTGTGGGAGCGCCCCTTCCTTGGCCACGAAAGGAGCGAAAGGCACCCGTTTGCTGGCGCGGGCCGAGAGGCCCAAGGACTTGGCCGTAGCCCTAGAGTCCTTAAAACGCTCAAGCGCATGGTCTGCCTTGTCGCCAAAGAGGCGACGGCCATCAAACGGCATGTCCAGAAGGGTGGCCTGGACATCAGCCGAAAAGTTAGCGGTCCTCAACCAGGCGTGGCGTCGAACAGCCACCGTCGTTGCCATCGCTCTCCCTAGTGAGTCCGTTGTATCCAGCCCACACCGGATGGAATAGCGTGCCGCATCTCTACCCTCCGCAAGGGCTTGGGCGATTTTAGTCCGGACCTCCTCCGGACATTGTGGCAGCACGTCCGCGACCGTGTCCCACAGGGTGTGGGTGTAGCTGCCCAAGAGGCATGCGGTATTGACTGACCGCAGTCCCAAACTCAGGAACGAGAAAACCTTCTTTCCGAATTGTTCGTATCTCTTGGATTCCCGATCGGGCGGAGCCGTCGGGAATGCGGTCTGGGAAGTAGAGGCCTGGATAACCAGGATCTCTGGGTGGGGTGGGTGGACAAGAAGCAAGGGTCGCTTCTGGCCACGTTCCTATCTACAGGCTGACGTGTAGTGGGCTTGGACCAAGTGCCCAAAAGAACGTCACACAAGGCCTCATTAAACGGCAGCAGAGGCTCAGCCGAGCTTGCCTGTGGTTTAAGGACCTCAGTGAGGAGGTTAGTCCTCACGGCCACGACGGGGAGCTCCAGGCTCAATGCCTTGGCCGCCCGCGTCAACACTACACTGTAGGCAGCCCCCTCCTCCGTAGCCACGGTTGGAGGGGAGACAAAACCAGCGTCTGGCGAAGTGTCCAGTCCACTGGCATCCCCCAGCTCACATGTCCAGTCCTGTTGAGACTGGCACTCCTGTGCCAGAGGGTCCACAGACCGCTCCGAATCTCCCTCGTCACCCATCACCTGAAATTCAGGTTCAAAGGATGGGGCCGGGGCGTGGAAATAAAAGTCTCCATACGACGTCGAGAGCGGCACCGCTCCGGCGCCGGAACCGAATCGAGGGCAGGATCGGGGACGGTGTCGCCGGGGGCGACACCCTAGGGACCGGTGTGGGTGAGGTCGACCGGGGACGACCCGAATCCGGAATCGGATCCAGTGGGGGCCTGCGGCGCCGGGACCGAAGTCGCCGGCGGCCCCAGGGCGGGAGCACCCGACGGCGTCGGAGCTGAAGCACCCGACCCGCTAGGTCCCCCAGCCAGGACCGCTGGGCCCGAAGGCACCACGGAGCCCAGCGGAGGAGGGAGAGACCTCATGGCCATGAGTTACTGCTCGATCTCCTCTGGCGTTGCATCGTGCCCAGGGACCGGAAGGTGTGGGGCAGGTAGCGACGCCCACAACTCCGTCGGAGCATCGTGGGTGGTGTCACCCGAACCCCCAGCCGCGTCGCGCGAGCGTCGGTGGTAGGAGGGGGATGACGCCTTTCCGACCTCTCATGCCTCTTACCTGAGGATCTTGATCCCGAAGACCGATGCTGACTCTCGGAGCTACGAGGGCTCCGACCCAGCGACCGGTCCCTCGACCTCCTGTGGGACCGGGACCTTGAAGGGCGCGGGCCGACTGCCGGAGCTCAAGTCTCTTGCGGGACCGCTCCCGCCTAGCCTTAGACGTCAGGGCCCGGCAGTCGGAGCAGGTTCGGTCGTCGTGGTCGAGGCCTAGACACTGAAGACACCGGCGATGGGGGTCGGTAACCGGCATCAGTCGGCTGCACTTGGAGCAGGGTTTGAACCCGGGCATCCCTACCGGCACCATAGGAGTCGAACGATTTAAGAAAAAACAGATCAAAAGATCAAAAAAGTTCTGCCATAGCTGTGCGCCTTAGATTTATACAGTTTAAATATCGCCATAGGGCATACTACACTAGAGAGAGATTGTGGAGGGCGGGCCTTATTGCCACCCCAGAGTGCTTGAGGTGTGGAGCTGAAAGGGGAACTCTACTGCACACGGTGTGGTCTTGTGGGGGTCTGACCCGATTTTGGAATGGTGTGTGGAACTGTCTGTCGGAAGTGCTGGGGTGGGACCTCCCTCGTACGCCTAGACTGGGCCTCCTCCATGTCCTGGAGAATGTGGGAGGCAACATCTACAAACGACATCTCCTGTTACTGGAGCTGGTCGTAGCTAAGCGAGATCTGGCGAGAGCTTGGAAGAGTGATCGTGCCCCCCCACTCAGCGCCTGGAAGGCGGGACTAGACTTTCTTATGGGGCTGGAATTACCTGTGTTTGAGGCCAGGGGGTGCCCCCGGAAACATTATAAGATCTGGAAGCGGTGGGCGGATTACAGGGGGCTGACTCTGGATCCCCCAGCTGACATAGACTATGTGCTACCTTCTGATGGGGACCTTGGGACCTAGGTCGATGTCTGACGCCTGCATTGCTTTAGTCATGTATTTGGTATACTGTGAACACGTGCACTGGGTTAGGGCGGGATAAGGGGTGGGTAGCTGGGGAAGGTAGTTGGGGTATGTTTAAGGGGGTTGGTGGGGCAGGGGGTGGGGTGGGGGGTGCGTCAAAGTTTGGGCGTCCGGTCATTCTACTGTTTGTCTATTACTGACAGTGCCCTCCTGATTGTGGAGAACTGTATTTATGCTTGCCTGAACTTTCAATAAACACGGTTGTGAAAAAAAAAAAAGATCAAAAAAGTTTAGTCAAAAAGTGACTAAGGGGTAGAGCTTCTCCAGATCTGCGCTAGCTGGTGCGGAAAAAAGAAGAACTGACGTCAGCGCGCGAGGGCGGCGTCCAAGTACTCCGACGACGTCATTCCGGCAATAACGACGCCGACGACAGACGCGGAGCCGCATACGACGCCTACTGACGCGCAATGGTATTGCTACGCAAAAGTTTTCGGATCCAGCCTGACGCCTGGGGATATTCTAAGGTAAGGAATCTATCACTAACGTGCCTCTTTCAGATACTGATTGTCTCCTCGACGTCGATCTCTGGGTGCTTCGACGTTGTATGGTGACGTCGAATGTCTGGAGCCCACAGACCTCGCCTTCGACGTTGAACGTGCAGGAGACCTCAACGATGAGCGGGTGGATGGAGAAATCCTTCTTGACGTCGATCTTTCTCTCGACGCTGACCGTCTCCTAGAAGTCAGTGGAGTCGAGATCGGGGCACTTCTCGTCGTCGACGGAGACCGCCGTCTTGACGTCGAACGACGTTTGGTATATTTCACTCTTGGTCTCGACGTCCAATCCCTCGCCGGAGAGGATCGGGCCTTCGGCGTCGAACGCTGCAGGCGATGAGTGCCTAGCCTCAGGTGACGAGGCGCGTCTCGACGTCGAACGCCGCCTGGTTGATGGCAACGGAGACGTTTACTTCTACGCCGATCGCCGGTGACCCTGCGACGGCGGAGCCTGTCTCGACATCGAACGCCGAATAGATGGCGACGACGGAGATCAGATTCTCAATGTTGGGCAAGCCCGCACCAACTGAGAGCGACTCTTCGACGCCGATCGTCGCCGGGTTGATGACGGCGGAGGATCCGACGTACCGTTGCTCTTCGTCGACAACCTGTTCTCTCTCGATGGCGAGCCGCCGATGGTCTTCTCGTCGACATTTTCGTTGCCAATGAAGGGATTTGAGGCGCCGAGCCAGACGCCGACGGAGAGCATACTGGAACCTTACTTCTAGATGGAGTGGTGGCTCTCTCTTTCCTCTTCTTTATCGGAGACCTGCCTCTAGAAGGAGATTTTCTCTTTTCAGCCAGCTCAGAGGTGAATCCTCTCCCTGTCCTTCAGAGTTCTCTTGGACAGCAGCTAGCAATGCTGGCAGGTTTTAGGATTATGTTCAGAAGGAAGTCATAGAATACAGATAGGATGGAAGTCTGTTTTAGCCTTCTTTTTGCCACAGGAAGGGCAAGGGTCAAAAAGATAGGGCATTTCTGACTGAAAAATGTAATGTAAATGTAAATGTATGAAACTTATATAGCGCAGGACTTACCCTGGGGCATCTCCGCGCTTGCTTAGGGAACCCGTCCTGGTATTCCCCTGTGAGATAACCCTGGAAGGGTATCCACAAGGTGAAAGCCAGGCATCCCGCCGCGAAGGGCCGATGTGGAGATTAAGCAAGCTATTGCCCAGAGTCGCAGAGTGTGAACCCGTGAGTCGAGATGGCACCGGAGCGAGAATTAACAAGTCCGTGGGATTATTGAGCCCAAGACCCGCCGAGGCGGGGAATTGAACCCTGGTCCAGGGCCGAACTCAAGCTCCAGGTCTGCCGCCTCTAACCCCTGAGCCACACTTCTCCACAAAAACGATGCTCAGCTCTAAAAAAACAGAGTAATACTCCAACACCGAAAAGATGTCGAAGTAAAAGGGTTTCAACACAAAAATAGAAGTATTTCCTGACTGAAATCAGAAAAAAGGTAGCGCTGAAGTAACCAGGGTCCTGACAGAAGGAGCCGGAAAGAACAACTGACCTAACTGTCACCACTGAGGCATGATGGGAAGATATGGATCATGGCTGCCTTAAAGGCACTGTGCCAGTTTATTCTGAGTGTTTCTGTGGGTTAGCTTTTCAGCTTTCTACACTAATGTTTCTACAATTCAGCCTATGTGCTGAAAATGTATTTTCATTCTTCCTTGCAGGATTGTGATTACTGCTGTATATTAAAGCAGTTTTCAAATGCTTTCTTTCTCCCTGCTTAATTGGAATGCTTTTATGTACAACAGAATTTCTTGCAACATTGCTCAGCATGACTATGGAAGGCTGCATTGTGTGATATATATATATATATCTACATATATGGTTTTCACATATATGTGATGTGTTTCCGGGGTCCTGCACATAAGCGGGAATATTCATGTGCTTATGACTATTGATGAGGATCCCCTGGAAGAGAATTGTTTTTGCCTTACATTTTACATGCACACAAAGGCTGATGGCAAAGAAAGTTACCACTTACACAATGCTGAACATAGAGCGTTTAGAGAAATTGCCTTTCATAGTAGCCAAGAGACTATCTGCTGTGTATGGTTGATCTATGTTTTTATTACATTACCAATATCAACTTTTTAGTTTAGATCTTGTCTGAAACACTTTCAAGTAGGCAGATATGAAGCTTTAAGAGAGAAGTTTGTTCATAAAACTTGGGTTTTACCCCTTCGATTACAGATGTTGGAGTGGGGAAATGGAGGTCTTCATTAGCGGAAACAAATTTGAAACTTCATTCAGCCATTTATTAGTTTGTAAAGAGGTGACACTTCATGGTGTGTGCAATGTATCCATAGCCAATTTGGCGTGTTATCTGAAGGGGTTTTCAGTCTCCTTAATTCGGCCAGTGTGAAGATTACTATCAAATGGAAGTTATTTGATCATGAACGACCAAGGTTGTTCTAGGATGAAACTGTGAGTGCCATAAGTGGTCACGGTTTCCAGGATCATGACTTGTTATTATAACGTGTAATTTCCACCCACACACACAATTAGAATATTACCTTATGGCCCTCGATTCCCATTATTAACATTAACTTTGATAAGTTAAGATGACTGAAAGCCTTATTGTTTCAAAATGACATTGCATTAACATCTGCTCAAGAAATATTCGATAATCAAATTGCAAGGTCTTCCTCTGAAGTACAATTGCTATTGTGCACAAACTTGCATCAGCATTTAGGTGAACTTGTACCCTGCATATTTAATGCTTCAAATTCAACAGGAGAGGTATACTTTTTAAAGCAATTGGGTCTGGCTTTGTTAGTACATTCCAGACTGTATTTGGGGTGATTCTGTCCCTTTTACACTCTTTGGTTTCCAGCATATTTGGAGGCGTACCACTTTGTGTTATTCCTGCTCTTTGCCATTTTTATCCTATTTGTGTTGCTCTGCAATGGATGTTCCACCTCGAGGCCAAATGGTGATGGACTTACCACAGCGTCCTGCTGTGTCATGAATACATGGTACAGTACTTTGGAGGGTCTTCACTTCAAGAATTGAACAACAACTGGTCCTTGTCCTTTAGACCTACGTGGTTACACTGAATGCAGTCTGTGTTCCGCTGTCTATGGCGCCCTTTCAAGGGTGCCCTAAATCTATGTCCTACAATTGAATTGGTTGGATCTATGGATATGAATATGCAAGCGAGTCTGATAAGGGTTCATCTTCAGTGCTGTCCTATGAGACTGCCATTGCTGCAGGATGCTTACTATGAGCTAATATGTCCAACCAGCATTGATGCTACGGCTCATGAATTCCTGGTATCTGGCTCTCCTACTGCAGTTACACTACCGGCTGCCACACCATCAACATCTGCTGATTGGGTGGGTTATGACTGTTTGTCCATTTTTATTTACTCTTTAGACCTCTGCGGATATATCGCCTATGGATGCGGTTTTCTTCCTGGATCTCACGAACACACTGAACATGGGAAACATTTTGAGAGCCTCCTATATTTTTAATTCAACCCCTTGTTTTTAACACAAATTGTCTTTTATTCCTTTTTTTTGATTGCATGCATTTTTTAATGCATTTCATCTGCTTTGAATATTGAAGTATATTTTACAGTATTTTAGCTTGAAATGTTAGGTTAATTTTATCTTTGAGTTGAGTTTACCTCTGGCCAAGGAGAGGGTGATGACATAGGCCGCTCCGAGTCTCTATTTTAGCTTCACGTTTTAGCTGGACATATTTTTCTAATGGTGACTTTTTACACTTGCATTATAATGTACTTAGAAGCTAGCCTACAAACAGTTAGTTTCTTAGTAAGCATTATAATCATGTTGTTCATACAGTCAGTCCAAGTCTAGGTACATTGAACATGATGCCCTTGTATTTGATTGCTCGATTGAAAACAGCTCCAAGGTTCCAGACAACTATCGCATCAGCTCTGCACCTTTGACATAGTGGGATTGGAACAGTGATTTTGTTATGTAAACAGCCTCTGCATTATATTTGTCAGAGGAACACTTCTGCTGGGAATGTCCTTGAACATGATGCACGGTGACCGAGATGGTCTTGCTGACCGCTATACTGCAAAGGAGAATAGCCTGTCTTACAGAGGCTGGCTTCCAGACATTTCATACTCTGATATTGAGGAGGCGTAGAGTGAGGGTTGGGCTATCCCAGTGGTACTCCCGCTAGGCTCTCAGTAGTATTAGATAGGAGCGTAATCATAATAATGTTATAATGGTTGAACTGTATTTTTTTCACCATTCTTGTAATGCTGGCTATAATGCTTTGTTTCATCTGCCTAGTAATTGACGAGCATTCTTTCTATACAAGAATACGGTTCTTTTTAAAAATGTTTGAAAAGCCATATTTGTGTCTTTCCAGTGTTTACCTTGGGCATGCAAAAGTAAAACACGAAAGGTTAGATCTGTTTCCACAATTTCACTGGGGAATAAAAGAGTGGTCATGTTCGAGGTTGCTTATGCAATCCGACACCCTGGTAAGGTTAAAGGTTCAGATCGGATACTGTGAGCTAGCTAGGAATTAGGACAACATTTCCTTATGGTATATGTGAGCCATGTTTCCATATTTTGATGTTTATGTTGCCCAGCTACACAGTCCTACTTAATTTGTAGCAATCGTACAACAAACTGAAGAGCAAATTCTGAATAGTGTTGTCATAATTTAGATGCCAATGGATCAAGGGCAACAGCACAAAAGGATCAGGGAGCGGGGGCAGCCTTGACATGTGTTTCTAGCTATTTGTCTAAAGCAGAGATCTACTCGATTGTACAAAGTCTGGCCACCGGAGCACTGTACAAACACTGCACTTAGTTCACAAATGATTCCAGCCTGCCCATGCCAGCCAGCACAGCAAAAAGGTATTTCTGCTCCAGGCAATCAAACACTTTGAGGCAACTAGAAAGACCACCAGGACATTTGTTTTAGATCCAGCTGGTGTGAAATAGCAATTAAGGTTTGCAAGTTGTGCGAAATGGAGCGAACTGGAACATATGCTGTCAAATCTGGCAGGATCATGGAGACAATAAGGGCAGCAGCTATTATGCAGTGATTTTAGCTAATATCTTAGCTACACAAATTATAAGCAATAGCAACCTAAATAAGTAAGAGAGCCCCTCGTATTGAGGGGGAAGAACTCCCTTAGTTATAGCTTTTTCAAATACTGATGCTTTGATGACTATTTTATGTATTCCAAGTTAAAGGTGTTTCACAACAAAATGTTACAATCCAAAAACAAATCGTACAGGACAAAATTAACACATTAGTTTTCAAGACAATTCATCCACCTTCTAATCAAAAAGAGCCATTGGCTGACCAGGTTACCACACTGTATCACTTTCGTGATGGTCTCTCCTTAAAGAGTCTTCAATGCACATTTTTAGGAACCATATTGCTATTCTATTATTTATTTTTTGGGAAATATCAAACCATTTATAGTCTCTTATTGGGCCTTCTTTGAAGGCCATGAACCTGCAAGTCTCATTTCACCTGAAGACCAGTCACAAAGGCACATTTGCCTTATTCAGTCTTAAACCAATTGTGGTCGTAATTATCTATCCCGTAGTGGGAGCATACAAAAAACAAAAAAAGCAATTTGTGATATCAGCTATAAAACTTGGTCATGGCTACGTAATTGATCAGTTAAAAAGTCCAAACCTTGTGACTATGGCCCTTACTTGAACCAACAGCGAGTCTTACATTCCTCTCATGTTAAAGAGGAAAGTGCTTGCTTGCTCCCAATGCAACAGTCTTGTCAAACAAATGAAGTCAGATCTACAAGTCTTGGGCAGAGAATGGATATAGTGCATACCTGTGGCCGCTGCTGGTGGTCTGCATCCAGGTGTCATCCACTGGTGGGGGAATTGGGGTTGTGATGGTGCTGGTGGTGATATCCCCAATGATGTTCATTGATTCTTTTAGAGCGTGGTACATGCGTAGCAGGTCATCCCTCCGTTGTGCCTGATCTGCAGACTCCTCCATCAGGCTGTTCTGGTCCCCGGAAGAGTAGAGGTAGGCTAGCAGCTCATGGTGGATGAAGTCCTTAGTCTGCAGGACCCCCAAAAAGGAGGGTGAGGGAATTCTATATTAATATAAATAACTGTACAAGGACTCCCAACCAAGACCCATCCTTCCAGTCCATTTTAACTGTGTACCCAACACTACAGTAATGCAAATGCTACTTACCAGTATGAATCTGTTCTTGGCATGTAGGGCTGCTGACATTCATATCTGTGCATAGATCGCCGCCTAGTGTTGGGTCCGGATGATTGCACATTGTTGTCCTGGAAGAGTCTTCGAAGTATCACGAGATAGTTGGCTCCTCCCCTGGACTACAGTGCGCATGGGCATCGACTCCATCCCCAGATTGTTTTTAGCCATTGTGGCCGAGATGGAGTGAAACTCAGTGAATGATGACCATGCCATGAAATGATATGTGCTGCAGCTGCTACAGGCGCCGGGGAGGAGGGCGGGCGATATGAATGTCAGCAGCCCTACATGCCAAGAACAGATGCATACTGGTAAGTAGCATTTGCAGTTCGAGGCATGTGGGCTGCTGAATTCATATCTGTGCATAGAATACATAGCAGTCCCTCCATTAGCAGCAGCCGCCCGTGCCAGCTGCAGCCGTTTGGAAAAGTGTCTTGAGAACAGCCTGCCCTACAGCTGCTTGCTGTTTGGAGTGCACGTCTACACAGTAATGCTTAGTAAATGTGTGTGTGGTAGACCATGTGGCTGCTCTACATATGTCCTCTAAGGGAATGTTTCTAAGGAAAGCCAGAGGCCCCCAACTTTCTGGTGGAGTGGGCTCTTGGTGGAATGGTAAGAGTGCGTTTTGCCTTTGCATAGCAGATTTGAATACATTTCACGATCCACCTAGCAATACCAGCCTTGGAAATAGGGTTACCTTTGTGATGTGGCGCAAAGGCAACAAAAAGCTGCTTAGTCTTTCTAAAATCCTTGGTCCTATCAATGTAATACATTAGGGCCCGTTTAACGTCAAGGGTATGGAGCATCCGCTCCGCCAGTGACTCTGGATTTTGAAAGAACACCGGCAACTCAATGGTTTGGTTGATGTGGAACTGAGACACAACCTTGGGTAGAAATTTAGGGTTAGTGCGGAGCACTACCCTGTTTGAATGAACTTGGAAGAAAGGCTCTTGGATTGTGAGGGCTTGCAGTTCACTAACCCTCTGTAGCGATGTAATTGCTACAAGGAAAGCCACTTTCCATGTCAAGAACTGAATCTCGCAGGAATGTAGTGGCTCAAAGGGAGGACCCATCAGTCTTGTAAGAACCACATTGAGGTTCCATTCAGGAGCTGGTGGAGTCCGTGGCGGAATGACTCTTTTGAGGCCTTCCAGAAATGCTTTGATGGCAGGCACTTTGAAAAGTGAAAGGTGCTGTCTATTTTGGAGGTATGCGGCCATCGCAGACAGGTGAATGCGAATGGAAGTATATGCCAGATTACACTTGTATAGATGGAACAGGTAACAGATGATGTTCTGAATAGAAGCATCTAGTGGATCAATGTTGTGGTTTGCGCAATAGATAACAAACCGTTTCCATTTTGCCGCATAACATGCTCTAGTAGTGGGCTTTTTAGCCTCCCGAATGATGTTCATGCAGTTGGGAGGAAGGTTGAGGTAGCCAAACTCTAGGACTTCAGGAGCCAGATCGCCAGGTTGAGCTGTTGCGGATCTGGGTGCTGAATGTCGCCATGGCTCTGCGTCAGAAGGCTGGGTGTGAGATGAAGCCTTTGATGCGGTACCACGGAAAGTTCCAGAAACGTGGTGTACCATGGTTGGCGAGCCCACGTTGGAGCAACTAGGATGAGAGTCATCGAGTGCTGCCTGAGCTTGCGCGCCACCAGCGGTATCAGAGGTGCTGGGGGAAGAGCGTACGCAAATCTGCCTGACCAGATCATCCACATCGCATTGCCCTGCGATTGCGGGTGTGGGAACCTGGCGGCAAAGCTTTGGCATTTTGCGTTCTCCCTTGTGGCGAACAGGTCGATCTCTGGATGACCCCACCTTTGGAAGTACGGTTGGAGTACTGATGGATGTATCTCCCACTCGTGCATTTGGTGGCTGTGCCTGCTGAGCAGGTCCGCCATTTGATTGTCCTTGCCTGGGAGATGTTCTGCCATGAGGAAAATGTTCCTCTGAATGGCCCACTTCCACATGCTCTGAGCCAGATGAGACAGCTGCGGAGGGTGTGTGCCCCCCGTTTCTGAATGTAGTACATGGCTGTCATGTTGTCCGTCCGGATCAACACGACCTTGTTGCACAGATGTACTTTGAATGCCTTTAAGGCCATGAAGATCGCCATCAGTTCCAGTACATTGATGTGCATCTTCCTTTGCTGTAGTGTCCATAGTCCCTGCACCGTGTATTGGAGTACATGTGCTCCCCAACCCTGGAGAGAAGCGTCCGTTGTCAGGATGATCTGCGGCACAGGCTCTTGAAACGGTCGGCCCTTGCAAAGGTTTCGTGGATTCCACCAATGCAGAGAGTTGTATGCCCGACCGCTCACCAACACTAGGTCTTTTAACTGCCCGTGAGCCTGAGTCCACTGACGTGCTAAGCACTCCTGAAGCGGACGCATATGTAGTCTCGCGTGTGGGACTATGGAGATGCAGGAGGCCATCATGCCTATCAACTGCATGAACACTCTCGCTGGAAGCGAGTGTTGAGGTCTGAATCTTTGGATCAGCGACTGAATGCGGTTGACTCTCACTGAATTCGGCTGCGCAGTGGCCGCCAGAGTGTTTATGGTCGCACCCAGATACTGCCGTATGTGGACGGGCTGGAGATGTGATTTTGGATAATTCAGTGAGAATCCCAGATCGTGCAGAAGGTGAATGGTGTGGGACACGTGGTCGGCGCACTGCTGGGCCTACTTCGCTTGAATGAGCCAGTCGTCCAGATAGGGGTAGACGGGGATGTTTTGACGTCTCAGATGCGCCGCCACCGTCGCTAGGCACTTTGTGAAGACCCTTGGCGCTGTGGTGACCCCAAAAGGCAAAACCTTGAACTGGTAGTGCTGGTTTTGAATGGTGAACCTGAGGTACTGTCTGTGTGAAGGATGCAGTGGAATGTGAAAGTACGCATCCTTGAGGTCCAGAGTTGCCAGGAAGTCACCGAAGTTGCCGAAGCAGTGGGAGAACCTGCTGGAGCGTGAGCATATGGAAATGTTCTGACAGAATGTAAAAGTTGAGAGGTCTGAGGTCTAGGATGGGCCTGAGGGATCCGTCCTTTTTTGGAATCAGAAAGTACAGGGAGTAAACTCCTGTACCTCTTTCTTGCGGGGGCACGAGCTCTATTGCTCCTTTTTGCAGCATGACGTTGACTTCCTGCTGCAACAAGTGCAAGTGCTCGCCGGACATAGGACGGCTCTTTGGGGGTATGTTGGGTGGAGTGGACGTGAGCTCCAGACAATAACCATATTGGATAAGAGACCTGACCCACCTGTCTGTGGTGATGGACTTCCACACGGGCAGGAACTGCCGGAGTCTCCCCGTGGTCGGGGGGCAGTGACAAGGCGTCACTGTTTGTTGGCGGTGGAGGACCTGGAGCTGTTATTACCACGTCCTCTGCCTTTGACGTTGTTGCCACGGTATCCACCCCGACCTTTGTTGGTATAGGACGGTTGGGTTTTACTTTTATAGAATTGCGTCGACTGTGACAGTTGACCCCTTGAGGTGCCTCTATTATTGGAGCGACGAAAGTAACCACCCCGAAACTGCTGGGACTGCAAGGCACCCATAGACTTTGCAGTATTGGTGTCCTTCTTCATTTTCTCGAGGGTGGTATCAACTTCTGGGCGAAACAGGTGGTCTGGGTTGACAGTTTGGTTCAAGATGGTAGTTTGAATGTCTGGTTTGAAACCGGATATTCTGAGCCATGCATGTCTACGAAGTAGAACGCTAGTGTTTATTGCTCTTGAGGCGGTGTCAGCCACATCCAGAGCGCACTTAATTGAAGCATAGGTGATAAGCTTCCCCTCCTGTATCAACATCTCTGCTGCTTCCTTATATTGATCTGGTAAGTGCTGTAGAAGGGTCTCTAGAGTGTCGTAGTGTGCCCTGTCGTAACGCGCAAGTAGCGCCTGTGTGTTGGATATGCGCCATATGTTGGCTGCCTGCGCAGCAACACGTTTCCCCGAAGCCTCAAATACTTTTGATTCCTTGTCTGGGGGAGGAGCGTCACCCGTAGTTTGTGAGTTGGCTCTCTTGCGTGCATTGGAGACAACCAGGGAATCCAGAGGCAACTGTCCCTTGATGTACGTTGGATCAGTGGGCGCTGCCTTGTACTTCTTGTCAATACGTGGGTTGATGACTCTTGCTCGGGTGGGCTCCTTGAAGACTTCTGACGCATGTTTTAACACCCCTTTTAGCATTGGCAAAGTCTTTACAGTTTTTTCAGCGACTGAAAAGGTGTCAAAAAGAAAATCGACGTCTACTGGGTCAGCATGGAGATAGACGTCATGATTGGCTGCCGCCCTTTCAATTAGAGCATTGAAAGCTGCAGAGTCTTCTGTTGGGGAAGTTTTTGCCGAAAAAAGCTGAGGCTCCTGCCCCGAATGCGGGTCCCCAGGCTCGCCACCAGCAGACCAAGGCTCAGTCACATCTTCTGGGTCTGAGTAGATTGGATAGGAATACTCATCCTCGTCGTTCCCATCACCCTCTTCTACATTAGAATGAGTGGGTGAAAGTTCATGGCCTTGTGGTGACACAGGCTCCATAGGGGCAGAGGCACCAGCAGAGTCCATCTTTTTCTTAAGTGGAATTTGGAAATGCTCCAAAGCCGGGTCAGGGGTGATCTTCCTTTTAAGGAGAGAGAGCCTGCCTGTGTTGGCGTCGATGATTACTTCTCGACGCTCTTCTTCTGCCAGTGGTTGGTGGCGCGGGCTTGGAACCACCAACGATGCCTTCGGCGTTGAAGATAACTTCAAGGGCACTCTGGCCCCAGGTTTCGCTGTGAAAGCCTTCGGCGCCGTCTTTGGCGGCAACGTGAACAGAATCGGCGTTGGCGTCTTCGCCGGTTTTTGAAGAGGCTTGGGCAGCACAGTGTCCTTCGGCTCGACTGCTGCGGTCCCCTCCCTAATACGCTGAAGGGACTCCGTGACCTTTTTAGTGAGCGAGGCGGAGGGACGCACCGGCTCGAGAGAGTCTTCTGAAGCAGGTTTCGGGCCGGCGACCAATGACGCAGTCTTCGGAGCCGACGCAGCTGCCCCCTTGGCCTTGTCGAGTGGAAGCTGGGCAGTGAGAGACTTGGGGTCGTCCTGCCGCTTTTTCGTGACCTTCTTATGGTCGTCGACCTTCTTGGTATCGATGCGACTCTTAAGTGCGTCGACCAACTTCGGCGCCGATGCAGCCGCGTCGGCCGTTTTTACCTTCGGCTTCGATACCGTAGTCTTCGGCTCGGCCATTTTGGCGTGGCCCTCGAGCTCGACGGCCATCTTGGATTTCTTCGGCGCCGAGGCCTCCGAAGTCTTCGACCCGACCAGTGCGACTTGCGCTTTCGGTTTCGATACGTCTGGCGTCGAGACCGATGGTTTCACTTTCGGTTTCTGTACCGTGAGTGGTGCCGTATCAATGTCCGTGGCCGGGCCGGAAGGCGGAGCCGTGGGACGGGAATCAAGGCTTTGGGTAAGGCCCGAAGGCGATCCCTCGGCCTGGGCCTTAGAATGGTGGCTGACCCCGGAGGCAGTGTGAGGAAGCTCCTCTTCCGAGCTATCCTCTACGGTGGCAATGGCCCCGTCGTCGTCCCCTACCTCCTCGACGACTTCCTCGAAATCCTCGTCTTCCGCGTCGTAGTCTTCCTCGACCTCCGACGCCGGGTTAGATTCAGAGATATCCTGGATAGTGTCGTCGGTGACATCCTCCGTGTCGAAGATGTCCGTCGGAGGGGGTGCCGATCGCTGGGCCTGCAGCCTCGCAGCTCGGCGGAGCTTGAGTGTCTTCTGGCGACAAGCACTTATTGCACACCGGGTGCACGTCGATATGTGGGTACTTCGAGGCACACACCGGGCACCTCTTAAATGGACTTCGTTCCATGATGAAAGTAAGTTGGAGCGTCGTGTAGGCCCGTCCGCGCCGAAAGCACGCGGAGGGGCAGAGGTGGTTCGGAGTCGATGAACAAACGAACCCGAACGATAGACAATACCGACGCGAGCCCTAAAGACCTTTTGGTCTTAAGCAAAGTAAGTTAAACAACTATCGATTCCGATAGAGGGAACCGAAACCCATCCGAACCCAATGGCGGAAAAAAACAATCTGGGGATGGAGTCGATGCCCATGCGCACTGTAGTCCAGGGGAGGAGCCACCTATCTCGTGATACTTCGAAGACTCTTCCAGGACAACAATGTGCAATCATCCGGACCCAACACTAGGCGGCGATCTATGCACAGATATGAATTCAGCAGCCCACATGCCTCGAACCCAGCCTTACTCCCCAGCTTGGTCTTTATTGATATTCCACCAGGTTCAAGAACTGGCAGTGAAATCAAATCTGGATGGCTGAGAGAGAAACTATCTTTAAATCCTATAGCCTCAATTTCCGGTAACATTCTAAATTCCAATTCACAGGGTCAAAGTAGGAAAGCTAAGCATTCTGTTAGACTTTGAATCCTCATTTGCTCAAATTAATTAAGTGCACAGGACAACAACCATCCAAGTGACCTTGCAGAGCAAGAGGCCTGTCCTCTAAAAGTGTCTCTTGAAGCTCATCCATGGAGTGAAATCAGCCAGATGCCAATGCCTTACAGGCCTGAAATATCTCCACCCACTTCCCAAAGAAAGCGATCCAGGATGTGCCCAAATTTTATGAAACTTAACTACATAATGCCTGCACTGATTTCACTTCACTGGCAAATCATGGGGTCAATGGACAAATGTTAAACTCTACCTCAAAGAAGAGGACTTTGTAGTATGAGCGACCAGGATACTAATGGAAAATGGTACAATTCAATGGTAGATCTGAATACACCATTTAAGCGTGACAGGCAAAACTTAAGACGTACATGGCTAGAGTCATAACTATTTGAGAACAAGCCACAATGCTTCAGAACAACCTCATTCCTTCCCAGTTACGAAAAGTTTAATAGAGCTAAGCACAAACCGGGAGGAAACAGAAAAGGTATTTTGACAAGGGCTAACCTTTTTCCCTGCATAGAAACCAGATCCTGACCTCATCGGTGCCATGACAACCAAAGTTTGTGTATTTCATTGGTGGAATGGAGTCATCTTGCTGTGCTAGTGGTCAAGCACACCTTAATAAATAAGCAAATGCAAGAACTTCCCAGTGCGCACAACAACATTTTTTATGATTTTGCTTCCACAACACTCCACCCCTGCAAATATCCCCTTTATAATTAAAATATGATGTTGCTCTGGAGACATTCCATAAGCCATCACCAATTTCGGCCACTTCTCAAACAAGTTAAATACCTTTGGTAACACTCCTTCTAGTGGCTACTCTACCTAATCATAGATTCCTCGCCTTTAGAATATTTCCAGGCACCAAACTGTATCCAGAGATTTTTCCCAGCAATGCTCCCAGTAGTAAAAACCATGGGACTTATTTTGATCAAGACTTTTATTTTGATATACGAATAAGTAATATGGGGGGGGGGGGGGATTGAGAGGGGGAAGACAGCTCTTGCTTTTTTTTTTTTTTTACATAAAATCGCCTCACTTCTTCATCCCAACACAGAGTTGAGCTGCTTAATACCTTGTTCTGGCAATTACTGCAACTTTTTTTGCTCTGATCTACCCAGAAAAACTAATTAACATGCTCCAAAGATTTCAGATCCAGGCAGTTACACTGTGCCTTAACCTGCACGAGCACGGCAATATCGAACCTGCTCTTAAAGTACTCCATTTGCATTTTCTCGATGTCAAGAATATAATTGTAAGGTTTTGGCGTAGTCCTCAAAGCACAATGGCCAAGTAGACCTGCAGAAAGTGGCACCTCACTATGCTGCAACCACAAGCCTTAACCTAAAATGTGACTGTTGGACCAACTAACATTTATTCAAGAGGGTGGAACACAGGCAAATCACTTGGGACACAAAGATCTAGACTCTGGGATGTCCTCAGCCGAACTTGGGAACTGAACCAACTATTAAGAGATTCAGAAAGAACTTGCTTGCATTTGAACTAAACTGAAACAGAACAGGGGTACTGGACAAGGGTACTCGCCCATACAAGAGGATTTTAATCTTCCATCATACCACCCAATTCTATTGTTTCATCCCTGTCAAGGGTCCTGAATAAAACAAAAAGAAATGTGCAGTGCTTTCTAAAACCAACGTCACAATCATCTCATTTTGGGCTGTACCCATCTAATTCTAGTTTTGGCATAAAGGGAAACTATTACTTTACGAATTACCCGAAGACTTAGCAGAAATTTGATCTTTCAAGAGCCTGTGCCCACACTGGAGCAAGAACGAGGCCTGTGCTTCAACAGCTCTTGGGGTTAGCGATATAGTTCTGCCTGCCGGTCCCCGATCAACCTCGGGTGCATAAGGTGTAAGAAAGTGAGTTTCTGTTGCAGTACCACACCCAATTTTTGCCCGATAGCTGATGCACGTTTTCCTTGGTGTGCCCTAGGTCCCTGGCAATCATGTACCCAGGGCCTGTGTTGCTTCTTCAAAAACTGTACTAAAGCCTAAACCCACTTGGCATCTCTGGCCACATGTCAGCCCCTAGTAAATTGTACCCTAGGTACCCAGGGCATTGTGACCAGAGAAGACCCCTAAGGGCTGCAGCACTTATTGTGCCACCCTTAGGGGCTCTGTACCCTGACACACACACACACACACAGCCTTTGCAGGCTGAGTGTCCTGGTGCAGAACTAAACAAAGAGTCGACATAGCACACATCCCTGTGTGCCATGCCCACAAACCCACTGCCCTGGCATACATCAGCCAACCCTCTAGCTGGGTGCCCTGTGCCAGTGGTGAGGGCACAGGTGCATGAGCCTGTGCCCCTACAGTACCCAGGGCCATTCCTGGGCACTGTAAGTGCAGTGATGCCATTAAGAGTATATGGTGCTGGGAGGTTGTCATTACGAACTCCACAGCACCATAATGGCTACACTGAAGGCTGACAAGTTTGATCTCAAACTTCTCAGCACATTAAATCCCACACTGGCATCAGTGTGGGTTTAATGTAAAAAGCACTACAGAGGGCATCTTAGAGATGCCCCCTGAAACCTAACCTACAATCCATGTCTTGTCTGAGAGGCTGCCTAGGCTGCCACACAGCAGACATGTTTCTGGACCCCTGGGTGGAGAGCTCCCGCTCTCCTGGGCCGGCAACAATGCATATCCTGGGACGAGGTGCCAAGCCTCCTCCCCCAGGATTGGCAGGGGAAGCTTCAAAGGCATTCCGCCTTTGTGAGCTTCTCCAGACCACTTGCTGTACTCAGCAACTGGCCCCCACCAGTTCTGACCCCCACTCTGGCGGGAAGACTGGTGGGAAACCCTACGTCAGACATCGGAGTGTGCCAGCCTGTGCCAATTCCACCCCTCAGGTGGAAGAAGCGAGGTGATGCACAACCCCGGGCTCCGGCGGTCTTTAAGACGGGGAGCCCTGCCCAATCACAGATAGGCTCCTGTGGAGAGGAGCAGGCTAGGGGGTGTACCCACCCCAGGACCCATTGGTCCCTGCCCTTGCCCTACCTGTAACTCCCCTAAATTTAGTATTCAGAGGCACCCTGAACCTATTTCCACAGATCCAGATTCCGAAAGAAGAAAGAAGAACAAGGGATAAGAAGACCTGCTGTGCAAATGCTAAAAAGAGGAAGACACCAACTGATTTGGCTCAGCCCCACCGGTCTGTCGACCCTCAAACCTGCTCCTGCTAAACCCCAGCGTCTCCAGTGGTCAGCAACATCAAAAACCCCAGAGGACCTGACTGCCTTGTGACTGACTACCTGGGTCTCCCACGAGCAGTGGTACTACTCACAGCAATTAACAAGCCCTGGCATCAGCCCGGAACCGCGAACCCTGCACACTCTACACCCGCCAAGCCTGGCCTGTGCTGGAGTGAATCAAGACCCTGGGGACTTCCCCCCGGCTATTCTGACCTGGAATCCAGTGCCCAAGGACCCTCCTCGACGACCCCGAAGACGCCTGCAGCCTCAGGACAAAGGACCCCTCCAACCGCGACCAGCAGGGGGTAAGATTTCTCGACCTCAAAAGACACCCCTGCACCCGGCGCCCACAGCCCCCTGTGCCCAACTCCCGGGTGCCTACCTATCCTCCAAGATCCCAAATTACCCCTCGAAGTGTTGGTCGCTCCAGAAGATCCTCCGTCCCCGAGCCTGCAGCCTTTGTTCCTTTTTCAAGATCTCCATTGAATAACATTGAGCGCCCGACGGCTCAAAAGCACCTTGCACCCAGCCGCCCGAGTGCCCCTGGCAGTGCAACCTGTACCCTTCTACTTCCCCATTTGCCCTGAGCAAGTGACCAGGGGCCCAGCTCCCACAGCCACGTGGCCTGCTAGCCAGCAGCCACCAACCGAAGGCCCCCTGCCTCTCATTGGGCCAAACTACCTCTGCAACCGGCTGCCCCTGTGCCGCTGAGGGTGTACCAACTGTCCCTACCTGGCCCTTGGGGACCCCTGAGTCTATGCCCAGAACCGGAACTTCACCAGTCGAGTACTCACCTGAGAACCGATGACTCACTTTCCTGCCATAGGATAACATTGACTGGTTTGACTCGAAAAATCTTTCAAGTGTGAAGTTTTGAAACATTAAAATATTCATCTAAAATCAGCAGAATAACGAATCTCGAATTACTCACCTGTGATCAGGAGAGAAGCCAGTACTGTACCTTGTAGCCCAGTACTGAACCGCAAAAGTAATCACAACAGTGTTTGCTAGTAATCTAAATTTCTTCCATAGGAAACCATTGACTATTTTTTTAAAAATTTCTTCTAAGTGTCTACTTTTGAAAATCACAAATATTCCTTAAAAATCGTACCAACTACTAAAACGTAATTACTTACCTGTCTTAGGTAGAGACCCCAGTGCTGAACCTACGAGTCCAGTACTGATTACAAAAGTAACGAGAACTTACACCTACTTTACCTGTGCTTTGCATTTCCTTCTATTGGATAACATTGCTATTTTTTCACTGAAAAGTTTCGGTCAACTTTTAAAATACCTTTATATTCTTTAAAAATCATTGCAATAACTAAAACGTTTTTAATGAACTGTTTTCAGCTTAGACCCCAGGACTGAATCTAGGATCCAGTCCTGAAGTTACAAAAGTAATCTATAAAGTAATCAGCTGCATTTATGTAGAAAAACCCATTGAGCTCAATGTTAAATTGTTTTTAGAAGTGTGTTGCCTACTGCAACCATTGTACCTATTGCATTTACAAAGTGTATTGCCTCTTTGCAAAGTAATGATCTGAGAGTACGCATATTGAGAAAAGTATATTTTGATACTTGTTGGTTCTAAAAATAAAACAACCATATCTTTCGATATAAAGACAATTTGCCTGGAGTTCAGTCCTTGAGTGTGTGAAACCTTTTGCTGACTGAGTGTGTACAACAAATGCTTTTCACTGTCCTCTGGTACTGCCTTACTGCTCTACCCAGCTATCACTTAAGAGTAAGGTCAGCCCTGAGTTTAACCTCGGTTATACCTCTGGGGATTGTGGACTCTATACACACTGTACCTGACTTTGGTCCAGTATAAATGGAGCCACTTTCTCACATAAGGGCATATTTGTAGCACAATTTAAAGTTGTGACTGGAGTCCATGCACAATAAACACACCTTGTGCAGGTCTATGAAGAACATAATCTTCCTGCAGTCTCAGCACAGTTTGAAGTGGTTAGGTTTCGGAGAGTGCATAACTGCCTAGCACACGGTCTGATAGTTTTGGAAGCCGTAGGAAGTACGAGTGCTGAGAGTGGAGCTGCAGCTCTGCGTTAAATGGCATGGAAAGAAAAGAACCAATATCAACCAGCAGCAGTGGCACTTATATGCAGCTCCATACTCTCACTTCCAGGGTAATACAAAGTCCATACGGAGCTGCACATCACTACTTGCCGACATGCCGGAGTACTGCTGTTGAAATACTCAGGATCCAGTCTGATGCTCAGTGATATTCTAGAGGTGAGGAATCTGCAGTTAAACCAATCTGATGCTCAGGGCTATTCTAGATGTGAGGAATCTGCAATTAAAAGTATCGATCAGAATCCAATCGTACCAGCTGCTAACCGGCAGAGCCAATGTAGGGTGCCAACAGAAATCCTACACAAGAGATAATAAGGTAGTACTTGTTATATTTTGCGTACTTTATAAGATTGACAACCTTTATTGGTGCATTGAAGCTTTAAAGCAATACACCAGTGAAACTTTGGGCAGAAGCTTCAAACCTCTACGAGTACCCGAGTAGGTAAACGCATTCCTCCTCATAAGAAGGCAGCAAGCCAAGTCTCAGTGAACATCACTCTAGTGGCATGCTCCTCCTCAAGCATACCTGTCTGTAGAAGACAGACTGCCTGGTATCATGATCCCACTACTTTGAATGAGTTGTGGCGATTCCAGCACAAAGTAAGAGCCAAACCTAGAAGCCAAAAGTCTTTACTATTCGCCACATTGCCTATATCCTAGCACCGAATAACCACTTCAGGTAGACAGTAGTGTAATTCAGAGTTTCTGCTGTGCTTTCTTGTAGCGCCACTAGCAGATTGAACATTCTACCACATCTGGGCATCTAACTGGGGCGGTATATCTTGAAGTCCATCTATCTGTTCCTGACACTTGAGAAGTCTAGAAATGCCAGAGATTGGACAGAGTACAAGATGAAACAACTTTATTGAAGCCTACCATCAAGACTACCTCTTCACTGCCCTGAAGAATCTCCATCACCAAATCAGTGCTCTATTTAGCAAACACCATAAGATTAACAGTAAAGCAACGCTTCTTTTCCTGCATCACCCTTAGTCACGTCCCCCAACCACGCACCAATGCAAAATATTTTTGCTGCTACTATTTTTAAAACGCCCACATTCTTTGACATGGAGCCATTTTCCAAGCTTTGGACCAAGGACTTGAATAAAATCGAGACTTGTGAAATTTTAGATGAGCTGTAAAAACATGCCTTCAATGCTCAGGTTAATATATTGATCAGCACTGAGATGCTAGACTGCCCAGATGGGGCAGTATTAACTCTTGAGATCAATACCTTAAAAGACTGAGTAGTTCAGGCGTGTGCCATAATTGCTTATGGCCTATACATTGATTCTCTGGTTGTTTGAAAGGAATGCAATAATCGCACAAGACCTATCCCTTGATGTTCTTTTAGAAATCTGATTTTCTAATTTCTAGTTTCTTTTGTAGGTGAAGCAGTACTAACCAACTGTCACTTTTCAACTTACCTAGGGATGTATTAGTGCTAGCATATCATTTGTTGCCAACTGTTTAAAACTAATTTTGTTTCCTTTTTATATTCCTCTTCCCCCACCAAGATCAAGAGGATTCTCATTATCTTGGTTACAATATAAGTTTAATTGCTGCTAATAAAATCACTATTTTATAATAACTTCCTCGAATTCCATATTGTAGCTTTGAATGTTCAACGAAAGTTACACACTTCATACCCTGATCCACCCACTTGCAGACCTCCAGGTTCAAGATCGGTCATAGTACTGAGACAAACGACCGTATGTATAACTGACCCCCAAGTCGACCTGAAAATTGGGCAACTGGGCTACAGAGAGCGCATTAATACTCTAGTCTTCTCTGTGGCACTACTCCTACTCAATGATAATCACACAAACGGCGTACACAAACATCTGCATGTCAATGCAGACACACAAGCAAGAAATCGTACTGCTGCTTTAGGGTGCTACAGTGACACACCCAATTTATTTGGAGGGTTACTCACATTGTTGATCATGAGGTGCATGATGGTCTTTGGCATGAGGTCGCGGATAGACTTATTGATGATTGACACGTAGGAGTCCACCAGATTTCTGATGGTCTCCACCTGCCGCTCGAGCTGGGGATCCATGGAAAATGTATTCTCTGGCACCTCATCTTCATTCTCCGCCTGTCAAAGAGTCCGAACAAACAGGGTAAGGCATGAAGAATGACCAGGAATACTTTGCAATCTCAACTCTCACTTCAATAACCTGTGAGATTATCGAACAGCATGGAAAGAATACCCAAGTTAAGACAAAACCTTGAATATGCTGCAGCTGCACTGTAATACCCTGTGTGACTATCTTAAACTGTACGAAGAATACTAGTGTGTGGGAGAG
Organism: Lissotriton vulgaris; assembly: GCF_964263255.1. Lineage (NCBI taxonomy): Eukaryota > Metazoa > Chordata > Amphibia > Caudata > Salamandridae > Lissotriton > Lissotriton vulgaris. Next base: position 1,019,284,081 of record NC_141685.1, read on the forward strand.
GGCAACAAAATATTGTAAACGATTCATACAATGTTTACTTGTGAGACTGTACAAGCTTGGACTAAAAGTCAGGGGATGCAACTCACCAAGAAGATAGTGAATTCCTACTATACATATTTTCACCTGTCCCACTACTACCCAAACTAGCATGCAGAGCTAAACAAGTGAAAACAGCCCTCCCACCAATGTCCACCCACAACGGTCTAACAGTCCTACCACTGTGAAGGCAGATCTGCCATCCCTCCATAGTGGTCTTGCAATATTGGCACCCACTTGATAGTAACTCCAGCACCTTGTCTCTCTCAGAGATGCAGCCAGTAGCATAAGGAACAGTTGTACCTTCGCTCTAGCAGTGTCACCTTTTCCCACAGCTGGGTCCACCATAGAATATCTTCCCACAGAGGAGTCTCTAGGAGATCTCCTCCCATGCTAAGGAGATACCGCCAGACCTCAGCCGCCAGAGAGTCTAGCTAGACTATCTCTAAACCACATTGATGTTTTGAAAAGACAATGAAAGGAGCTGTATACTTGATCTTTCTCTGGGTAGACCCCAGCTCGCAGGAAGGAGGCTTTCCAGCTGTCCACGTCTTCTTGGGCGTCACATGCCAACTCTATCTGGCGAAGATCCTTGTACACATTCCTGGTTAAGGAAAACCAAAGTTTCAAACAGCAGCAAATGTTTCTGAGCTTCATATTTAACAATCCCTGTATATACACGAATTCTTGCCATGCACCAAGCAGAACAAAGCCAAAAAAAGAATGTGGCTGTGCAAGCAAATGCATAACAGCACAACAAAGGCTGCTCTTTCACACCATAGAAAGGATGACATGGCAGATCCTAGGAGAGCTACTCAATGGAATAATATGGGTAAATAACAGCTGGAGTCCATTTCATGTCACGCCTTTGAATGGGAAGTCTAGCGTGATGCTGACAAATTTTACACTGAGTGCTATCTTCCTGCACGTAGGAGTTCACTGCACTAACAAGGACACCCACCCTGTTTCTTTTCAAAGACAACTAACTCCTTTGATGTGTGGTCTAAAATGTCATAGCATAAGTATCTATAATAATGTATACTGGCTTGGGCATGGAGGGCCCATGGTTCTGGTGAGGTGGTTCTAGATTCACAAGCCATCCCCGTGCCACACCAATAGAAGGATATACTCTTATACCACCAAAACATGAGATGTACGTCTGAAGGTATTCTATTCACACCCTGACACCAACAGTACTCACTTGGCACCTGAGATAAGCACTTGACCAAACACAGCAAACTTAGAAAACTGGACATAGGTGATTTCACGAGGAGTGCATGTAATTAAAATGTCAAACTTAACATTACAGAAAGAGGAGAAACTGGAGGTTTGCAAACATAAGTTGCCACCACCGATGGCAGACACTGCTTCCAGTTCTTGAACAGAACTTCCTCTTCACTATCAGAGTCTAGAAATCTTTGACCCAGAACAACAAGTTACTTCCTTTCAGTAACACTCTATCTGGGTAACACTGTTTCTGTTGGATATTATATCTTACTGCAGAACCCTCACTATAGAATATCCCTCAGGTGCCAGAGTGGATCGAAGTTGCTTTGTACAAGTGCTTCAACACGTGGTTAGGCGGTGTTGTGTGGCTCAGAGCTGATTCCATACCACCCCCAGAAGGTAAGCAGTGGAGCTGCATATAAGAGCGTCTCTCCTGCACAAATCAGACAAGTGACTTACCTTCGGTAATGCCTTATCTGGTCGAGACATGATCTAGCCACAGATTCCTTACCTTTGAATTTCCCAGGCGTCAAACTGGTTCCTGAAGATTTTTCTTCGAGCTACACCCCGGAGCACGAGTAGGTAGTGTCGGTCGACTATGTGTGACGTCTACGGCATCATCTACGCCATTGTGACGTCAGCGTCACTTATATAGTTACCACCTCGGCAGGCTGACGTCAGTTACTTTTCACAGCTTTTAGCGCCAGAAGTGCAGAGCTATGAAGTGCACTGACATTGATCCCTGAAAGGGATCAGTCCGGACTCTAAAAACTGTCCACAATGCAGGGAGGGTGGGTCAGTAAGGAATCAGTGGCTAGATCATGTCCCTACCAGATAAGGCTTTACTAAAGGTAAGTAACTTGTCCATCTGATAGGCACATCTAGCCGCAGATTCCTTACCTTTGAATATATACCCATGCAAAATCATCCCCGGAGGCGGGACTGCGGACAAGATAAGACCAGGAAGTCCTGCAGGATAGAGCGGCCAAAAAGGCCGTCCCTGTTGACTTAACTGTCCAAGCAGCAGTGTTTGGTAAACATGTGCAGGGATACCCGTGTTGCTGCCTGACTAATGTGAAGGACTGGAATCCATGTTGCAAAGAAGTGTTAACAGCCTTAGCTCTGGTGGAATAAGCCCTTAAGCCTTCAGGAGGCTGCTTTTTGACAGGAACGTAAACATTTTTAATGCAGAGGGCGACCCATCGTGAGATAGTCCTCTTCTGCACCACACAGCCTTTCTTCGTACAAACGTACCCCACGAAGATTTGGTCTTCCACCTGGAGCTCTTTAGTGCGGTCGGTTGCTACTCTTCTTTAGAGGGGAGTGTAGAAAGTGGACATGGTGACAGATTGCCCCACATGGAATGGTGTTACCACTTACGGGAGGAAAGAGGCCCTACTGCGAAGCACCAATTTGTCAGGGAATATTGTCAGGTAAGGGGGTTTGGATGGCAAAGCCTGCAGTTCTCTCAAATGCTTGGTAGATGGGATTGTCACTAAAAAGGATGTCTTGATGGTTAGCAGTCGGAGGGGGCATCTAATCTTCTGGGTCCGGGGAAGGCAAGACCTAAGCCAGGATGAGCATCTTGGAACTTTTCCTTTTTGAGGAAGTAGTTAAGGCCTTGCAGATCTAGGATAGGGCAGAGACCCTTGTCCTTTTTCGGGACCAGAATTTAGCAGGAATAATAACCACAGCCTACTTCTGGAACAGGAACCCTCCATACATCATGTTTTAATAAAAGTTTATTGGAAAGATTCATTGTATATTCAATGATGTTCTCCTTACTGTAAATAGTCCGAAATGGGTTCTATCAAACGTGTTCTTGAGAATTCGGTTGGTTTCTGAACGATCTATCTCAGCCACTCTTTGTATATGTGATTTGTGCCCTTATTTATTAAATGGATTTTTCTAAATAAATTGTGCGCTGGAATTATACACCCGGTTTGCTTTGTGTTACTGTTGAAATATTCATTTCCAATGAAAATCTGGGATTTTTTTTTACCAATTAATTTGCCTCAAGTCACTCTTTAGGGCTTCACTGATCCAGTTTGTTGAATTAAGTAAATCCCTTGTTGGCAGGTTTACTTTGTCTTGATCTAGATTTACCCAAGCCTGCAAGAGTTTATTGGGTTGCCCAATTATTTTGTCAGGAACCCTCTCTATGGCTCCTGTGACCAAGAGGGTCATGACTTCCTCCTGAAGCAAAGTCAGGTGATACTCCGTCAGCTGGTCGAAAATTGAAGGCATGGAGAGAGGGGCAGTCTTGAAGGCCTCCTCGGACTTTCTGGAGAACCCACATGTCCAAAGTGATGTTCTGCCAGTGAGGGGAGGGGGGGAGGAGGGGGAGAGGGTGATGGCTGTTCCTGCCACGAAGTGGTTGCCCATGATCGGGAAGGGCAAGACTGGCAGGTTTGGAGGCTGCAGAGGGATAGGGGTCTGACCCGACCTCTGACCGTCCGTTCCATGGGGTCGGAACGAGCCGTGCCCATGGCTGCATACAGGTTGCTTAGCTTGCACAGCCTTGTGGCTGGTGTATGGCTGATGCAGCTGAAAGCACCTTTTCTAGCCACAAAAGGCAGACGGGGAACGTGTGCCCACTGAAAGGCTAAAGTAGCACGCGAGTCCTTAAAGTGCTCCAGCGGCGTGTCTGCGTTGTCTCCGAATAGATTAGTGCCATCAAAGGGCATGTCCAAGAGAGGCCTGGACATTCCCTGAAAATCTAGAAGTCCTTAAAAAGATGTGGCATCGAACAGCCACAGTTGATAAAATCACTCTGCCCAGCGAGTCAGTTGTGTCGAGGCCACAACAAAAGGCAAACTTTGCTGCCTTTCTGAAACTGCTAGGGAGAGTATGGCTCTGGGAACCTGAGGCGGCAATTGCATAACCGTTTCCTACAGAGAGTGGGATTAACGGCCCAATAAGCATTTGGTGTGTAGTGTAGTTCCTATTTTCCCAATAGGCCCTGCGCATTGGAATAACAAACAGTAGGATGGACGTAGAAGTACGGATCTTCCAGGTCTCGACTGACTATGCTAAACTTAATTGGGTTTGTTACCAACTAGCTCAGAGGTCACTGGAAACTTTCTTGACTGAATAGGAAGTGATCAGCTTCCTTGGCACAGACAAGAAGGGATTCAGTTTTCCAACAACCGCATAAACATGACAACTTTGCTCCTTAGAATAAGAGTCAATCTCTGGAGTCGTGTGAAACAATAGACAGTTATTTTACTCAGTCAGTTTTGTGCAGATTACTTTCACCAATATGCAGAGAATAGAGGGACGGGCGTTTTCAATAAAAAGGTATTATTTATTGAACAGTCTTTCTTCTCGTACAAGAGAAATGAATTGCCACAATTGCAAGACTAGTTATTATAAAAAGTGCGTACAGTAAGATGAGTATTGCGAAATAATACTGTAAAAGCACTGATATGGTTTCTTAGCCATACAATGGTTTGAAATGAATAAAACATATATACAGTCATATATACATTTAGCTAACGTACTCAACTGGTGCTTCTAACTAAGCCTACCCCAGTGTACCTGACCTAAGCCTAATACTTGGGAGGGAGTAAGTAAGTAGCAGTTTTAGTTAAGTTGGTTTTGCCAAGGTTTGCTTCAAGAATTCTCTCTAAGGGTTTAGTCAACACCATACCTCGGGAATAGAATGTTGGAGGTCTGGTATCTCCTTCCAGGGACTCGATATCCAAGTCACTCGCAAGAGTGGGCTGGAAACGCCGGAGCTGGATTTTCTCGGCAGGAGAAAAGACAGCGTCTCTCAGCGCGTCGAGGAAGAGGAGGGGCAGCGTCCGCGGGCAGCTTGCATCTGCTGGGCTCTGAAGGGGACAGCTGTTCTGCTCCTATGTTCACCACACCATCGTTCGTTGATGCCGTTGAGGCAGGGGTAGCTTCAGTATCAGCGAGGCAGCGATAGTATCGAGGCAGCGTTTGCTTAAGGCAACGTTGGTAATATTTATACCTGAAAGGTGCCTTGTTTGACGTACGTTTTTGGACATAAGACGTCAATAAAGATGTCACTAGGAAGTGATCGTCTCTCAGAGCTAATTAGAGTTCTATTACTAATCAAAACATAGCAAGCGGGGCTTTCCCAGGTTGCTGAGTTTTTATCTTGTTGATGAACTCGGGAGTGTAATCTAGGAATCTTAGATAGCGGCTTCTGCTGTGTTATTTGCACTAATGAGCTGCAAAGGAAGCTGCAGAGGAAGTGATTCTGAAATGTGGCTCTGATCGTGTTAGGCCAGAGACGAGTTTCTGAATTTTGCATTTGATCGGTTATGCCAATATAGGGGTACAAAGGGATTATAGCCGTATAGGGGCATACGGTCACAGTATTGATCAGGGTCCTAGATTAGAACGCGACAGGTGTTCACCGACCACTATACAAGGCTGACTGAAGAAAACATTTTCTAACCCCAAATGTCCAGCCCCCTTAGATTCCCTGTCCAGGGGTGCAGAAGGGAACCCTCTATGGTAGGTAGAGGTTTGGACCACCAAGCCAAGCTCTCGGGGTAGGGTGGTTGGTGAGGGAATTTGGGTCGACCAGAGCAGGGCAATGGTGGCGGGTGATTGTTCTATTTACAGGAACACCTGTCCTAGGCTTGGACCAGGTTCCCAGTAGGACATCAGATGAGGTCTCTTTGAAAGGAAGCAAGGGTTCCGAGGAGGAGACACCTGGCTACAGGGCCTCTGTCAAGTTATTTGCCTTGACCGCCAAGGAAGGGAGCTAGATGTCCAGGACCTCAGCTATTTTTTGCACCACCATGGCATATGATGCTCCCTCCTCCGTAGCCAAGGTAGGGGCAGAAAGCAGGACAGAATCTGGAGAGGTATCCAGTCCGCTGGGCTCACCCAATTACTCATACCAGTCCATTTCTTGGTAAGGCTGGCCTTGTAAAGGGTCCAGCAACCCCTCCCAATCTTCATCTATTCCTAGCCCTTCGAAATAAGACTGAGGAAACAACCTAGGACACATGGGTTCTGTAGGCGCCAGTCTGGCAGTGGATCGTCAGGAATTAGAATAGGGCTGGCACAGCTGGGGATGATGGGCCAGTGGAATTGGGAGTCTGTGTCGGTCCGGATCCATTGCAGGTTCCATGGCTAACCTGATTAAACCAAGGTCCACCAAATATTCTGTAAGCTGGGCAAGGGTCGCTTCAGCTGCCAGGAAAAGCTGGGAAGCGTGGAGCCGACCCAGGCGCAAGTTCAGAAGAACAAGGCCTAAAACGCAGAGACTCCTCCGTTGCATCAGCCGACGGATGGGGAGAAGTCGAAGCATGCTTCAATTTTTTATGTTTTTTGTGCTTCTTACCTGACCAAATCGACAACTTCGAGTGGGAGGACGAAGGCTTAGGACTCCTGAAGCGCTGCCCGGACCTTCCTCTTGACTGGGACTGTGAACGAGGCCTCAGAGGAACTCAACGCGGTGCCGTCCAGCAGCTTTGCCTGAAAGGGGCAGTATTTCATCACACCAATTTGCAAACTTGTCCCAGGGAACGCCATGGACTGATTTCGTGGACGGGAGATAGGCTGTAAGGATGACATCAACCATCCCAGGGGCAGATTGAAAGCAGTTAACTGCTGCCCCATAATCTTCATGAATGAGGTTTAAGTTGTGCAGATATGGGTGGAGAAGGAGTAGTTTCTGTCCTGTAACTCCAGTTCTGTAGTAGGGGTATCTCTGTTATAGTCATAATCTAGTGAATAGTCCCGCCCATGTGCGTGGACCCCCGGAGCAATCAAAAATAATCTCTTGAGTTGTCAAAATATGCAGAACTGCAAAGACACTTTAGAGAGAATTTAAAGACAGATAATGCAGCCTATATCCACAGGCTACACTGTCCAGTACTTCAACTAGAAATTCCACCAAAAATCCACACAAACAGCACAGCCTGCCCAGTTTCCTCCATAGAGAAACTTGCCTCTACCAGCAAAAGCTTCTGGAATGATAGAGAGGAAGGTATGGACAGACAAGCCCCATAGGCTGCCATTATGTGGCTCAAACAGGATACTGTGCCTTTAAGAGAACTCTCCAGAACTTCTCCCAGTATCCCAGAATGCATAGCAGGTCCCTTTTACTTTCAGTTCTTTTTGAAGGCCTAACACGCCAGACCTGTAGCATTCCTTACATGAATATCTTTCTCCACCGGGGAGAAGGGCGGGCGCTTATGACTATAACAGAGATACTATATAAATAACAAAGGAGGGAGAGAGAGATTGGGTCGAAAATGGATTCGCTCTCCCTGGGCATATACAATTAAACAAAAGGAATCCACTCCTTCAAAAAAGATGTTTCCTACAATGGTGGGGGACACCCTGGTGTTTTTTTGTACACCTCACACACCAACAGGCCCCTTGGTGTCATGCTTCATCATTGCGGTCCTCGTACCCCCCTACGGGGTGCTGCTACCAGCGACTACTACGCGGGAGCACTAATACAGACTATGTGTGGTGTAAGTGAGGTTTTTTTTAATATTTACTATGTGAGTGAAAGGTGGGGTTTATACAGTGTGATGTTAAAAAATACCTGGCTCGTTGGGTAACAAAAAACTTTAATGGAACCCCGGGCTGGTACTATTAAAAAGTAGTGTGAGGAGATCTTTTATGCTAAACAATGTGCATTAGCTCCTACTGGTGTGCGTCAACATGTTTCGGTGCGGAGCACCTTCTTCAGGACTGGGGTGCACAAATCCCCACCTTACTCACGTTTCTCTACTTTTCAGGTAAGTTGTAAAAAGTGAGATAAATAGTGCAGGTATAACAATGTACTTAGTAAGTAGCCGTTGATGTGCTGACCTGTAAAAGAAGGGGATAACATGTTTTTTGTGGTGGTCCACTTCTTTTGAAATAACAACCATAGGCAAAAGTAACCTGTGGGTGCGGTCATCATAGTGCGGCTCAAATATCTAGCCAGTACCACATGCTATTCATGAATATCGTGCCTAAAGGTGAAAAAAGGGGGACATAGACTAGACTCACAAACATTTAAACATAAAACACACACTCAAAATTAGGGCGGGTATTAGAAATCATTCAGTGGTAATAGGGTGATGCTACCGCGGTTGAGTAACATGTGACTTTAGCTTCATTTGATACCATGCGTAGTGCCAACATACTGGTTTGAGGTAAGACTGTTGCTCCATGAGCCTGACTTCGGGGTCTCTCGTGCCAATCTGCTACCTAAAACAGAGGTGGAAATTAGAGGCTTGCCTGTACTTACATAGTCGCAGTGATGGCTGCTCTAGTGGTGGTTCTCATACTCACGAGGATTCTAGCGAGGAAAATGCCTACTGACTGCCCCTTCCCCCGGCTCTAATGATAATGGCCGGTCGGAGTCTTGCTTAGCTTATATACTCTCCTTCTCTCGTGTGAATTGGTTCAAATTGGTAAATTAGGAGGCCGGAAAAGCCCAAATATGGGTTTGTCGGTGAATGCGTGTTTAGTGGCTTTATTGGTAATTAAGTAGCCGGAAAGGACCTAATAAGGGTTTGTCGGTCTTATGTTGCGGCTAGATGGGCAAATGACCTATTGGAGCGCATGCGCCACTGGAGACTCACTACGTGTGTCAGCCCGTCTCTGCCAGGGTCAGTCCCGGGGAAACTGACTTCATGGCCGCTACGGGGCATGCGCACAAGATAAGTAGCTCCAGCGCATGCTCCTGCAACTTGTCATGTCTTCTCTGCGGCCTCTGTTAGTTCACGCATGTGCGGTGTGGCCCGTTCACTGAACTGCTCACTGCTGCACAGTAGGTGCTGTGTAGCCCGTTTTTAGAAATTACTCATTGTTACAACGTGATTATAGGTAACGTGATGCGTGCCTTCATTCACAATTACTCGTTGTATTGAAGTGTTTCACTGTCCACTGACATAGCGCTAGGGTTAGACTATGTGGGGTGGTATCAATGGTGCAGAGGTGTCAGATGAACACCCGGTCTGCTGCTGGCGACAATGAATCATGCAGCAGGGTCCATGACCTCACCCCGCCCTGTTTGTTGCAGTACCACATGGTGGTGGTGTTGTCTGTGAACCCCTGCACTACACTCCCCCAAACAGAGGGGAGGAATGCCTTCAGTGCTAGACAAATCGCCCGCAGCTCCAAAAGGTTGATATGGAGCCGGGACTCCACCGGAGACCAGGATAGCTTGACTCCAGTGGTGTTTTTGCATTGGTCACCCGGAGTGGGATGGGTATGCTCAGACGTGAGTCCCATGCTCTCCACACCCCTGGAGTCAAGCTATCCTGGCTGAAGACGGCTGATAGCCAGAATCCGGTCCTAGGATGCTTGATTCCGGTCTAGGAAAGACATGGCTTGGCAGTTCGGCCTTGACCCTGTGCCCATGAGGCACAGGGTCAAGGCTGATTTGCATATGGCCATGTCTGAACTGGGGTGAATGTATGACATTGTTCTGCATTCTGTCCATCAATTGTTGTTTTTGCATATATCAAAGGGACCAGCGTGGTCTTTGGAGCTGGAGTTGAAGTCGGCACGAAGCCAGTGCAGAACCCAAGGTGGACTCAGGCGGCACAGATGGTGCGGAGGACAGATCTGCCAGCGGTCACCCGACTGGAGACCTCCGCAGATACTTCGGGCCCAAAGGGTGCCGAAGATACACAACTTGGCCTCTTTAAAGTTCTCAATCTGTTACAACGCTGTTGATGGCCCGAGAAACTCAGGGTATATCTGGATCAGCTGCCAAATCTGCTCCTCACTGGGGGACCAGGAGTGAGAAAGAGGAAGCCTGACTGCCTTATGACTTCTCAGGCAGAGTGATTTGACCGGGAGAATCTCGCTTATCCTTTTTGTGCTTTCAATTCAGCTTACCAGAAGATTTGGACCGAGACAAGGACCTTCCAAGAAAGGACCCAGATTGTGGTAGGCGGACTGCTTTCTCGACTTCAAGCAGGAGTCTCACGATTTCTTATGGTGTTCAGTGATGTACAGCTTTGCTTCACATTGTTGGATTGCCTTCGAATTAATTAGGGCACAAACTTCCTACAACTTGGAGTCGTGCCCTAAATGCAAACACCAAAACATACTTTGTTCGGGTCTGTCAGACATTTGCTTTTGACAGTCCCAATAAGGTTTAAACTCTCATGTTACCTTGCACACTGGTTTTTGAGCAAATTGAAAAGACAAACTTGTCAACTGATGAGCAAAAGTATAGGCTTTTTTATGTTTTCCAGCACTTTAGGCACCAACTATAACCTTGAATATATATTTTAACTGAACTCTGTATAATTTATATGTAATGTATTTTTATAACACTTGTATATGTTGATGTATGTTTTATGATATTTGTTTATTTTCATCATATAGTCTGACTTCTGTTCAGTTTCGATATGATTTTTACTATGTTAATTAAAAACATGTTTTTTATATAAATTTTATTTTCGATTGTTCCTTCCACCACTGGGTCTGGTTAATTGTTCACTTATTTAGTAGATGGCCTGGGATACTTTACTCACATACTTTGTTACCCTGCCCTAGGAGTCTGTATATTACTACTACCCAGGGGGTCCTTGTTTACCTCATATACCAAGACTGGGCCTGCCATTTGAAGCAGAATCTCCATGAAGACCGCGACTCCTTGTGTTCAGTGACATACAAATTCACCTTTGAGTCTTGAATCACCTTTAGGTGCATGAAGGTGCACTTATCAAAAAACTTCAAGACATGTCATGAGCCCAAGCACCAAAGGCACACCTTAAGCAGGTCCATGATCTACATTTGCATCCTGCAGTCGCAGCAGGGCTTTAATCCTGGTGTTTTTGATAGCGATATTGTTCCATAGCACACTGTAGAAAAGTTTGGAGTCGTCTAAAAACTGACTGTCTGGAGCAGAGTTCTGGTCCGCGTTGGAAGGCGTGGAAAGAAAGGAACAAACTTCAGCATGCAGGGATCGCACTTCCGCTGCTTCATTTGCAGGGAGATATAATCTGTGCAGAGCCACACAATGCCACACAGTGACACGTGCAAGCACTGCTGCAAACAAATTTCAGATCCAGTCTGGCACTTGGGGGATAGGCTATGTTGAGGAATCTGGGCTTTAAAGTATTTATCTTAAGAACGTGATTACATCCATTTAGAGGGCGGGCATGGCTGTGCAAAGAAAGGGAGAGGCCACCTACTAATAGAAAATTATTTGGGTTGCCTGTGCCTGTACTTTGCTCGTCTACTGTTCATGAATTGCAGCACAACCATGGGTATTCACCAAAGGTCACCTATCCTGACTTACTGCAACAAGTGCATGAACACCACACTCTCTCTCAAACCTTTCCAGGTGAGGGACTACCTATGAAAAACTATTTGGGTTGCTGATAGCCAAGTGCACTTCTGCGAGTCCCACCTCTACTGTTCACGAGTAGTGGCATACCGTGGACTACAATCTTGGTCAGGGGTGTTTATACAGGACCCACATAATTAGACACAATCAAAGAAATTCATTTACATTGCATGTGCTCTCTCTCTCTCAGACCTTTCTCCTATTACATGAGGATGGACAGTGACCGAAGGCAAGCTAAGAGCACCAATCTGGTCACTCATTTTTTTTTTTAACTCTATTCGTGACTGCGATCAGATTTATCATCGTACAAACAGTTATCATACACCTTATACAGTCTTTTCCTCTTTTCTCCTCTCTCAAACTCTAAACATCTTAATCAACATCTCTGATGTTGGGGTCCACACAAGTCGCCTGTAGCAGCTCGAACATTTCAATGTAACAGTTTGTATTCATTTGTAAAGTACTAATACTGTCGTTGTCCGGCCATTCCTCAACGTGTACACCTCTTTGGACCCCTACTTAAAGACATCATCAGTCCCCGTCCCTCCCAACATCCCACCCCGTTCCGTACGTCTCCTTATATCCCGTCATTAGCTGCGCTGCACTCCTGAGTCTATGAATCGCGAAGGGCAGACATAGCCAAATAAGTGTGATCATCATTCATTCACTGGCATACCTGTACCCATCCCGGACGAGGTGCAAATCTCAGTCACACCCACTCCCTCTCGGCCACCCCCGCTACTCAATCTCCGCCTGGGAGGGCATCAAATCCATGTCCTCTAGCCCCAACAGCATCCGCTCCCAAACCTGTGCAATCTGGTGTTTCCGTAGCCCTATCTCCTCCTCCCTCCGAAGGATCACATCCTCAGCCCTACCCCACTTCAGTACCTCGTACCGCCAGGTCTCTACAGTTGGGGGTCGTGCAGCTTTCCACCTCATAGTCATTGCCCTGACCGCCAATAACAATGCTAAGTCCAGGAGCTTCAGTTGGGCCTTTTGTCCCTGTGTCGGACCTGTCCCCAATAGCCGCCTATGCGTGGGCAGGACCACAGCATGTGAAGAAGGCCAGCCTCCTCCGCTTGACACCGGGGGCAGCAATGGGGAGAGGCAGGAAATATCCCGTGTAGCCTCTGGGGAGTAAGGTATGCCCGATGTAGCAGCATGGCTTGTATAAATTTAAATTTCACATTCCTGGACAATCTTCTAGGATGTTCCAGAACTATCTGCCACGCCCCGTCTGTCATAGCCTCCCCTGTGTCCAACCTCCAGGTGTTCCTAAGTGAAGTAAGAGGTGGAGCCGCATGTTCCCTAATGCCAGTGTATAACCACCATACTAGGTGTCCCCAGTCCCCATGTGGTGCAGTAAGTGCACTAGCTCGTGTTGTTCTGGTTTACTACGCTGCGGGGCCCAAGTAGCGCATATGTAGCGTGTCACCGTGGCATGTAGAAGGTATAGTCGTGGTGGGGCTCCTGTGGCTTGCACAAAAGAGGCGTGATCTAACAGTGTGTCATCTCCAAACAGGTCACCAACTCTGTCTACTCCTGCTTCCGACCAGGGCTGTAATCTACGGTGCGTCAGTCGACCCTGTGGCGTTGGGATTCCCAGTAGGGGGATGTTATCGGCATAAGGCAGGGTCATTGACGTATATGCCAGAGCTTTTCGCCAACATAGCAGGGCGGTATGCAAGAGAGGGTGACAATCCCGAGGTACCTTGGCCTTGGGAAATAGTAGGGAGTGCAACTCTCCGCGTGCAATCTGGTCGCTGGTGAGACTGATTTCGTGCAAGTGTCTACCCGCCACCCATCTTGACAGCCATTGTAATTGACTCGCGTAATAATAACCGCGAAAGTCTGGTACTCCCAAGCCTCCCCGTCTGGGTCCCAATTGAAGTTTCTTGAGGCTGACTCTCCGGCAGCCTGAACCCCGGATGAGGTTGATCAAGACCGTATTTATTGTATTAAAAATAGTTTGCGAGAGGAGAACCAGTAGGTTTACAAAGTAGTAAAGCATGCGGGAGAGCATGACCATCTTAGAGACGGCTATCCTACCCATGACGGACAGTGGCAGAGACGTCCAGAATTGTACACTACTACGGAGGCCGGTAATGGCCCGCTGGATATTGCCTTCAATCTGGTCCTCCGGACATCTATAGCCATTTATGCCTAAATATTTGAACGCAGTCTGTGCTATCGGGATTTGAGAGGCACCAAATTGTATGTGGGATGACCTTTGTACATCCTGGAAATAAAACCCCACCGATTTCGCTGGGTTGATCGCCAGGCTTGACACATTTGCGAACCTGTCAAAAACGGTCGCTAGGGCTGAATGATTCTCTTCCAGATCCCGGAAATACAAAAGGATATCATCGGCGTAAATTGATATCAAGTTGGGTGTTCCACCGATGGAGATGCCCATGCCAGCCATCCCAGTCCGGAGGGCGATCGCCAGGGGTTCAAGGGTCAGGACAAACAACAGGGGCGACAGCAGGCAGCCCTGTCGAGTGCCGCGGTATATGTTATAACTGGAGGAGACGTGTCTGCCCGTGCGCGCTCTAGCCATAGGGCACGTGTACAACAACCGGATCCACCGTATCAGTGAGTCGGGGAGGCCAAATCGCTTCAGGACCTCAAACATAAATGCCCAGGAGAGGGAGTCAAAGGCTTGTCGGAGATCTAATGCTACACAACCGGCCAGAGGGAGAGTCGGCGGCGTCGCAGCCATAAGGGCATGGAGTCTTCTCGTGTTTTGGGACATGCTCCTCCCCGGGAGGAATCCACACTAGTCCGAGTGAATTAAGGCCGGAAGATAAGACTGTAGGCGCAGAGCTATGGCTTTGCTGAGTATCTTATACTCCGTAGAGAGCATTGATAGGGGTCTGTAATTGGCGAGCTCAAATGTGTCCCGACCAGGTTTACGGATTGAAATGACGGACGCTTGCATTGTCATGTTGGGCAGGTGACCAGGTTCATAGGATTCTTTATAGATATTCTCCAGAACAGGGACCAGGGTCGTAGAGTAAGTCTAATAAAACTCTGCCGGCAATCCGTCTTGTCCAGGAGTCTTACCTCGGTTTAGAGATCGGATGGCTATTTTGATTTCCTGTTGTGTGATGGGTCCGCCTATCTCCTCCTGCTCTGTTCTAGTCAGGGCTGGGAAAGGCAGGTCCCTCAGAAAGTCAATCATCTCCTCCCGGTCCTCCATGGGGGAGGGGGGAGGGGGGGGGGGGAGCATATAGCGTACTGAGGTGTTCCCTGAAAGCGTCATTGATGGCCAATTGCGTATTCACCAGTCCTCCCGTGCTATGCCTAATCTGTGTTATCACTGGGATCTCGGGTCTGTCTTTTACCAGCTGAGCCAGTAAAGCGCCTGACCTGTCTGCTTCAGCCTGTTGTCGTCGTAAGTAGTCTTTGAGATCAATGATTATCTGGTCACTCATGTATGACACCAAGACGCTTCTCTCAGGCTGCCTTGAAATTTCAACACTGTTACTACCAAGTACTTATATGCAATGTATGTGCTACTTGTCCGCTAATGAGCCTGGGCGCCCGATCAGCAGTGCAATTGCAATAAACTGCATTTCTAAATAAAAATCAATATCACAAAAAACAGACTAACATTTTTCTCAATAGGTTGATCAAATGCTAGGTAGCAGAAGAGGGATACTTAAGTATAGTCGTGTGGTTCACATATAGCACTTAACTGTGCCTTTGCTATTGCAGCAGTAAGCAGATGACTAAACTAGTAAAAGATGGCGGCGTGAATTACCCTGAAGACAAGTTAACAATATCTCACTAAACTAATCATCAATAAAATTAATTTAAGGTAAAATGATTTTATCTAGAAAGCAGTGCATCTGCTATTGTCTCAAAGGTGTTAACAAGTACTGTAAGCTCCCAAGTTTAAGATAGCCTGGCATAACGTGGAGTGGATGCCTTCATTTCCATAAACAAGTTTTCTACAGTATTAGGGTCGCTAAGGCACAACTAAATACAACAAGGACACAAAGATCTCCCATCTCATGCAAGGACAGCAGGGGAGACCCCTCTGATGCAAGCAAACTTCAAAGGGAAAGCGCTCGTGAGTACACAGGGTCATATAGTATTAGCCTACCGACCTCTGTTCCGTGTTAAAGATGGCGAAGATGTGCTTTGTGGACATGAAACCCTTCTCCACATCTCGGATCTTGAGGTTATCAAGTGGCAGCATATACTTCTTTTCTTTTTCCTAGAGTAGGATCGAGAGTTGAGTTATGGAAGAGCATGGATACATGGATTTAGAAACCAGGAACATCACGAGAAGGATTAAGGCAATAACATGAAACATTGACACTATACTGTAGGTATAATCCATTGATTTGTGGGCACGGGACAGTTTTTCTCGATCCCCAATGTAGAAAGTTCTACTAAGCAAATGAATCTACGGGTAATTCAATGCTAGAAATCTTAGTTCCGTGTTTCCCGTTACAGGACTGACCCCCAATGTATACGATGGAACCCTCCTATAAACCCTCTGACGTAGATGTTGTACAAATACTTTCATAATCACCGTTGTTGTGTCACTCACACAAGACCTGGACATTTCACACTCTTCGATGCAATAATCAGATGCACACAATGACTGCATCAAAGCCTTGATGGAATCCTTGAGCATGCGTGGACACACGAGGTGACCACACAGTACCAGTTGATGGAACTGTTGTACAGGCAGTGACTGAATTTCATTTTGAACTAGGGTTTCTCAATCTATTCATTGACAATGCATTTTTTCTTCAATAATGCAGCTTAAATACTAAGCTGACTACAGTTTATTCTTCATTGATCTAGCCCCACCTATGACCACCATAAAGAAATATGCAGACCCAACTGGAATCCCTGCATCTGCAACCCAGACTTCATTCATAGTGGGTTTAAAAATACAAAAACAAAAAAACATGGCTGATAACGTTGGTTTGAGTGAGAAAACATGCCTCGAGTGAGGAGCACAGTTCCTGTTCTAGGTCCTTAGCACAGTGCATATTCAGCCATTTGTATGGCCTTCCAACACTAACCACTACGCAATTACACTACACACAAATGGACCGATCCACGTACACCCAGTTGGTCCTTCACACCAACTAGTCCTCCCCCACACAGAAAAAAACACGCACATGGACACAAAACGCTCTCCAAAAGAACCAAAGCACACAGTCGGACACGAACACACACGAGCCCCTACCCCTAATTAAGCAATGGTGGGCACCTACAAATCTGTGAATAAGCACTCTGGTAAGGACGTGTGTGGATTAATGTGCCTAATGCAGAGATATCTGTGTATGTGCAAGACACTAGTTTGAATCGCAGTAAGGTAGCTTTGCTTTTTAAAATGACCATGCTGCAGTGTAAACTGCAGGTCACAGGCTCCATTTCTCGTAAAAG
This sequence comes from Lissotriton vulgaris, assembly GCF_964263255.1. Classification (NCBI taxonomy): domain Eukaryota; kingdom Metazoa; phylum Chordata; class Amphibia; order Caudata; family Salamandridae; genus Lissotriton; species Lissotriton vulgaris. The sequence goes on from NC_141685.1 coordinate 1,019,301,056, forward strand.
AGCTTAGAGGTTTGGCTGCCTGCCGCAGAGCTACGTATATTCATAGCACAGACTGAGTTAAAGTGGAGACACTGTGCCAGCTGGTAAAGAGACAGTCAGGAGTGGCCAAACGTTCCTCAAATCACAGGGGGGAAAAGTCTTTTTTTTTACTAAATAAAGTCACCCGGTTAGGATTAGCTACACATAAAGCCCCCTGTCCTCTCTGGCATAATACAACAAAGTGCTAGTTGGAGATACCACAGCTGGTGAAGACAGCTGCAGTAAGGACTGAGTTATGATGCTTGTAACATAATCCACACTGGGACAAGGCAACACAAAATTGGGCAAAAGGGGGGAAAGTGAGGGCAGACAATAAGGTCCATACCTTGTATTGCCTTTTCCGTTCCTTGACATTTCTAGTGATAGGAAGCTGTTGCTAGCTGCAACAGTAAACCAACCCCACCAACCCTGACACCCAACAGGTAACCCCCAAGCACTTACACCTAAGTTTCACAAACTTGAATGCCCCAACACCACGCCATCTAAGCCAACCAATCCCTAACTCCAACCAGTCCCTTAACTTAGCTGTCAAATGCTAACCCAAAACTTTAAAAGTATCCTACCCCCAGAGCAGTCGGCCTGACACTTCATTCAATCCCCACCCTTATTCAGACCTAGATAGCTTACTCTAACTTGTATGACCACATCAAACAGACCAACATCCTACCTTCAATCACAACACTCTGATTAATCTCCCACTATCCCTATCCCTATCATTAACCTGATCCTATTGCCCATGTCATCAAAACACATTCTCCAACCCCAACGTGCCATCCAGCAAACTCCAACAAGCAGCACCCAGCCATTAATTTCAACTTCAAACATTGCTTCTAACTGCCAACCACAAACTTTAAATTACATCTAGAATCAGAAAACAAACTACTCATTTCTAATACCAAATATAGACCCTGCCTGAAATCCACAACTCAAACCCTAGCACTCCAACTCAATGCGCAACATCAATGTTGAGTCAAATTCATAACCCCAGTCATCTTTTTCAAGGCAACTAGGACACCAAATACAACCACATTCCCAATCTCAACCTGCAACCTTGAGCCAAGATCACAACTTTAACCCCACCAATCAACCACATGCAATGTATCAATGAGAGCACATTACTGGCACCACACTGCTAAACCCATCTCTACAAACTTATTTTCACACCCCAAACCTCGACTCATTACCTAAACGACAATCTCCACTTGAACTCAAAACCCTACCCCAGTAGTGCCCCCTGGCAGAGATGTGCAACCCAATTAGGTCTCAGTATCTAAAAGCAAATTGTAAAGGTACATTGTAAGAAGCTGTAGTGTAGTTCCTATATTCCCAATAGGCTCTGCGTATTGGAATAATATATCCTATAGATGTGACGTAGGACTTATGTCTACTAGGTCTCTATCGAGTATATTAGACAATTGTGAGTGCCAGCTAGCTCAGAGGTCACTAGAAACTTTCTCGAGTTCAAAAGAAGGGATTAGTTTCTGACAACCGCATAAACATGACAACTTTGTTTTCCCAAGATAAAATGTTCAGAGTTGTGGAAACAATAGATCAATATTTTACTCAGTCATTCGTGCAGGTGGAGAGAAATAGATAGACGGGCGTTTTCAATAAAAGTATTTATTGAATAGTCTTCTTTCTCAAGCAGAAGAAATGAACTGCTACAATCGTAATACTGGTTGCAAAGTATAATGCGTACAGTAAAAAGAGTAGGATAAAATATTACTGTAAAAGCATTGTATGGCTCCTAGATCATAGATAAATACATATATAAATAACAGAGGCTAAAAAGTACTCAACTGGTGTTTCTAAAATACGCCTACCCCGATGTACCTAACCTAAGTCTAGTACGAGGGAAGATGTAAGTGAGGTGTAGCATAAATTTAGTATTCTTTGCCAAGAATCTATCCAAGATTTCTCTAAGGGTCTAATCAGCTCCGTACCTTGGTTTAGAATGAAGGTCAGGCTCTGGACTCTATTTCCCAGCAACCCGCAAGGGTAGCTTGGAAACACTGGAGCTGGATTTCTCGGCAAGAAAAAAAGAAGCGTCTCTCTCAGTGCGTCTTCTGGAGGGTCGGCTTCCTTCGGCACTTACTGTAGCAGGATGCATCGGGCAAGTAGATAGTCGAACTGCTCCACACCACTGTGTGCTTGCTATGGCAAGTGTGGGCATATTTATACATGGAAGGTGCAGAGATTGACGTAAAGGTGGACATAATAACGTCATCAAAGAGTCTTAGTTCTTTGAAAACTCCATGAGTTCTTGTAGCAAGGGGAAGCCCCTAGCTGCTGAAGCCGAGTTTTCCAAGAAATCGTTGTGGATTTTCAGAGCTAGTGGAAGTAGCCCTGTCGTATTTGGACTGCATGAGCTATGTCTAAATATGGTTATGATTTCTATGCCTAAATATGGTGATTTATACCTATATAAGGCCATGATTCGGGAAAATTACAGTAGGGTCCTAAAATGCAATACAACAAAGCTGGCTCTGTATATACTGTACCAAAAAAGGGTCCAGCTGATCCCGAAAGGTAGGCAGAGGTAAAAGTAGATAATACATTACTCTCTATTTGTGGTAGTGTGGGCGAGCAGCAAGGCTTTATCAGAGGGTAGTGTTGATCATTTATTGTACACACTCAGGAAAGAAATGATTTCACACACTCAAAGACTGAACTCTGACCAATTGTTTCGCATAAAAAAATTTCTTTGTTGTATTTTATTTTTAGAACCAGGCCAAACTTGGTGCAGGTAAGTAAAAATAGTACTTTTCTGATAATACAGTTGAATGCAGATACACATGTAGGTCACATATGCAGAAACAGATTAAATGACTTTACAGTTACTTTGCAATTACTGAGATTGAGATTACTTTTTAAGTTACTTTTCAGATTACGTTTTCTACTCAGTGTGATATGCCTAGATATCACACTGCGACACTTCCTGGATAAAAGGTAGGTAAAACAATTATCAAAACAGATTTTTGGGTTTCCATACAAAAGGTCCTCAACACTTTTGAAACTTTTTCCAGAGGAAAACAGTCAATGCAGTCCTATGAGAAAAATTGGGTTATCGTTTTGCAGGTAAACTGTCTTGAGGGTTGAGTTTCTGGGGTTAGAATAAGGGTTGCCCTAGGGTCAAGGATGCACTCAAAAAGCACCCTTAGCGGCACTTGGGCGGCCGGATGCAGAGTGCTGAGGCCCAATGTTAACCAATCGGGATAGGGGCTTTCGGTTGGTGGCTGCTCACGACCAGGCCACAAGGCTGAGGGAGCAAAGCTCCAGGGGTTCAAGTTAACACCCACAGCGGCAGATGGGCGGCCGGGTGCAGGGTGCTGTCTGGCAACAGGGGCCCTGTCGTTTCCAATGGGGATTCTCTGGTTTCAACAACACTGCAGGCTCGGGCACGAAGATCTTCTGGTGGCGACCACCAGTTGGAGAAGTAAGTTGGGATGTCGAGGGATACTGGGACAATGTTGGTTGGCCCACTCAAGGCAGTAGGGCTTTGAGTGCAGGGGTGTCTTTTGGCATTGGGTTTCTCTTACTGGCTCCGGTCGAGGTTGCAGGGATCTTCCAGAAAGGGGCTGCAGGCGTTGGCTGGAGACTTGAGGTAGGTCACGGAACACCATATCCCAGGTCAGGATCTCCTGGAGGAGCTCATCGTGGATTTGGGACACTTGAACTCTGACCGTGGGCGTCAGGTACCGAGTGGTGCAGAGTCTGTGGGTAAGCAAATCAGGAGCTTAAAGGAGATAAAGTCTTTTTAGGGAAGGCAGGGTAGTTCCTCCGGGTTCTGGGGGGCTGCTGGCTGCAGGACATACTGGAATTCTGCTGGAGCAGGTGGAGGTTAGGACAGGCTAGTAGGGCTGGGGCCAAGTCAGTTTGTGTCCTTCTCTTCTTCCTTCAGCACGGTTCTTCGGTCCTTCTGGTTTCTTCTTGTCTGATGAGGCATGGTTTGGGGTTGCCCTTAAATACGAAATGTAGGGAAGTTTCAGGGAGGTACAGGTTGGGACCAATGTGTCCCTTCCTTGGGGTGGGTACACCCCCTATAATGCCACCATCCAGTGGGAGGTGGGCAGAAACTTCACTCTGGTTGGATGGATACCCCGATCTCTAAGTTGGCGGGGACTGAGAGTTGGGCTTTGTCTGTCCTCTCCCACCTGAGTGGTGTGGTTGGCAAAGGTGGGCACACCTCTCCTCCTATCTTGCTTTTACCGATGATTCTCCCACCCAAAGTGGGGGTCAGAACCGGTGGAGGCCAGTTGCTGAGAGCAGCAAATGGCTGGTTCAGCTTACAAAGGCAGCAAGCCTTTGAAGCTTCCCCTTCGTGGACCCTGACTATCCTCGGGGGAGGCGGCTTGGCACCTTGACCCAGGATGTGCTTTGTTTCAGGACCCAGAGAGCAGCAGGCTCTGGGGTCCAGAAACATGTCTGGTGGTGGCAGATGACAATCCACCACTCAGCCAGGACACTAGAGTCAGGTAATTTTTCAGGGGGCATCTCAAGTTGCCCTCTGAGTGTATTTTTCATGAAGTGGGTGTAATGTGCTGAGAAGTTTGATATCAAACTTCCCAGTTTACAGAGAAGCCATTATGGTGCTGTGGATTTCCCAATGACAAACTCCTAGACAATATACTCTTTATGGCTTTACTGCACTTCCAATATCTAATAATAAACTTAGACACTGTAGGGGTGGAGGGCTCATGCACCTGTACCCTCACCACTGGTATAGTGCACCCAGCTAAAGGGGTGGCTTACCTATGCAATGACATTTGATTGTAGGCATGGCACATAGATATGTGTCATGTCGACTCTTCACTTTGCTCTGCACCAAAAGACACAGCCTGCAATGGCAATGTGTGTGTGTCAAGGTACAGGACCACTAAGGGTGGCACAATAAGTGCTGTAGCCCTTAGAGACATACCCTGGTAAGTGCGCCCTTGGTACCTATGGTACCCTTTACAAGGGACTTGCATGTGGCCAGAGAGTTGCCAATTGGGTTTACAACAGTACAGTTTTAGGGAAAGAATAGGGACCCTGGGTACCTGGTTGGCAGGAACTCAGGGCACACTTAAAGAGCATTAACATTAGGCAAAAAGTGTGGGGCAGCCATGCAAAAAAGGGGCACTTTCCTACATACATGCATTGCAATTATGCCCAATGTAACCTCCTTTCACAGCCCTGACTAACTGTACCCCAACCTCACCATCCAACCCCAGACATCCGCTTTCCCTAAGGCCTGTAAAAAGGCGATGCCGGCATATCTTCAAACTTTCACAGATCGTAAGCCATGCTGTTCTGCTAGCATTCCCATAGCTCTAACTACTTCCTTGCCTCCCAGTGCTCCATAAAACTCACCTCCCACTCTTTACAGTGCCCCACTTTGCCCAGACCGGGAGGCCAGCCTTGCAGATACATTTTTGCCAGTTTGTCCTGCATTTGGGTGGTTTGTCTCGTTCGTTCCCTGCAGTGAGTTGGTGCTGGGTGCCAAATGTTCCTCATTTTGCTGCTTCCAGGACAAGACAAAAGAATTTGAGTTATCCAGCGGGATGCAAAGAGCTGACTGGCAGGTTGTCACTTTCTCTTCTTTTACCCCTACATGAGCTTTAAAGAGGTGCATGTTTGCAGCAAGCATTTGTGTGACTGGGAGGAAGAAACTGCAGCTCAGAAGGAATCCTGCACAACCCAGTTACTAGAGATGCTAATAAAGAAAGTGGTTATCTAAAGTTAGCCTTGAATGACTGAATAAAAACCAGGCTGGGCTTACCTTGGAAATATGCCCTTGAGGTTTATTTTTTCTAGTCAGTCTGAATCAAACTGCTCACACAAAGACAGCTCATGACACGGAGTATGATTTGCCTAAGATCAAACATTTTGGTAAAGGAGAGCTGAAACGGCAACACAGCACTTCTTACTGGAAAGGATATAACTTTACCACTGTATTATATTTTGATGAATAGACCATAAAACTGGGTGCTGTTTAGTGCCCCCACCCGAGGTATTACCCAGTCACGTTTTTAAGTCTGGAATTACCCTCACCTTTTGATTATACAAAAAGCATATGTAAAATAAACGTACATAGAGGCTTTCAACCAGCCGTCTTCATCCTCTGTCTGTTCTCGGGTCATTTACATACCCCCCTTAAGCATAGCATGGGGCAATGGGACAACCTACTTTAGCCATTGGCCAACTTCACCAAGAGTGGCAGCATTCTGCCCTTTAGCAAGAAGCAAATTTAGACCCACACACACACAGTGGTTCCTTCAAGTGTCTGTGATTATTATGGCAATGTGTGCGTTTGAGGACCAAAACAAAGTTAAAAAAATTCCAGCTTCTTTTTTAAATTATTTTTATTTATACAAGACTAATGAGGACACCGTAGCTTCCCCAACTACATACGTTTGCGAAAACCGTGACGAAGTAAGACAAGCACAGACAAAGTGAAACAACGACATAACTGCTGGATTTGCCAATGCTTTTTTTAGGTAACCACAAAAAAAGGAGGGAAACACGTTAAAAAAGTGATAGCCAAAGAGCACACAATTTAGCCACAGTAGGCCAATATTCACATCTCATTCCACAGTTTCAACCAGGCTAGCCACCTCCTGGGTGCTTTATATCTATTAAAATGGCCTGCTTTGAAGAAGGTAGTTATGTAATTAAATCGCAAAAATGCGTTCCGTGACGGTCACCCTCGCACCCCAACAGACTTATTGCGGCGTATCCGTGCGAGCTGTGTCCTGCTAAGTGAGAATGGAAAGTTGGCCACCCTACTCGCCGGTCGTCCACATCTGGAAGCGCTCTGCGTGCCTCGGCCCCCGAGCTCCAGCCACCATTCGGGCGCACACAGACGCCCCCACGGTGCCCCCAAAGTGACGTCTCCTCTGCAGGCCCCGAACCCGCCCTCGCTTCCTGAAGCCCACAACTTGTTCCAGACGGAGCTGCCACGTCGGAGCGCGCACTGCGAGTCTGTCAGGGAAGCAGAGAGAGGGGGACGCCCTCCCTGCTCGCCCCACAGACGCGAACGTCTGTAGAAATGGCGGGAAGGAGCTCCAGCGGACCCGGGCGGGGACCCCGCCGGCCCCGCTTGCCCAGTGTTCAGACTACCTGTTCAGGAGGCTGCCAGTTGTACAGTAGTCTGCACATTGGTTAGGCTGGGCCGGCCCTGCAGCGACTCCCCGAGGGCGCGGGGACAGAGCGGACTCGACAGCGACTCCATGGGAGGGCAGGTGGCGGCCGGCGACACTGGAAAGGTCTGTCACAGCACTGAGTGCGCCAGGCACTGTGGCGCGTGCAGGTAAGAGCTGCCGAGAGAAACGACGGACAGCAAAACGCAGTAAAAATAGGACACAAAGCGCAGGGCCGTCTGATGTGGCAAAGGGGCCAGCGCAGCTCCGCGATAGGACTGAGGTGACTAAACCACTAGCGAAGCCAGTGTGTCCTGAGCCAGTAAAGTGCTCCTCTAGCTGCTGTTTTATTTGCACACCACAGCATAAATCGGGGTTCAGAGGGACCCTAAGGCCTCTGCACCGGTGCCACTGTACCTGCTGCACCAATGGACGCTGCGCCCCTGGACAGTACCTGCAGGTTATGGCGACATAACAGATATGCTGGGGACATAGTCAGGCTAGGCTGGGAATACACGGGGTGTCGGTGCTAGGGGCAGCTGGAGGTTAGGTCCGCTCACAGTACTAACAGACCGCAGGGAAAACCATTGGTGAAGGCGGTCATCACTGCAACAGGGCCAGGGACAGTACCGAAAACGTGGCGACAACACCCCCTTCCAAAGAAAATGGAGCGGCAGCCCCTCCCCCCAAAAAGGTCCCCGACGAGCAGTAGAAATGATGGCATTTCAACGGGAAGGCAGCACTTTTAATTTGACAATCCTGCCGTTCTCAGCCCGGTCGCTACACTTTCATGGCACAAGTCTTTTAACTATTAATGTGACGTCACCAGCACCTTTTAGCACGGTTGTTCTGCTTTAAACGGGGCAGCACCAGCACTTCAAAAGCAGTGCTGAAATAGATTACATTTGAAATAATGGCATCCTAGATTTCATTGTACTCTACACATAAAGGATCACCGGGATCAAGAAAAGCCAGGGGGTACTGATCCCTCAGAATAGATACATATCACACAGAATATGCCCGTATGTATGTAAAAAGAGAAAGGAAGGAGAAAGAATCTAAAGAGTCTAGACATCGTGTAATGTCAGAAGGAGAGAAATCCTTTCAGTACGAGAACCCTCACTCACCGTTAGGTGACATGCTTAGTCATATGGGTTCCCTCCTCACACCCAGGTGTGGGCTACACTGAGGTGTTTTCTCAATATGAGCGTTCGAAGAAGGTGACTAAGGGGCAGAAAGTGTAGCGACTTAACATTTTCTCTGTGGGTCCACTAAATCTTTATTGGTTGGCCTCAAGGACAACGTAATTAAAAAAAAAGAGGACTAGGGATCAAACCAATATATCCCTAATGTGGGGTCAACACGTTTCTGCCATGAATTGGTCCCCTAAAGGGACCCAGCGGCATTAGTCAGGACCTTAGTTTTAGTAGTCACTCTGCATTTGTGAAAAAGAAAAATCTCAGCTCCTCCCCTTTGGGGAGTTGTAGGCCCATACCCCAGTGTGATGAGGGAACCCACATGACGAAGCATGTCACCTAACAGTGAGTGAGGGTTCTAGTCCTGAAGGGAATTCTCATTTTCTGACGTTACACGATCTCTAGACTCTCTACATTCTTTCTTCTTCCTTTCTCTTTTTACATACAGCCAGGTGTATTCTGTGTGATATATATCTTAGTTCTAATGCCTTAAAAAGTTGGAAAAAACAGGTATCCATGTATGTCATCAAGAGGTCGAATTTATGTTACGTTCCAGTCAATCTCTCATCCTTCCGAGGTGGATAAAACGAGTACCATTTTGTTGGTTAAGAATACCCGCCATTAACGTGCCAGGTAACAGTTTAATTGGTGGGTAACAATTCCTAGATGACCGATGCAGAATAGAAAACAAAGTAGCTAGTAACAATTGCCAACACCACAACTTTTTAAACAACCTCCCCTAACTGAAATTAAATATTTTAACAATGTCCTAGCGGATATGAAATATTTTAACAATGTCCGGAATATAACCGTCTTTATAAATAAATGTTATTTGTGCTTCGTTTTCTAACCAAATACCTACAAACTTAACAGAATATGAAAATGTTCATATATTTAGCATAATGGGACATGAACGAGATGGACAGAATAATCCGGGAGGGTGCTCAGAAAGCACCATTGGGCGTTCCTGCAAAAATATGGAGCGTTTATAATTGAAAACAGTACCAGGCCTCTCGGGTGGGAGTGGAGAACAAATGGAGCCAGGGACAAAAGTGGTCCACGTTTACCTTCAATTTCCTTTGCGAGGGCCCAGAAAAGTCGATACAAACAAATGCTTTTCCATATAGCAGGGAGAACGCCGAAATATTTCGAACCTCCCCGCTTGACAACAGTCTAAGGTAGCAAAAGTAACCGTGAATCCGAAAGAATTTTTCAGAAATACAAAACTAAAAGGGGGAACAGAATTTTATAAACGATATCATTAATAAATGTTTGACACCAAGGACCAAACATCACAAGGCACACTTCACTGTGAACCTTAAAAAAGACACAAAGGGAAATTAATTTGAAAAAATGATTCAAGGATACAATGGCTGTAGACTACAAAACTGAACCAGGTGGTCTAAAAATTGGACATTTACACCAGTTAAAGCGTTTTCTTAAAACTAAAATAAAAATGTACAAATTAACTTACTCTGAGTAACTGGCTCTCTACAAAAACACATTATAAAGGTCGAGGTCAGTTTGGACTTCTGAAGCACATGCACCCTAAAAAAAAAAACCTTCACGGATTCATTTCTAAGTTTCTGAGCAGATTTGTCCTTTACTAAATATTAATTTTTAATTTTAATTTTTAACTTAACGAAGTGAATATTAATCAACCGAACTCGAAGTGGGCGACCGCTAAAACTTTGACCCAGGCCCAACTCGGGGTCCTCTTGGAAACGAGCCGAGCTTTAATATGGCTTCTGCCAGCCACCCACGCTCTAACCTAATGAGCCAAGAATGAAGTAAAAAAAAATAATAACCTAAGAGTAAAACAGGAGAGGGGAGGAATTTCCACCTAGTGGCTGAATGTGAAATCAGAAAACCTATGAATGTTACCAGTTTTCCCCTTGACCAAGCTGTGCGATTCTAGACAAATACTTTATTTAACAGAGCGTCCGTATTGCATTTAAAAACACGTAGAAATATACGAGTCCAGGGCCGCAACCTCTACAAGCACCTTTCTCGGGCTTAATTTACATAAACTATAGTGTTGCTAGATGTTATCTACCTAGGTAAATACAGGGTGCATGTGACAACTGACTCGCCTCTTAAATCTTAATACACTATTGGCATGGCGTGGTGTTTGTGTGTGGGGGCATGAATATTTTTAACAAATGCCTCTCAATGTAGTGATATAATCTGATCTTCTAGGTTTAAAAGCTTCTATGTGTTAAAGAAACACTTTTTTTTTATTTTTTGAAGCGTCTTTATCATATTTTATACAATGTTTGTTGTTGTTTACGCGCCAACCATTTTCAGGGCTCGGCTCGTGCATGGTCTCATTGACTCCTCAAACTCTCGGCTCGCCTCTTAATTTTGGGCTCGCACATATCCAATTCTAACTACAACCCCAATTTAAACGTGGGCAGAGCAACGCGACACGTGCTTATTGGTAGGGTGGCCAGAATTTTAATGCCAAAACCCGGGACATTTCACAAAATAGAAGAAGGACTACACTTTTACTTAAAGCAAGCCCACAGAATGGGACAGCGCTCCTCAGCAGTTGATTACAGAACACAGGCAGTTAAACCATACATACATAAAATGCAATTGTTAAACTCAGTAGCTTGCCTGTTAATTAAATTGCTTTCTTGAAGCAACAACGGACTATCTCTGCTTTGTAAAACATAAAAAAGCACCACCCGCCGTTTTCAGTCTACCCTCTCTTAAACCGGAACATGAGCTAAATTCCCTGACATCTGCCGGGACAGCTGGTGGAAAACAGGGACCGTCCTGGCAAATCCGGGACGCATGGTCACCCTATTATTGCCTAATATATCTGAAGAATACACACTTTGTTGCATGTGAAAAGCGCTAGAAGGCTTCCCCGCCCTCGTGTGTCTGCTTTAGGCATAGGCGAGGGACAAGGATAGGTTACGCGAGAGCTTGAGACTAAGAGAGGGAGAGAAACGGAATTATTATGTGTGTTTAAGTGAGAGAGAACCAGAGGATGGGAGACAATTTAAGAAGGGGCGGAGAGAATATGAGTAGGAGAAAGAGGGGCAAAGTGAAACATAACGGACGAGGAGAGAGGGGCATGGGAGAGAAGGAGGAAGCAAGTACCGGAGGCATAAGCATAACGAAGGACAGCGGGAGAGAAAAGTGAGGAATATAAAGTGTTACAAAAAAGTGGAGACAAATTAAAGGGGCAGAGAGCGAGATAAAGGAGCGGGAGAATGAGTTAGATAGAGACAGAAGAAACAGAGAAGAAAAGAGGGCGCTAAAGAAAAGGATTCAGTGAGAAAACGGGGGGGGGGGGGGCGAGCAGTACGATACAAACAGAACACGAGAGAAAGATAGAACAGGGAGTCAGACAGAATGATCGACAATACAACAGAAATATACAAAACGGAAGTCATAACTGTGTGAGGAAGGCGGAGAGAACCACGTAGAGGCAGTGACAATTAAATCTAAGGGTAACAAAATATTTCATATGGCTACAAAACAAACCACTGTTCTCAACTCCACTGATAACATTTTTAATCAACGTCTCTTATTATTTATTCCACAGATACAGAGATCAGCGTGGTGACGTGCAAATCCGAAGTGCATCTAACACGAAAAACTACATGAAGGACCGAGGGTCGTTCCGCTAATAATCTGTACTTGCTTGTTTTTTGTATTGGGGACCTGTGCAGGTAGTGTAATAATGGCACACGTGCGTGTAGCAGACTGCTTTACATACAATATAATTAAACTGCACGTGCGACTTTTTATTAATAAAGTGTGCCGGAAAACCGTCCAATATAACAAGGAAACATGTTTCTCGATAAACTAGAAAGTTAGTAACTGAGGTGTGCTTCCACCAGCCCTCGCTCAGAAATGCAAGTGTCACCTAGAGGTGGAATGAGCCAGTCACTTGGCTCAGTCATGGAACCTCGAGCCCAAAAGAGAACCGGGCATGACGCTATTTGGCCTAGTAAATACAGATGACCAACATACATGCGAAGCAGATTTGAATCCCAGTAAATCTCTCTGTGCCGAAAACAAAGGTGTGATGCAGTGCGTGTCTGGGGTAAAGTGATGTTATGTTGTAGGGCAAAGTTTGTCAAAGTGGTAACACTGCCCACAAAAATGTAGATTCTGTCCATCACACCAACCCTCATTAACCTCATCCTCCAGGTATTTTGGACAAAGCATTAACATCAAAAGTTAATAAAAACGCAACGAGCGAGGGATATTGTGCAGTGAAAGTCCCTTGCAAAAATCGACATCTCACCTTTCGGGTGGATGCTGTACTGAATGTTAAACTGTTGCTAATAAAGTTGAACATTTGCGCATAATACGGTCACAAAATGTGCCTCATTGCGCCCAGCGATTTACATTTTCCTGCGGCATAACTGACCCTCCCCTATCGCATAACTCTAGCGGCCTCGCATGTAGGGTACATATGACAATGTTTACCCCTGTGTTTACCAACCGGATTGTCATCAGGGCATGGGCAGGAATGTTTCTCAGTGCATGCTTACAAACAGCCGCTTATTATAAATAGGTGCCTCTGAATGAAGTCATGTCATCCAATATACTAAGGTGTAACGCCCCCACCTGTTAAAGAAATGCACTTTTTGGAATTTTCTAAACCCCTTATATAGTCTAATATGACGCTCATTACATGATTTGCATGCTACATATGTTCAAAGGTCGACTCGTGCATGGGCACTTCGAGCCAGATGCCTGAGCCGACTCTCCGCTCGGCTCTCCCCGTTTAATTGTTGGTTCGCCACGGGACGCGGGAGCGCAGTGTGACGTGTCTGAATAATCAGGCGAGGTAGAGTGAGACGGGCACGTGCTTGCCCATGGAAGCCACTGCCCGTGAACTTAGTAGCGGAGTTAGGTTTTCAGCAACTCATTTGCACATTGCTGATATTTTCTCGGTTTGTAACTCTTTCGCAGTACACGTTTAGCTTCCGCACATGACTGCCAGTGGGGTCCTGGGCAACTTTCCTTGTGCCTCAGTTGAACGGTGAAAACGGACCGTTGGAAATAGGGCAGCTGCCGCCATTAAGGGCTACGTATAAACACGTGGCTGTTCTCATACGGGGCAGCCCTGCATGAGAGTGGCGCGCATTTTTCGATGGGACGTCAGCGGGCGGCCATGCCGAGGAGCACAAAGCGCCCATTCATAGGATGAGGCCTGATGGCTTTCATTAACCGTGTCCCAGGGCGCCCCACTGAACGCAGCAGGAAATGGAAGGCCGCCCCTTCCGCTCAAGGTAGGGGGCTCGACAGGAGGGCGGGAGATCAATGCCACCAAGCGGCCTCAAACCACATAAAGCCTCGGCTAAGAGGAAATGGGCGGGAATATTATCCTACCCCTTCCCAAATCTGGCAGACAGTGGGAAATACCTATATAAAAGGTCAGCAGTAGGGCAGAGTATAAATACAGCCACTGCACTGGATTTATGGACTGCGGACGCGGAATAACAAATTAGGTGTCCCTGTTGACCACATTATGCAGCAAGAAAGACAATTTATGCAGCACGTGATCAAAGTCTAATTATTTATCCCTTTCTGTGGTACTGTCTATTTATTAAAAAATGTAACCGATACATTTTTTTTAAATGCCATATAAAACAGAACGGTTTCTTAAAGAAATCTATGCACCCATAGCAGATACTACGAACGTTATTCATCAACAGTAATTTTGTATTTCACGGAAGCAAAGGAACACAATGTTATTAATACGGTCCCTTTTAGTCTAAAGAGCAAAAAAGCTTGCATACAAAATTAAAAGTTGCACTCTAATTAAACAAGTATGCGTGCCAAAGCGTATCGTAAAAAAGTATGCATCATTTATTCAGCGCATCTCAGTTACATTCTAGAATTCTGTTGACAAGAGCCCTGATAATTTTGAGCTTTAAACTTTTTTTGCAGGTAGAAAATGCATATTTCTCAGCAAATCGGGTGGCAAGTGCGTTTACACAGAAATAATGCGCAATTATCACGTTTTTAAGGTACTCTGGGTTGTTTTCTTCTAGAGCCCATCAAAGTGGATATAGATATTTTTAACTTGACATATCATTTATGGTCTACGGGAGCCACTTGAGGCTGGAAATGGGACAATGGTGGTTACAAATAGGTTTAAAATTGCTTCCTCTCACTTCAAAGACCCCACTGCTGATATAATCAGATGCTATGCCCCTGCTCCAGCTCGACTCTAGTGGTGTGCTCTCCAGGACTGGATAGATCTGCTTCACATAGCACAAGACATGCTATCTAGGTACTGCTCACCTTGTTTATTAGCAGGGCTAGGCTGCTCATGGAATAAGGTGAAGTTATTCTAGAAACAATGGCCACAATCAGAAAAACAATCAAAAAGATGTTGCAAGGGCACGCTGTTTGTGCTTTTCTGGTTATGGGCTTTGTTTCAACTGCCAGTTCATCTTGTTCGGAAGGCGACCCTGCTCATAGGTAAAAGCGTAGTTTAGAGGACCGTGGACTGGAGGTGTACTGAAAGTAACTGAGGGAACTGTAACTGTGAGTAAAGTGGGACAGGGTCTACGAGTGTGGAAACAGGCTTCAGGCAGGTAGTTCAAACAACGAAATATTATGTGACTACTTTGCTGGTCATGTAACTGAATATATTCTGTAATGCACACACCTAAAAGAAAAGATGAATGCAAGTTAAACGAATCTGTGGAAATGAATTCTTTTGGTAGGAAAGCTCAGCAATCACTATAGAATTCAGATTTTTGTGGGTCTAATTAGAGGGCTGCTAAAGTTAAATCCTTGTTGGTGCGTTGGAACAAAGTGGTGCATATTTATACTACTGCAAGGTCCTATCCTTTGGCAGTAATGCAATTTATTAGTTTACCTATTTACTACACACAGTAGAATGCAGGCTACACAATAAAAAAAAATTGTAGCCAGTCACACAATATAAGAAGCTACTGCAAAATATGTAAAAAATGTAAAGAAAGCATTTTCTAGAAATTTTTGTAAAAGGTGTGTTTTTCTTTTCCATCTCCATAATCCCCCATCCTACACGGTCTCCTTGGGAAAACCTCGGGATTGATGCGGTCTCAGGCACACAACAGACTAAGTTTTGGCCACCGAGAAAATGTTTAAGAGTACCTTTGCTGTAAAGCATGGGTAAAATCACTGACAAACCCAATAGGCTTAAAAGGCGAGACCTATTGGGTTTGCCAATGCTGGTTAAGCTTGTTTCGAGCAGTCCTTAAGCATGCTTCCCCCAAACTCCTGGGGCGAGCAGCCAGAAAGAGCAAAAGGAGGTATATTTTGTCCAGCATGAAAG
Source organism: Lissotriton vulgaris (assembly GCF_964263255.1). Classification (NCBI taxonomy): domain Eukaryota; kingdom Metazoa; phylum Chordata; class Amphibia; order Caudata; family Salamandridae; genus Lissotriton; species Lissotriton vulgaris. The sequence continues at coordinate 1,019,316,715 of NC_141685.1, forward strand.
AGGTTCATGAAATGATGTCCAGGGACAAGAGGTAGCAACGCATTTCTAGCTAGCGCGATTTGATATCGTGTGATGTTTTAAACTTTGTTTTCATTTTTGGGGCTTTCTTTTTTAAACGTACTTACCTTGCATCTGGTCTGCTGCTCCCGCTCCTATTCAGCCAGTCCCCGGTCCACCGCAGCGTGTGCTGTTTGTGTGGAGGGACGTGGCTCCGCCCTCCTTCAGTCATTTCCGCTACTGGGGGGATATTAAATCAGCATTCTTGTCCGGCCGCGCAGCGGGCGCACCAAAGGCAAGCCCGTTTGTGCCCGTCCGCGCCAGGCCAGCGCCAGACGCCAGACATGCTGTCAATTTTGGGAATTTTCACGGTACCTACTCTCAGAAGGAACTTCTGGCAGCTAGAACACTGGCCAGTAGTTGTTTAGTTCATGGGCTACAGGATTTAGAGGGTCCCTTTAGCTGTAAACAGTGTGGGTTCACATCTATGGTCCCAGAAGGTGTGCAGGACTGTCCTTTTCCCCCAGGTAAGAGTTTGAACATTTTTCATCTTAACTGCCGCTCCTTGGTCAAACACTGGGCAGATGTTTATGACCTTTTGGAAACTGAAATACCGGATACCCTGTTTTTAACAGAGACTTGGCTCTCGGAAGACTCAGTGGCGATCCCAGGGCTGGCACTTCCGGAAGGCTATGTCATGCACACTCTTAATAGAGACAAGAGGTGGGGACATAGCAGCCATTCTGAAAACCGGTTATGCCTGTTCCTTTACTAAACAACCCATTGTAGGCTGCAAATGTGCCTGCTTCAAAATCACCTTTAATCCCAACTACACCATGATGGGGTTACTAATATATCGCCCACCGGGCCCATCCAAAGGGTTTAGGGAAACGTTAATTGATACGGTCTGCACCTTGGTGGTCAACCCTCCCAATTTTACTATCTTGGGAGATTTGAATTTTCATTTTGATGACCACACTGATGTGGATACGGTGAACCTAATGGCGGATTTAGCGGCCTGCCAGTTAGACCAACAGGTTCCAGGCCCCACTTATTCAGCCGGTCACCTGTTGGATCCGGTGTTAACCAACATTCCTTCCCTGATTACTCAGTCGCCGGTACCCTTGACCTGTTCGGACCATTTTTTGGTCCCTTTGTGCATTCAGGTCATAGTTCCAAAATGTAAATTAGAGAACTCCTATTCCTTAAAACGCCCTTGGCATAAGCTTAATTGGGATCAATTTGAAACCCTACTCTCGAGCTTTGTCCCAGAGCTGTCGACAGATCCTGATAAAGCGTATTTAGCCTTTTCTGACAGGATTAGTCAGTCACTAGATAAGCTGATTCCAGATAAGTGGCCCCCTAATCGTATGTCCAAGTCTAATCCGTGGTACAATGAAAAGCTAGCTTTGCTGCGAAAAATCTGTAAAAAATGTGAAAGATCCTGGAGAAAGGACTTTGACCCTCTATCTAAAGCGCACTATCGGGACGCAGTAAGGACCTACCACAGGGCAATTCGTACTGAACGTGCAGGTTTTTATGCTTTAAAAATCAGCAATAGTACTAATCCCGCGAAGAGTATCTTCTCTAATGTGTCAGATTTAAAGAATCAGAAGGAGACGGCTGGCACATTAATTTCCTCGAGTCAGCAATGTGAGGAACATGCCTTATTATTTTTTCAAAAGATAGAAGACAGAACACTGTTGAGAACAAACTGTGACACTATGCCCCCATGAGGACTCTGACCACCTCGCCGCGCGGCGGCGCAGCCGACAGATCAGTCCCATCTCTGAGGCGCTACAGCGTCTGTCCCATACTCCCCGATGGCTAGTAATACTGTACAGACGGGGAGTCTGAACCCCACAGAGGCAAAGTGCCCGCCATTGACCTTGCTATCCTGGAATGTGAGGGGCCTGGGTGATAAGGTGAAGCGGGGATTGGTTTTAACAGCTGTGAAGCGCCTGCGGCCTACTGTGGCCCTATTACAAGAAACACACCTGATGGGGGGAGCTACTAAGGCCCTGGATAGGCGCGGTTACAAAATGTGGGCTCACTCTGCCTTCACGTCCGGCTCCAGGGGAACCGGCGTACTCGTGCAGAAGAACTCACGATTCCTGCCCCTATCCACCAAAACTGACGACCAGGGCTGCTTCGCGGCCGTGCAGGGACAATGGGAAGGGAAACTCCTGAATCTAGTGTCAGTGTATGTCCCACCTGCCTTGCACTCAGTGCACCTCCCGAGACTAGGAGAATTCCTCCTAACTCTCCCTGAGGGTGCGATCATTCTGGGGGGAGACTTCAATGCTGTCCAAGACCCACAACTGGATAAATACCCCACTCCAAACCAGACTGGGGGGGAAACATATTTCCGACGCTTCACCACGGCCATGGGCCTGACCGACATTTGGAGACACCTACACCCAGGCATGCAGCAATACACCTTTCAATCCGCGGTGCACGGTAGCCTGTCGCGCATAGACTACTTCCTATCCCTAGGGGAGGCCCTTAGCCAAGTAGACACTTCAGTGATTCACCCCCGAGGTATTTCAGACCACTCACCGCTCACACTGACGCTTTCTCTACAGACGAAAACACGTAGGCGCATCTACCCCATACACGCATCTTATCTCAAGATCCCACAGGTTCGCAAGGCACTTAAACAAGCCACGAAACATTACTTCCTTGAGAATTCACAATCGGTGCGCTCCCAGGCGACGCTCTGGGAGGCCTACAAAACGGTTCTGCGGGGCCAAGCCATTAACACTATAACCGGACATAAGAGGCAGCAAACACAAGAACTGGCAGATCTAGAAATCGCCTTGCAGGAGCGGACCGGGGCTTATGAATCCCACCCTTCTCCCTCCACCCTACACGCACTTACTCTCCAGCAGCAACTCTACAATGACCACTTACGGACGGTAGTTAAGGGTCACATCGCCGACACTCAGAATAGGGTCTATGAAGTAGGGGACAAAGCAGAAAAGATGCTGGCGTGGCTCGACAAGCGTGAGGGCAGCTCCAGGGGGATCCAGGGCCTAAAGGATGCACAGGGGGTGACACACACTGACCCGAGACGTATAACGGAGTTGCTAGCGACCCACTTTGAGCAAGTATACACCCCAACACGTCAGGTTACATCGGAGGAAGCCAGGGCACTCCTCGCACCGATTGCAGTCCAGACCCTATCGCCAGAGGCGTCGGGCGACTTGGATGCGGACATTACAACCGACGAGGTTCGGATGGCCATAGCGGCGTTGAACCCGGGCAAGGCCTCAGGTCCGAACGGGATACCGGTAGAATGGTATCAGGTAATGCCGGACACCCTCAGCACACACTTGTTGGGAATGTTCACGGATTGTCTGGAGGGGGGCTCCCTTCCGCTAGACCAGCGTGTGGCGACTATTGTGACAATCCCAAAACCGGGCAAACCGCCGGAGGAATGCTCCTCGTATCGACCTATTTCCCTCTTAAACGCCGAGGTGAAAATCCTGGCCAAACTCCTGGCGCAAAGACTCCTGCCCCATCTGTCCACGATTATACACCCGGACCAGTCCGGGTTTATGCCGCACAGGAACACTGCTCAGAATCTGCGGCGACTACATGGTGTCCTGGCTCGATCTGACACTATCACAGAACCGGCGGTTATACTGGCGCTCGATGCCAAAATGGCATTTGACCTGGTGGAGTGGGAGTACCTCTTTGAAACGTTGAAGCGGATGGGGTTTGGACCTCGCTTCCTAGCATGGGTCAGATTGCTCTACACGGCCCCGGTGGCCCATGTGGTGGCAAATGGCCATATATCGCGCACTTTCCCGTTGGGAAGAGGCACACGGCAGGGATGCCCACTGTCACCACTACTGTTTGCTATTTCGTTGGAGCCCCTGGCGACTCTCATACGGGCCTCTCCTCTCCTCAAAGGTGTACCGGGGACCGGGGGTTGGGAAGACCGCCTGTCTCTATACGCAGATGACATGCTCATATATCTTACAGAACCTGAGGAGAGCATACCGGCCCTCTTGCGCATCTGCGACACATATGGCAGGATCTCCGGCTACACGCTGAACTGGTCCAAGTCGGAGTTGTACGTTTTGCGAAGTCCGGCTCCGACTCTAGACGATACATGTCCACTGCGACTGGCGGGATCGTCCTTCAAATACCTAGGCATACACGTTACTAAAGATGCGTCGGAGTTCATGGATAAAAACCTAAAACCCCCCATGGAGAGGCTCAAACGAGATGTCGAGTTCTGGTCGGGCCTGCCACTGACACTCCTAGGTCGGGCAGCCCTCTATAAGATGATGGCGCTACCGCGCTTCCTCTATGTCCTCGAGAATTCACCTTACCCGGTGCCTCCCAAATTCTTTCAGAAGGTGGCAGCACTGGTCTCCAACCTCCTTTGGGGCGCCCTCCCGGCAAGAGTGGCACAACCCAAATTGCGCAGGGACTGGTACAGCGGAGGAATTGCGCTACCAGACCTAAAACTATACTACTGGGCGGCCCACCTCAAACCTATTAACCAATGGATCCACGCGCCACACACCGAGCCGGCATTCCATTCCGACAGGGTGCAGCTGGGCACGGAGGGCCTGTTGGGACCGCTGTACGATCACCGCAAGGTACGGACCCTGGTCGGCCCTACCAAATTAACAGTACAAATATGGCACGCGGCGACGACAGCTCTGGGCTGGAAAGGAAAGATCACGAAGATGACACCACTGTGGGACTCCCGCGCACTGGGCAACCTTAGGAACACCAAAGGGTTCACACAATGGGACACAATAGGTATCTCTACGGTGGGCGATCTGTGGGAGAGGAATGAAGTGGTACCCTTTGCCCGCCTCCAAGAACTCTATGAGCTCAATGATAGGGAACTATATAGGTACATTCAGATCCGCCACGCCCTGCTTGCGGCTATCCCGGCCAACACACCACTACCAGACTCTTCACCCTTGGAGGACCGCTTACTCACAGACTGCAAGATAGAACGTGCGACGTCCCTCACTTATCGCAAATTACTTAATAACACCCCCGAACCCACGTCCCACCTGAAAGAGAAATGGGAAGGGGAAATTGATGACATGGACGAACACGAATGGAACGAGGCACTTGGGTCCCCCAAAGAGGTAGGCATCTCAGCACGCATGCGACTGGTGCAATTTAAGATCCTGCACCGGGTTTATTACACGCGGACAATGCTGCACCGCATACACAGAGCACCACACCCCTACTGTCTGCGAGGGTGCGGGGAGGAGGGCACGTTCTTTCACACCATATGGGACTGCCCCAAGATACAGGAATATTGGAAACAAATACACCGCACTCTCTCACAGACACTTAATCACTCTATACTACCTAACCCAAGACGGTGCTTACTGAACATCTGGGAACCCACCGACTTGTCCCGTTATGAGCAGCTTTGGGTCACGGTGGGGATAATGGTAGCAAAGAGGGACATAGCACAACGCTGGGGGGCAGTGGATCTCCCAACTAAATCCCAATGGTGCCTTAACATGGATCGGGTGATGTTAACCGAACGGGCAGTCTACTCCAACCGAGCCTGCCCGGTTAAATGGAATAAAATATGGCTGAAGTGGAACGAATATAGAGGGGACATTTGCGAACCCTTGCGGGAGGAAGATCTGGATGATTCTGATGACGAGGATGAAGGAGGGTAACTTAGACTGGTTGCCGGGGTGAGATGGCAGCCCTACTTGTGGCGGGAGGCAGCTTATGGGCACCTGCACTGTGGAGCTATGAAGGGGGAGGGGGGTTCTTGGGACTCGGAGGCGCACAGGTACTGACCAGGGACACCGAATCTTCATGTTCCCGAGGGGCGATTGTAATCTGTACTGCACTGATTCATACCAGACCAAATAACCATTCCTACCTGTTAATGTTCTAGGTTTGTTATTTTCCAAAAAATGAAAAAACTCCATCAAAACCTCAATTCCTGCGTTGAATAATTGCTCAATATGCACTTTTACTATTCCAGTATGTCCTGTCATGACCTTACTGTATCTATCACTTCGCTACTTGTTTTACTGGAAACACGCTATGCACTGATCCTTGATAGCGGCCGGCCCGCAGGGTTGTAGGCGTTCCGCTGTGTAATATGCAAAGTGCAATAAAGGTTTTGGAAAAAAAAAAAAAAAAGATAGAAGACATCTACAAAGGCTTCCCCATGACTGTTTTGGACTGCCCTGAAACACTTAGTAATGGGACGTTGAACACCTTTGAGATTTTTCCTCAGATTGAGCAGGACCGGTTACTTGCCCTTTGTGCAAAAATCAAATCAGGCTCATCGGCCGATCCTTTGAAACCTGGCCAGTTTAGGAGAATTTTACCTACTATTTTTCCCTTTCTTGGCCAAGTGATTAACAAATCACTTAGTCTAGCGATTGTACCTACGGCTTGGAAACAGGCCAGAGTACTGCGATTGCTCAAAAAACCTTCCCTGGATGGCAAAACACCGGAGAATTTCAGGCCAATTTCACTGCTCCCCAGGACTGCAAAAATTGTGGAAGTATAGATTAATGCCATTCTTTCGGACCACCTGATCAGCAATAATATACTCGACCCCTCGCAAAATGGGTTTCGTGCTGGCCATGGTACGGAATCAGCGCTTCTGACGGTACAGGAACATCTCTGGGCAGCACTGGACGCAGGACATACGTCGGCACTGATCCTTCTGGACCTCAGTGCCACGTTTGATACGGTGCCCCATGCCATCTTGCTGCGTCGGCTGAAAGAGGCAGGCATCTGTGGCCTTGCTTTGAAGTGGCTAGCGTCATTTCTTTCAGACAGGTCTTATCAGGTGACTGCTCCTCCTTTTTTTCATCCACCTTTCCCATCAAGCACGGAGTACCACAGGGTTCATCTTTGAGCCCTCTGCTCTTTAACCTGTACGTACAACCTTTGGCTGTTTTTGCCAAGAGCAGAGGGCTGACGGTGGTTTCCTACGCCGACGACACGCAACGGGTGGTGGCACTTTCCAGTAATTCCAGCGACAACGCCGCTAAGTTCCGAGGTGATCTTGCAGCAGTTGCCGACTGGATGACAGCCAATTGCCTACCGCTGAACGCTAGTAAGTCGGCGGTGATGCTGGTGGGAAGGGACCATGGGTTGTGGAATGAGCACTGGAAGTCCAGGAATCTAGGTACCACCCCCCCTCCTAAACAGGTGGTAAAGAACTTGGGGGTTTGGATGGACTCTTCGCTTAGTCTCCGGACACAAACAAAGAAGGTAGCGGGTACCTGTTTCGGTCTCCTTCGTGGGCGGAGACCTATCCTAGGCTTCTTTGATGCACTCACCAGACAGCTCATTATTCAAGCACTAATTATTTCTAGGCTTGACTATGTGAACTCTCTGTATTTAGGGGTAAACAAGGCAGAAGTACTAAGGTTACAGAGAGTTCAGAATGCCGCAGTGAGAGCTATTTTAGGCTTGCGCTGAGTCTGCTCAGTGTTTGGCAATCTTCGCCGCCTCCACTGGCTGCCCGTGGCTCAAAGGTTCGAGTTCAAAGCTCTCTGTATAGCTTTTAAAATTCTGAAGCTCGGATCCCCTAGCTCATTGACAAATCTGCTTTCTTTCTATGTTCCTTCCCGCCAGCTTCGTTCCATGGGCCAACATTTGCTGCGGGTCCCTCGAGTCAGGAAAACTCGAGCTGGAGGTCATTCTTTCCGTTATAGAGCAGCGATTCTCTGGAATTCTCTGCCCCCCCCATATTCGTGGCCTTGACAATCTGACCGATTTTAGGAAAGCAATTAAAACTTTTCCTTTTCCTACTGTGTAGACCGTCGCCCGTATCTTTGCTACCGTTTTGCTTTTAGCGCCGGGACGCCCCTTGGCTGGGGCGGCTGTTGCGCTTTATAAATGTTTTAAATAGAAATAGAATGCTCCCAATACACCTCAACCATGTCCTCATTATTGACAGTGGGTTCCTGAGTGCCAATCCAGCAACTTAAAAGCAACATCATGCCACCCAGACAGACAGCAAGCAGGATGGGAGTGGGGTACAAGAGGAACTGGGTTGGCGAGGCAGAAAAGGGACTAATGACTACCACTGCACAAAATAATACAGAGTGCAATATATGATCAATTCTCCTGCCTCCAAACTCAAGGGAGTATTACAAAATAAGTTAGGAAGGACGAAGAGTGAGCACAAATGCAGTGAATGAGGTGGCCTATAGTCCCATCATCACTGGCAACAAGGGAGTGGTTTCCTGGGTGGGGTTACGTCCAGGATACCTTGCACTTCATTGTATGATTTGCATGCAAATTTCTAACTCCCTCTTCCACATGCAATCTGAGGTGACTTAAGATGCATGTTTAGGCACAATATTCTTTGCTTGGGAGGAAGACTCTGGGGTTAATATAAAGTTTGACAGACTGAGGTAAGTCCATCAATATGGCTCAGTACTTTATTATCGCCATGTCCAGAGTCCTCCTTCTGCAAAATTTAGAGTTGTCCGCCAACCTTGCAGATAACTCTAAAAATTAGCAGGAACCTCCATCATGATGGTTACTGTCAATGTTATTACAGTTTGACGGAAGGCTCCATCATGCATGACGGCCACCTGTCAAAGTTTTACCACGTTTTACTTTTTCCCAAAACGAACTTACAAATCATGTTTGTTTTTAGAAAAAGTAAAACTAATGGCCCTCCATTCTTTTTTTTTCTCACTGTCCTTCAGCTCCAGGTTTTATGTGGCGGTGATAAACAGCAAAAAAAACTATAACACGGTCCCCTCCAAATCAGGCAGACTGTATTATATGTGAACCTCCAAAGGCACATACTCCATTTGGCCATTTGAGGAGTAGGTCAGCTGTGGAGCAGGGATAAGCTCTGTCGCTGACATACTTAAGGTCCACCCGACTGTAAATCAGGCTGGTGAACATTCAATTTGGTGGAGAGGGTACTGCGCAGTCATTGCGACGGAGTACCCTTTATGTCAAACTCTAAATCAGCCCCACTGTCTTTGGGCCATACTAATCAGCAGATTGAGAAAACCCCTCAGTGCAGGGTTTTCTGGTGCAGAAAAGAGTGTGTATCAAAAGGATGTGCAGTTCCTAAAAGAAGGTGCAAGGAAAGGGAGGTCTCTCTTCGTAATGCCCTCACACACCCAGAGAGATGTCATGCTTCATCATTGGGCCATGCTCCTAGTCGGGGCGGCGCTGAAATGCCCGACTGGCTCCCGTAAACGGGGCTCTTTGGTGGAGATCTTTTGAAGAAGGCGTGGGGTGCGTGCAGGTGTGAGGTCTAGGGAGGAAAATAAGGACCTCCTCTCCTTAAAAGACAACCAACTCCTCACCATTAAACCTTGCGACAAAGGGAGAGGCATTGTCTTATTTGACTCTGGATACGGTTTGATATCCAGACGTGGTAGAGTGGTACCCTAGTAGACTTATACTGGGGTATTGTAGACCCCCAGTATAGAAGTCTACAGCTTTACGGGGGAAGCAGAGCACTTCGTTGCTCTGAGGGGAAGGGTGGCAGGCAACTAGTATTGTTGCTACCCTTGCTCCGGGCCCCGGAGCAAGGGTAGGAACAACACTAGTTGCCTGCCACCCTTCCACTCTACCAGTCTGGATATCAAACCATATCTAGGGAACCAGACTCCTGGTAGTGCACCACTCACTATTTTAGGTCCTGATGAAGTGCCACATGACACGTTAGGGGCAGCTTAGGCACGAAACATGCTGACCCACTACACCGTGTCAGCCCTTTAGGAACATTGCATCCTCTTAGGGCTACAACACTATTTTAATTAAGCCTGAGCTACATTAGAAAATAAATCATATCAGAATAGGACTGCTCCAGACTTATTTTAATCCACTTACCTGCACACTACCTAGCCCTCACACCTGCACGCACCTCACGGCTTCTTCAAAAGATCATAGCCAAAGAGCTCTGTTTACGGGAGCCTGTCGGGCATTACAGCGCCGGCCTGACGAGGAGCAGGGCCCAATGATGAAGCATGACATCCCTCAGGGTGTGTGAGGGCATCACGAAAAAAGACCTCCCTTTCCCTGCAACATCCTTTAGGAACTGCACACCCTTTTGATACAGTTCTACCTTGGAGCTTGTGTGCAAGACCTGTTTAAATACAGCTTCCGGTCCCTCCTCTTCTTAGACGCAGAAAAGAGGAGGCCTGGAAGTTCGGGAACATAGTTATCAAACAAAATTAGGGATTTTAGTCCTAGAAAGTGGATGACTTTGTAGGAATCTTAGCCATACAAGGGATTGCTGGAGAAGCATATTAAAACGCAGTGAGGAGAGCCCCACATGGAGTCAAGATGCAGGTAACTTCTACACTGCTCTCCACGGAATAACCCACTCTATCACTTAGTTGCGCAGGACTTAGTGAAATGCGCATTCAAAAATTCAGTTGCCGGGCACAGAGAAAAATTTCGGGAACACTGGGCACCACCTCTAGTCGCCAATGGCATTTTTCCGAAGGAGTTCATCTGTGCCCCTTGACTGTGACAGATTGCAAGCCTGAGAGGGTGCAAAGTCGGATGTGGAACCTTTTAGAACCCTAAATTTCCACTCAGCTGAACTGGAATGAGGGAAGGTGGCAATGAATCTGCAGTCAGGTAAGAGTAACCACTTGAAAAAGGATACAGAGATGCACAGGAAGATCCACCCGAATAAGATTTCTGGACGGTTTGCTTTTTTTAGCACAGGCAAACCGTATTGAAAAAAGCAAAAAAAAAACACTTCTCAACCAAATGCTCTTAGTATGCTAGATGTAAAATCTAAGACCTATTTTTAGTTCCAGCCGGTGAAACCTCGCCTTCTCCCTAGAGGAGTAAGATATAGTGAAAAGGGCATGACGAGTGACAGACTTCTCTATGTGGAAGGGAGATAACTTTGGCATGAAGGAAGTATGATCTAGCAGCACCAAATTATCCGGAAATAAGGTAGAAAATGTAGGTTGTACTAGCAGCATAGGTAGCTGACTGACAAGGTGCACATAAATAGTTAGAACGATGAACACCACCTTAATGGTCTGCAATCTCAAGGATATAAAACACAAGAGAGCAACCCCTCTTAACCCAATTGAACAGTGTTTGAATTTATAAAGACAACGTGATGAATGAGGTTTCCAAAATGATTTGATAGCTTGATACAAGCTAGGTTTATGTTCTGGATGTCGTTAATTAATACTGTCCTGAAAAACGTGGTTTGCAAGACACAAGGGCACCGAAATGTGCCAAGGAATATTCTGGAACACACTAGCATTCTTAAATTACACATATGAAATAAGTGGTATCCACTCAACATAATCTGATTAGTTAGGACGAGTTAAAAACCTTAAAAACATTTAGGCTACATGAGGTTTTTGTCTCATCTACCTGAACTTCTAATGCGATATGGGAATATAAGAATGTTTAAGTAGGATTTTTTAAATAATTAGTGTAGGAAGCTGGCCCTGTATATAGTATGCCACTAGGTGGTTATACCGTGCACAGAGTCCAGAGGTCCCCCAAAAGTGTACAGGGCTCAATGCAAAACCCAAAGTGCTCTAATAGTGGTAGTGGGGGCTAGCAGCCTTAGGCCTAACACAGAGGAGTGTAAGACATTGATTGCACAACACTGACCAATAATGGACACACAACTCAAAAAGGAGATTGTAGGAAAATAGGACCTGCTTTTATGGCTACCCCCACTTTTTACCTGGTGCTAAGCTGTTTTTGACTAGTGTAGGAGAGTAGGGTCTGCAATCCTATGATCACCCGGACTTTTTGCTTTTGTTTCACTGGTTTACGACTTTCTCGGGCTGTGGGCCTGCCAATCAGACCCAGAGCCTAGCTGTTCTCTCGCTAAATTGATGTGTGTACCTTAGGTGCATTACCCAATTGGAACTGGGCCACCTTGTTAGACCCTGTAACTCAGGGCATCGGTGTACCCAGGGCCTACCAGGGGCTGAAGCATGTATTATGCCACCCCTGGATGGCCATCTAAATCTGACACAACTGGCTGCGCGACAGCTGGGGCAACGTGGCGTAATCGCCCGTTGCTGTAGGTATAGTATCCCTATATCTAACCCTAAAATGGACACCCGAGTTCCTATCAGTCACTCCTATGGCAGGCCTTGACAATCCTGAAGGCAGAGTGCGTGGAATCGTGTGAATTGGGCTCTGGCACGAGCCGAGCCCGGTTGCAGCTTGCGGAACCAAGACCCAATGGCTGTTCCATGATAACGTGTGCCATATCAGTAACTTCGGTATCGCGTTATCAAGACATGTCGAGTAAGGTGTCATACGAATCGGGATGCTGACCCCTCACCAATGCTGGAGATGAGGTTAGCATTCCGCCCTTCTAGAGGGACACGACATGTACGTAACTGTGAACCCCGGTTAAAGTTAACTGAAGCCTCAGCTCCACAAAATGGATGCTGCCACCACAGACACGAGTCTGACCTCCTGCTGCTGGGAGTCCTTCCAGCGAGGAGAGCTTGGACAAAGGGTTTCCTGTCCGGGGCGGTGTTCGCACCATCCCAAGACGGGGTTTTGTGTATCCTGGGTTGGCAGGGCTTTACAAGAAGGTGACTGCGGAGTGGCACCCCGGTGCTCACTACGCATCTGCCGGCTAGAACTAGTTCCAGGGGCGCGCAGCCCCTGACCTGGGGAAAGTCCGGCAGGGGAGAGGGGTGTAACTACCCCCCTTCCTGGTCCCACCCCAAGGGCAGGACCTAGTCACGTACCCACCCCTTTCTTTAGGATAAAGGCAGGAGCGGGAACCCTTCCAAATTAGATCATCTTTGAATCAAGAACTACTTTCTACGAAAGGACATTCAAGACTCTTCTCAAGATTTCTCCCTTGTGACTAAGGAGTAGTCACCCTGCATCCGCAGGCACCATCTAAGAACTCTGCGGTTTGCTGCAAGTCCTTCCTCAGGAATCAGACTGCCCAGCTCGACGAGAACCGGCTTCCCTGGCACCTCTGACCTCTACCCACATCGTCAGCTCAGCTGAGATCCGTGGGTGCGACGAGACCTCGAGGGACCGGCCATCATCAAAACCTGCACGATTTCTTAACCAGCACGACCGCCGAGGGATCCTCTGGTGAGTGCTCTGGGGTCCGAGAAGCCCCGACCCTGAGCAGCTCCAGCACCGAAGTGCAGCCTCCCAGCATCTCCACGATCTGCGTGGGGCCCTTCTGCTTTTGCCGCTCAGCACGTTGTCTGGTTACTAGCCGCTGGCTTGTGACCTTCTTGACGACACCCGACAACCAACGCTGCTGGTCTGGTTGCTCCAGACTGGCCTTTGCTCCCTTCTGAGAGAGGAGCACCCCGGACCCTCCTGGTCCACTCCAGACGCCATTTTAGGCCCACCACGTGGCCCTGAATTTGCCAAGGCTTGTTGCCCCAATCCTGGGCCCAGCGACGCCGACAGCATCAACCTTCGTGGGACAGCTCGCACCTCCATCCGGGTCGCCGACAACGCCTCCTGGTCCGTGAGACTGCAGAGCCTAGCGTCGCCCACTCACCTAGTCGAGGTGACGATCATCCGGTGCCCTCCTGGTACCCTCTGACTACTGGTTAGTAGTACGAACTTGGTCCCCTCTGCTTTCAGGTGTCATCCATCTCTGATCCAGGCTTGGATCTCTACGAACTATCTTCAACTGGTCGCCGGCCAGCAACTCCTTCCTTCCGGCTCCTGGCTCGTCAGCGAGGACTCCCGACGTCTGTAAAGACTTATGCAGCCGCAGCCCTTGGGCTAGGTAACTTCGGCATTTCGGTGCCCGCATAGCCTCCTTATTTAAGGGTCCCGAGTCTCTACCGCTTCCGACTTGCCTTATCGGGTCCGCCCGAGACCACAAAACTTTCCGTGCCCTCGGGCACTTTTATTGATTGTGCACTTATAGTATTTTCTTAAGAGTTTCGTTGTGTGCTTAGTACCCTGTCCTCATAAAGAGTACAGGGCTGTTGTGATTCTGATAAATACACTGTTTATTTTCATAACACTTGTGTGGTGTCCTTTCACTTGGTGTTCAAGGGGTATGTGATGGTATAACAGCTGGCTTAACACGCCCTCTAGAGTTTAGCCCGAAGACTGCTCGTATCCACGCTACTAGGATAGCTGGTCTAAGGTTGACTTACAACGAATCACCATAAGGGTCGTTTGGACTGATGCATAGTGATCACTAGAATAGTGAGCACTGCATATCGGGCCAACTTCTCACAACTAGTCTGACTGGGATCCTGCTAATCAGGACCCCAGTCTTTCTGCTTTCTCCCTCAAATTGTTGTGGTCAGTACTTGGGTACATCCCAGATTGGATACAGGGGTACTCTTATCAGTCCCTAGTATATAGTACTAAGGTACCAGGGCATAGGTCCCCCCTTGGCTGAAGCATGCATTAAGTCACCCATTGGAGACCATCAAAAATGCAATAACAGGCCTGCCATTGCAGCTTGTTTAAGCTGGTGCTAGCACCACTTACGAAAGATATAGGTTTCCTATATCAAGGGTCACTGCACTTAAAACCTATGTCACCCCTATAACAGACCTTATCAATTCTGAAGGCAGGGTGCTTGGTTCTAAGTGTGAGGGCGCCCCTGCATGAGCAGGACACCCCTACAGCCTACGGAGTCCATTCTTCCAGGTTGTAAGTGAATCAGCCATATACCACATAGAGGGGCATCGCATAATTAAGCAATGACCATCTCGAAATCGCCTGTAACAGATCCTATCATGTTTGGTATGAAACACGTTAGAATCATACCCCCACACCATAAACCGTGTGGGAGGTATTATTACAAGCACTGGAACGGGCCTCTGTTCAGCTCTCAGTGCTGCCGGTACCAGTCTTCTAGACCCGGACATCACAACATGGCTGCTGCTGACCAGAGACACGATTCTGCCCTCCTGCAAGCTCAAGCAGGGGAATGCAGAACAATAGGTATCCTGTCCCAGGGAGGTGTGACCACCTCCCAGACAGGATTTAGTGTATTGGGGCCTGGTGGGTGCGCTTGCCAGCACCTCTTAGTCTGCATGAGGGGCACATTTGGTGCCTCCTTGCATGGTCCATCAAACCAGCTCAGAGTCGTTGGCTCCCGCTCTAGCGCAAAACTGGACAAAGTACATGGGAGTATCCTCCCTACTGTCCAAACCCTCCCCTGGGAGGGTCCATCTGAATCGCCGCAACCCTTTCCTTAGGGTACTTAAGGGGCTTACCTGGGTGTAGGTCCAGAGATTCGTTGCAGGATACAATTCAGACACCACTTCAACTTCTACAGTCTGGGCACTCTGGACCTCGCTGGACTTCGTTTGGGCACGACTTTGTCCACCTTTCAGTCTGCTGCATTGTCTCTGCTTGTGCACCATACAGGAACCTTCCAAGGTCTGTGGGCATCCAAGACACATGAAGGAATCTCCCTTGAAGTGAAGGAGTCACTTCCCTGCATTTGCAGGCACCGCAACTAAGCTGACCGGTCTACTGATCCTGAGCTCCTACAGACTTCGAAAGGTTCAACAACACAGTTGGTGGTTCTCCACAGCTCTCCAGACCTGCCCTGCCCTGTCACAAAGTTTGTGACCAATCTCCAACAGGGGAGCCGCAGGAACCGAATCCCTGTGCACTGTGTCAACTTGCCATTGCAAAGGCTTGTTGGCTTCCATCCACCAAAATCTTCTGGCTCTAAGTAGCCTCAACCTCAAGCGTCTCCAGTGACCAGAATTTTTGTCCACACCGCATTGCTTGCGCCGTGGTCTGCATCTTTAGGTGAGCTGCTCGAGGTCCTATTGCGACTCCAGTGCCTCTGGCCTGTGGGTCCTGTTAAGGGTCCATCTTGGGATTCCACCGGACACTTTCTCCTTCTCCAGTAGTGGCACTTTCCTGAATTCCTCCATTTTGTTCAATGGCGGTCCTACAGCACTTCACACCTATGCACCAGTCTTCCCTGGTGTAGGTAACATGGGTGCTAGGGTATCCACAGGTGGGGTGCCTTTCCAAACCTCAGTCTTAAACAGGGTTTCTTCAGGGTCCACCGGGAAGGGTCCTTAGTCTTTAAAATTGCAACAGCGACTTACACGTTGATTTGTATGGAGAACACGGTCGTGTTCCAACACAGCACACGATCTCCGTGGGGCTCCTAGTCTCTCACTTTGGGTGATTCCTTGGGTCCCCAGCACTTCTACGTGCTCTGGACATTGTCTTGACACAAATCAAGGTTCTTATACCACTTTCTTAGTATATGGTTTGGTCCCCCCCTGGGGTCCACTGTGTATTCTGTGCTACTTACTTGATTTCTATGCAAAGTATTGTGTGCATTGTGTATATCTCGGAGTAGGAGATATTTGTACGTATTAGTGAGTATTATATAATAAATATATATTTTTATAAATACCTTGTGTGGTTCTTTTTCACTTTATCTATACATACAAGATTGCATTCTGGTAAAACAAGCTGTATTACACTCCTTTTGGACTAAGCAGGAAGGCTGCTCTCCACAATTACCACCCAGAGAGCTTTCTAAGGTTGTCTAAGACCTCTTAAATCACCATAAGGGCTGAGTGGGTCCAGGCTGGGACAGCAAAGTGCCCCATTTTTAAGTCTTGCCTAGACGGCGCTTGCGCGGTCTCTTCAAGACATGCTGTATTCAGGATGTGGGCTTTAAGCTAAGCATATGCGCCACCCACGTATTTTATTGGCTCCTTTCAGTGTCATTTAAAATTGTTTGTATTTCGTTGGTTTATTTCTTGAATAGTCCTTACTTCTCTCTCTTTAGTACCACCTTCTCTTCAGTTGTAACCTTACATAAGCGCAGCCCCTCTTACATGTGATTTTACTCGGTATGTTTTATTTTCACTTGCTCAGCACTCTTTTCTTAACCCATTTACTGCGGCAGCAATTCTGCCGCAGTGCGGGGCGTTCCATTGAGTGGGCGGGGCTGCCTAGGCCAACAGACGTGCGGAGCACTACCGAGGTAGTGCTCGCGACAGCCGTTGGCCGACGGGCGCACTTAACGGGTTAATGACTTCAACTTAAATGGATTTGCAGGCACAATAGCCCCGTCTCCATTTCCCAGACAAAACCTTATTTACTTTATTAGCATTTGTGGCCTGCCAAGCAGACACAACCTTATTAAATTTATTAGCATTTGCGGTACGCAGCACTTTAGCTTCACACGTTTAAAGCTAAAGCGAGGCGTGCCGCGATTGCTAAAAAATAAATTAATAGGAAAAAATGACGGGCGCCCCACCTTTCTTTTTTATTTATTCACTTCTGTAGGAATCGGCGAATGCCATGCTTTTATCTTCACAGGATTTGCAAGCATTTTTTGTTAGGTTTTTGTAGCCTTTTCGTTATGCCAAGCTTAAAAAAAATGTAAATGTTTTAAGTTAAAGCGCGCCATGCCGTCAATGCTAGAAAAGTAAATAGACAAAAAAGCCAGGCCGCCGCCATTACAACATTGTCAGCATTACCTTTTAACATGGTGGCTTTTGATATCTCTTTATTTACTGCGCACTTTAACTTTAAACATATAAAATTAAAGCACGGAATTCGTCAAAGGCTACAAAAGCCTAAAAAGAAAATGCTAGCAAATGCTCACACTCTTTCCTTAAGCCACTGGGTAATGGAATTCTTATATTGGGTCTTAAGGAAAGGGTGGGGAGGTCCTGATATGGTGTGGAAGGTAAGTTCAGGATTTGGCAGCGAGGTAGGAGAAGGAACACCCTCCTGATTTGCTCCTGGCATGCAGGGTGTTTACACAAGGTGAAGTGTGGCTGAGCACAATTGCCTGGTGGAAGTTACGTAGCGGTTGATGTAGGCAGGTCCGACGTTGTGGAGGGCTTTGTGTGAGTGAGTAGTTTGAATTGGCTTTGTTTCTGGATTGGTAGCCAGTGTAGCTCTCTAAGGTGAGGTGTGATGTGTGTGCTATAGGGCATGTGTAGAAGGAGTCTGGCAGCAGTGTTCTAGGACATTTGCTACCTATAGTTGTGGCACCGTTTGAAATCTATAGTCGTGGGGCGAAGACATATACTCTAGCACAGTAATTAAAAACACTTTAGGAATAGAGTAAGCCACTAACAAAAACAGGGAGCAGAGCTCCAGCTCTATGTCAAAGAGCACAGAAATAAAGGAACGGATGTCAGCACACAGGGCTGATGCCTGTATACAGCTCAGTGCCCTCCCGTCTGGGAGATGGAATGAGCCAGCCAGGGAGTGTGATAGAGCTTCCTGCCGGTGCATTGAAGTAACTGCTGTGAAAAGTTCTGGATCCAGTTTGGTGTCTGAGAAATCTGCGGTTAGAAGCATCCATCAGAGAGGAATTCTTCACACTATTCTTGGAGAAACTGAGTAGGTACAGCAGTATTTCGTGCGGTTGCTGAGAAATGGAATACAGACCTTTAATCTTGCACCACAGGCACAAACACTTTCACTTGGCGTTGTGGATCTGGATTGCCAGAGACTCACATGCTTGTACTAGTACTGCCCTGCATTGAGCCGAGATATCAATATGGCCGAATTCTATGTGGTCTGGTACAAGGTATGATGATATAGGACTTAACTGCTGTTTCTGAAGATGGGTTTCTGGTAAATCTTCAGTGGGATAGGAGGATGCTGGGCAGACATACTAGGGCTGTGTACCAAAAATGGCATGACCATGTAGTGGTGATCAGTATTAGGGAACAGGACTCTGTCTTAGCCGTTCCAAGAACCCTGGAAATGAGAGGACAAGGTGGGGAAGCCTGTGTTGAACGGTTTATAAAAAACACTCACAGAGCAGAGATAGTAGCAGGCTTGTCTCAGGAGCCTATTGCTTGCTGCCACTTGAGTTCTACCTCCGGTTAGATAGATCTGTTTTGGAGGCTGGCAGAACGTAATTAGCCCTGGGCAGGATGACATGAGGCCCATCAAGGACTTTTATGCTTTGACTGTGACTGTTTGGAGAAGTTTGCGCCCATTGTCCATAGGTTTGTGATGTGCTCTGCTGCAGAGAGTAATTTGTCGAGCTGAGTGTCCAGGATTGCTTCCAAAAATTCAAGCCTTGTAGTGGAACAGGTGGAGGATTTTTCCACTCAGTGTCAAGGCCAGATGATTAAACAGGTTAATGGAAGCCGTTGTGAAGGCACGGGCTTCCTAAAAAAGAAAAAGAAAAAAGGGCCATTCCCCCTGGCAACTTTTCAGGTATGATAATACTTGGTGGCCTGGTCTCCGAATAAAAAGCTGCCACCAGTGCTAAACACTACTTGAGTATTTCAAGGTGGGTGCGCCCCTCAAGGCAGAAGTAGGTGGATTTTTAAACAGCCCTATCTTCTGAGCACCGATGGCCCAGCTAACCGGTGGAAGCACATCCCTTCGCTAACAATATCTTTCTATCCTAGGAGATTAGCTACTACAGAAGAGCAAAGACCACTACATCTTGTAGTTGCATTGTCTCAGAATGGCTAGAGTGTTGGTTGGCTTGATGGAGGTTGCAGCTATGGAGTGGACCTGGAAGCCTACGCTAAACATTTTCCATCCCTGCCCGGAGGTGAAAATTCAAGTGTGACTGGATTTTGGGATGTAATATGTTCTGCCAGTGTGAGGATAGAATCTGATTTTGGATTTTTAGTAAGGCATACAACGCTGATTCTAGTGTCCTTTATTTCTTCTCCAGACACAGGATGATAACCTGGTCCTTATCAAGCGTCTTCATCAGTTTTAGCTCCTTCCTTTTGTATTAAAACATTGAGATTGACTTTATCCAATGGCATAAAGCAAAATGATGGGGCCCTCCTGCAGAATGTGACGAGGGGCCCTCAACTCTCCCATATCTCAAAGATATTCATTGGCCTTGAGCTGAATTGGGCGCACTTCTTAGAGTCGGGGGCCTCCTGGAGGGTTGGAAGACCCCTGCACCACCTGCCTTAAGCCCCTGAGTGTACAGACTTCCTTTGATGTCACAGATGAAGCATTCTTTCTTTACTATTACCAAAGGTATGCCATACCTTGGCAGCTATCTAAAGTAGAGCATGGAAGCAAGCAATAGCACCCAGAATCAAGTCCAGGTGTGGAGGCATCTTCTCTCTCTCCTTGAAGATGAGGTCGTAGGTGGTTCTTTTGTCAGCAGTGTTCCCTCCTTCATCAACGCTTCAAGCAGGAACTCTGACAGAACCTCTGTGGTTCAGGAAGGAACTCTAACGGAGCTTCTGTGAGGCTGGATTTTCATTATATTGTGGGCGGATGATTCTTCGAAGCTTTGTCAGAGGAACTATAGTTCTTTTCCTTTCAGAAAAGGATGCTGGAGCTTTTGAAGAACATTTCAGCTCTGAAAATTCTAAACGTTTCCTTTTTGCATCACTTTCGTGGGAGCGCTTGGTGAAGCACTGCGCATGGAACCATGTCATGCTATGATCCCTTTATAGCGGGAATATCCCTCCCTAAGAGGAACAGGTTTTGTCTCCTATCATGGTCCATGAGAATCGATGAAGGAAAAGTCTGACAAATGTAACAGCAGAACAATTTACTTAACTTTGGTAACACCCCATCTAACTGCAGATCCCTAACCTTAGAATATCTATCAGGCGCCAGTGTTGATGCAGAGATTTGTCATAGCAATACTCCTGCAAGCCGATAGGGGGCATTGTTTGACTCCGTGTGGACTCCATACCACCCCGGAAGAGGTGCCGTGGAGCCGCATGTAAGAGCCACCCCAGCACATAGACATCACTTTCTTGTCTTTTCCCTTTCTGCGCTGTCAGATGTAAAAGTATGAAAAATTGTTGATAATAGCGTGCTGATCACCAACTTTGAACCTTTTTAAAGGTGAAAAGACGTCACTCCGGAGAACGGGGAGGTGTGAGGTCAGTGAGGAATCTGCAGTTAAATAGAGTGTTCCCAAGAAAGAGCATTATTGAAGGTAGGTAACTTGTTCTTCTGATGGACACTTCTATCCACTGTTTCCTCCCCACAGAATAGATACCCAAGAAGTTTCTCTCCGAGAAGGAGGATCACTAGAGTGTGTCTTTCAGAACCGAGCAGTCAAAGTGTCCTTCCAGCTAGACATGGCTCCAAAGGCTGTAGTGATTTTTGAATTTATAGCTCAATGCCCTTCTTGCATTATGACCGATATCAAGGACAAGTTCCCCATTCCAATGTAATAGTAGCAACCATCGCCCTGGTGGAAATGGCTCTCAGACCGTCCAAGGGTTGCTTTTTGGCCTGTGCATAGCAGATCTCAATGCGGAGGTCAATATACCTTGACCGGGGGTCCTCTTCTGCACAACCTTCCATTTCTTTGCTCTGGAGAACACCACAAAAAGTTAATTGTTAATTCAAAAGTCCCTAATATGATAATCGATGTAAAAGCTCAAAGCTTTTTTGAGGTCCAACCAATAGAGTCTCCTTTCTTTGATGGGTGAGGGGGAGGAAAAAGTGTTTGCTGGTAGCATGACTGACTGCCACACATGAAAGGGAGTCAGGACTTTGGGTAAGAAGGCCGTCTGAGTACTCAGCACCAATATGTCTCCAAAAAGGTGGTGTAGGGGGTTGACCTAAAAGTGCCGGCAGTTCACTCACACAACAAGCTAACATTATCGTTAATAGGGATACAGTCTTCAAGGACAGGAGACGCAGCAATGTATAGGCTTAAAAGGCATTCACATGAGGAATTTCAAGACCAAGTTAGGCCTCCATGGTGGAATGGAAAATAGTTTGGGAGAAATATGCCCAACCTTTAATAAATCTCACCACAACAGGTGATTTTACCATGGAATGTTTGTTCAGCAACGGTGTAGACAAATAACCTTTCACAGTGCCTGCTTCAGAGCCTTGTTGGGCTAAACTCAAAAGAAACAAAGTAACATTCGACAGCTTTGCTTGTAAGGGGAGGGGTGCCTCAATGTCCTGGACACTACATCAGGTTAAAAACTTTTTGCAGTATCCAGCACAGATGGATTTCATAGTGACATCTCTCATAGCAAGGATGACATCTATCACCTTAAGAGGCAGATTGAAAGCAATCAACTGCTGCTGCTCCATCTCCACGCTTCCCACGTTTCAGTGGCGGAATCTGCCCTGCGCTGGGACAGGATGTCCTTCCAAAGTGGTAGCCTGATAGATGAGAAGAAATGCTCAGACTTAGGAGTACTGGACACCACACACTCATTGCTCAATCATTGCGCTACCAGGATGACTACGGCCTATTCATTATTCATGTTCAAAACTCTCTGCAAGAGAGTTAATGGTGGGACGGCGTACAGGAGTAACTTGTTCCATTCCAGCCAGAACAAGTGTTCTTCCGGAAACTCCAATACACAGAATTGTTGAGTCTGAATTCGAAGCTGGCAAAAAGATGTAGCCAGAGATCTCCTCACTGACAGAAGACTTCTTGTGCCACCTCGGAATCCAGACGCAATTTGTGGTCAGCCAGAAGATGTCTGTCGAGTTTATCTGCTCTGGCATTCAGGAACCCTATCCTCTGCTGGGGACCAGAAAGATACCTTGATGCTCTACCCACCTCCAAAAAGGCCAAAGCTTCTTGGCACAACCGCAGGACCCCGACTCCGGCATGCTTGTTGCAGCACCAAACATGGTGGTGTTTTCTATGAAAACATGCACCAGCCTCCCTGGTAAGAGGCTTTCAGAGTCAAACGAATTGCCCGTAGCTCCAGTAGGCTGATCTGGAGTCAGTGCAGTTTCTACTGGCCTGCATGTTGCCTCATGCTGAGACCGCAGCTCTGAAATTACCAGGATGTCTGAAGCATCACTGGTAGAAAAAGCAGGCTCTGCATACATGCCAGCCATCTGGAATGGGACCTACATTTCTGGGACTGGTGTAGAAACCTTTTTAGCAGGGGTTAACAACCCTAAAGAATGTGATGTAGATCTGCATTCCTCCATTCCAAAACAGAATCCACCTTCTCTCCAAAGAGGAGAGCAGCATCAAATGAGATGTCCAATAGCAAAGCTTAGACATCACCAGAGAACCCAAGGGACCTCATTCAGGCATGTCTATGAAGAACAACACTGGCCCACACTGCCAATGCAATGCATGGCATTCAGACAGGCACATACCATACTTGGCTGCATCCTGCCGGTCATGTATTGCCAGAGAGATAATAAGATCCTCCGGGACAGCTGGCAAGATTTCGCTAATCAGGTCTCAAAGGGGATGAGGGTATCGGCCCAATAGACACACTGCCTGTACCGACTGCAGTGCCAAGCTAGCAAAGGAAAATACATGTTTGCAGAAGGTGTCAATCTTTTTGGATTCTCTGTCTGGAGCATTGGCTGGAAAGGAGTTAGGGTTCATCTTATGGGTCGAAAACTACAATTAGGCCCTCTTGAGTGGAGTGCTTGGTGCGAAAAAACACAGGTTACCAGGCACCGGTTTATGACATTTTCTACTGCCTAGTCATAGGATGGCAAGACCATGGTTTGATTGTATAGCCATGACAGTATGTGTGACGGCATCATTAAATTAGAGCAAAAGCTCGGATGTTGCCAGCCCTGGGTGTAAGATTTCTGTCAAATTATTTGTTGTAGTCTAAATGGAGGGCATTTATAATTCTAGTACTTAAGCTGCCATTGGATAACCACTATAAACTAGGCACCTTCTTTCATCGGTGGCCCATGTGGTGAGTCAAACTCCTAAGTCCACTGGCGTTTTATAAATCAAGGTATAAGGTATCATCAGTGTAATAAGTGTGGAGAAACCCATCCTCCCCATAAAAATCCGGTGTATACCCTGCTCTTGCAAAGGGCCAAAATCACAGCTGAAATGAGAATAAGCCTGTGTGGATAGTGGCCATGTGGTAGAGATGCAGAGTAAGAGTCAGAGTGCATGACAGCAGGTTACGCTTTTGTATTCTCATAGCACACCATCGATGGAGCAAACATCTACCTTTGATCCAACATGAACAGCAGCAATGGATCATCTACGGTCTGTGGTGATCACAGAACTGAACAGTAAAAATCTTGAGGAAGTCATTGCTCTGGGTAAGTACAAAGTACATCTTTCTGATGGGTATCTGAGAAAATCATATCTCCACATTTTCCCCTGTGAGCTAAACTGCAAAAAAATGGAATCCCTTATGATTTCACTATTGATTACTCTTTTTGGCTGAAGTAGCATGGCCCAAAGGGACTTTTTTCTCCGCTATTTGCACAAAACATATCCCACATTTCATGGTTAAGTGATGAAGCTTGTTTCACTACTTGTCTGTGGATAGCCCCCATCTATTTCTTCACATCAAACTCTTCGGGCAAACTGCCTTTGTTCGCCCCTTCAGGCAGGTGTAGATGAAAGCAGTAGCTACTGACTTATGGATTCATCACTCTTACCATACAGCGCTGGCATTTACGGATTTCTGGTCCTGACCATGGCTATTATAATTATTTGGCATTGGAACCAGATTTTGCGTCAAGGTTAAGTTATGGAGAAGACGATAGCCAAATTGTGCAGCACTGTCTGTAGATTAATTTTTGTAGCTGCCTTGGAGTTTAAATGCACTTTAAAAAAATCTGAATGCTATTGTAACTACACAGGTCCCCTAAACCTACGCACATTTACCCTCAATAGTACAGTGTTTTAACCAGCTTTATGCTCAACTATAAACTACCCCCCCCAAAAATAATGCATAAAAAAAAAGAAAAAATCTACTGCGGTATAAACAGCCTGGAAAACTCCGGCATGGTGCATCCAGGTTCAACTGAGGGATCAGTCTGTGGCCAGTGACCTCAAAGAGTTAAGACTTCTATTTTGATGCTCTTGCGCGTTCACTTTGGAGTCAGAGTGGCGGGATGGGGTTGAGTTCCAATTTGCTTTTTTTGTGCTTGCATTTGGACTTGGATTTCAACCAGGAAGCAAATACATCACAGGAACAGCTTTGGGACCAGGACTGGGCCTGTGATTTACAGTAGGAGCTACATGATGGCCACAACCTCTTTTTGTGTTGGGTGATTGCAAATGCTACTTACCAGTATGCATCTGTTCTTGGCATGTAGGGCTGCTGACATTCATATCTGTGCATAGACCGCCACCTAGTGTTGGGTCCGGATGATTGCACATTGTTGTCCTGGAAGAGTCTTCGAAGTATCACGAGATAGGTGGCTCCTCCCCTGGACTACAGTGCGCATGGGCATCGCCTCCATCCCCAGATTGTTTTTAGCCATTGGCAGAGATGGAGTGAAGAATGTGAGTGATGACCATGCTATGAGCATATGTGTTTTGTATGAATGAATACTGCAGCTGCTACAGGCGCCGGGGAGGAGGGCGGGCGATATGAATGTCAGCAGCCCTACATGCCAAGAACAGATGCATACTGGTAAGTAGCATTTGCAGTTCGAGGCATGTGGGCTGCTGAATTCATATCTGTGCATAGAATACATAGCAGTCTCTCCATTAACGGCGGCCGCCCGTGCCAGCTGCAGCAGTCTGAAAAAGCGTTTTTAGAACAGCCTGACCAACAGCTGCCTGCTATTTGGAATGCACGTCTACACAGTAGTGCTTAGTGAAAGTATGTGTGGTAGACCATGTGGCTGCTCTACAGATATCTTCTAAGGGAATGTTACCTAGGAAAGCCATAGAGGCCCCTAACTTCCTAGTGGAGTGGGCCCTCGGTGGGATAGTGAGAGTGCGCTTAGCTTTAACGTAGCAGATCTGAATGCACTTTACTATCCATCTAGCAATCCCCGCTTTGGAGATAGCGTTTCCCTTGTGTTGTGTGGCAAAAGCAACAAAAAGCTGTTTGGTTTTGCGGAAATCTTTCGTCCTGTCCACATAGTACATCAAGGCCCTTTTCACATCAAGGGTGTGGAGCATGCGCTCCGCCAGCGTTTCTGGGTTCTGGAAAAACACCGGCAACTCAATTGTTTGGTTTATGTGGAATTGTGAGACCACTTTGGGTAAGAATTTAGGGTTAGTGCGGAGCACCACCCTGTTAGCATGTACCTGGAAGAAAGGTTCTTGGATGGTGAGCGCCTGCAGTTCGCTAACCCTCCGTAGCGATGTAATTGCTACTAAGAACGCAACCTTCCAAGTTAAAAACTGGAGCTCACAAGAGTGCAGTGGCTCAAAGGGAGGACCCATCAGCCTTGTAAGAACCACATTGAGGTTCCATTCCGGAGCTGGTGGAGTCCTTGGTGGAATGACCCTTTTGAGTCCTTCCAGAAAGGCCTTGATAGCAGGGACCTTAAAGAGTGACAGGTGCTGCCTATTCTGGAGGTATGCTGCCATAGCAGACAGGTGAATGCGGATGGAAGAGTACGCTAGATTACATCGATACAGGTGAAAAAGGTAACATATGATGTTTTGAATGGAAGCATCTAGCGGGTCAATGTCGTGGTTCACACAGTAGATGACAAACCTCTTCCATTTAGCCGCATAACAAGCTCTAGTAGTGGGCTTCCTTGCCTCCCGAATGATGTCCATGCAATCGGGAGGAAGATTAAGGTAGCCGAACTCTAGGACTTCAGGAGCCAGATCGCCAGGTTGAGCTGTTGCGGATCTGGGTGCTGAATGTCGCCATGGCTCTGCGTCAGAAGGCTGGGAGTGAGATGAAGCCTTTGATGCGGTACCACGGACAGTTCTAGAAACGTGGTGTACCATGGTTGGCGAGCCCACGTTGGAGCAACCAGGATGAGAGTCATCGAGTGCTGCCTGAGCTTGCGTGCCACCAGCGGTATCAGAGGTGCTGGGGGAAAAGCGTACGCAAATCTGCCTGACCAGTTCATCCACATCGCATTGCCCTGTGACTGGGGGTGTGGGAACCTGGCGGCGAAGCTTTGGCATTTTGCGTTCTCCTTTGTGGCGAACAGGTCTATCTCTGGATGACCCCACTTTTGGAAGTACGGTTGGAGTACTGATGGATGTATCTCCCACTCGTGCATTTGATGGCTGTGTCTGCTGAGCAGATCCGCCATCTGATTGTCCTTGCCCGGGAGATGCTCTGCCATGAGGAAGATGTTCCTCTGAATGGCCCACTTCCACATGCTCTGAGCCAGGTGAGACAGCTGTGGAGAGTGTGTGCCTCCCTGCTTCTGAATGTAGTACATGGCCGTCATGTTGTCCGTCCGGATCAACACGACTTTGTTGCACAGATGTACTTTGAACGCCTTTAAGGCCATGAAGATTGCAATCAGTTCCAACACATTGATGTGCATCTTCCTTTGCTGTAGTGTCCATAGTCCCTGCACTGTGTATTGGAGTACATGCGCTCCCCATCCTTGGAGAGAGGCGTCCGTTGTCAGGATAATCTGTGGCACAGGCTCTTGGAATGGTCGGCCCTTGCAAAGGTTTTGTGGATTCCACCAATGCAGAGAGTTGTATGCCCGACCGCTCACCAACACTAGGTCTGTCAGTTGCCCATGAGCCCGAGTCCACTGACGTGCTAGGCACTCCTGAAGCGGACGCATATGTAGTCTCGCGTGCGGGACAATGGAGATGCAGGAGGCCATCATGCCTATCAACTGCATGAACACCTTCGCCGGAAGCGAGTGTTGGGGTCTGAATCGTTGGATCAGCGTTTGGATACTGGCGATTCTCACTGAATTTGGCTGCGCAGTGGCTGCCAGAGTGTTTATCGTCGCGCCCAGATACTGCCGTACATGGGCGGGCTGGAGATGGGATTTTGGGTAGTTCAGAGAGAATCCCAGATCGTGCAGGAGATGAATGGTGCGGGACGCGTGGTCGGCGCACTGCTGTTCTGTTTTTGCCTGAATGAGCCAGTCGTCCAGATAAGGATAGACGTGGACGTTTTGGCGTCGTAGATGCGCCGCCACAGTCGCCAGGCACTTTGTAAAGACTGTTGGCGCTGTGGTGACCCCGAACGGCAGGACTCTGAACTGGTAATGCTGGTCTAAGATTGTGAATCTGAGATACTTCCTGTGGGAAGGATGCAGGGGAATATGAAAATAAGCATCCTTCAGATCCAGCGTAGCCAGAAAGTCCCCCTGTTGAAGCAGGGGAAGCACCTGCTGCAACGTGAGCATATGGAAGTGCTCCGAGAGGATGTACCAGTTCAGAGGCCTGAGGTCCAGGATCGGCCTGAGTGATCCGTCCTTTTTGGGGATCAAAAAATACAGGGAGTAAACCCCTGTTCCCCGCTCTTGCAATGGAACGAGCTCTATCGCCCCTTTTTGCAGCATAACTAGAACTTCTTGCTGCAACAAGGTCAAGTGCTCGCCGGACATAGGACGGCTTCTTGGCGGTATGTCCGGTGGAATGGACGTAAGCTCTAGACAGTACCCGTACTGGATAAGAGACCTCACCCACCTGTCCGTGGTGATGGACTTCCACGCTGGCAGGAACTGCTGGAGTCTCCCCCCGACCGGTGTTGTGTGATCGGGGGGCAGTGACAAGACGTCACTGCTTGTTGGTGGTGGTGGACCTGGAGCCATTGTTTCCACGTCCCCTGCCTTTGATATTATTGCCTCTGTAACCACCTCTACCCTTGTTGTTATACGAGGGCTGGGTGTTACCCTTGTAATATTGTGTGGACTGGGATGCCTGCCCCCGTGAGGTGCCTCTTGAATTTGAGCGGCGAAAGGAACCACCCCGAAACTGCTGACTTTGTAAAGCCCCCATTGACTTGGCAGTTTCGGTATCCTTTTTCATTTTTTCTAGGGAGGCATCCACCTCTGGCCCAAACAGATGGTCAGGATTCACTGTTTGACTCAATATCGTGGTTTGGATGTCGGGTTTGAACCCCGAAATTCTAAGCCAGGCATGGCGTCTAAGTAACACACTTGTATTGATAGCTCTGGAGGCTGTGTCTGCCACGTCTAGGGCACATTTGATGGATGCATTTGTAATGAGTTTACCCTCCTGAATGAGCATCTCTCCTGCCTCCTTGTATTGGTCAGGCAAGTGTTGCAGAATGGCCTCTAATGTGTCATAATGGGCCCTATCATAACGTGCAAGCAGGGCTTGGGTGTTAGATATTCTCCAGATGTTAGCTGCCTGCGCAGCAATGCGTTTGCCTGAGGCCTCAAAGATCTTGGACTCTTTGTCTGGGGGAGGAGCGTCCCCAGTAGTCTGAGAATTCGCCCTCTTCCGAGCGTTGGAAACAACCAAGGAGTCCAATGGCAAGTGTCCCTTGATATAAGTGGGATCCGTGGGCGCCGCCTTATATTTCCTGTCGATGCGAGGGTTGACCACCCGCGCCCGGGTGGGCTCTTTGAAAACCTCCGGTGCATGTTTCAGCACCCCTTTAAGCATCGGTAGCGTTTTGACTTGCTTTTCGGCTACCGAGAAGGTGTCGAATAAGAAGTCCGCATCCACGGGGTCCGAGTGTAGCTCGACGTCATGGTTCGCCGCTGCTCTCTCTATTAAAGCATTGAAGGCCGCCGAGTCCTCTGTCGGGGACGTCTTGGCGGCGAAAAGTTGAGTGTCCTGACCCGACTGCGGGTCTTCTGTGTCGCCTCCTGCGGCCCAAGGCACATGCTCCTCCTCCGGATCCGAGTACGCAGGATAGTTGTACTCGGCATCTTCCTCGTCCGCAGCAGCCTCGGGGGAATGCGTCGGCGAGTGTTCCAAGGCCTGTGGGGACACAGGTTCCACCAGAGCCGAAGAGTCCGCAGAGTACTTCTTGTTTTTGAGCGGGATCTTAAAAGGTTCCAACGCCGGCTCCGACGTAATTTTTCGTTTGAGGAGCGACAGTTTTCCGGTGTTGGCGTCGATGATTACCTCACGACGTTCCTCCACCGCAAGCGGCTGGAGCCGAAGCTTCGAGACCACCAAGGCAGCTTTCGGCGTCAATACCTCCTTTGAGTGTCCGCCCTGTTTCGGCGCGAAGGCCTTCGGCGCCGACTTGGGTGGAAGGGTGAAACGAATGGGCGTTTGCTCTTTAGTAGGCTTAGGCGTGAGCGTAGGCACTACAGTGTCCTGAGCAGGAACCACAGTGGACTTTCGGATCCGCTGTAAGGATTCCCCCACTTTCTTCGTAAAGGCTGCCGAGGGCTGAACCGGCTCGAGCGACCCCTCATCTTCGAGAGCCTGATCGGCGGTAGGCTTCTTCTTCGGGGCCGACGCCCCATGCCTATGCGCGTCGACGCCCTGACGCTTCTTCGGAACCGTCTTCGGGTCCCCGACCCCTTTCGACGCCGACGCGGCCGCGTCGGAGGCCTTCGCCTTCGGCGCCGACCCCGAGGGCTTCGGGTCGGCCATTTTGGCGTGGCTCTTCAAGTCGGCCATTTTGGTTTTCTTGGAAGTTGACGCTCCAGAACCTTCTTTACCAGCGCAACTTTCAGTTTCGGTTTCGCATCCGAGGGTGCGTGACCAGTTGGCTTCACTTTCGTTTTCTTCAACATAAGTGATGTCTTAGAAAT
Source organism: Lissotriton vulgaris (assembly GCF_964263255.1). Lineage (NCBI taxonomy): Eukaryota > Metazoa > Chordata > Amphibia > Caudata > Salamandridae > Lissotriton > Lissotriton vulgaris. The sequence goes on from NC_141685.1 coordinate 1,019,346,979, forward strand.
GTCCGTGACCGGGCCCGGAGGCGGGGACGTAGGACTCATAGTTAGATCTTGGGTAAGGCCCGAAGGTGATCCCTCGACCTGGGCCGTTCGGAGGGGAATAACCCCTGAGTCTGATTGGGGATGCTCCTCCTCTGAGCTATCTCCCATCGTGGCACAAGCCTGATAGTCGTCCCCTACCTCGTCGGAGACTTCGCCAAAGTCCTCCTCACCCGCGTCGTAGGTCTCCTCCTCGGACACGGGGCCAGAGTCCGACCCTCGCACGTCGTCTTCTCCCTCGACAGATTCCTGGAAAATGTCATCTGGTGGGGGCGCCGAAGCCGACAACTGAGCCTGGAGCCGATTGGCCCGGCGAATCTTTAAAGTTTTCTTGCTTCGGAACTTCGAACACGCCATGCAGGTGTCTTCGCGGTGATCCGGCGACAAACAGGTATTGCACACAGGGTGCACGTCGAGGTGTGAATATTTGGAGTGACACAGCGGACACTTTTTGAATGGAGTCCGCTCCATAGCAAAGTTGTAGAGTAGGCCCGTCCGCGCCGAAAGCACGTGGAAGGGCAGCAAGAGATCGGAGCTGAGAGTCAGAAAGAAGCCCGTACGCAACTATACCGACGCCCAGCCTAAAGACCTTTTGGCCTCGAGTAGAAGTTGAACAACTATCGGTTCCGACAGAGGGAACCGAAACACATTCGAACCCAATGGCGGAAAAAAACAATCTGGGGATGTAGGCGATGCCCATGCGCACTGTAGTCCAGGGGAGGAGCCACCTATCTTGTGATACTTCGAAGACTCTTCCAGGACAACAATGTGCAATCATCCGGACCCAACACTAGGTGGCGGTCTATGCACAGATATGAATTCAGCAGCCCACATGCCTCGAACATACAATTTCTTACTAACCAGTATTGAATAACCTGTGGGGGCATGAGTGCGCACTTATCACATGACTGAGTTGTGTCCAGAGCTCAGGCCTAAAATTCACACCTCGCGCAGGTCCTTGACCAACATCTGCTTTTTGCAGTCATGACACAGTTTCAATCTTGTTCTTTACAATGGTGACATTGTTCCGTACCACACTGTGTAATTGTTTTGGATTTATCAGAAAACTGACGAAGTCTGGTATCTGGCAGATAGTCCAAGGTAAGGAATATGCAGATAGAAGTATCTATGAGAAAGAGGCTTTATGCTTTGGTGGTAAGCAATAAAGCCATTTTACATATGAGTCTTCAGTATATTTTGTTGACCCAAGAGCACTAGATTTTGAAGAGATGGCTCTTCGTATCTGTAATGTCAGGTGAATTGTCCCCTGGGCCAGAAAAAGTCAAATAACTACTGAAACAAATCACTGTACAGTGTAGCTGCAGCAGAAGCTGGCAGGAGTCGAGGGAAGTTCAAGAAATGGTCAAATACTGAGCAATTTAACCAGGATGAAAGGATAGAGCAAAGCCCTTTGTGAGAACCCCTTCACATATGATGTGTGATGGCAATCTGAGCCCCTAGGTGGGTGTAGAGAGCTCAGCGCTGCCATCTCAATCGGTGAAATTTGGGTAGATTCAATAGAGATGTTATGTTAAAAATCATTTGTAAAGCGCACTTACACCAAGCGGTTTCATGGCGCTATGGACGGGATGCAACAGTAGGATGGTAACAGACGCTTACTCATATGCCTGAGAGAACAGAAGGGTTTTAAGAAAAGTTCTGAACTGGGTGTAGGAGGTTGCTGATCCGAGTTCCATTGGGAGGGAATTCCAAAATTGAGGGGCCAGGAATGAGAATCTAAGACCACCATGTTTTTTCCATTTAATAGTGGGGATGGTGAGCAGATTCAAGTAGGAGGAACGGAGTTCGCGGACAGGGGAATAACAATGTATCAAGGAGGAGATAAATGTCGGTCCGAGACCGGCCAGGGCTTTGAAGATGGTACATCCCAGTTTAAATACACAATGTTTGGCCACCGGTAGCCAATGAAGGCTCTTCATCAAAGGGTGGATGTGATGGTATCTGGGTTGGTGGAAAATAAGCCTGACTGCTTGGTTTTGAACCAGTTGTAGGCGGTGCAGCTGATATGCTGGGATGCCAACATAGAGTGAGTTGGCGTGATCAATGCGGGAGATGACCAGGGCAAGAAGGACTGAAAGTTTAATCTTTGGTGGTTAAGAACCTACAAATTTCCAGACTCGTCGTAGGTGGAAGAAGCAGGATGATACTACCGCGCCAATCTGGGGTTTCATAGACAGATCTTTGCTTATTATAACCCCTAGACCTTTTGCAGATTCAGCTCGCAGGGAGGATTGCCCAGGAGAGGAGGCCAGAAGTTAGAGTTCCAAGGGTTTGAGGTGCCTCCGGTCAGGATCAGCTCAATCTGGTCGGGACTGAGCTTTAGTTGGCTGGCATACATCCAGTCACTGATGAGATTCATGGTGGATTGAAAGTTGGAGACTGAGTTGGTAGAGGAATCAATATTGAATACCAACTGAAGGTCATCTGCATAATTGAAAGCAGCAACTTTACTGTTGCGAAGCGATCGAATCGGGGGTGACATGTTGTAACCGGGAGTACCCGAAACTTGAACATAAGGCGCCTTCATTGGAATGGTGGGTTGCTGACGCCTCGACTCTCCTCTCTTTCCGACACACACAGAATGACTGGAGCTACGAGCAAGATCCCCTGTGGGGGTCACCGGAGGAGGAGGAAGAGGAGTGTCACTTTAAAGGGGCGTATTCAGTTCTGAAAGAAACGCCCGGGAATGATGTGGCAGTCGGAGCATTGGTGAAAAAGGAGGAAGTCCAAAAGTCGGCGTGTGAGGTCACCGACGCTGGAGGTAGAGCAGAGTTCCGTGTCCGCGACCGGAGGGCAGAAGGAGCAGCAGACCGAGGAAACCATGAGCCGAAAGAAGCAGACGAGAAGCCAGGAGGCTAACGTTCCGGCGAATCGCCCAGCCAGACTCACGGAGGAGTCTGGCTTTCCCAGGTACGACAACGGGTGTCGAACTGGGATGGGAGGCGGGGCGGGCCTGAAAAGAGGTAGTGAAGTGGGTTAGAGCGGGCATGTCTTCCCAAGTTTCCTCAATCCTCTAAATTCTCCCCCCTCTCTTGTGCACCCTGTTACACTCCAGCCCGTAAGGCTACAAAAGCGTCAATATAGCACTGGTGATCCCCTCACACTCCGGGTCCCATACCAGCACAGTTCTCAGACGGACGTCTGATTCTTGTCTTTTTGGGTTCTCCTTTACACTGCAACACCGGAGGAAGACCGCTGAAACACACTACAGTCCAGTTCTGGGCGTGACTATTTAGAAGAGGAGGGACACGTTTTAAGGCAGATCCCTAAGGCCAACACAGTCGCAACGGATCCAGCGGCGTCTTCCCGCGAAAGACACTTGACTAAAAGAAGAAATCCTTTATTAAAATAAAATCTTATATACCACGACCTGGTCTCCGGCCCATCTCTCCCACATCGCCACACATGTATAAATTAAAAAGAATGGGTGATTGTCCATTGATCGCGGACTACTGGAGGCAAGTATTGCGTACGATTTCACAAACTCTTGAGGTCTCACTCACGCCAGATCCACGCATGTGTCTGCTTAATATATGGGGGACTAATGATCTGACACGCCAGGGACAACAATGGGCTATAATAGGACTGATGGTGGCCAAGCGTGATATAGCGCAGAAATGGGGGGGCGATAGAGGTCCCAACCCGAGCACAGTGGTGTAGGAATGTAGATATGCTAATGGTGATTGAACGATCAGTGTACAAGCAAAGGGCTAATCCTAAGAAATGGAACAAAATATGGCTTCCGTGGAACAGCTATCGTGTGGATATATGTGAACCATTGTCGGAGGAAGAGACAGACGATTCAGAGGATGAGGAAGACATAAATTGAACTCGGAGTAGGGAACAACAGTCGGGAAGGGTAGGAACGGAGAAAACAGGGGGAGGTTGGTTGGCAGAGAGAACTCTGAGCGGGAAGACGGAGAGGGATAACGGTCAGAACTTACTCGTATGAACCTAGTAATGTGAAATTTAATGGTATGAACTGCATAACTGAGCTATCGAGTCACAAGTTGAGTTAAGTTTATAAAATCATAAAAGTAAGACGTAAAATGAAACTTTTGGTGCAGGCTGCTAAGGTATTCGAATACTGGTATTATGTTGATGCTGACATATAACTTATCCGGAGGACTGATGTGTCATGATATACCCAAATGTTTCTAAAATAGCAGCCGGCCTCAGGGTTGTAGGCGAATGCTGTGTAAAATGCACATCAAAGTCTGTAAAAAAAAAAAGAATGGGTGATAGAGAAGACCCCTGGGGAACTCCACATGTTAGCCTGACCTTCCCAGGCCGAGAAGTTAGAGAGACAAACTGCCTGAAAGCGGTTGTCCAAGGAGGAGGAGATCCACCCCAGGGCCAACCCCTGGATGCCAGCATTATTGACACGGTCGATCAGGAGGTCGTGATCGACCGTGTCAAAAGCCGCAGACAAATCCAGGAATACCAGAGCATGGGTGATGTTTTGGTCAGCCCCCTTTCTGAGCTCATCCATGACTGCTAGGATGACCAGTTCCGTAGAGTGTGCTGGTCTAAATCCAGCTTGCTGGGAGTCAAGAAATTGTGAATGTTCGATAAAAGAGCTGATGCAGTTAGCTATATGAGCTTCTAGGACCTTACTAAGGTAGGGAAGTAATGAGATAGGGCGGAAGTTGCTCAATATCGAGGGGTCGGCATTCGGTTTCTTCAGTATGGGAACAATTTCAGCAACTTTGAAAACATCAGGGACAATGCCTTGTCTGAGAGAATTATTGAGAAGGGCGAGAGGGGGTTCTGGACAGATGGATAAGTCTTCTCGTAAGATATGTGGGGGGCAGCAATCAGAAGGGGAGCCTGAACCAACTTTTTTTAGCAGGGCCAGGAACACCTCTCTAGAGATCGGAGGTATCTGAATCACCACCTTGGAGTTTTTAAACGGAGAGGGAGAGATTGTTGGACAAACAGGGAGAGGTATGCTGCTTTTTATGGTGGCAATTTTCTCCATGAAGTGAGAATTTAGAGAGTCACAGAGAGTTTGTGAGGGGACAGGTTTAGCTGTCACTCTGTCTGGTTGTGAGAGTTCATTGACAATGGAAAAAATGTCTTTAGTCTTAGAAGCGGAGTTTGTAATTTTCAGGGAAAAGTATGATGTCTTAGTCTGAAGAATAGAAATTTTATAGTCTTTTAACAAAGTAGTGTAGATGGCTTTTTTTTCCAGGGCATATTCTTGTCCCCATCGACGCTCTGCTGGCCTAAGTGCTAATTTCTTTGTTTTCAGCTCGTCGGAGAACCAGAGTTGAGCATCGTGGGGGCTTTTACGATTTATTCTTTTAAAGGGAGCGACAATATTGCTGGCTGATTCAAGCCAGTGCTTGACACTTGTTGCCTGATTACCTAGGGAATCCTGTTCGCTAGGGGAGGAAGCTTTTAGTAAAGTACAGAAATCGCTGATATTAGCCAGATTCCAATTCCTGGCTAGGTGATTGTCAGTAGATGAGGGTTTTGTAGGGGGGACATAATCCAAGGAGAATGTAATGATATGATGGTCTGACCATGGACATGGGGAAATTAAGGGTTGTGTCATTCCCAAGTTGGAGGTCCAAACTTGGTCCAAGATATGTCCCTTGATATGGGTAGCGGCCTGTACATGCTGGATACAGTTAAGACTGGATAGGAGATTCGTGAATTTTAAGGAGCTAGGGCTCTCTTTAACATCCGTTGGCCAATAGTTTAAATCTCCTATGATGATAACTTTAGCGTTGTTAATGATTAGTTGAGAAATCATTTCACCTAGAAATTGGGGAAAACGGGGCATATGGTAAGGGGTTCGATAAAAGAGACCGCAAATAAAAGAGGATTGGGGCGATTCAAATTTTAAAATAAGGCTGTCAACAGAGGGTATACCAGCAACTTCAAGGGTGGTAAACCTATGTTTATGGTGGATGAAGGCTGCAACCCCGCCTCCAGGCTTCCCTGGCGGCCTATTGGCCTGAAGTATGTAGTACCCTGTGGGCACTGCTGCCAGGTTATCAGGTACAAACTCAGTAGTGAGCCATGTTTCCGACAAAAGAAGTACATCTAGTTTATTGGAGTCAAGTAGCTGAGATATTTCAAGTTGGTATTTAACCAGCGAACGTGTGTTCAAATAGCTGATTATCAGACTCTTGTTTTCCTGGGGCAGGGGCATAATAGGTACCTAAGGATCTTTAAGGCTGGCAAGAGAGCTCTGCTCAGACGATAAGGCAGAGAGTTCAGGAAAAGTGTACCTGCGGTTGATGATCCCTGTAGTATGCTAGAGAGCCTTAGTGCAGGAGCTAATAGGCCAGTTATCTTGTAAGAGTCTAAGCTCAGTTGCTGTGTAAGAGGTGAAATAGGCATGGTGGATGGCCCCTTGCCCCGGCTGGCCGCAGTCAGGCTTGCCTTTGGCACGCCGCCGGCAGGCCCGCTACGCGTGTTGCTGGTGTCATCCGACTTAAATGTAGATGGTTGAGGCACTAGAGCGCCAATCACCTTGCGCCGGAAGTGAGTGCACAATAAGCAGATTAGAAGAACTAAAAAAACAAGTCTAAGAAGGTGGGCAACAGTTTAAATAAAGGCAGTACAGCACAAGTTTAACACAGAAACATTTTAAAAATGCAGCAATTAAGAGTTCGCAGTCACCATTTAGCGAGTGATCGCACGTCAGATAGATCTGCTAGTAAAGAAACAAGGATTGCCATTTTAAAAGTACCAGAGATTCCCAGCCCGATGACTATGTATAATTCAAGTAAGTAAAGCTATGAAAGATTCTATGTTAGAAAACCTTTGTTCAGAATATCCCCTGTCCAATGATCTAGTGGATCACTGCTTGCGGATTGCCAGACAAACCACTCACTAGACACCAGGGAAAGATGATTGGGGGGTGGGGGGGGAGGCATCCCCAATTGGGGCTGTGCGGGCCTAACAGAATGCGGGTGGGATATTAAGCCGGCTTTTGATTAGTAATTACAGTTATATGGGAATCCCAGCATATGACATGATAATCCACATTTGTAAAGAGGCACAATCACCCGTAAGGGTCTCTAGGCGCTAGGGCAGTCGGGAAGATTAAGCAAGCTATTGCCCAGAGTCATGATGGTAATTTCGAAACGTTACTATTGATGCCAAGCCCCTCCAGAGATCAGCCCCAGCCCACTTTGAGAAAGTTGCAAAAGCCCCTCTGAAGCCCCCTCGAAGGGATTCCTCAGATCTTGCGGTTGTCGAAGTGCACATAAATCTGAAAGGCGCTGCTTCTGAGCGCTCCATAAAATCATAGCTCCCCGCCCCTTCCTCCGGGAGAGCCCCCTCTCCTGACCATTCACCCACTCCCCGCCTCGTGTCCATTTCTAGGCAGATGCATTCAGGGGCCGGCGGCGCTCAATGGGGCTGTGAGGCAGCCGCCCCTAATTGGCGTTAAAGCACTCAGTACTTGGGAGCACATGCGGGGAGGGGGCTCCCAAGTCCCATCGAGCAGCGCACCCACCCGCAGGACCCTCAACCCGGAGGGGAAAGGCAGAGCAGAAGCTGAAAGTGTCAGGGTGTGAGGGAGCGGGAACTGGTACAGATCGAGGGACATTACCCCTTGCATTCCGCAGGTGTGGGAGCAGGAAGGGGGTTAATGGAGACCTGCCTTCTACAGGCAGAGAAATCTCGCTATAAGCCCCACAGGCCAGGCCACGAGGAAGGGCCAGTTGTTCTGCACTCTGGCTCTGCAGTACAAATGGGAAAGGGTTGGGGGAATGCGCACCCCATGGGGGGCATCGATGGAAGGACATTACCCCTGCATTCCACAGACGAGGCCCAATGAGGGGGGTTCATGCACAGGTGCCCTCTACAGGCAGAGACATCGCGCTATAAGCCCCACAGGCCAGGCCAAGAGGAAGGGGCAGTGGCTCTGCACTCTGCAGTACAAATAGGAATGGGTGGATGTGCTACCCATGGGGGTCCTCGATGGAGGGACAGTGGTTTGGCTCCCCTCAGGCAAAGAGCCCGGAGGGGATCTTGGTGAGCTGCACTGTACAGGCAGGGCCTAGAATGAGGGCTGCGGGCATCGGACTGAGCGCCACACAGGCAAAGCCCCAGAGAGGGTGCTTCAAGGCTTTGCGCCCGCATGCAGGGGTCCAATGGGGTGTGACGGGGCTCAATACCTCAGAGAAGAGGTCTGCTTGAATCTCACAGGAAGGGCCATGAGAGGCTGGCAGAGAGTCCCAGAGGATAAAGGCGGTGGTCTCACCCGGCATAAAGAGGCCACTAAACAGGGTTCATCCAGCTCAGAGAGCCTGCAGTGAAGTCTGCCCAAAATGGTGGATCCAAGGAAGACAGGACCTCGCACAGCTGAGGCAATCTTTTTTCCTCCTAAAACAGTCTATAAATGGTAATGTTTGTCTAAGGCTATAAGTGTAAATACATTTGCCATTCAGGTCAGAGTGAGTTTTGGAACTTCAGACTGAGGTGAGCTGGGGCAGAGCAGAAAGTGTGTCTCTCTCTCTCGAAAAAAAACCTAGGTTGGGATCCCGGCTCCCCACTTCATCAGCTTGTGTGATTCTTGGCCTATCGCGCCTCCTTGTATACAGCAACATTCGCAGCTCTTTAAAATGTAAATATTCTTATCTAGCTAATTGAAAGCTTAGAGCGCATCAAACAAAGTTGGTAGACACTACTGAGAAACGCTGCAAGCAAATGCCGACCACAACATGCAGCGTACCTTTCTTGGATTGAGTGTTTCAGGTCCCTCTGCATGGGCGAGACACAGGAAGCCAGGCTGGACTGCCCGGGACTGCCTGCTTAAGGGCGGGGCCACCAGCACAGACAGGAAGCGGATGGGAGCCTACCCTGTGCTCCTGTGAAAGGAAGGGAGCTAGCCGCCTACGAATCCCGTGCAGCGCCACTACCGCGGGACAGGACAAGAGGAGTATGAGAGACCCGGTGAGTGGGGGCGTCGGGGCACATTGACGGCTAGACTGATAGACGGAAGTCATTAGGCGCGGTCATTAGGCACGTTCGGCACGTTCACAACACCAGAGCTGCAGCGCCCAGGAGAGTCTGAACACGTGATGCGAGCCCGCCAGCTGAATCGCGTCCTCGAGGTGAAATCGCCGAGGTTATGCGCGTAACCACCCCCTCTCAGCCATTCCCAGGAAACCCACAACAATAGGTCTTTCGCTGGAGCAGCGCTATGCGCTGCTAACACCAGCGAGACCTAAAAAACACCAATCACATTAGTTCACAACAGCTGAACGGAAGCGCACAGGAGTGTGTGCACAGGGCCAGCAGAAGCGGCAGTGAGGCGGCTTTTTACATAACTTGTTGATTTTAAATAATTCCATAACATGAGAGCCCACCGTGGTTAAATAAAAATCACCAATCACATTAGTTCAAAACAGCTGAATGGAAGCGCACAGGAGAGTGTGCACAGGGCCAGCAGAAGCGGCAGCAAGGCGGCTTTTTTACATAACTTGTTGATTTTAATTAATTCCATAACATGAGAGCTATCGTAGAAATGATATATTGTAAGCCGTTCTTTTAACCGTAATGGTGTCGGCGACAAGAAGGGTTACTAAGTTTGAGACGTGGTAATGCTTTGGAATTTAAAAGCAACCATAGTTCCAGTGAGGCGGCTTTTAACATACCGTTGCGACATTTAACACTGTGGTTAAATAAAAATCACCAAGCACATTAGTTAACATCTGAACTGAAGCGCACAGGAGAGTCTGCACACGGCCAGCAGAAGCGCATGCCACTTGCCTAAAATAATTAGCGACGCGGAAGTCATTAGGCGCGATCACAACAACAGATCTGCAGCGCCCTGGAGAGTCAAGAGCGTGCAACTTGCCTAAAAAAAAAAAACGAGACACGGAAGTCATTAGACGCGATCGCAAAAACAGATCTGCAGCGCCATGGAGAGTCTGCACACGTGATGCAAGCCCGACTGCAGAAGCCCGTCGTCGAGATGAAATCGCCGAGGTGAAGCGCGTAACCACCCCCTGTGCCCCATTCCTGGCAAACCCACAACAATAGGTCTTTCGCTGGAGCAGCGCTTCGCGCTGCTCACACCAGCGATACCTAAAAAACGGGGGGGTCAATTCTGAGTGGAATCTTTTTATCTATCAATATTGCATTTTGGACCATTTTTGTTATGCTGTGGGCATAGGGTCCACCTACACAAGTGATGTACCATTTTTATTGAAGACTTAGGGGAACACTCGTTGGTAGAAATTGTGTGACTCCCTGAAGATTTCATAACTTTTGAGCATACAAATATATGGAAAATATTTATTTTTAGGCACAGATTTAGGCTTGCAAGGGCCTCTGGATAAGAAAACGCTGTCAGAACCACACAAGTCACACCCCTGAACACGCCCGAGCATATCATTTTCCAAAATGTCTAGGTGTGGTAGTTTTCCTAAGTGGCAGCTTGGGTAGAGCAAAAAATCTGCAGCTACCCAAAATATAAAAAAAGCATGGGTTCTGCTAAGTGACCTGTGATGTCGCCAGGTCGCGTTTTAAGGTGATTTGTGCCACAAGCGCTAAGCCCAGCCACACAAGAGGGACATCATTTGGATTGGGAGACGTGTCAGAACACAACAGTAGAATATGTATTAATACCAATTGCACTTCTTTACATTTGTGCCTTCCACATTTAAGCCAATGTGCACAAATTAAGACATTTTGCAAAATAGCCTCTTAATCACATGCTAAAAATTCAGAGGTGTGCAAATCATGATACTCCTAAACTTAGTATCTGGTGTACATTTAATACCCATTGTTCACTCATATTGTACCATATCAATTGCTTGGTACACAGTGAAAAGGTAAGGTGCAATTAAGTTGGGGGCTAAGGGCACCTCAGGTTTTTGGAGAAGCTACAAACCTTATATATCCCCATGGCTTGAAAGGTCTAGAGCACATAACAATAAACTGATTTTATAAATGGCTATTGTGACAAATTACAGATGAAAACATTATCACTAATGGCTGTGTTTTTCCTACTTCTTTTCAATATATTATTAATTTCGGTGTTACTTTCCTTGGTAAAACCTTGAGGGGGTTCTACACAAATGCCCCCTTGCTGCATTCAAACTTTTGTGTTCTTTTCAGACATGTATAGCTTTCCAGCATCACCCATGGATTTCACACCTGTTCCCACCACAAAAGAAGTAGGCTGAAACCACAAAAAATAGGAAAAATGGGCCACCTCTTCGAAAAATCCCCAAACTGTGTTTTTTTATTCAGCTGTGCTTCTGTAGGAAGCTAGCTCTTTAAAGAGGTACACTGTGTAAAGAGTCCAGGCAAACCCAAAAGAATTACAGAGGCACAAATGACACCCGAAATGCTCTCCTGGGTGAGGGCGAGCAGTTAGGCATATGACAGGGTAGTACTAAGCATTAACACACAAAGGCAGTAAGTAAGATACCAATTTATAAAAATAACACGTACTTTTATATGAATTGAGATACCAAGATCATCAGAATCGGGTATGTTCTTTTCCAGTTATGAATTTTTACAGTTTTCAAAAGTTGACTGCAATTTTTGGGAGCGGTAATGGTATCCTATGGAGGAAAAACATGTACTGCATTAGGGCACTTAACTACTTATGGTACCATTCTTCTGGACTTAAGGGGAGTATGGAGTGAAGTGTAAGACCACCCCAACAGGTCACTTCGGGTGGCTGGGTGCAGAGGTGCTTTCCAGCATAGGGTGCCCAATGTTTTCCTATTGGGGGGGGGGTGCATATACTGCATTTGGCACTTCACAGCAACTTATGGTACCAATCTCCTGGACTTCCTGGACTGAAGGTGAATATGAGGCAATGGCCAAGGCCACACCAACAGGTCACCTCGGGAAGCTCTGGGGCGTCCAGGTGGAGAGGTGTGTTGCAGGGTTGGGTGTCCCATTCACTTTAAAGGGGAGCGATCCGGTTGCAAAAAGACTGCAGACTGGGAGACAAGCCAGGCTGAACCAACAAGAGGGCTCAGATCTCCCGATGTTCAGGGTCCCTTTCGGTCCTCTTCTCTTAGTGGCTAGCGAGGGCGGATGCAGAGGTGTTCTGAGATGTCTGTATTTTGACACGGAAGACACTCACAGCAGAGGGGGCCTGCACAAAGAGGCTGCAGGCGATGTCAGTAAGTCCACTGTGAGTAAAACCAATGTAGGCTTTGTCTCTAGAGGGCCAGGGGGCCACACTGGCACCGTTGGCCCATTTAAAGTTAGGCTAGGAGGCACAGGTGCAGTAGTGCTTTCCGGTGTTGGGTTTGCGGAGGTCCAGAGTCCTCACAGTTCTTTCAGATTGCCTGCAGGGTGCAGGGAAGCCGCTCCACCACACCACAGGAGCTCCAGGATTTTTGTTGAAAGAAGGCAGTTTTCCGAGGCTTTTGGAGGCGCAGCAGCTGCAGGACCAGACAACTTTAACATAATCTGGTGGGATCAGAAGACAGGCCAGTAGGTTTGGGGCCAAGTCAATTGCTTTTCCACAGTCCTTGCTTCTCGTGGCTCTTCGGTGTCCTCCTTCCTAGGTCATCAGGAATCTGATTTCCTGGTGCTGCTCTAAATAGTAGATTTAGAGGCGGTAGGGGAGTGTAGGGCAATTGCCAATGGGCTACTTACGACTGGGGTCACTATGCCCCCTATATGACCACTTCATGTGGGAAGTGGGCATATACCTTTACCAGAGTTCCTAATTCTGCCAACACCAAGAAGGCAGGTTTTTTAAATTTTGTATCCAAATCAGGTAGCCCACCTTAATGGTGGAACTAGCCTTAGGGTGGACACGCTGCTCCGACGACTAATTTTACCGCATAGCCTGGCGCCAAATGGGCCCTGGTCAGTGGGGGTTGGCAAACCCTCAACTTTGAGGGAAGCCAGATTTTCATACCAAAGGCAGTGAGCTCTTTGAAGCACCCTGTCTTAGAATGCTAATTTACCAGCCTTCCTGGAGGAGGTGTAAAATACCTCCCTCCAGAGCAGGTATTGTTCCTGACCCGAGACCGTGGACTCTCACCCCTCGTGGTCAAACTTATCTGTGGTGGGAGGCTTGACTGGACCAGTCAGCAAAGACACTAGATGCCTGGCAGGTTTTAGGGGGTACCTCTAAGGTGATAATCACTGGAATAGGTGTGGGTTTAATAATAAGATGTTTGATACCAAACACCACAGGTTTCAGCGAAGCCATTATGTAGCTGGTGAACTCGTTTTGACCAGTGCCCAGTACATACCTTAAGATGGTTTCCCTGCTCATGTGTAATGTCTAGTAATAGAACTAGACATTACAGGGGATATGTCATGCAGATATGTCCTCACATAAAATATAATGCACCTTGACTTAGGGCTCAAAGGCCTGGTCTATGGATGACTTACATATATTAGGTGCAGTGAACTTTGACATGGCACACAGGAGTGTCATGTCATGTTTTCACTAATGGTTTGCACCAAGTCAGGCAGCCTGCAATGGCATTCTGTGTGGAATTTGTGTTGGGGTCCCTTAGGGTGGCATACAATATGTTGCAATCCTTTTGGACCCTAGTTAGCACTCATGCTCTAGGCACCTTAGGTACCTTTTACTAGAGACTTACAGGGGTGCTAACGTCCTTAGACAATTGTAGCATAATTAGACAACACCTTGTTTAGGGGAAGGAGCACTGGCACAGAGGTCCGGTAAGCAGGCCTCAGTGCCCTGTCAGTCGTGAAATCAGCATATGGTAGCTACTAAAAAGGGGGCAACAAGTGGGGGAGGATAACTGCAACACAAGCCTAGTGTCCTACATATTGTTTCTGAAAGCTAGGAAGATGGTGATGGAAGAAAAGCAAATTTTTGTTAATGCCATTTTTAAGGGAAAGAAAAAAAACTCTTTTGCAGCATTTTTTCTCCCAAAACCGTAAATTTAGATATATTTTGGCAATATTCTTGGTCTCCTCAAAGAGAACGCAGACACCTGGGTATCCTTACAGTCCCTATTATGATGGGAAAATAGAAAACAAATTTGACGTGGATATCTTACGTGGAAAAAAGTTATGGCGGCATAAGCACGAAGTATCCCAAATAGTCAATAAGGGGTCTGAAATAGGGTGGAAAAAAAGCCTCGGCATTTAAGGGTTCAAAACTTTTAGAACCAATTTAATCAGCATATGCCAAAAGAAAAACAACTGACTAACACAGAAGCACGCTTGTTTTTAGGTTCCTCACTTATACAAAAATTAAAAAGATTTTTAACAGTTCTAATTCAATTTTGTTTACACAAGTTCTTAACTGGACTCCAGAATGACAACGTTGTTGGGCGATTGAAAATAGTTGAAAAATGTTTGCGCCATCAAGTACTGTAAAAAAGCGCTTTGTTGTACAGAAAGCCGAGAAAACTTCATTCAATGCAGTAAAGGAAAATTACTATATGGAAATATACACTTTCTCCTAACCCCTAGATTCTATAATGAATACATATTTGTTCCCTGAATGAAGAAGATATGGCATCAATGTCTCACAAAGCTTTTTATTAGGTCTCGCCTGTCGATGCGCATGCGCATCGAGCTTGCGAGACTATGGGGGCTTAAACAGTCTTTAACCAACTTGCAAGGAATCGTGGCGATTCCTTGCAGTGCCCGTGAAATTCAAGCTCAATGCGCATGCGCATTGAGCTTAAAAGCGCATGCACATGCCCCCAGCTGCCTGCCTTGCATGTATTTCCCCTCAGGCGCACTCCTCCCACACCCCCGCTCCGCCCCCTCCCCTGCCTGCCGTGTCGCATTTCTCCTCCCCCCTCCCCTTCTGTGCCTTCCCTCCGTCTTGTCTCTTTTCACCCCCCTCCTCCTCCTACTCTCCTCCCCCCTCCTCCTCCTACTCTCCTTTCCACTCTCTCTCTCACAGCCTCCCCCAGCTCCGCCCCCTCACTTCTTGGTTGCACGGCCGCTAGGCCGTGCCTCCCCTACTCTCCTCCCCCCTCCTCCTCCTACTCTCCTCCCCCCTCCTCCTCCTACTCTCCTCCCCACTCTCTCTCTCCCAGCACAACCTTGTTCTATCTCACTTTTTCTCACCCAAGATGGCGCCCCTTGACGCCTAGTTTGCGGTATAGTGCACAATCACGATCGTGTATAGGCACGGACGGCACACACACACACACCCCGTCAGTCGGGTTGATCGCTTGAGGCATACTGCGGCTTATCTGGTAAGCGTTCGTCGTTGTTGGCCCCAGAGAATTCCGTGAGGTTTTAACCAGTAATTGACCCTTCCTTATATGCCTTGCTTGTTTTTGCAGTGTATCAGCACACTGCGTGTGACCGTCTAGCAACATGAAGCATACAGTTCAGAATGGCATTGTTACACCGCTCCATTGAGAACAGTAACTCCTTATCTTGAAGCTTTAAATTGAGCGCACACTCGCAATTCTTCTGCGTTCATTTTATTCACTTAACTTCCACAAGGTAAATGCCTAAACTTGAATTTTTACCCCCTTCTTAGTGCCTGCACTAGTCCTCACTTTGAATGTGGCGCAGCACTGATTGACGAGTGCTGTTTGTAATTCCCGCCACTTTCGCCTGATACCGCCAAGTAATTGCGTACCGGTCTTCAGGTCTCTGTGAAGACCGATTCAGTGACACGTTCCCATTGTTTTGCGATCCTCCCACTGCCCGAGGTTTGTGCTCCATCCAGAATCCTTCACGCATGGTTGTCTACCACAGCACTGCCCGAACTCTCCTTGACACCAGCTCTCGCACATTTGTAACAATTTCTTGGCGTTATAAAGCGAACATTAGATCACTATCCTTTCACCACTCGCAGCGGCAAGTTACCTTTACTCCTCATTCTACAGTTGTAAACAGTTTTTAAACCAACATCATCTCTTCACCACTCGCATCGGCTGGTTAACTACTGGCCTTGCAATCCGCGTACCACAGACTTGCCCAATTGAGCACTCAGTCTAACACTCTTCCCTAGACATTGTTGAGTCCTCACGCATGACACTAAGTGTGGCATGGCATAGATGTTTTCGTCGCCACAATGCCAATCTAATGTCTTCCTTAACCTCTCCCTTCCCCCACCCACATCCACCATGACATCCACCACCACATCCACCACATGCTCCACCGCATCCACCACCACCACATCCACCACCACATCCACCGCATCCACCACCACCACCACTGCATCCACCACCACATCCACCATCACCTCCACCTCCACATCCACCATGACATCCACATCCACCATGACATCCACATCCACCACCACCACATGCACCACCACCGCATCCACCACCACATCCACCACACCCACCACCACCACATCCACCACCAGGTGCAAATGCAATGTTCTTGGATTTTCGTCACAATAAAATACACTGAACATAATCTTCACAAAATTAATTTACAAACGTTTAAGCTATTGCCATTATAAATTACAATAAATTTTATTTAAGTATTAATTATTTACAAAATTAAAAGCCATTGTTATTTGCAATATCAATACATCTAAGTCACGTAAAGACAACACACATTGCATTACAAATGCTATAGGTGTCACATTTGCGAAAGTTAAAACTATTGACATTGTAACTGACAAAGCTATTACTTTTGCTATTTTCAAAACCAACACATAAAAAAAAAAGTGTCCTTTACAATACCAATTGCTCAAACTTTCCTAATGCGAGACCTATTGCATTTCCAATGCTTGTTAGTCTATGGGGTAATGTCTTCTTGCATTTTACACGATTTAGAGATCCTACAGTAAACCATTGCATCTCTCTGCTGCACCAAGAGGCATTTCAAACACTTGTCTTTTAAACGCTGCATAACTGTCTCAGATATGGTGTAGATTCAACATCTGTGCCAAACATACTAGAACTAAAAGTGATATGAAATATGACTTCCATGTCCAACTCTTAGTAATACATAAAAGGAATTTTTTTTTCAAAAGTTAAACTTATCCAGACTATCTGTATCCCAAGTCTGATCAACACAGGAGCATACATCATCATAACACACTAACTTGGCCAAACACACTCAATCACTTAAGCTTATTCATTAACACAGCAACACAAGCGTTTGTGGCATACACACCAAAGAAGGTACAAAACCCTCCAGACTAAATAGATCTATACAGATCCCTGCTACTACTGCTTTTAGAGATTTCACATGCGCACCCTATGGCACTAAATCACTAAAAAAATATTACATAATATTATTTAACATCCTCCAAACCAACATTTCTTTTCCCATCCCATTATTTAATGCATTTACCTAGTAATCATCTTCTACCACAAATATACTGAACTGAAGTCCAGTAAGTGTTTGGCTGTCAACACCATATCATTCTCACAACACCAGGTCAGACGCCGAATATCCCACACTTTAAGGGCATAAGCTGACAACCCCATCAAGCTCTGGCTGGAAGAAGTCAATGCGATCTACAAAGGTGGTTCACGAACACCCGTTTTTGCCGACCTTCTGTGATTCTAGGTTATAATCTTGATCCTTCATCAAGCCTTATCTTTTAAGTCCTGCAGTTTCCTTATTCACATCATTCTTTTTTTTTTTTTTTTTAAACCTTTATTTACGAATGCACAATACACAGCGTCTGCCTACAACCCCGTAGGGCCGGCCGCTATGACAAAAACAGGCTGAGCGAAAAGTGCAATACGAGGCAGAACGTTGCTGGAGCAATCTCTCACGTCAACATTATCGGCAAGAGCATAACATCATACAATTAGGATAAAAAAGGTTTAATTTTATGTTTTTGTCGAAATGAACACAAACAAACAAACACATGGTATCATAGTGGGAAGGGTTGCTGGAGGTGGGGGGGGGGGGAATGGATGTAGGAGAAACGACAATGGTGAGGGGGGGGTGGCGCGCGCAAGAGAACAAAGCATGTGGTGAGAATAGGAGAGGAACGTAAATCACGGGAAGGAGGGGAGAGGGACCTCGTAGTCAAGCGGGGGAGAACAGATGTCTCCGCGATAAGTATTCCAGGGAGCCCAAACTCTGGACCACTTCCCTGGACGCCCCCGGGCCTCATATACCGTCTTCTCTCGGAACATGGACCAGTCCATGTTCTCTTTCCAGGCACTTAGCACTGGCAGTCTAGGGGAGCCCCAAAGCTGCGCGATATCCCTCTTCGCAATCATATTGCCTAGGGTAACCCAAAGTGTCTGGGCAGCAGTGCAGTCAGACGGTTCCCACACATTCAACAGGCAACGACGTGCCTCAGGAAGCAATGGGACCCCTGTGACACGACTCATCACATCATGCACCCTAGACCAGTACGCTGCAATCATCGGACATTCCCACAGAACATGAAGAAAGGTACCATCCATCCCACACCCACGCTTGCATCGTCCATCCGAAACCAAACCCATTCGCACCAGACGCATTCCAGTAAGATACACACGATGGAGGATTTTCAATTGGACAAAGCGAAGTCGTGCCGGAATAGCCACCTCCTTAGGGGAGGACACAGCTGACTGCCAGTCCTCGTCGTCCAATTCAAGTCCGTCAGCCGTCCAGGCAGCCCGGAGCTTCTCGAGCTGGTCAGCTCTGTTATTAATAAGCTTCTTGTAAATTAAGGAGATGGTACTGTCTGGGACGTGGCCATCTAGAACTCGATCCTCCAAAGGGGAGGACTGCGGAACGTCCATACCGGAGGGGAAGACAGAAGACAAGGCATGCCTCACCTGCATGTACCGGAAGTGCTCCCTATCATCGAGCCGGTATTCCAGCTTCAATGATTCAAAGGACCTAACCGCGCCGCGTGCCCACAGGTCCCCCACCGTGCTAATCCCAATCATGTCCCATTTCTCAAACCCTTTCGTCTTCCACAGGTTGCCCAGTCGTTCCGAATCATACAGCGGCGTCATACGTGTCAGTCTACCACCCCAGCCCGTGGCTACCGTAGCGTCCCGCCATGCCCGCACAGCACATTTCGTTGGGCCCGTAAGGAGTCGGAAGGGGGCCTTAGAATACAGCGCCCTATTAAAGTTGCCACCGGGCAACAGCAGTTTATCCAAAGCAAAGGCAGGAGCGGGCTCCGGAGAGTATGTCGCATGGTTGATGGCGCTCAGGTGCGAGGCCCAGTAGTATCGTCTAATATCCGGCAGCGCAATACCTCCGTCGTACCAGGAGAGCGTGAGCTTGGATAAGGCAATGCGGGCACGGCCGTCCCAGATAAGTTGGCGCTGTAAACTCTCGACTTCATGGAAATAGCGAGCTGGAACAGGGTCGAAGAAATTTTGCAGGGCATAGAGGAATCGGGGGAGCGACATCATTTTAAAGAGCGCCGCCCGGCCTAATGGAGATAGGGGCAGATCGCGCCAACGCCGAACATCCTGCTTCAGTCTGCGGAGCGGAGCATACAAGTTCCGCTCATAGCGGACCGAAGAGATCATGGATACATGGACCCCCAGATACTTAAAGCCGTCAGTCGCTACCAGGATGGGAAATCTGCGGGGGAGAGGCGGCAGAGTACCAGCTATGGCGTAGACACAGGACTTGGTCCAATTAATGACAAGTCCAGAGTTCTTACCGAAGGACGTGAGGACGTCGAAGAGAACATTGAGTGACTTCTGAGGGGAAGTGAGATAAAGGAGGATATCATCCGCGTACAAGGAGACACGATCCTCGAGGTCAGGGGACCATCGGATCCCTTTGATAGAGGGTTCCCACCGGAGCCACGCGGCAAGAGGTTCGAGTGCCAAAGCGAATAAAAGCGGAGAAAGGGGACAGCCTTGACGTGTGCCACGGCCCAAGGGGAAGGGGTCTGAGCATCTACCATTCACCGCGACCTGAGCTAGCGGCTGTTCGTAAAGAAGCTTGACCCATGCGATGAAATTGGGGCCAAAGCCAAATTTAGCGAGGGCTGCCCATAGGTAGGGCCATTCAATAGTGTCAAATGCCATCGTGGCGTCAAGGGAAGCGACTACTGCTGGCTCGGCGAGAATAGAAGCTCTCGCGAGGACACTGTGGAGCCTACGCAAATTAAGAGCAGTGTTTCTGTGGGGGATGAAGCCGGATTGATCCGGGTGGATCAGGTCACAAATCACAGCAAGCATCCGATTGGCCAGCACCTTAGCGAGGATTTTGGGTTCCGCGTTAAGGAGGGAGATGGGGCGGTACGAGGCACAACGGTCACGAGGTTTGCCATCCTTATAAATGACCACTATGGTAGCGAGGCGCTGCTCAAGGGGGAGGCATCCAGCCTCAACCGCCTCGAGAAACATGTGACGCAGGTGGGCGGCCATCTTGTCGGGGCAAAGTTTGTAAAGTTCAATGGGGAGTCCATTAGGGCCCATTGCCTTACCCGAGCGAAGGGAACGAATTGCAAGGGCGATCTCGTCGACAGTAAAGGGGGCCTCCAGAGCGAGGCAGTCCGCATCAGACACAGTAGGCAGGGCAATGTCACGTAGGAGTAGCCTGGAGTCGGCCTCATCTCGATCACTAACAGGCGTGTAAACCATACGGAAGTGGTCGACAAAGCACTCAACAATCTCACCCGGATCAGAGACAGTCTCACCAGAATCACGAACAATGGAAGGAACAACACGACTCTCACGCTCAGTCTTATCCAGCCACGCAAGAAGCTTGCTAGCCTTGTCACCCACATCATACAGTCGACCAAGTTGATTAGACCGCATCAATTTAGCAGCATCCGTGACACAGGCTTTATAGTCCGCTTGCTTCAATTCCAATTCGTGCAACAGTGCAGGCGTGTCATTCCCACCCAACTCACTTTCAAGCGCAGTGATTTCGGTTTCAAGAGCCACAACAGCCTCCCTCTTGACCCTACGCTCAGTGGCAATGAGTGACAGGGCGGAACCCCGAATAACCGTCTTGAAGGCCTCCCAGAGAACAGTGGGGGAAGTGACTGAGCCCAGATTCCCAGAAAAATAGCAATCTATTGCCTTAATCAAGTCTGAGCGGAGCCGGGGGTTTCGAAAATGCCAGGGAGGGATCGGGGGAACTCTGTTACCAGGCAGACCGCCCACAGAAATCGTAATCAGCAGGGGGGAGTGGTCCGAGATACCCCGGGGGAGATGCCGAATCTCACGAACAGTGGACAAAGTGGAGGCTAACATAAGAAAATAATCGATACGGGAGAGGCTGCCGTGCGCACCAGAGTGAAAAGTGTATTGTTGGAGTGTGGGATGTAGTGAGCGCCAGACATCCACTAAGCCAAAAGTGTCAGCCATTTCACTGAGCCACATCTGGGACTGTGGCAATACTCTAGGGGGTAGCCGGTCGCAGTCGCCGGACATGACAGAATTGAAGTCCCCGCCCAGGACCAACAAGCCGTCTGGCAGCCCAAGGAGAGTCCTGCCTAAATCAGCATAAGTGGTAGCCTGCAGTCCCGGGGGGATATAGACAACAACAAACACGACCTGCTTACCCTCCCACCTCCCCGAAACGGCAGCATACCGCCCACGCTCATCAAGGATAACATCGTCGATAGCAAGAGCAAGGGAAGACTTTACCATAATACCCACACCCCGGGAACCCGAGGTGAAACCCGCATGTGCAACCAGTCGATAACCCCGGCGGTCTAAGGCCTTGCAAGCATTGCCAATCAAGTGGGTCTCCTGAAGGAACACAACATCAGGGGCGTGGCGCCTCAAGAATTGCAGTACAATGCCCCGCTTAATCCTGTCACCCAAACCATTTACGTTCCAAGAAAGAATCCGCATTTCACCCCCCCCCCATTGCGACAAAAGCATTCCACACCCACCCCCCAGCAGGACCCACTATGAAAAGTCATTGCAAGATACGAAATACCATGAAACACAGAACAGAACAAATTAAACGAAACACAACCCAGTCCCCAAACACCAACCCCAAAACCCAAACCCGTTACAACACCCCCCTCCCTGCACCCCTGCTGACTAAAAAGCCACCCCCAACTGCAGTGTGCCTGTCGCCCCATACTTCTACACAAAGAACCCCCCGAGGAGGAAGGGAGAAATCACCCGTTACCGCACCGCCACGGGCAGAGTCATTAGGGACCAAGTCAATTTACACAGTACGTTGCATAGTCTCAATCGGAACCTCCAGGGCCTCAGTTACTCCTGGGCCGCTGCACCACCTTCCGCACCACCAGGGCCTCCGCTCCCAAAGTCATCTGCCGGCAACGAGTCCAACCAGTCGGCTGCACGTTCAGGTTGATCAAAGAAATAGGCACGCTCCCGATATTCGATCCGGAGCCGGGCCGGAAACAGCATGGCATACTTCAGTCCCCGGTCTCTCAGGCGACGCTTCACTCCAAGGAAACCTGATCTTTGTCGCTGCACTTGGGGAGTGAAATCGGGATATATGGAGACAGAGTTATTGTCATACTTCAGGGGACCATGTTTACGGGCGGCCTGGAGGATAGCATCCCTGTCCCGATAGTGAAAAAGCCTCGCGATGATAGGCCTCGGCGGATTCCCCGGCTTCACTTGACCTCCTGGAAAACGATAGGCGCGCTCCACGGCAAAGAACTTACTAAGTCCTGCCGGAGCCAGTTGGGCGACTATAAGTTCCTCGACCAAAAGATCGGTCGCTACAGCACCATCACCTTCCGGCACTCCGACAAGGCGTATGTTGTTCCGCCTGGCCCTGTTGTCATAGTCCTCCATCCGCTTGAGCAGTAAGTCGTGCGATGCACGCAGATTGCCAATTTCGGATTGCGCCTCAGCCATGTCGTTCACCAGGCTCGACGTTTTAAGATCCAGTGCCTTCACCCGCTCATTTGTTTTGGCCAAGTCGGCCCGAATCAGAGTCACATCCACCGCCACCGTGTCTATTTTGGACACTACGGCTTCGAATTGTTGACTCATGTCGGCCTTGAGTCCAGTAATGGCAGCCAAAAGGTCTTGGAGCGACACTTCCGAGGTAGACGATGTGTCCGTTTGAAGTCCTTCAGCACCCATGCATACGGCCCCGGGGGAGCCTCTCGGCTGGGTGTAGCGTTCGATCATGTTCGACTGGATCGATCCCCCCCGGGTCGCAGCCTTCCGGCGTTTTTCGGCCTCCGCTTTCGTTGCCATCTCGCGTTCAGTGTCGGCCGGATAGCCAGGGGAAGTGACGAGAAGGTAGAAAAGTCTCGAAACTCCGACGCGCCACTGAGACAGAGGTGTCGCGGCCTCCTTGCCAGTCCCACGGAGGATAGTGCAGGCTGAGAGGGCAGCAGGCGAGGCAGAGTAGGAGGTGACAGGAACAAAGGGAAGGAAACCGAAAGTGAAAGCAATACACCTCCGGCGGGCCAGATGCCAGGCAGCCGTTGTTGTTCAATTACAGGTCGGCCACAGTGGGCAGCCGAGTCCCCGGTCGCGCCCGCGGGCAGGCCAGAAAGTTGCAAATTTCAGAAAAATGGTCCCCAGGGTCCGATTTTGACCAGAAAAGGATCAGTAGCATCAGCGATGATGGCGCTGCAAAAGCCCGTCAAAATGACCAGGATAGGTGAAGGATAGATAAAGAAGGACGGCGCGGGTCTCGGGAGCTCTCTGCTCACGCGACCATCTTGGATGCCCGCGTAGCTCCTCCTCCCTTCACATCATTCTTTACAGCAGCAAAAGGTTCTGTAGAACTGAACCAAGGTTACACGCCCTTGAATGCCCTGATTTGGCAAATACATGTTTATGAATGGAACCAAAATCTCCTTAAGCCACTGAAAAATTTAATACATTATGAAGTGCATTTATACATTTGGCCCAACGGAAGCAAACAGACTACAACACAGAGAATGCAGTGATCTGATAAATTAAAGCCCAGGGCAGAAAACATGATGATGTGGCAACACAGTGTCATCTAATCATCCTACGACATTGATAGCAATCTCTTGACTTCCAGTAATATGAAATTGCCTAAACCCATTACACTAACTCTCTTCAATGAGTCTTACTCAGAACACTTAACTGCATTTAGGAACCCACGCTTGAAGGATCGTAAAGACCTTTCACCAGCACTCGCCTTCACAACCCCAGATTCAGAGTCCACCACCATAGTGGACGGGAGTGTTAGCAGTAGGGACTGCTTTACTGACATTGGATATTTTTGTCTACTAGTCCACTAATTATTTGGTTCAAAACCTGACATTGCCATTGTCCCCAACAGCATACAACTATTAATTTGAAACGTCAACTATAACAGGAAACTCCCGGAGAACAGTGTACCAAGACATAATATAAACGTCTACAACTCAGCACAAAACTGATTCTCATGCACCCCCCAAATATATATATTTTTTAACCCACTGCTTACCTCCTCATCCTTGTACCACGATAAAGATTCAGCTGTCAGCACGAACCAATATTCCTTTGATCCGCCCTTCATGATGCTGATGTTATTGAGAGTTAGCCATCCTCTTCGAATAACCTGAAGAAACAGAACCAGGAAAAAAGTGGGGGAGATTTGGAGAGCGGAGAAGGGGGAAGCAAAATTTACAGTCCACATCTCATAACCGTGTCATCCCCATCATGCTATTTGGGAAATGCCAGAGAACAAGATGGAACATAATGAAAACTATACCATAGGCTTAGCAAGTTCTTGAAATTCAAAAAATAAATACAAGGCAAGGACCGACATGGAACATTCGGCAGCGAGAATCCCTTAACCACCCTGTTTTGATTCCAAGCATAGCTTTCCGCAAACATGCAGTGATGAGCGAGTGTGACTGATTCTGGCAACAATTAAGCTTGATGATCCTTAGCAATAGTCAATCACCATGATCGCTTCTCTCTGTTGAATCGGATCTGGCAGATTCCACTCGAAAGGCAAGGGGAATGCCCACAGACGTGCAAAATCCAGTTCTTTTGCACAGAGGCACACTGAAGGCCATGTTGGAAGATATATGGGAGTTAAGCCTTGTGCCGGCCCTTTACTATTATTGCCAAATGCCACAGCTTTGTAAACTTATGAAATGCCCTGGTTTCCTTTGCGGCCTGTCACCGACACTGGGCTCCCAACACAAGTACTCCCCCAATTGCTTGCAAGAACCAGCAGAAAAGCGGAACAAAGGATAGTGGGCACCAGGATTTGCCAGGTCAGTTGCTAGTGAGGTCTTGGGTGTCAGTATGGGCAGGCTGGACCAACTTGTGCAAGGAAGCTATTACTAGTGATGGGTTGAAGGGCTGGAGCACTCATGAAAGGACACCACTTTTTCAAAGTGATGGTCTGAGCGATTAAAAAGGCTTGCATTTCTGTGCCTAGCAAAGCCTCTAAAACAAACTATCAAATCAGAATATGTTAATATGATTGCGCCAACCCTGCAATACTGCCACAGGCATTCTGTTGTCTGTCAATGATTGCTTTTTGAGCCACGTCTTAATCATGACCACAAATTACGGCCTGAACGGCTGAGAAAAAAACTTTCAAAAATACCATCATTCTCATTTATAGCTCACATAACCAGATTTATGGCCCAGAGTGTCCCAATGGCAGGGTGGAATGTGACACCATTTTGAAATCAATAAAAACAAGTAAGGTAAAACAGTGCTGACAAAATGAACCAGCTACAGACACTGAAGCCTGGCAGCCAGACGCAAAGCTCAGCAGCAGACAGACTGGGAATGCTACAGGAAGCTTGATTTGTTTGCAGATAGCAAACAGGTAATCAAGTAATACAGCTGATATTGGAGATCTGGTGCGAGGTACAGGTTATACAAAAAAAATTAAAACCTCATGGAGAAGGGTGAGGCAAGTGATAAGGATAGTGAAGGTGGATAACATTTTATTACATTTAATTGAAACACAGGCTAGAGAGAGAAGGGGATTTGCAAACCAAAAACAAACATACTCTTCTTACTGAACTTTGTAGGTTAAAATACCTATTGAGTCAAATCATACCCTTTTATCCTCTACTTTGTCTTGCTTTAAATAAACTACTTCACATCGTCCTGTGGACTCCTGCGTTTCATACCAGAATTTTGCCACTCGTCTTTGACGTGGTTTCTCAGGACCGAAGTCTCAGTCCCACATACCTTACCTATGCATATTGCGCTCTTTCCAGATGGAGCGAAAAATGAGTACAAGGTGATCATCAAAAACACTTTCCAAGTAACCAGGTTTCAGGACCAACGTTCATTCCAGAACGCACGGGACCTGAGAAAAACACCTCTGAGTATTATCTAGCAGTCCAGCTGACTATCAGAAAGTACCCAGTACCTTATGAAGGGAATAACTACAGAAAGCAAGAAAACAACACTGGCCCTTAGAAATAGGTACGGCTCGGCAAGCGTTTCAATGCTCGTAGTGTAGGTCACAAGCAAACAGAGCAAATACAAGGCTGGTTTCACCAAGCCACATCCACCACCGGAGCCTTGGGCAGGGAAACCAGTGGTTCCAGATATAGGGCCAGGAAGAATAGCAAAATCACAAAAATGACTTCTGTGTATTCTGCATTACCATAGCATTTCCAATCTACCAAATATGCATAAATGTATATATTGAAACGTACATAGCCTTAACCTGGCCAGGACACTGTGGACCATATGCTCTACAAATATATCCTCACACCAATCAACATATGGGCAAGATTTGATATGGTCGCCACTAAAGAAACCACATCTGACAAGCAAAAGTCATCCCTCACAAGAAACCGTATGTGGAATTTAATAGAAGTACATGGGCCAACCTACACAACACAGAATCAACATGCTATCTTTGAACCAAATCATAAGGGAGAGAAAGGGATGAAAATCTGCACTTCTCTGGAAATAACAAAATGGGTTAACATTTCAAATTAGGAGTTATTCCAAACAGTGAGGATTAATATGCTATTCAACAGTTGTAATTAGGTTAATAACACTGTGCAGGTTAGTAAGGACAGTAAAGCTGCACGCAGAAGAACGGGGTTAAGAGAAACGCAACACAGCCTGCATTCTATAGCTTGTTTGAGGTGCCAACGGTGCACAGCATAGGTACCTTATCCACAGCAATGGCAGACAACCAAAGCTACATGCAGGTGGTTTTATGACAATATTTTCGTTAACACGAGCAGCAAACTCTGTGCCACTACAATCCAGTTCCCAGGATGGATGGGCCTAGAGGAGCAGTCGGAAGGGACTTTTTAAAACTCGCCACGGGTGACCTAAAAGAAGCCCATTCAGACTTAGGTTAAAAACACCTCACACATGGAAATCTAGGAAGTGGGGGGCCTCCTTGCTTCTTATCAGGATCCTACTGAACAAGTTGTGAACCTAGGTATGGATTACTGCAGTCAGTTCTCTATGCACCCATTCAACTGTACATTATACAATTGTACAGAGCAAGACACAAGCTATACTAGAACTTGAGGATTGCAGGGACCACATAAGGAACCTTTAGTTCGCTGATGAACGTTGAATCCTTCAGGCCCCACCCCCAACTGGGACTGTGGTTTGCTGTTTTGATTGTAAAATTCTACAGATTGTACACATCTGCATTTATAGTTCATGCACTTGTATTGGTTCATGTTTATTTGTTTAAAAGCAAGATATTTAATCAAAACCAGGATGTAAGGGGGTAGACATTGCTCAGTAAAAAATCACATTGATTAGGCCTTGTTTCTATTAGGAGACTTGGTTCCAAGTGTTAAACAATTACAATACACAATCTGTGAGGCAGTAACCGGTCTTTTTGTAATGTCATGTTTGCTCGATTGAGGTAATGAAGTGCAATTTTACGTTTGTATTGTAGTAATAAGTATGTGAATGCACACTTTTAGTACAGTGGCACTAAATAACAGGATTGTGGGACATTTATTTTCATTGCTGTGTCTATGTATATGTACATCAGTATCTCTAACTCGAGATCTCTATCTATATGTAAATGTTACCTACATAACTGTCTGTTAGTGGTGTATGGCGCTGTTGTAGACATGGTTTGCATATTTCTGTCATCTAGTGTTGTGTCCAGACATTTGCATCTGATTTTTCTTTGAAGAAGTCAAAAGTCATAAGACCGGTTATGACACCCTTGGTCTAAAACACGCCAGCACACTGGCTCCACCTCAGATTGTTTTCCACTCAACGGTGGAGTAGTGGAAGTGAAGCTTAGTGTTAAAGACAGAGTGGGGAGTGCAGAGTCAAGAAAGTTTAAGGACAAGTAAAATAAGTGTTATCATTGCTTTCTTCCATGGAGGAGGGGGGGGGGCATATGAATCTACAACACTATACGTTATGAACAGATAGGTGCCGTACCACGTTTTATGTGCTCTGAATAGACTGTAAGCAGCCCCCCCCCCCCCCCCCAAGAGGCGGCTAGTGAGCAGATGATGTAGATGTTTGAAAACGCATTATTGATACTGCTGGGCCAACTAAAGCCTGATGATGTACTAGAATGACCATGCAATAATGCTTGAAGGTATGTGGTGTTGACCAAGTAACAACTTTGCAAATATCCATTGAAGGGATGTGACCTAAAAAAGCTAGGGTCGCTACCTTTTTACATGAAGAGTGGGCTCTAGGGAGCACAGAGAGTGCCTGTTCGCCTTGGCATAGCAAGTCTGGATGCACTTAACTCTCCACCTTACAGTGCCAGGTTTAAAGATGGCATGGGCCCTGTGGGGTAAGGCAAAGGCTACAAAAAAGCTCAGTAGACTTTCTAAAAAAAGAAAGACCCCACTCATATGTCTTAGGTAGACAATAACAATTAAGAAAGCCATTTTTCAAGACCAGAACTGTAGTTGACATGAGTGAAGGGGTTCATGCATCGTGTGGGGACCACACTGTAGTTCCAAACATGTGCAATAGGCATCTTTAGAGGTATTCTCTCTTTAGACCCCCTATGAGGTCTTTAATTTCTGGTGGGCAATTGCAGGAATGGTGTAACTGCAGTTAAGTGTAAGCATATTCCTTAAAGGGGTCTAACTGCTTGGAAATGCAGTAATGCATAAACCTTTTCACTTAGCGACGTAACAGGTGCAAGTAGAGGTTTTCACACTTTCAGCAGGATAAGCATGCAATTCTGTGGAAGATTGAGCATACCAAACCGTGGGGAACTCCGGTGCCAGATTGAGTGGTTCAGCTGTTTTGCATCTGGGTGTTTAAGCGGACACTGGTGATGAGTGAGAAGGTTATTTAAGTTGAGGGGAGCAGGGTCCAACCGGCTTCTGGATGTAGAACAAAGCTGTTGCGTTTTCTGCAATTAGTACTTTTTCCCCCAGCAGAAGTGCCAAATCCTTGCAGTATGGGGTGCCATAGGGGTCGGCCTTGAGTCCGACCCTATTCAACATCTATGTGGCCCCCCTTGCAAGGTTAGTAAAATCACAGGGGATGGAGGTCGTGTCATACGCCGATGACACCCAAATCATGGTGTCCCTGGCTCATTCTGTCACCACTTCCGCCGTCAACTTTAGGACTTGCATGCAGACAGTCTCGGACTGGATGATCCAAAACTCCCTAAAGTTGAATGGCGATAAAACAGAGATCCTGGTCTTTGGCAAGGACCAGGACATCTGGTCTAGTGAGTGGTGGCCTTCATCTTTGGGAACTTGTCCATCTCCCTTCCAATCGGCCAGAAATCTCGGCGTTATATTTGACACATCATTGTCCATGACTCTTCAGGTCAATCGTACAGTGGCCACCTGCTGGGGAGTCATCAAGATTCTTAAAAGAATCTTTCACTATCTTTCTCCCCAAGCACGTAAGCAGACTGTGATAGCACTGGTGGGTTCCAGGTTGGATTACTGCAACGCACTTTATGCAGACTACAACAAGGGACTCATTCAGCGTCTTCAGGTTGTTCAGAACGCGGCCGCGCGATTTGTCCTAGCTCTACCTAAAACATCCTCTGCTACAATGGCCAGAAAGAGTTTGCATTGGCTTCCTATACAACAGAGGATCTCTTTCAAGATCTTGTGTCTGGCCTTTAGAGCTCTCTCGACTGATTCTCTTAACACCCTGGGTTCCCTGCTAACTCGCCATCTGCCCAGCAGAACCCTCAGATCATCGGAGAAGAATCTGTTGGTGGTTCCCCGTGTTAGGAAGGTTCGTTGGGGCAGCAGAGCATTTTCCATTGTTGCCCCCAGGTTGTGGAACTCACTGCCATTGGAGATTAAAGCCCTACCGTCCCTGTCCCTTTTTAAAAAAGCGCTTAAAACTTGGTTCTTTATCAAGGCCTACCAGTAACGGAGATTATTTGCACCAGCTAGTTTCTCTTTGGTTAGGCGCCTTGACGCCCATTGGGCTCAGTTGCGCTATACAAATCTGTTTTCATTTCATTTTCATTTCATTTCAAGTGGGAGGAACACTTCCAGGGCTAGTCAGAAGGCTTGATGCTCCAAGTAGTTTATATGGCACCCATGGTGCAGATGGAGCCAGGTGCCTTGGACAGTTATTTTTTGGAGGTGAGCTCCTGACCCCACCCCACAAAAGACGCTTCAGTGGTGATGGTCATCTGCG
The DNA here is from genome assembly GCF_964263255.1 of Lissotriton vulgaris. Lineage (NCBI taxonomy): Eukaryota > Metazoa > Chordata > Amphibia > Caudata > Salamandridae > Lissotriton > Lissotriton vulgaris. The sequence goes on from NC_141685.1 coordinate 1,019,377,359, forward strand.
GAAGCAAGTCTAGATAGGGGTTGCCTAACAACATGTTGCTATTCCAAAGCAATACCCTCCTTGCCATTATTATGACAATACAGAAGACCACCTTATGAGTGAGCAACCGGAAAATACAGATATGCGCACGTTTAAATGGAGAACACATTAGAAAGGTCAAAACTAAATTCAAATCTCCTGGGGGTAAGGAGAAAACAATTGTTGCTTTAAGGAAACGCATCACAACTGGTCATTTAAACAAAGAAAGCAGGTCTAGCAAACATAAAAAGGCCGAAAGAGCAGACCGAAATCATACACCTGTGCCCAAACCAAGGCCCTGCAGGGCTGAGAACAACACGAACAACAAATCCTTGGGACAGCTTGCCATGAAGTGGGTTGACTTGCTTATTCACGCACAAGGCCACAAACAAGCCCCAACGGCAGGTGTATACAGATTTGGTGAGAGGAACGCCTTGGTGCCAGGATGACTTCCATGACCTCTGGAGGAAGGTCATAAGTGGTCAACTGTTGCCGCTCAATCCCCGAGCATGAAAGGGGAGGGTGTGCAGATTTGAGTACAGGACCCTGCCTTTCTGCTGCGACAGGAGATCCCACTAAAAGGGCAGCCAGATAGGTGACCTGATGCTCATGCTCAGGGTTTCGGGATATCATACTCTCCTTGCCAAATCAGGAGTCACTAGGATGACTTGGCCCTGTCATTCCTCATCTTCTTCAGAAGTCTGGGCAGTAGTAGTACTGGCTGGAAGGCGTACAGGAGTCCTGGGTTCCACTCTAAGCAGAATGAGTCTCCAAAAGTGGACCACTTTAGAACTTCCACCATGCAGAAGTGTTAACGTTGCACGTTTCTGGAGGTGGCAAACAGATCTAGCAAAGGTTCTCCAAATTTGTGGAAAATACCTTGTGCCACCTCTAGTGCAACAGTCATTCACAATCCCCAAGTCATATATGGCTGAGTTTGTACCCTGATGTTCAAAGATCCCAGCCAGGCACTAAACCCGCAGGAAAACCACCTGGCATTACAGCCATATCCAGGGCCTCCTGGTACAGAGCCCATGACCCGCCCCTCCCTTGCTTGTTGAAGTACCACATGGTAGTGGTATCTGTGAACACCTGAAATAGCCTTCCTTTGATGGATGGCAGGAAGGCTCAACAAGCAAATGGCTCTCAACTCCAAAACGTTGATGTGGAGCAGAGTCTCAACCAAAGACTAAAAGACTAAATGCCTCTATTACCCACCTCTCCCAGGGGGCTACCCCAACTCATAAATGATATATTGGTCACCAGTGTCAGCTATGGGTGCGGTAGAAAAGGGGATTTGCCACTGACCCAATCGTGGTCCAATATCCTCCATTGCAGATCTTTCTCTTCCAAAACCTGGACCAAATCTCATAGATCCCCCTGATGCTGTGCACACTGAGGCTTCAGAGCCCGTATATACCACTTAGCATTCCTGACCAGTAGGATGTAGGAGGCTAGCAGTCCCAGCAGCCTCAGGGTCATCCTTGCTGAAATCCAGGACCGAGGCTAAAACACCAATATCGTAGCTTGAATGTCCTGGACTCTGTGATTCAGGGGGGTAGGTGTGAAATTGCACCGTATACAGAATAGCTCAGATAAAAGGGAGTGTCTGTGAAAGATTCAGAAGTGCCTTCAACGAATTCATAGTCAACCCTAATGATATTAAAAGATTTGCTGTATCGTTGAGGTGCATGACGACTGCCTGGGGCGAACACCCCTCCAGCAGCCAGTTGTTGAGGTAGAGGAAGACTCCGACTGTAGATGAGCTGCGACCACCGCCATCACTTTGGTGAACACCTGAGGGCTCTGGTGAGGCCAAAGGGGAGATCAGTGAACTGGAAATGCTTCTAACCCATTGTAAACAGCAAGTCTCAGTAGGCCTGCAGGAAAGGGATGTGGAAATAAGCTTCTTGCCAGTCAACGGCTACCACCCAGTCTCCGGGTCAAGGGCAGACGGGACCCGGGCCAAGGTTAATATTTCGAATATGTTCTTTCGCAGGAAGGTGTTTAGAGGGCAAAGATCCAATATGGGATGAAGGCTTTCTTTTTCGGCACCAGAAAGAGAACAACGTCCACATCCTACTTCTGAGACCAGCCCCGCTCTTTGGCCAAAAAAGCCTGCACTTCCGGTCTTAAAAGAAACAAATGGTCCTCAGTTAGCCCTTCATGGGAGTGTGCCAAAGGAGGTGGGATATCCAGGAATGGAAGGGCCTAGCCTTGTTTAACGATCTGTAACACCCACCTCTTCTGCGGTGATGGCCTTCCACCCTCATAACAAATATCAGATCCTGCTACCAACAGGTTGGCTGTGTGTTGCTAGGGACATGTCAAACAGGCGTTGGGGCTGTGGCAGCCAGAGTGGCTGTAAACTGGGATGCTCTCTGCTCCTGTTGACCATGTAATCAATGGTAAATCCAGGCCACAAAGGGCTGGGGAGGCTGCTGAGCCTGTATCATCTATTGGCAATACTGAAACCCCCTACTAAACCCACATATGAGACGAAATTGGGAAGGTGGCTGAAGTGGAGTGGAGTGGAAGACAACACAAGGGAGCAGGCTGTGGCTCTTATCTTTGAAGTACTGTAGTGCACCTGCAGTGCCCCTGAAAAGTTGGTCACTGTCAAAAGGCATTTGCATAAGGCTTGATTAGACATTACCAGAAAAAACAGTGGACTGCAGCCATGCGCGTCTCCGCAGGGCCGCACTGGTACCAATAACTCTGCTCAATGAGACAATGTGTCAAGGCAAAGGCAGACTGTGAACTTGACTGAATCACTGTTATCTTGCCAGGCTTGTGAGAGGATAGCTCAGGCTTCCTCAGGTACAAGAGGTACATCCTGGGACACACTGAGTTCCATAAGGCATGGATGTAGCAACTCAGGAGATGTGGTACTGACAGAAGGTAGGGTAAGATTGGTGGACAAGAACACTCTGCACCCGAAAGGTTAGCTCCTTTTCTTCTTACTATCTGGAGGGGTGGGTGGGAACACATTTGAGTTGACTTTACTGGACTAAGCCTGCACTACCAGACTAGGGAAGGGATATTGGGTGAGAAAGGCCTGGTCCCCAGGTGCAGGACTGTGACTGAGGACAACCTGGCAGATGACTGGGCCTCCATGCAGGGCTTGGCCCAGCTCTCCAAAAGGGTGTCATCCAGAGCCTTGTTAACAGGGAGGAGAGGTTCTGAAAAGGGTTTTCCAGATTGTAGGACCTCAGGAAGCACATTAGTCTTGACTTCTTGGATGGCAGATGATGGTAATGGATTTCTGCATCTCTGTACACCACTCTGGTGAATGACGTTCTCTCTTTTCTGTATCCACCCCAGGAGAAGAGAACATTACATTGTCTGAAGTATCCAGATCTCTGGTGTCTTGGAGATCATCATACCAGCTGTCGTACTGGAATAGCTAAGCAACTTTATCCCCTGCACCACATGTGTAAGCGCCAGTAACAAATAAAGCATGAATAAAATGCTCCCTGCCTTGGGGTAGGAGGGACAGTGTCAATGTCAGATGGATTGCCCATGTGGAAATGAACAAGTAGTGTCAAGCACAGCCTAGGACCAGTTTGATGTGGCCCATGTGAGTCGAACAGCATCAGGGGTCGGCTGTCGTTGTCCAGCACTGATGAAGTTGACATTGGCATAATTGGATCAAGCTCTGTCTAGTGCGTGGTGCCAGAAATGGGACTTGTGCCGGAGGCGGAAAAATCTACGTACGGATTCAGAGGACCCAACCGACACCAAGGGAGCTCCTGCTGGCAGGAGTCTAGTTGGGAGGTCTCTCAGGTCCATCATGGGACCCGAAGACATTCCAGAGGGCGCCTGTTGAGTAAATAAGTGCATCATCGCATCGGGAAACTCCTTGAGCTGTAAAGGAGCTGCCCCCGGGCTGGTAAGTGGAAGGGGGATCAGGAACAGGTTCTGTGAAACGGCGGTTGGAGTGGGTACTGGAGGCACAATGACATCCCCACACCCTCGCTGGGGACTTGGGAGGGGAACAACGGGATTGAGTCTGGCTTAGACAACTTCTTTTTCTTGAGCTTACCCGAAAACCTTGACTTGTCGTGGAAGTGGGATCTTCCCCTTTACTTTGACAGACTCTATTTCTTCTGGTGCACTGTGACCAACAAATTCCTTTCTCAGTCCAGTAGCCTTTGGCTGCATCAGGGCACAGTCACTGCATGCCCCAAAGTCATGGGACAACAGATGCACCGTAGGCAGACCAAGTAGGGATCAGTTACAGACATCTATCTGTGAATTTTCCACAAAGCTTAAACCCTGTTGATAGGTTGGGAGATATGTCCCTGGCACACTGGCAACTAACGGCACAAAATTACATTGACAAATGGTCTCAAAGAGACATGGGGTAGCTCTGAATTCATCTCTGTAGGCACAGAAAGAAAGAACAGATGGCAGCGCACAAAAACATCACCTATGTGGGCCAGCGCACTTCACACTGGCTGCAGAGGACATAGACATGGAGCCCCAGGCTCCACCTCCTGTCATGCATGGTTACTGCTTCAACGTTTTTCAAGATCTAGTCTGATGATTGGGGAATGGATGAGGAATCTGATGTATAAAGGTCTATCATAATATGGATATTCGGGGCCTTAGTGCTGTGAGATGGTGTGGATGTGTGGTACGGTTTAATGCCCTTAGATAGAACCTTCGAAGGAATCAATCCAGCCTCTTGAATCCTAAGCATCCCGGCTGGAGAAGTGGAATCCGAAGGGTTGTGCTTTTTATGGCTCTACGCCAGGCTTGATGGCAGACTCCAGTGGAAGAGATTATCTGCTTCTGTTGATGTCCCTTTTGAGGCTTAAGACTGACCTTGAACTGCTGTAGAGAGGCGTGGCATCAACTTAGCCGTGGGTCATAAGGCTGGTGTATGTTGCATTGCTCAATCGAGGAACTCGACCTCCTCCATGTCAGAGGCCTTGGAGGAGACTGCCTCTGGAATCTCCTTGGCTTGACTCTACAGAATGCATATTTGGGGAGGGGGGGGCACAGATTCCTCTTCCTTTGCCTTCGGCATATCTTCTGCTTCAAATAAGAGGGGCGTCTCTGACGAGGCCTGTCTTTACAGCCTGTGATATTCCACCTCCTTTCCCCTGTCACCTTAAGGCTTTTGGCAGCACGAGGTTCACTCCATACGAATTCCAGGGAAATTCCATGTTACACTAAGGACAGAATGGAAGGGTGGCATTTCCAGTGCTCAAGACTAGACAAGAACAGCAGCTAAAGACAGCTGTGCATTGAAGTTTAACGGTGCGCAACAGTTGATCTGAAGTCCCAGCATCACAAACGGACAAATTCTCACATTCACATTGTTTTCATAACGTTTGAAAGCGGAAATGCTGGGACAGGGAAGACAGAACCAGTGTGTTACCACATCGATCCCTGAGCAACGATCCAGAATGTCTGAACCAGATGACTGAAGAGAGCAATCCAATCGGAGCCAGTGTGCTGGTATATTGTGTACCAAGGGTGGAGTCACAACAGGTCTTGTGACGCGGACTCCCTCAAAGAAAACCAAGGTGCAAAAGTCAACACACACACACACACACACACACACATACATACCTAGAACAGCTAATCATGTGAGATGTTGGTTTATTCATGAATGCTAAAAAGCCTATAAATCTTTTTTTTTTAAATCACCAAAGAGGTGCCTCAGGACTAGGTAGCAGTTAGAACTGCAAGAGTTCTTTAAAATCAAGCAATTCAAAAAAGTAAAGCAGAAATTAGAACTACAGCCTGTGAGGACCTTGAAAGTGCTGCCCTCCAAAAGGATAACATTGTGTTTTGAGAGATAGTAAATCAACCCTTTTTTTCTGGAAAGACAACCACAGGTATTGAATGCCACATTATGGAACAGGTATTTCACTGATATGTTGAACCCAACTAATAAAAGCAACAAACTGTTACCTCTAAATGACTGTTTTGTTTCGCCTGCAGACCTTTTAAACTTTAGCAAGATCATTACGATAGTGAAATCTACACAGCGATTTTATGTGCTGCCACAGGGAAAGAGCCAGGACCAGATGGGGTTCATCTGAGCTTTCAAAACAATCATGACTTCTGGCTTCCACCATAACAAATGTTTTTAAAGGGACTTCTAGAGACTTGAAGGGAATCTATAGTAGAACACACATTTAAAAAAGGTGAAAGAGATTCCCTCTCCCATTAGAGGCCGATCTCTTTGCCAGATGCTTCATCTAAAAAAATGTGATAGGATAATTTTAGCAAAACTAGAAGATTGGGCGGTGGATAAATCCTTAACTGAAGTGCAATATAGATTTTGCCCAGGTTTTTGAACAATGGAGCAACCCTAGAGCCGTACATTATTCCTAGGTGGATAGGTCAAGGCCAGAAGAAGAACCCTTCACATGGCTTTATGGACCTCTCCTGTGCCTTCAACTTAGTGGTCGGGGATATCCTATGGGGCATTCTGGCTCAGGCAGGGGTTGAACCCGTATTATTGCACATTCTAAAATGTTTACATCAAGAAACCCATAAGAGGATTTGATATTTTTAACAAGGAGTGTGGACTCCCCCATTCATGTTGAGCCCCTTTTCTATTTTTAGCTTATATAGATGCCGTAGAAAACTTTTTAACAACAAGCGCCTGTGACGTTCCAAAAATCGGCTCTCGTTTATTGTTCCTTTTTTATTGTATGTTGATGATGATGATGATGATGTATTAATCACACGAACCGCAAATGGGCTATAATCACTTTTAAATGGTTTTAACCAAATCACACAAGAGATTAATCTCACGGTGAACCATGAGTAATCCTAGGGAATACTTGATGCCCAGAGAATACCTACTTAAATAAATATTTTAATGGAGGAACGGAAATTTCAAAGACTAGAGCTTTTAATTATGTAGGCCTTACATTTAACGAGATTTTGAACTGGGATACATTAATTGTTCAGAGGAAACATGAGATGGAGGCTTCTTGTACAACAATTTCTAGTTTCTCCAGAAAGCTAGGACTTAAGCCTGTTGCAGAAATGGTCATGCTGTACAATGCATGGGCACATATGGAGCCGGAGTCTGGGGGTATACTGCAACCAAGGCCCTGCAGAGAGTAAAGAAGAAACAAGTTACTTACCTGTAACTTTAGTTCTCCAGTATTGGTAACTTTCATAGATTCCCATAGCTTGTATCATTCCCCGTCGTCAGAATGGGAGCCTCGGAAATAAAATATATTATATACATATATATACATATACATAGGTAGATAAACCAAAAGAGGTACAAAAGAGGAAAAATTAGGCCTAGGCCTTATACTATTTTGTAGCCTATAGGTGTCCTTTTGTAAAAAGACCCAAATATAGAGCACCAACCAATCAGATAAGCCTCACCCTTGGGAACATTCCTGAGAAAGCTCAGAGCCTCAGATTTTCATAGCCGTTGTATAGCCCTAATGACATATGCCAAAAAGGAATGAGCTTTCCTAGGGGAGGTGGGTGGGCGCATGGGAATCTATGAAAGTTACCAATACTGGAGAACTAAAGTTACAGGTAAGTAACTTGTTTCTTACTCCAGTATTGGAACTTTTATAGATTCCCATAGCTGGTATCAGAATAGATAGCAGTTAGTATGCTTAGCACATTTCGTGTATAAAGTCTCAATAACTTCACATAATATGTCATGAATTCACCAGAATATCATAATACAACAACAGTATAAATAACGAAATTTGAAAGAAAGAAAGGAGGGTAGAAAGGAAAGCTCACCGCTCACTGGAAGAGATTTCTCAGGACCGCTTGACCAACAGTTGCATCCCCTTTAGCAGAGGAGTCCAAGCAGTAGTGCCTTGTGAAGGAATGAGTACTGCTCCAGGTGGCCGCTCTGCAGATGTCCTTAATCGATACTCCTGCAAACAGCGCTGCTGAAGATGAGATAGATCTTGTGGAGTGTGCTTTAACTTGTCCTTCCAGGGGCTTCCCCGCCGCCTGGTGCAAGAAACGGATTGCACTAGATATCCATCTGGAGATCCCTTGCTTTGATAACGGAAACCCCTTTCGAGGGGCCCCAAAAGCCACAAACAGCTCAGGTGATTCCCTAAACCCAGCTGTGCGTTGAAGATAGAATTTTAGACATCTCTGGACGTCTAGAGAATGAAGTGCCCTTTCGGCCGGAGTGGAAGGCCGAGGAAAAAATGAATTCAGAACCACCGGTTTATTCAGGTGAAAGTCCGTAGGAACCTTAGGAATAAACTTGGGGTTCATTCTAAGGATCAAGGTATCATTCTTGAACTGTAAGAAGGGCGCTTTGATGGTCAGAGCCTGTAGTTCTCCCACCCTCCTCGCAGAGGTGAGCGAGGAGAAGAGCCACCTTCCATGACAAGAATTCCAAGTCAGACTTATGAATTGGTTCAAAGGGGGGCCTCATTAGTTGGGCCAGGACCACATTTAGATGCCATACAGGAGGTGGAGGCCGGATTGGTGGAAACATTCTAAACAGTCCTTTCAAGAATTGCTTAATGACTCTTGTCGACAAAAGAGAAAGACCCGACCTTGTCCTTCTGTATCTGGAGATTGCCGCCAAGTGGACCTTGATGGAAGAATGTGCAAGACCTGCATGAGCCAATGACAGGATATATGGCAAGAGTTGATGCGGAGCAGACGAAAAAGGGTGCACATCTACTCGCTGACACCATATTTAGAAACGTTTCCACTTTGCTCTATACGTCCTATTCGTGCTAGGAGCTCGTGCCTGAGCCAAGATGTTTCTGCATTCGTCAGAATTGTCTAGATCCCGGAACTATCTGTGCTCAGGAGCCATGCTGCCAATTGAAGCGAGTTCGGGTTGAGAACTTGGCCGTTGGACATTGACAGAAGAGACTGGCTGGGTCGGAGATGCATGGGATGGTCTTGAGACAGAAGGAGGAGTTCCGTGAACCAAAACTGGCGAGCCCAGGCGGGAGCTATCAGAATAATTTTGCATCGGTCTATCTTGAGTTTCCTGAGGACTCGAGGAATTCGGGGAAACGGAGGAAAGGCGTAAACAAATGCGCCGGACCAAGACATCAAAAGAGCATTCCCCAGCGATCCCAGATGGTGTTCCCTGCTTGCATATTACCGGCATTTCTTGTTTACCGGCATGGCGAACAGGTCGATCGGTGGTGTCCCCCATTGGGCGAAGATCTCCTTGACCACTGAATCGTCCAATTCTCATTCGTGAGAAATCGCTCTTAGGCGGCTTAGAGTATCCGCCTTTGTGTTGTCTACACCTGGCAGATGCTCTGCCACAAGCGTGATGTTCTGCGAAATCGCCCATTCCCACAGCAGCTGAGCTTCCTTGGACAGCTGTGACGATCTTGTGCCTCCCTGCTTGTTGACATAGTGCATGGCCGTGGTGTTGTCCGTACGCACTAGGATGGATGAGTTAGTTATCCTTGGGAGGAAAGCTAACAGAGCCAACCGAATGGCTCTCCGCTCCAGAACATTTATATGAAGACGACGTTCCACTGGCGTCCAATGCCCACTTACTTGGAGGTCTTGCATGACCGCTCCCCATTCTTGAAGGGAGGCATCTGTTGTAATGATCGAGGAGCCGGAGGCATTCTGAAACTGAGACCCACTTAGAGGTGAGAACTTTTTATCCACCAGGCAGCCGCCTGTTTCATCTGTAGGGTGACCTTGACTTTGTCGTTGAAAGAACCGTCCACTTGCCTCCACTGAAGGTCTAGTTGCTTTTGTAAGGGAAGCATTTGCAGTCTGCAGTGCGGAATCAATTGAATACAAGATGAAATCGACCCTAGAAGAGACTTGTACATCCTGAATGACACTGAATGCTTCTTTCGCAGTCGACTGGCCGAAGAAATGAGTTTTGCTCGTCTTTCTCCTGATGGGAAGGCTTTGCAAACCTGCGCGTCGATAAAAGCACCCAGGAATTTCCCAGAATTGGCCGGCCGAAGGACCGATTTCTCTGTTGAGCTGGAAGCCTAGTTGATCGAAGAGACGCAAACATGTCTCTACTGCTCCTGCCGCCGCTTGGTAACTTGGTGCCTTCAGCAGCCAGTCGTCCAAGTATGGAAAGACTTCTAGCGACTGCCTTCTCAAAAAAGCTGCCACCGGGGCCAGCACCTTTGTGAATATCCGCGGCGCTGATCTCAACCCAAACGGGAGCACCATGAATTGGAAGTGACTCTTGCCCACTGTGAAGCAAAGGAAACGTCTGTGAGCTGGGTGGATCGGGATATGGGAGTAGGCATCTTCCAGGTCTAACGTAGCCATAAAATCGCCTGGATTCAGGAGGCGCAAGATGTCCTGGAGTGAGATCATCCAAAATGAAAGTTTCACGAGATAGGTCTTGAGCTCCCTTAAGTCCAGGATCGGACGCCACTTATCCTTTGTTTTGCGAATCAGGAAAAACCTGGAATAGAAGCTTTCGACTCTTTGTGATAACGGGACATGTTGGATCGCCCCTTCTGAAGCATTTGTTGAACTTCCAATAGCAGAAGGCTTAGGTGTTTCGTGGTGGTGGCGTGGGGAGCTCTGTAAGGTGGAAAATCCTGGAATTCTAATGTGTGTCCCTGACGGATGATGTTCAATACCCACTGATCCGATGTTATCTGTTCCCAGCTGCTCAGATGTTGAGAGATCCTGCCGCCCACTGGAGACACATGGGGCGGAAGAACAGTTGGCAGAGTCAGGAGGCCGCTATTGACACTTGGAGGCGTCCCTGCCTTGACGACCCTGTCGCCCACGTGAGCTTTGGCGAGAGAAAGATTGCGATTGCCGCTGATAGTACTGATTACCGTACGGAGGCCTGTACGATTGCGATTGCTGAGAATAGCGTTGTTGTTAGTAGCCACCTCTTGTCGATGTGAAGCCTTGTCCTCTTGCCCCACAGAAAGGTGTCTTCCTATATTGCAGGGTGCCCAAGGACCGAGCTGTCTCCGTGTCCTTTTTTATCCCCTGTAGTGCATCATCAACATGTTTCCCAAAAAGAATGTCTCCGTCAAAGGGTAAGTCCAGGATTTTATTCTGGACTTCTGGACGAAACCAAGTCGCTCACAACCAACCCTGCCGTCTAAGAACAGCTGCTCCACCTAGAGCGCGGAAAGCGGTGGTAGCGATGTCCATCACGCAGTCTATTATTTCCGATGAGGAACGTTGTCCCTCCTCCAGGAGTTTCTGGGCCTCAGCCTTAGGATCGCCCGGGAGCTGGTCCGGGTATGGCGAGACGTCACTCCACATCGGACGGTCGTACCGTGCTAGGATTGCTAGGGCATTGGAAGCCCTGACCAGCAAACTAGCAATACACGAAAAACGCTTCCCTGCGTTATCTAATCGTCTTCCTTCCCTGTCCGGTGGAGCTGTTAGAGGAGCAGATGGATTGCGTGACTTTCGTTGAGCTGCTTGCGATATCACCGAATCCGGTCTTGGTTGGCCAATAATGCAAGCAGGACTTATCCGGCGCCTTATATTTCTTTTCCAAGCGCGGGAGGACTGGAATGACCATAGCCGGCGCCTGCATCACTTTCTTTCCCTCTTCCCATATGTGGTCCACGAGGGGAATGGAGCGGACAGCCTTGCGATATGACTCCTTGAAATCATATAAAAAACAATCCGTGGAAGTTGAAGGCATGGTGAGTTTAAAACGTGCCGTGGCTCTATCCATTAAGTTGTGAAAACTTCCCACGTCCACCGGAGGCGAGTCTATCGGGTCCGGTATTGGGGATGCCGGATCTGGAATAACATTGATCCCATTCAACATCAGGATCTTGAGCCTGATTATCTCCTTCATCATCCTCTGAAGTGTCAACACGGGTAGGCTCTACCTGCTGAGGAACTTCTACAGCCTCCTCTACATGCGGGGGCAGTGAAGAGCAAGTAGCCGACAATTGTGGTTGCTCCTGCGCCTGTCCTTGCACTGGACGCAACGCTTGCCTGCTGCGATATTCTTCCAACATAGCTCGTAAGTCCGTAAGCAGAGTAATCGGCATTGAGACCATACCCTGCTGATCCGGGACTTCCTGGTATGCTACACGATCCTGCTGCTGCTGCTGTTGTGGATGATAAAAATATTCACTCTCTAGCTCAGAGTCATGAAATTTTAGGTGTAATTGTGATGGACTATACGCATCCCCAAAGTCACCATCTTCCTCATTCGAGTACTCTTCTTCGTCAAACAATAAGGCCGGAGGTAACGGAGCTACCTTCCGCGGCGAAGTCATATCCGGTGTAATAAGTCTTTTCCTAGGGTTCTCAGCCCTCACCAATTTCGACCCTTCCATCGTCGACGGTGGCGTCGTCGAGGTAGTCGACGGCAGAATTGACATTGTCGTCGTCAAATTCATCGTCGACGGGATTGCCATCGTCGGCGTGATTGCCATCGTCGACGGGATTGCCATCGTCGACGGGATTGCCATCGTCGACGGGATTGCCGTCGTCGACGGGATTGACGTCGTCGACGGGATTGACGTCGTCGACAGAGTTGTCGTCGTCGACAGAGTTGTCGTCGTCGACAGTTGTCGTCGTCGACGCTGTTGTTGTCGACGGTGTTGTTCTCGTCGTCGACGATGTTACCTTCGTCGACGGGAGCTTCTTCTTCGTCAATGGCAAAGGAGATGACGTCGGCGGCGGTAAACTCGAAGACGATGTCGTCGACAAAGTTTTTGATTCTTTACTCTTGGCAGCTGAAGGAAACTCCACAGCTGGCTTCTTGAAAGATTTAGAACCATCAGCCTGATGGGATGGCCCAGCCGAGTCATCATCTTTCTTTGACTTTGGTACCTGAGGTACCGGCCTCTCCCTCTCCTTTTCACTTCCGTGAGGAGATTCGCCAGGCCCAGGCTTACCAGACCTGTCGGATGTCCCACGCACAGCCTTCGAGGGGGGTCCCGAAGAAACTGAAGCAGATGACCTACCCCTCTTCTGTGACCTTTTAGAAGAAGTAGATGAAGCAGCATCCTCTTCATCACTAGAAATAATCCTATCTCTCGTTTTCATCTTCTGTAACCAAGTCAGCAGACGCCCCTCACGGTCACGAAGGGTCTTAGTCGAAAAGGTTCTGCAGATCTTACAATCTGCCACCTTATGATCTGGGTATAAGCAATATATACAATCCTTGTGCTTATCCTCAGCAAATAGTCGTTTTTTAGAACATGTGGCACAAGGCCTGAACAGGCTTTTCTTCTCCTTGTCAGCCATCAAATAAAGTTGTTAACAAATCCTGTCAAGATTTTGAAGAAACAGTACCTCAAAAGAAAACTAGAGCAGAGCTCTATGGGGACTCCCCATCACCAACATGCGGTAGAAAATCTGAGGCTCTGAGCTTTCTCAGGAAGGTTCCACAGGGTGAGGCTGATCTGATTGGTTGGTGCTCTATATTTGGGTCTTTTTACAAAAGGACACCTATAGGCTACAAAATAATATAAGGCCTAGGCCTAATTTTTCCTCTTTTGTACCTCTTTTTGTTTATCTACCTATATATATTATATATATATATATATATATATATATATATATATATATATATATATATATATATATATATATATATATATATATATATATATATAATACATATACACATATATATACACATATATATATATATATATATTTTATTACCGAGGCTCCCATTCCAACGACGGGGAATGATACAAGCTATGGGAATCTATGAAAGTTCTAATACTGGAGTAACACATTTCTAAACAGGCTACTGGGGACCTCAAAAGCTACCCCGAGTTTCATTAATCATAATTGACTTGGGGGTAGGGTTCTTGGAAGACAGGGTAGGCCTTGCCCCTATCCAATTATGGACAAAGATTTTGTCTACTGAAGAATTCGATTTTACTTGAAGTATAGTTATGGATTTCCTTGTGCACAATAACGTTAGCGATTACTTGGTTCAAGTACATTAAAAATACTCTGTGTGACATAGGATTGATGGACTACTTTGTGGATCCTGTAAAGATTCTCCCTCTTTTGAAGAACCAAGTGAAGGAAACGTTTATTGCACACAAGGAGGAGGCTAGGCTTGCTTGTGAATATGCTAGACTCTGTTATGGTTCAATCATAAGTTTAATTAGTAACTACAGATGGAATGGAGCCCTACCTGACACGGGTAAAGGAATCGGAACTCGGGTTTTATCTCACTCTGCTCCGAGTGAACACAATTCACTTTTTAATGGCTTTTTCTGTGCCTGGTACCTGGTTTCCAAGGTTACCATGTTATCCCTGTGATGGGAGATCCCCTCAGCCTACCAAGCATTTTATGATGTTTTGCTCTCTTTATTCTGTTTTTAGGTCATGGTTTCTCTGACCCATATTAAGTGGGAGATCTTATAATAATCATCAGGAGGGCTTACTTTTCCTTCAGTGCCTTGGGCCATGTGTTATTCAATTTTGAATGTTATCACACAAACATTGAGAACGAGAAGAAAATAAACAGTGTAATTTGAGTGATGTTAGTATTTTAATATTGAAGTATACCTTGTGACAGCCTTTTTTATGTTGAGTTTTATGACAAATTCTTTTTTTTAATTGGCCATGACTTTTATACTCTGTATCTTGTAATGGGGGGGGGGGATAGTAATTCTGTGATTGATGTTGTTAAAGTATTTATTGCGATAAGATGCCTTTTGACTTTTGTTGTGATTTATGCTTTCATGGTCGATTGACTGAATAAAGTTGTTTGACCGATATAGATATATATATATATATATATATATCTCCTGTCCTTTTTTAAAACAGGTCATCGCAGGAGAACCCAAGAGAATTGTGGAATGGGTCCATAACATGAAATCTTGAGGTTGAACACAACTAATATCTGCAACCTTGGACCTCTAAAAAGTAAGGTAATCAGTGGTATACTGGGTGGCACACTAATGTAAAAAACCAACAAATCTGGTTACAGGTAGGGGGAATTATTTATTGGAAGAACCCATTATACAATGGAAACCACAAAGTAAAATCGCCTGTATTTAAGGATTTCAGTCACATTTTAAGAAAGTGGCTGTCACTTATACACATCATTAATATATAGGTTGGTAAACATTAAAACAAGCAAGAAATATTACATAAGCACTGATTTGTGGTTAACCGGAGTTTGGCAGAAGATTTTTATGGTGATGATATCAGGTCTTCTAATACAGTGGTCCTCATAGGAAAACTATCCTCTCAACAACATCCTGCAACAGACAGTGCAATCCTGGATGTTTGAAGTCTTAAGAGCACAAGTAACAAGGCAGTATTTTCTCCGACGTTGCTCCAGAAATTGCATTTAATGCATTTTCTCATGCTAGTTTCCCATGCCTTTGTCTATGCCCCTTCTTGTGCCATCCTGGAATCTGGACTGTGTATAGCTGAAATACATTTTTAAATGCAAGTACCTTCCTTTGATTCATAATCCGATACCACGATTGTGGGTGGCAGGAGATGTATTGGATTACAATTCCAATGAAGATACCTACATTGAAAAATGGCCTGTTAACCTGGGTCCATTCGCCACTGCGTACTAAAGGCGCCACAGCACATGGAGACCAATGTGTTGCACGGAGACACCAACAAAAGCTTGGACTTTGCCTGTGAAGGCTAGAGAAACTTAACTCATACAGTTTGTCTTGCGGAGGGAAGGAGGCAACCCTGAAAAATTGAACGGGCATAAAGGACAAGTTAACTGTGGTGCACTATTCTGCAGTGGAGATGCACATCTGAAATAGCTGCCCTCGAGAGATTATTAAAAGGGTACTTTCAATTTAAAAAATGTTTTGAAAGGATGGTAAAGCAAGATGCAAGAAAGAGGACTGGATAGAAAGCAGGAGGATGCTGGCAAGCAGGTGCTCAAAGGGTCAATATTTAGATGGTCAGACGAGATATTAACATTATGTCTACATTTCTTTACTTCCATATTACAGAACACAAATAGGAACATCTTCCAAGGTCCAACCTAGAGGGGACAGTCAACGATACCACTTAAACATAATGCCCACATATTCCCAGGTCTGAAACTAACGAACAGTATTGCTTGTGTCTTTTAAGGTCTAAGACAAACGTGATTCTATCCGCTACAGTAGAAACTGAAAAAATACTAATTCTTTCCAAATTCTCTGCCTTCACGACAGAAATATTCACAGCTCTCTAAACCCAACAATAAAGGTAAGAAATGTTCACAGCTATTTAAATCCAACACTAAAGAACAGTAATATTGACCTATTTCTAAATCCATAGGACAGTAATTATCTCTCCTTTCAAACACTTAGATATTATTGTTCACGTTCATCTCCAAAACAGCTAGACAGCAATGTTCTCATCTTTAAAATCCCAAAATTACCTATAAACCAAACTGTAAAAGGAGTATTATTCAAATATTTCTTCTTGCAACACTTCCATATTGAAATGGTGAAATCTTTCCTCGCGGAACACTATTTGAAGAGTAATGTTGACAAGTTTAAAAATCCAAGAAAAACAGGAAAATCAATCAATTCAGGACAGTAACATTCATCCCTTTCTGCTCTTGAACAGAAATGAGCAAATATTTCTAAATTCATCACTAAAGGGCATTATTGCTCACATCTTTAAAAATCGAACATACCATTGATGTTTACTTCTTTGTAAAAGACACCACTACATGACGAGAACATTCACATCTTACAGACTTGAAATGTTTAAATGTAATTCCTACACCCTGCTAAGTAATGCTCACAGTTTTATGAATCCAACACTACAAGAAAGAAATATTCACGTTTTCGGAAATCCAAAAGAACATCAATCAAAAAGTAATATTTATAGCTTTCTACCTCAAACATATCCAAACCTTAAGGGTCAGATAATTCTAAATTCATCCCTACAAGACAGTAATGCTTACATACTTACAAATACAATGCGACAGTAATGTTGCCTTCTTTGTAAACCCAACACTACTTACTAGTCCTTTCGAGTCTACAAGAACTGTAATGTTAACATTCAATTCAAAACTATGTGACACTAATGGTCACATCTTTATGAATCCAATACTACAAAAAAATAATGTTCTCACCTTTATGAATCCAGCAAAATACAGCAATGCTGACATTTTTCTAAATTCAACACTGACATCAACTTTCACTTCTATATAAATCCAACAGTACAAAATAGTAATGCTACAAATGTATGTCAATGCAATACTGGAAAGTAATGCTCCCATCCATCTATCCAAAGCTACAGGACAGGAATGTTCACATCTTTAAGATATTAACTTTACCGGGCACTAACCTTCACATGTTTCTAAAGGTAACTTCCTGGAGAACAATGTTCAAGTATTTCTAAACTGAACATTACAAAAAAGTGATGCCCACATCTATATAAATCCAAAAACGAACGACAGTAATGTTAAAAATCTTTCTAAATCAAAATGAGTAATGTCCACAAACCAAAATCTTACAATAGGAGACAGTAATGCTCATATGTTTTTTACCACTAAGATTAAATTACAATAACATTCACACCTAAAAAAAAACCAAAAAACAACTTTACATGCCTTTAATAGTTACACCTTTGTAAAGTCAGCTCCTCTAGAGAGTAATGTTAAAATCTTTCTAAAGCCAAGATTAATGAACAGTAGTGCTGATATCCTTATAAAACCTGTATAACCGGATAGAATAGTTTAACATCTTTATAAACTCAACACTACCAGAGAACAATGTACAGATGTTTCTAAGTACAACTGTACTGGACAGGAACGTTTACATCTTTCTTAACCCAATCCTAATGGACAGTAAAGTTCAGATCTTGATAAATCCTGCAGAACCAGACAAGGCCGTTCACATTGTTATAAAACCAATCTTTGCATGACATTAATATATTTACCTCCTCCTATCACCAGCATGAAAGTACAATAATGCCCTCAACCGTTTATCTCCATCCCTACATATTAATGAATGCTCACTTCCTAAATCAAAACAATACAGTACAGTAATGTTATCATTACTCCAAATCCAATATGACATTCTTAAATCAGCACTAGAAGTAAGTAATACTTTCATTCATATGTTCAATATTATATGCCAGTACTTTACCAATTTTCCACGTATCAGGGACATATTTCTGTCACAGGGATGCCACCTCAGTACACCAGAATATATACAACATTGACAATATAGTACTCAAGTTTCATAATTATACTGGAAACAGTCTGGATTGCAGCTGAAAGTTGACAATGGTAAGACCAAAGGTGTGTCAAGATGGTGGTACGTTTGGGGTTCTAGGGTGGGTCACAGTCAGAAACTTGTTAAACAAATGACCCTTTTAGAGACAGGATGTCAGTGATTGGCATGCATTTAAACCTAAGCACTTGATCCTGGTCTGTATGAAAAGGAGGGAGATAAAGAGGTAAAAATCCCTAGCTAGGCTGGTAGGATGCTTTGTCTCCTCATCAGGTCTTCTGACACCTATGATTGTTCCTAATTACATGGATACAAGTTGGGGCTTCTGAGTAGGAAGGTTTTGTAGGGTGCTGTGTAAGTAGCAGCCGGAAGGAATAATAATGAATGAAAAGGCAGGGCAGTATTGGTTTGTGCCATTAAAGGGCCTTGTTTTGAACACTATTCCAATCACAAGTCACACCACGTTCCATGCAAATTTTGCCTCTTCTTGCCATCATTACCTCAACCATGAATCAAGCCAGAAGCCTTAAAATGGAATTCGCCAACCCACCTCAGCCCCCAGATTGTCAGGATCTCCACCTTCCCGTCACAACAGAATAAGCAGCTCTCTATAGCTTCAAACTCCAGCCAGTGATGGGTAGCATTGTAATACACTTATAAACAACATTTTGGGACAAAGCTTGGAGACTCAAGCTGTTTATAGTGGCAAAGCAAATGACACTACATATTTGGGATACATTTTCAGATGTTTATGGACATTGATACCAAATAAGTTATAAATGTAGACAGCATATATACCTCTGGGTGCATTATTACTGTGCTCCCTAACATTTGTGGAGTACATCAGTATGTAAATACCCACAACCACCTATCTTTTTTGAGCAGGCCCAATTGTTTGAACAAAGTTCCAAAAGAAAGACACAGAGATACCAGTCATTATCATTTAAGGTACTGGATTTGTAAAACTTTATCAGCTATATGTTATGTTATGTTATTTATTTGTTAAAGCGCAAACAGCTGCCCCAGCAACGGAGCGTCCCGGCGCTGACCTAACCAGTACCTGAGGGGAGGGGGGAACCAACAGAGGAATTAGATGACAGAGAAGAGATGGGTTTTGAGTTCCTTTCGGAATATATATAGAGGGACATACATCTCATGGGACATGCCTCAGTCCATGTTTATTAAAAAAAAAAGGTATTATTATTATTATTGGGACATTTGTTGAGCGCTGCGATTACGCACACCGGCGTGTCCACGCGCTGAAAGTGGGGATAGGCAGATGACAGGGAACACAAAAACAGCGCGGGCCATTATTTACTGTAAAGGTAAGTTTTTAGTTTTGCCCATGCATTAATGTGCATTTAAATGTGACATTCGGTTGAAAAAGGCATGTTTATGCCTCCAAGAAAACATCAACTCCACAGCAATTAAACTGCTGTTGCGCTTTGCCTATTTCACTGTGGCTTAAGTAACCAAAGCCATTCAAGCTGAATTTTTGGCAACGATTTTATTGTTAATCACCATGAGCACAGACCACAGTAAGTCAGGCAGTCTTGAGGAGATTATCTGCATTAGCAAAACAGGGAAGGCCTACAACCATTTTATAGCTGTTGCAGAGAAGTGTATGTAAGAAAATTAACACTGTTCGAGAGAAAGTTAAATATCAGAATGCATTAATACTTGGACATGCAGCATCACAGTTAAATATAACTATGACAATTCTATATTTTGTTTTATTTCAGATATCTTGCTTTGACCTGTATGAACTCTGAGGGGCAGACCAAATTCCCAAATGGCTACTTGGCTTCCTTAAAATATCATTTACAAAGATGACAGATCTCATTTTAAAAAACATACAGGAAATGCAGTGTTGACCAAGCGAAGGAAAGGAGAAAGTGGGAGAGACAACATTTAAATGTAGTACAACTTAAATTTATATATGTTGAATTTTCATAATTTTATATAAGAAAATTCACAAACTGAGCACTTCCAGTGACACGTGCATGTTTTGTAAAGTTTGAAGTTACATTGCCCCTTTTATTTTTACTGGCTATGTTAATGATTCACCAGAAATGCAAGTGGCTTTTAAAAATATATATTTTTTTAATTATTAAAATTAGCCACCGCTCTTAAAACACACCCCGTTAGATCAGGGTACGTTTAATAGCGATCTATACCAGACTTTTCACCTTTGGTAATTATTTTAATTCACAACAAACACCTAGTTTACGAAGCTTAGGTGTACCCAGGGCAGAAGCAATACATTTCAATAGAGGATTTGAAAATACTTTCTGGATTCTTTGTTTGGGGAACTGGATTTATATTTTTGCTTGCCCCTTCAGACCTCTGACTTTCTAGATCCCCCCACCTCACTTAAACAAATATTTGCATAGACAAGAGTTAACCAAATCACAAATATACAAAGCTTTTAACAAAATGATTACTTATAACATTGTTTCTTTCCAATAAGACCATTTATGTGTTGTCATGACACCCCATTAGGACTCCAGTTTTATACTGGTATGTACTGTTACATACATTTAGCAGTACTTTCACACACTTGGGGAAGAAAGAAGGTATAGTTTCTTACCTGTAATTCAAGTTCTCTCATAGGGGTATTTCCACGATAGTAATACGCGTTGAATAGTCCTGCCCATCCTCACTTTATCCAATATATGTTCTTAAGTGATTAAGTTTGCCTTTCTTCGGGAAGGCCTTGAAAAGTCACTTAAAGTCAAAATGCAGCCTAGGGATAGGCTACAGTGGTCAGAGTTCTTCATCTTGGAATGGCAAAAGCAGAGACTAATTCCCTATGCTCTGATTATCTATTTTTTGTAATGGCACAGAAAAAGAACCTTTACAAACCCTTTTTCTATGAGAAGACAGACGTGAAGAAGTGCAGGGCCCTGTAGCCCATAGGCTGTCATTAGTGGAGAAAAAGAAAGCTGTGCCTTTAAGAACGCAGAGACCAACTATAAGGCTACCTTAAACCGACAACAACGGAGCAGGAGATTATCTGTCCACTCTACCGGGGAGGAATGAGGTCTGCTTATGACTATCATGGAAATACTCCTACAAGAGAACTAGAATTACAGGAATGAAACTATACCTTCTCTAGTAGGGGATTTCCATGTAAAGTCATAAGCATTGACTAGAATAGCAAGCTCATTCCCCCCAAGGCAGTGGAGTAGACCGAAGAATACTGTAAATTGTGTTGTATTGCATTTATATAGGGCTTCCTACCCCTGACGAGGCGTCGAAGCGCTTTTTCGGAGAGTAGCACGCTACTCCGGGACCCATAGAGGATTAGTGTTGACTTAGTATAGTGAAATATAGTGAATTTTAAGCGGTGGATAGGTTAGTCAGTTATTTGGATTTGGAATGATAGCAGAAGGATAGAAGAGGAAAAAGGTTTGTATTTATATAGCGCTTGTTACCCCTGATTGGGTGTTGACGCACGCTATTCAGGAAGCCCATAAAGGATTAGTGGTGAATTAATATGGTGAAATATAAAGTAATTTCAGTGGTGGATATTAGTCAGTTATTTGGAGTGAGAAGGATAGCGGAGCGATAAAAGGGGAAGAAAGATTTGCATTAATATAGAACTCGTTACCCCCTGATGGGTGTTGAAGCACTTTTCTGGCGAGCAGCACGCCACTCCGGAACCCATAAAGGATTAGTGGTGAATTAGTATAGTTGAATATGGAATTTGAGAAGTGAACATGTTAGTCTGTTAATTTTGATTGAAAAGGAGAGTGGAGGGATAAAAGAGTGTAAGATTTTTATTTTTTCTTAGCAGTAGGAGGAGGCTTTTGGAGGAGTAGAAAGGAGTAGTTTTGGAGGGAAGGAGTCAGAGGGAAGAGTTTAGAAAGGTTAGTTTTAGGGGATTGATATAGTAAAAGAGGTGTCAGATGATGCAAGGAGGGGTAGAGTGTGAGAGAGTCTAGAAACGGTTATTTTGGAGATCATAATAGAGGTATGGGGTTTGGGATAAATGAGAGTGGATGTAGAGGATATATTGATAGATGTATAGGATGAGAGATAGGCTAGTGCATTGGAGAGAGTAGTAGAAAGATGTTTGAGAGGAGTAAGAAGGTTGGGCTAGAAGATATATTGAGCTTAGTATAGGCTGAGGAATAGGATGGTGCATTGGAAATGCTAAATTAGAAGAAAGTGATAAATATATAGATCCATAAGTACCATGTGGATGTGGATGGTGTGGGCTAGGTATTGCTAAATGGGTTAATGGGCAGCATTTCTGGCCCTGGCCAGTCTCGAACAGGCTCAAACAGGCAACTGCCCTTGTCCTCTTCGCCCCTAACAGGCGTGTTTGAGATGTGAAGGTCGAGAATTAGCCTGAACTCGTGTCTGCCTTTCTTTTGCACTAGGAAGTATCTGGAGTAGATACCTTGACCTCGTTGGTTTCGAGGGGCAGGTTCCACCGTTTTCTTGAGGCAGAGTGTGTTGGCTTCTTCCTTTAAAAGATTGAGGTGAGACATGGACAGATTTGGATGAATGGATGGTGGTGGGGCAGGAATCGGAGACGATAGCCATGTTTGACAATATTCCAGACCCAGGCATCTGCTAGATAATTTACAATGCTTCCCCCACCGGAGTGGGTAATGGAAGAAGGGGAGGAGGGTATTCAAGGTTTTGTTGCAGCTGGTTGGCGCCCTCCCTGGTTGGTTAGTTGAGAGTCACGACCTCTCTGTGGTTTGCGTTGTGATTGGCACGGTCGCTGATATTGTTGCAATCTGTTTGACTGCCACTGAGGGGTTTGAACCCTCTGTGCAGAGAAACGTCGCTGGTAAGCACGGAATGAACGTCTTTGATCTTTAGCTTTTATTTTGTCCTACAGTTTTTACGGTATCCATTTCGGTTTTCATTCTCACGATTTTGTCGTCAGGGTGGGAGTCGAAGAGGGTGGACCCGAAAAAGGCTACATTTTGGAACAGTAACTGGCAGTCTGGCTTCTGAGAAGTAAAAGCAGCCACGCGTGCAGACGTAGAGATTCCACGGCAGTAGCTGTGGGCAGCTAGAATCGAAAGGTCTGCTGGGCGGGACTATTCAACGCTTATGACTATACATGGAAATCCCCTACAAGAGAACTTGTCCCATCACTTGATGGTTTTCAGCTCCACAGCTTTCTCATGTTAGGAAGGTGGGAGTTTTCTTTGCATATTTGGCGAGGCATTTTAACTTGGTGCATTCAGTGACATCACCAAGTAGAAATTTAAGTTGGCGTTTTTTTTATTTAGATATTGTTTTGGTGAGCAACAATGAGCTGCCCAATGAATGAGGCAATAGAAAGTAGAATGAATGTACAAGCAATCTCCAGAGTTCACACACACATTTTGCCAAAAACACAAAACCATACTTACGATTTCCTCCATTTGCCTGCATTTTTCATACAATTTGGGAGTAAGAAAACTCAATATCTAAAATATTAGTTACAGGAGGACTCAGAACGAACTCAAAGCTGGCTATATGGGGCAAGGGCAGGGAATGTTCCATATGCTTTGACTAGAGGTTAGCCCCCATCACTGGCTGGACTATTATACACTGCACACACTTGTCTGAATGTACTTACCAATATTTCCCCCTGTAGGATCGCATTATTAAAAAGTGGGCAAATAAAGGATAAAAGGATGCAGAAATACAAGCGAGAAGCACAAAAAATGGTAGAAAAGAATACAGAGAAAGTAGATAAAACAGTAAAAGAAAAAATCGTGCAATTAATATTCGGTGTTAATGGTTTAATCTTTTAAAACTCATTCAGAACAAAATGCAATGTTATATGCACAACCTTTGGCAAACACCAACCCCCATGCACTTCTCCCTGCAAGGAATGTAAAACCATGTAACACAGAGATAATGTCAATCAAAGGGACCAGGCAAGCGATGCGGTTCCTACACAAGAAACTAACTGAATTGAAGATTCGAATTTCCAGAACCAAAAGAAATGGTATCCCGTGGTTCTTTGGGAAGAGATAGAAAGAAGTATATTTCTTAACATAGCAGGAAAAGCCTATAGAATGTTGAATCTATTGAAATTCTGACCTACAGTAACACATCAACATATTATGTGTGATGATTTGTAACACACTGCCCACTACTTGAAAAATCTCAAAACAGAGTAGTATCTGAAGTATTTATGTTGGGCAAGCAGAGGCAGAACCTACAGTGCATTTATGTGTGGTGTCCACAATCCACATCTTGCATACAAACGGTGGAATGAATATGATGGAATGATTCATATTAATGTTGTACCATGCACTTGCACACACCAGCAAAGAATGCAGCTACAGGCAGGTAGCATGCTGGGAAATATGCCGGAGCCTATCCATGTCTTATTTAACATAAGCTATGCAGAATAAGTAGGAGGTAGACCCACACTTAATTCTCAAACGTGGGTGTGTTTGATTTTGACTAACTAGCTCTTGATTTACTGTCCAGGGAAGGGAGGAGTCCGGGTATAGTGCATAATAACCTTAGAAATACACAACTGGTTCAAACACCAGAAGACTACATTATCATCTTGCTTGAGACTTGCTGGGCCTTGAACAACTGCATAGCACCCTACCAGGCCTGCATTTACCAATGCCCAGTCCAAATCAAAATTAGGCACATATTTTATAAGACATATTGTTTGTTTGATGGTGTTAAGAGACCTACAAGAAGATCTGGTCCTTGTTGGACCTGTCCCAACAATGTAAGGGTATCACAAGTTTAGAGTAAGTATACTAGACCCCGCCGATGCAAAGCATAAGATGCTGCAGGAACAACCTTGTTAAACTGGACCAAAGGGCAACATAGCCATGTTTGTAGAATGTATGGCTTGTCATTGCTTCACCGGTTTTCTAACCCAAGGGAGGGCTAACACTACATGACGAAAAATGCAGCATGGCTACGCCAGCAGTGATATCTTGCACACGTGTGGTGGACGGAAGCTTGAAACGAAGTATATACTGCAGACTCCTCTTTGGTCCTTCGCCACACTGCTAGTTTTGAAGGGACCCCAGAGTGTTCAACTTCTCCATTCTAGATGCCACGCCTGGGCACAGAAGAACAGACAGAAGTACCCTGCTACGGCAAGCTGGAAATTGGCTTCAGCGATCAAGCAGGTGTAATTCACATCCTCTTCCTTGATTAATATCGGCACTTGTGTGTGCAGGACAAAAATTGCTGCACCACCAGCCTAAAAAGCAAATGTGTAGCCAGAAACATATTTTCGAAAAAATGTCTATCCTAGGCTGTTAAGAAATAGGAATGCTGAGACCGCCTAATTTCCACACACATTTTTAAATTTACTTTAAGACAGGTCACCAGTGCTAGCAGGGCAGGTCTTTGAAAGAAGTGCATCTTTCTAACAGACCATGTTACACTGTTGTTCGTTCATTGACTATCTACATCTTAATGTTAATTCTTTGCATCCAATGCTGGCAGACATTCCCAGAGCCTTGAGAGTCTATCGTCCATGCTAAAGACTCTAAGGAGGAGTCGCATCACAGCTGGCAACAACGTTGCACAAAAATGTGTCATTTTCTCTTAGCACCCACTGAGAGTTTTGCTTCAATATTAGTAGCAGTACTCATCTGCTGCTGAAACTACATTTTGAAACAGAATAATGACTTCACTATTTGGAGAAAAGGGAATTACAACATGCCTTTGTTCAGGCACAATTTTAAATCTGGGATCTGGGATCTGAAAAAATTCAGGACTTTTGTTTTGAAAACCACCCAGCCACTAGCACTAAACTGTCCTCTGCCAATACACTCTGACAACACAGAGTCGCACCGGAGAAGCTGGAGGCAGTGCAGTAGCTCTCCGGCCAAACGGAGAAGGAAGGACAGTGGTCGTACCTGATTCGGCATGGCCCGCTTCTTATTCGTCTGTGTGTTCCTCTGCTGAGCGCTGGAAGACAGAAGGAAAATATGACAAGAAGTTGTAGGGCACACAGGATGTGAAGAACCAAAAAACAAACAACCCTGCAGAGCGCATGGACTTGGACAGCAATACTGATGCAGAGGTTTATACAGGGGAGACAGAAGACTGGCTCGTAACTTGAGTGCAATGTGGATTCTCTCAGATTCATAAACTTATAAACTGTTGAGGTTCCCAGTAACTCACCATCATTAAATGGATTTAGCAAGTGTATGTATTTGCTTATTTAAGAGTTTTAGAGTGAACGATCAACAAAAAACAGAACTTGGAGTGACGAGAAGCAGAGAACATTAGTCAAGGGAATTATTATGGATTTTAGGTGAATGAATTAGGTGATCGTCAAATCCTAGATGCAAAGGTGAATCTCAGCCTGACTTTGAAGATAGCAGGCTCAAGTCTACAGGAAGGGGTTCATTTAGTGAAAGAAAATCTAGGAGAACGATCAGCATTGAGATGGGGTGCAGGAAGTTGAGAGAAAGAGGACTATGTTGGGTCTGCATGTAGAAGGTGGGTAAAGATGTAAAGGGAGATGGGCCATGTACAGCAATGGCTTAGCCTAGGGATGGTTTTAAACCGGTGTTCTATGCAAAGCAAACTGGGGGGCTTAGCTTTACTGAAGTCCCTGTTTTAAATAACTAACAGACTGAACTAAGACGTGTGAAGAAATACCTCAGACACCCATGGTTTAGGGATACCATATAAACGGTTACGAAAAATAACTAACATTGATATGAGCCAAAATGAGGTGCAAGCATTCTTCCTCTAGCACTGTAATCTCCAAGACAAGTCAAATAATAAAACAGACAGCAGATAGAAAGCACAATTGGCTATTTGGTAAAAGCTTATAATGTGATCAGCAGAGCACTACTTTATTGTCAGCTATGAGCTGAAGATGGTCATGGTCTGTACAAAGTTAAAAAAATAACAAAATGCAGAAAATAATTTTACACATACCTTTGGTAGAGCTATAACAATAAATACTAGGCAGAGTTAGCCATAGGGCAACTCAGTGAATGGCTTCTCACACACAGAGGGGCGGAAGAGCGAATCAGTAAGGAGTAGTTTCTGTCCTGTAACTCCAGTTCTGTAGTAGGGGTATCTCTGTTATAGTCATAATCTAGTGAATAGTCCCGCCCATGTGCGTGGACCCCGGCGCAATCAAAAATAATCTCTTAAAGTGTCGAAAAATGCAGAACTGCACAGACACTTAAGAGAGAATTAAAGACAGATAATGCAGCCTATGAAACCAGGCTACACTGTCCAGTATTTCAGCTAGAAATTCCACCAAAAATCCACAAACAGCAAAGTCTGTCCAGATTTCCCTTGCTTCAGCAGCAAAAACCCTATGGAATGATAGAGAAGAAGACATGGACAGACAAGCCCCATAGGCTGCCATTATGTGGCTCAAAACAGGATACTGTGCCTTTAAGAGAACTTTCCAGAACTTCACAGTATCCCAGAATACACTGCAGGTCCCCTTTACTTTCAGTTCATTTTGAAGGCGTAACACGCCAGACCTGTAACATCCCTTACATGAACATCTCTCTCCACCGGGAGGAGGGCGGGAGCTTATGACTATAACAGAGATACCCCTACTACAGAACTGGAGTTACAGGACAGAAACTACTCCTTCTGTAGTATGTGATCTCTGTGTATAGTCATAATCTAGTGAATAGAATGGCAAGCCCATCCCCACACCAAAGCGGCGGTGGAGAAACGAGAAATAACACCACTATTGTGCGAACAGATTTTGCAGCAAAGCCTGCCCAACCTGAGCGTCTGCCCTGGCATCAGTGTCCAGGCAGTAATGCTTGGCAAAGGTATGGACCGACTTCCAAGTGGCGGCCTTGCAGATTTCTGCAATTGGAACATTACGGAGCAGAGCCGTCGTGGCAGCTTTGCCCCTGGTGGAATGAGCCTTAGGTTTACCCCCTAAGGTCTTATTAGCATTTTGGTAACAGTTGTATGCAGGACACAATCCACCTAGAGATGGACTGCTTAGAGGTAGCAAGACCCGTCCTGACTGATCCATAATGGATGAACAATTGGTCTGACCTACGAATATCTTTGGTCTTATCCAGATAAAATTTCAACACCCTCCTAACATCCCGGGAATGTAAAGACCTTTCCGCTGGAGATGAAGGATTCTGAAAAAACTTAGGCAAAGTTATAGTCTGGTTGGCATGAAAATCAGAAATAACCTTGGGAAGAAATTTAGGGTGAGTACGCATAACAACCTTAGCAGCATGAAAAACAGTATAAGGTTCTTGGCAACACAACGCGTGAATTTCACTCCCCGTGCGGGCCGATGTAATGGCCACGAGGAACGCCGCCTTCCAGGACAGGTGCTGCAACGAAGCCTTATGTATAGGTTCAAAAGGCTCCTTCATCAATCTGGACAGCACCACATTTAATTCCCATGAAGGCGAAGGAAGCCGGACAGGAGGGAATACTTTCTTCAAGCCTTCCCAAAAATCTTTGATCACAGGGATCTGGAAGAAGGAAGTCTGTGAAGGGCAATTCCTGTAGGCAGTCAACGCAGCGAGATGAACCTTAATGGAATCAACATTAAGGCTAGACTGCGCCAAATGTAGAAGGTAAGGAAGGATGACTTCTTCCTTGCACGTCATCGGATCATAGTTCTTGGACTTGCACCAGATACAGAACCTCTTCCACTTGTAAGCATAGGAAGTCAGAGTGGAAGGTCGCTTAGCCTCCTTCAGTATGTCCATGCAATCTTCTGGTAGATTCAAATGGCCATATTGCACTATCTCAGGAGCCATGCCGCCAAACTCAAAGATGAGAGGTTGGGGTGCAACATCTGCCCCACGAACTTCGTGAGAAGGACCGGCCTGCACGGCAGCCGTATGTGCGGAAGGAGAGATCAGTGAAGCAGGTCCGTGCCATCCATTGCCCCGGAATGGTCCGTCTGGGCCATTCCGGGGCAATCAGGATCATCCGTGCCCTGGACTGGGACAGCTTGATAAGCACCGCCGGAATCAGGGGAATGGGTGGAAAAGCGTACAGAAAGCTGTTCGACCAGTTGATCCATAACGCATTCCCCAGCGTCCCTTGCTGGTAGTACCTGGAGGCGAAGTCTCGGCATTTGCTGTTTTCGGCGGTGGCAAACATATCTACATCTGGAGTCCCCCACGGTGCGAAGACTTCTCCTAGTACTTCGTCGTTTATGACCCATTCATGGTTTTCCAGAATCAGTCTGCTCAGTGCGTTCGCCTGAACATTCTGCACACCTGGCAGATGGGTAGCCGTTATCGTCAGTCCTCTGGCCAGAAGCCAGGGCCAGATTGCCTGCCCCTACTGCGACAGAGTGCGTGATCTCGAGCCCCCCTGCTTGTTGAGGTAATACATCGTGGTCGTATTGTCCGTCTGCACAAGCAGAGAGTTGGTCTGAAAGGACGGATGAAAGGCCTTCAGTGTCAAGTGAACAGCTCTGAGTTCCAGGATGTTGATGTGATACGTGGACTCCATCGGTGACCACGTTCCTTGAATCTGTAAGTCTCCGGAGGCGCTCCCCAGCCCTGGAGAGAAGCCTCCGTCACAATAGTCTGAGTGGGAATGTCCTTGTGGAATGGAACCCCTCTGAGGAGATTCTCCGCTGAACACCACCACTTCAGTGACTGAAGAGCATGCAGAGACAGTCGTATATTGTTGTCCCAAGATCCTTTCCTCTGATCCCACTGATCCTCCAAGCACTCCTGCAACGGTCTCATGTGCAGTCGTGCCTGTGGCGTTAGGAAGATACAAGAGGCCATCGATCCCAGTAGAGAAGACACCGTCCTCACTGTTGTAGATGGAGTGGTCATAAAAGCCTGAGCCTTCCGAAGGAATGATAATCTTCGCTCCTCCGAAGGAGACACACTTGCTGACAGCGTATTGATGGTGGCTCCCAAGTACTGAATGCACTGGATCGGAGTCGGGACAGACTTGGACATGTTGATGTGCAACCCCAGCTTGTTCAAGAGAACGCACGTCTTCTGGAAGTGTACCTGAGCTTCCAAGAAGGAGGAGGCCTTGATCAACCAATCGTCCAGGTACGGGTAGACAAACACCTTGTTCTTCCTCAGGTGTGCTGCTACCACTGCCATGCACTTCGAGAATGTTCTGGGCGCAGACTTCAGCCCGAATGGCAGTACTGTGTATTGAGAATGAT
This sequence comes from Lissotriton vulgaris, assembly GCF_964263255.1. Classification (NCBI taxonomy): domain Eukaryota; kingdom Metazoa; phylum Chordata; class Amphibia; order Caudata; family Salamandridae; genus Lissotriton; species Lissotriton vulgaris. The sequence continues at coordinate 1,019,407,602 of NC_141685.1, forward strand.
TGGTGCCGACTTGAAATCGCAGGAACTTCCTGTGTTTGTGTGCAATGGGCACATGGAAGTACACATCCTGTAGGTCTATTGCACTTAGCCAGTCTCCCTGTAGCAGCTGAGGATAAATCTGATGCAACAACAGCATGCGAAACTTTTCTCTGCTAATCCACTTGTTTGCCTGTCGCAAGTCCAGAATGGGCCTGAACTCGTTCTTGTCCTTCTTGCGAACCAGGAAGAACCAGGAGTACAGACCTCTTCCTCTTTGAGCCAGAGGTACGTCTTCTATCGCCCTTTTCCCTAACAGGATATCGGCCTCCGCCTGGAGCACGCGCAGTTGATACTGCGAGCTGACCGGAGGAATCAATGGAGGCGGGCTGGTGAATAGAAGACTGTATCCATTGCAAACAATATTCAGCCCCCACTTGTCCTGAGTAATTTTTCTCCACTCTGCTAGAAAAAATTGAACGCTTCCCCCCCACCGGAGCGGGTAACGGATGAAGGGGAAGTAACAGCTCAGGGTCGTGACCCGGCCGGGCCCTTGTTCGCTGTAGAGGACTGCTGTCCCCTCTACCCTTCTGACGCTTTTGGAAGGGTCTCCGGAGCTTCTGCTGTTGTTGCTGCTGCTGTCCCGAAGACTGCCCTCGTCCTCTTCCCTGTGCACCGAACCGTCTCTGGAACGGGCGGGTAGGACTTCTTTTCTTTGGGCTTCTCCAATCCCACAGCCGTCAGGGTCTCTGCCTCCGCCTTCATGCTGGCCATCTCATCATCGGCATGCTTTCCGAACAGAGTTTCCCCGGAAAAGGGCAGATTGTCCACCCGCTGCTGGGCCTCCTGCTTGAGTGATGTGAGCCTGAGCCAAGCATGGCGGCGCCGCTGGTTGATCCCATGACAGTACCCATGGGCAGCCAAAAGAGAGATATCCGCAGCCGCGCTGATGACCTGGTTTGACACCAGCATCCCCTCTTTGAGGATCTCTTGGAAGTCCTCCCTCTTGTCTCATGGCAGAAGGTCCGTGAACTGTTGCAGGGAGTCCCACAGGGCACGGTTGTACCGCCCCAGCAACGCCACATCGCTGGAGGCCTTCATGGCCATGGATGCAGTCCCACAAGCCTTCCTTCCAGCCGAGTCGATCAATCGGCTTTCCTTATCGTGCGGCACGGTTGAGGATGGGGAAGTAGAGTGTAACTTCCTGGCTGCCGTCACTATAACAGAGTCGGGTACCGGATCTATCCACAGAAAGGCCGGGTCCGAATCCGGGGCCCTGTACTTCTTCAGAAGTCGGGAGGGAGTGGCCTTCACCACCGCTGGCGTGAGGAACAGCTCCTCCACAGGTTCTACCAAACCTGGCACTATTGGAAGAAGAGGGCGAGACAAATGCTTCTTGTGAAGCATTTCAAAGATCACGGACGTCGTGGGTGTTGGAGCCGTCACCGTGATTCCCAATTTTGTAGCCCCCCTCAGGAAAACCTCCTGGAACATGCTGATGTCGTCCACCGGAGACACCCTTGTCCCTGGGGAGTCCGACAAGGTCGGTGAATAGAATCTTGTCCTGGAGGAGTCCGTGCGGGACCTGGATCCCGCCTCCTATGGCGACGTCTTGATCTAGTGGAGGATCTCGTTGACTCCTCTATCTTCCTCTCCGTCCGGAGCGCGATCGCGACTTCCTAGGCCTCGGTCGATCCGCCGGTTCCACCGGAGCGGACGTCTTTGGTTTGGCCGGGGCCTTCGGCTTAGGAGTCCCCTTGGGAGGGGTTGGAAGTCTGGGCAGGGAGACCGACTTCGGAGGGACCGGAGGTGGCTTTTCTGGCAACTGAGGTCGAGGTCCGGGTTGCGGAAGTGGTGGTAAAGGAGGAGGGGTAGGGGCCCTCCGAGGGAGACCCCTCGGCAATGGAGGCGGAGGTGTAACCGGTCTCTGTGACGGGGTATACACCTCGGAGTGCACCAAGCCCGGTGATCCGCCTTCCTTTCCAGCCTGGGACGTTGGCCAACCTCCCACAGCGTCAGGCCTCCTTCCACGTCTCTTTGGTGTCGAAAAGCGGCGACCGGACGGCGAGCGTCGGTCCCTCGACGTCGAGCGTCTTTTCCTCGGCGTCGACCATCTCCCCCTCGACGGCAAGTGTGTAAGCCTCGACAGCGACCTCGACGATGACCGCCTCGAGGGCGACCTCCTGCGCCTCAACGGCGACCTCCTGCGCCTCAACGGCGACCTCCTGCGCCTCGACGGCGATCTACTCCTCGACGGCGAGGATCCCCTCGACGACTATCTTCTCCTTTTCACCGAAGGCGAACAGTGGTGTCGCCTCGACGGCGAGCGCCGACGCCGGGCCTTTCGACGTCGATCACTCAACGATGACTTCGACGAGGACGACGACGAAATAGTCACAGGAGACTTCGACGACGGTCTGTTCAATTCCTTCGACGTCGAGCGTCGACGTCGCTTCGCCACCGACGGGAAATAGACTGTAGTCATCCCTCTCGACGCCGTAGTCGGTGCAAACGACCCAGATGGAGAATGGGGACGCTTGCTGGTCTTCCTGCCCCTGGGGAGCCCCCCCAGAGGCCTCAGCACGGGCAGAGGAAGCCCCTCCAGACCCACCTTGCGCCTTCAGCCTTCTTTCCTCAAGGCCCTGAAGCCTGATCTTCTTCTGTCCTTCAGGGTCCTGCCAGAGAAGCCCTGACAAATCGCACACTCCTCTGGGACATGGGAAGAGGGAAGGCAGAGGATACACACCTCATGGGGATCTGATTTGGCCTTCTTCCTGGAGCACTCCGGACATTTGTCAAATAATGCAGGCATATTTGACATCAAAAGGGTGCAAAAACCAAGAAGAAAAGCACTAAAGTACTTTAGAAAGCACTCAATTCGAAACAAAAGTGAAAAATCACCAATAAATCCTTGAAAAGGGAGAGCTCAATGCTCCAGGGTCCTTCTTGCAGGAGCCGGAAAAAAGAACTGAAAGTAAAGGGGACCTGCAGTGCATTCTGGGATACTGTGAAGTTCTGGAAAGTTCTCTTAAAGGCACAGTATCCTGTTTTGAGCCACCTAATGGCAGCCTATGGGGCTAGTCTGTCCATGTCTTCCCCTCTATCATTCCAGAGGGTTTTTGCTGCTGAAGCAAGGGAAATCTAGACAGACTTTGCTGTTTGTGGATTTTTGGTGGAATTTCTAGCTGAAGTACTGGACAGTGTAGCCTCGTTTTATAGGCTGCATTTTTCGACAGCTTAAGAGATTATTTTTGATGGCGCCGGGGTCCACGCACATGGGCGGGACTATTCACTAGATTATGACTATACACAGAGATCCCCTACTACAGAAGTGCCCTGCACAGGGCCGAAGATCTTTCTTAATGCAGCACAGTTGATATCAGACCCAATGGCACACATCATATACTCACTCAACACGACCATCTATGCAAGATACCCACCCGACTACGTGCTGCTCTGTATAGTAACAGCTGAGGAAAGTGTGATGCAGAAGAGGTCCACAGAGGAAAGAATGGAGGTGTCACAAGGAAAAACAGGAGAGATCGTGAGAAGAGAACTGTGAAGGAAGCATGAAAAGCAGAAAACGAGAAAAAAAACAGCACACAATGAGGAAATGGAAGGGTAGCGAAGCTAAACATGTTGTTTGGGCTTGAAAGGGTTTGTACAACTAGTTGAGAAATTCACTAAATTCTAACCCTGAGTCACAGAAACATTAACCAGATGTTGAGGGACACAGCTTTCTAACTAGGGTAACCTGACAAGCGTCCTCCATCTGACCACAAGAGCCCCATTAGATGTGCTACAAAGTACATGCAAAACAGATGCGGAGCTGCTACAAGGAAAACGAGCATTCCCAGCAATCTAACAAAGGCCTATAAAAGCACAGGACAACCAGTCAAGCAACGTGAGGTGCATCTGAGCATGGACTACCAACTAACGACATTTCTGAAATACCAGCTTCTTGGGAAAGTCTGTTTTTTAAAGGCCAGTCCACTTAGGGATTAATAAGACATCACAGTTTGTGAGTCAATAAGCAATATTTGGTCAGTGAATCAGGAGGGCTCGCCAGAAGCCTGGAGACAACATTGGGTAAGTGAAAATTCCCATGCTTGGTGCCAACACTGAGCACTTCTTTTCATTTAGGTACAATCATTCTCAATCTTCCTTTTGTAGACAATCACATTTGTCTCATTCTTACTCTCTTGTTTGTTGAAGTCCATATACAACCTCAATATGCATTTGGGAAAGCCTCTACCAACTACAATCGTGCTTGGTCTCAAAGTAAATTACCCACTCAGCAAAGGGCACACAGTCACTACGAGAACTTGTTGATCTCCACCTTAAAGCAAGACGTGCCTTGAGACCAACTTGGTGCCACTGCTAGCAAGAAGTGCCCCTCCCATGGACCAACCTTTCCAGATTGGCGTCATAGTGCTGTCAACACAAAAGGAGGTCTTATTCGAAGACTAAAGATAGAGACACATCCGGTCTGATTAAAGTCAAGATCGAGACAACAATCCATGTAGAGCAGGACAGATTCCACCAATCTGAGAAGCAAAAACACCCCTGCCAGGTCTGCCATAGGTAAACCTTCCCTAATTTTAAAGCCTTTATCTACAGATCATGTGAAACCATCCAGATTCGCCCATCAGAAAACACATCACCCATGTCTGATGAGCTGGGGGCTCAGGTCCACAATTCTGCCTTGTTTCCAACTACTTGATCTCACCCAAACCTCTGGTGTCATAAACAGACATGCAATCTGTATATCTGTTTTAGACTAGGTAATCAAGTGGCCCTTAAAGAAGTCAATGTTAAAAACAACCTGTAACTTACACTTTCCCCCCCCTTTGAAGCAGGCACAGAAAACATAACTGTTTTAAAATGTACAAACAGACAAATCTGTGTGGCTTGGTTGTGTGGTCACACTCCATAGCATTTGCAAAACGTTAGTAACTTTATTTTTCTCCAACATGGGGTTAAAAACAAAGTCATGCAAGTTATCGAGTATACAGCGAAAGATAGTTGGTTGTACGGGACGACCAGCTTTGCATCGAGTTAAAAACACACAAACTTGTTCATGGAGACCCCAAACCGGACCTATGTGCCCCTAAAAAGTGGAGCTCCAATCCCCGTACCTCACCCACATAACCCTTCACAGAGGTACACACAATTAGGGGTAGGCTGGTGAAGTCAGCAAGCCTGCCATTCAAAAAGAAGTATGAACATACATAAACACAAGGTGATTTTCTACAATGCAAATCCTCGTACTAGCAAGCTATCTAGAGGAAGTTGAGAAAACTAAAGCCATTGAGAAGGGACTTTCAATGGTCATGTGAACCTGGAGACCTTTAGTGAACGGTCAATTAATTCCTAATTTAGCAAAAGGCCTATCTTTAACTTCCAAATACACAGAGGGAGAAATCCTATTGAACAAATGAACTGCCAGCACTCCACTCCCAACAGAAATCATGGGCATCTTTTCTAAGGCTATATCTATTCATTCACATCAAAGACTGGGGCATCCTGGAGCGTACATTTTTATTTTACACACTCTGAAGTTTGCATTACACAGGCAGGAAGTTCTCCTCTGTGCCACAAAGTAGGAGTGTTGGTCTAAGACTGAAGGCAGCCTTAGCATTTGATGTGCAGTTTGAGCTGGGCTTGCATTACACACTCACTGCTAGGGGAGACTTTATTTATACTCTTAGTTCCAAGATTCAGGTGCTCGGTGAAAAGGGAACCGGCGTTACTTTTGCATACAATAGCCTCACAGTTATACCAGATGTACTCAATGATCACTGTGGGCGGAAACTATTGTATTTTTCACTGACAAGAGAAATATCTTCTCATGTGTGGTTTATATTACTAGAGGGAAAGGGGCAATCTTTCAATTACAAACCTTCTACAGTGCCTTCTTGGCCACCTGCACTTTGTGAGCGCGGCCTGCTTTCTCGAGGTTCACTCCACTAACATTGGATATTTTTCTCGAATATTTAACACCTTGACTGCTGCAGCAATTCCCGCTCGGTGCTGAACTTTTCAGATTTCCATGGTTCATGACGAGTTCAGCTCGTCATAGGCACACGACCAGTGTACTGCATGACGAGCTGAGCTCGTCATGAGCATGGAAGGGGTTAACATCTAGACCAAACGATGGATGGCCTTCTGGCACATGACCTTTCACCTGGCGCCTTTTAGAAGCTGGAGGCATTACATTGTCTGGAATCGATAAGTTGGAGGCTTGCGCAAGCGAACAGCACTTGGTTCAAGGAGGGAGCAGCAACCCCAATGAAATACAGTGAGTCAAGAGGGCTAGAAGAATCTGTAAGGAGGGAGGAATAAGAGCAATCATAGGGAGACTAATTAGGGAAATTGTTCACGGGGTCTGGAGAGCAGAATACAATGTGGAACTGGAGCCGACATCATAAACAGACAACATTTTGCTCTCAGTTGTAATCAGTGGGAGAGAGCTCCATAAGGCCAACCTCAAAACACAAACAGAGGCCGCCTAAACATTATTTCCACCATTCATCAACACGTTTTTAACCTAATCAGAGAAAAAGACCTGTCTGTGCAAGTCGGTGGAAAATCCTGGACTGCAAAATACAGACCTTGATTCAAGTTTCCAACAGAAGCCATGTGCTCGGTGACAGAGCTACTAATTTAACTGTCGAAACCACACTTTAAAGAAGCTGTCCGTGAGTTCTAACAGCATGTCGCCCACCAGTTACATGACTTTCTCTATGCCAGTCTAGTAGGGTTGAAGTCTTCTAAATACAGAGCAAACAATGAATACACCAAGCAGAAACCTCACCCCCAGCTTAAAAATGGTATCTCAGGAAGATTAGAGGCTAGAGTATGCATTCGGAGGAACAGGCTTAGAAGAGTTGCAAGCCATATTGAAGAGCAATCATTGTCTTCTTTTTGGTAAAAGGAATGAAGGACAGCATCTTTTGGAAGCAGGCAAGGCCAGAGGTAGAGACTAGGTGGTGCAGGATCATACTAGTGAAGTAACTGACCTGCCACATGGAACTGCAAAACTCTCCATGATCAGATGCAAAACAGTAGAAGCCCCATCCTGGAGCATCATAATTTCTAATTTTGTGTTTAAAATACATTACTGTTACAAATCCTTTTTAAATCTAGGGGCCGATTACGATCTTGGCAGATGGGATATTCCATCACAAACCTGACAGTTCCATTATATCCTAGGGGACTTGCAATACGGCGGACATGATATCCATCACATTTGTGACAGGTTGTTAGGATATAAAATTTTATACATCCGCCAATATCGAAATCAGGCCCAGAGTCCTGGGATGAACACAAAGAACGACAATGGCCAGAGTCAATAGTTCTCACCTTGACCTATCTGCATTGAGAATGGTTATTAGCGATGCTGTGCAGCATGGTGGCTAAAGAAGAAACCATTAAAACCAAAAAACGCTATGGCTTGGCCGTGTGGCCATTGGTAGGTGTGTGCACCAAGCATGCATGCATGCACATACAAAATGCACAGGTGCTTTTTACAAATTATTTACTCATCTAAATTGAACTGATAAATAAAAAAGTAGTGTGAAAGCATTAAAAAAAGTGAGTAGAGGAAGCAACAAGGAGAGTGGGTGTGGAAGCAACACAATGGTGCAGGTGGGGGGGCGACACTAAGGATGTGGATGGGGGGAACAATCATAGAGGTCGTGGTTGTAAGCAACATGGAGGGAGGCGGGAAACACACATAACTGTTGAAGAGAGCAATGTGGGGCACTGGGGAACAGTAGCACATGGGCGAAGAGAGTGCAACGAGGAACAGGGAGGCACATGGTAGAGAAAGCAATGCGGGCGGGGAATAACACGAGAGCAAGCACAACACAGACAGGGGTTGGGGAGAAGTACACAGGTGAGAAAAACATGGAGTGCAGAGGTGGGGTGAAGAGAGAAAAGCACACAATAGAGACAGCTGGATAACACTCCTGGAGTACTGAAGAAAAAAAGTGTCTGAAATATAAGCAGCGGAAGGACACAAGTAAAGAGATCATGCTTCATAGGAATTGAGAGCAATGTTGAGTGAAAGGGTGATAGTGGTTATGGTAGAGGTGGTAATGAGGGGGGGTGTTCTTGAGGGTGAGAGTGGTGGTGCTGAGAACGGTGGTGGTGATTAGGCTGGTGGTAAGTTGCTAGGGTAGGGACGAGGGTATGGTGGTGGTTAGGGTCGAGGTGGGGGTAGGGGAGTGGTGGTTAGGGTGGTAGTTGTGGCTAGGTTGGTGCTGGTGGTGGTAGGGTAGTTAGGGTTGTGATGGCGGTGTGAAGTTGTTTGTGGTATGGTAGTGGGTGTAGGTATTGCTTGCGTTTGGTGGGCCTGCGTGTGTCCAAGTGCGTAACTGTGTGAGCTTTAAATGTTAATGATCCCCTATTTCCTCAAACAAATAAAGCCCCAGCAATATATCTTTACAAAAGCCTTCATGGAATACAATTTTAAACAAGGATAAGGAAATATTGAGAAAAGGCCCTCACAGAGACAGGATAGCTCGCAGATGACTTAATTACCTCGTAAAATGTGAACAATGAGACATGAAGCACCACAAGGTACTGTTAATGACAGAAGTGCAGTATAAAAGAATAAATCATATAAAAACTAGTTATTTTGAGATAGATCTGTATAACTGCTCCTCCTCCAAAACACATAGTGCCACTAGAAACATGATCCTGCTCTTTATCCCCTCCAGTGACGCCAGGGACCGTTTATCTCATACCACATATGCATCACAAACCCAACACCCTGTCAGCCTATCACCCTATCAGCCTGTTTGTAATATGCATAAGTAGCATATTGCATTGTGGGGCTTGTAGTCTCGCTTGTACTTTTTCAATGATTAACTCAACATTCGCGGTGACAATGTGCTGCTTATTAAAAAAGTTAGTTCTGTTTCGAAAATCAACACGTTATGTTCACACTTGGCAGCTAGAGGCAAGGTGTTAGAAGGTGGTTCTGACACTATGGGCCGCCCGGATTTTTCGCTTTTTGAGCACCTAATTGTTGAGCTTTTACTGTGGGGGAGCCTCATATTATGGGCCTCACCCACAGTGAACTCATAATGAAGGAGACTGCAAGGAGATGTTACTGGTGTACCCCTGGCTTTACTATGGGACACCGTGCTGGTTACATGCAGACACAGGTGTACAGGCGTGTGCACACGTGTAGGGGCTGTGCAGGGGAGATTCCTAGTGTGCGCAGTCCAGGAGCGGGTACACATTGAATGGTGTGGCAGGACTTATGCAGAATTGGGTGGTGATATGGAATGAGTCGTTTCTGTCCTGTAACTCCAGTTCTGTAGTAGGGGTATCTCTGTTATAGTCATAATCTAGTGAATAGTCCCGCCCATGTGCGCGGACCCCGGAGCAATCAAAAATAATCTCTTATGGTGTCGAAAAAATGCAGAACTGCACAGACACTTAAGAGAGAATTAAAGACAGATAATGCAGCCTATATAACAGGCTACACTGTCCAGTACTTCAACTAGAATTTCCACCAAAAAAATCCACAAACAGCAAAGCATGTCCAGATTTCCCTTGCTTCAGCAGCAAAACCTCTCTGGAATGATAGAGAGGAAGACCTGGACAGACAAGCCCCATAGGCTGCCATTATGTGGCTCAAAACAGGATACTGTGCCTTTAAGAGAACTTTCCAGAACTTCACAGTATCCCAGAATGCCCTGCAGGTCCCTTTTACTTTCAGTTCTTTTTGAAGGCGTAACACACGCCAGACCTGTTGCATTCCTTACATGAGAATCTCTCACTCTCTCCACCGGGGAGGAGGGTGGGTGCTTATGACTACAACAGAGATACCCCTACTACAGAACTGGAGTTACAGGACAGAAACTACTCCTTCTGTAGTAGGGGATCTCTGTGTATAGTCAATCTAGTGAATAAAATGGCAAGCCCATCCCCACACCAAAAGCGGAGGTGGAGAACGAGAAAGAACACCACTATTGTGCGAACAGATTACGCAGCGAAGCCTGCCCAACCTGAACATCTGCCCTGGCATCCGTGTCCAGGCAGTAATGCTTAGCAAAGGTATGAACCGACTTCCAAGTGGCGGCCTTGCAGATTTCTGCAATCGGCACATTACCGAGCAAGGCTGTCGTGGCAGCTTTGCCCCTGGTGGAATGAGCCTTAGGCTTACCTCCTACGGTCTTATTAGCCTTCTGGTAACACAGTTGTATGCAGGACACAATCCACCTAGAAATGGACTGCTTAGAGGTCGCAAGACCCGTCCTGACTGATCCATAATTGACAAACAATTGGTCTGACCTACGAATATCTTTGGTCTTATCCAAATAAAATTTCAGCACCCTCCTAACATCCAGGGAATGCAAGGACCTTTCCGCTGGAGACAAAGGATTCTGAAAGAACGTAGGCAAAGTTATAGTCTGGTTGACATGAAAATCAGAAATAACCTTGGGAAGAAATTTAGGGTGAGTACGCATAACAACCTTAGCAGCATGAAATACAGTATAAGGTTCTTGGCAACACAACGCCTGAATTTCACTCACCCTGCGGGCCGATGTAATGGCCACGAGGAACGCCGCCTTCCAGGACAGGTGCTGCAACGAAGCCTTATGAATGGGTTCAAAAGGCTCCTTCATCAATCCGGACAGCACCACATTCAGTTCCCATGAAGGCGAAGGAAGCCTGACAAGAGGGAACACTTTCTTCAAGCCTTCTAAAAATCTTTGATCACAGGGATCTGGAAGAAGGAAGTCTGTGAAGGGCTTTTCCTGTAGGCAGTCAATGCAGCGAGATGAACCTTAATGGCATGAACATTAAGGCCAGACCGCGCCAAATGCAGAAGGTAAGGAAGGATGACATCTTCCTTGCACGTCGTTGGGTCAAAGTTCTTGGACACACACCAGATAAAAAACCTCTTCCACTTGTAAGCATAAGATGTCCGAGTGGAAGGCCGCTTAGGCTCCTTCAGTATGTCCATGCAATCATCGGGCAGATTCAGATGGCCATATTGCACTATCTCAGGAGCCATGCCGCCAAACTCAAGGACGAGAGGTTGGGGTGCAACATCTGCATCCCGAACTTCGTGAGAAGGTCCGGCCTGCACGGCAGCCGTATGTGCGGAAGGAGAGACCGGTGTAGAAGGTCCGTGAACCACCACTGCCTGGGCCATTCCGGGGCAATCAGGATCATCCGTGCCCTGGACTGGGACAGCTTGATCAGCACCGCTGGAATCAGGGGAATGGGTGGAAAAGCGTACACAAAGCTGTTCGACCAGCTGATCCAGAGTGCATTTCCCCAGCGTCCCTTGCTGGTAGTACCTGGAGGCGAAGTCTTGGCATTTGCTGTTTTCGGCGGTGGCGAACAGATCTATGTCTGGAGTCCCCCACTTTTCGAAGACTTCTCCTAGTACGTCGTCGTTTATGACCCATTCGTGGTTTTCCTGAATCAGTCTGCTCAGTGCGTCTGCCTGAACATTCTGCACACCTGGTAGATGGGTAGCCGTTATATCGTCAATCCTCTGGCCAGAAGCCAGTGCCAGATCGTCTGCGCCTCCCGAGACAGGGTGCGCGATCTCGACCCCCCCTGCTTGTTGAGGTAACACATCGTGGTTGTATTGTCCGTCTGTACAAGCAGAGAGTTGGTCTGGAAGGACGGAAGAAAGGCCTTCAGCGCCAAGTGAACAGCTCTGAGTTCCAGGAAATTGATGTGATACGTGGACTCCATCGGAGACCATGTCCCTTGAATCTGCAGGTCTCCCGAATGCGCTCCCCAGCCGTGGAGAGAAGCATCCGTCACCATAGTCTGAGTAGGAATGTCCTTGTGGAAGGGAACCCCTCTGAGGTGATTCTCCGCTGAACACCACCACTTCAGAGACTGAAGAGCATGCAGAGACAGTCGTATCCTGTCGTCCCAAGATCCTTTCCTCTGGTCCCATTGGTCCTCCAAGCACTCCTGCAGAGGTCTCATGTGTAGTCGTGCATGAGGAGTAAGGAAGATACAAGAGGCCATCGACCCCAGTAGAGAAGACACCGTCCTCACTGTTGTAGATGGAGCGGTCATAAGAGCCTGAGCCTTCCGAAGGATCGATCGCAGTCGCTCCTCCGAAGGAGACACGCTTGCTGACAGCGTATTGATGGTGGCTCCCAAGTACTGAATGCACTGGACCGGGATCGGGACAGACTTGGACATGTTGATGTGCAACCCCAACTTGTTCAAGAGAACGCACGTCTTCTGGAAGTGTGTTTGCGCTTCCGAGAAGGAGGAGGCCTTGATCAACCAATCGTCCAGGTACGGGTAGACAAACAACCTTGTTCTTTCTGAGGTGTGCAGCTACCACTGCCATGCACTTCGAGAATGTCCTGGGCGCAGACTTCAGCCCGAATGGCAGCACTGTGTACTGATAATGGTTGGTGCCGACTTGAAATCGCAGGAACTTCCTGTGTTTGCACGCGATGGGCACGTGGAAGTACGCATCCTGTAGGTCTATGGCACAAAGCCAGTCCCCTTGCTGCAACTGAGGAAAAATCTGATGCAACTACAGCATGCAGAACTTTTCTCTGCGAATCCACTTGTTTGCCTGCCGCAAGTCCAGAATGGGCCTGAACTCGTTCTTGTCTTTCTTTCGCACCAGGAAGAACCGGGAGTACAGACCTCTTCCTCTTTGAGACAGAGATACGTCTTCTATCGCCCTTTTCCTTAACAGGATATCGGCCTCCGTCTGGAGCTCGCGCAGTTGATACTGCGAGCTGACCGGAGGCATCGCTGGAGGAGGGCTGATGAACCGAAGACTGTATCCACTGCAAACAATATTCAGCACCCACTTGTCCTGAGTAATTTTTCTCCACTCTGCCAGAAAAAATGTAACGCTTCCCCCCCACCGGAGCGGGTAACGGATGAAGGGGAAGTAACCGCTTAGGGTCGAGACCCGGCCGGGCCCTTGTTTGCGGTAGAGGACTGCTGTCCTCCTCTACCCTTTCGCCGTTTTTTGAAGGGTCTCCGGAACTGCTGCTGCTGTTGCTGCTGCTGTCCCGAAGACTGTCCCCGTCCTCTTCCTTGTGCACCACACCGCCTTTGGAACGGTCAGTAGGCTTTCTTTTCTTTGGGCTTCTCCAAGCCCACAGCCGTAAGGGTTTCCGCCTCCATGCGGGCCATCTCATCATCTGCGTGTTTTCCGAATAGGGTCCCCCCGGAAAAGGGCAGATTGGCCACCCGCTGCTGGGCCTCCGGCTTGAGTGACGTGAGCCGTAGCCAGGCATGCCGCCGCTGATTGATTCCATGGCAGTAACCATGTCCGGCCTACAGGGAGGCGTCGGCCGCTGCACTGATCACCTGGTTTGATACCAGCATCCCTTCCTTGAGGATCTCCTGGAAGTCCTCCCTCTTGTCTCTCGGTAGCAGCTCCACGAACTGTTGTAGGGAGTCCCACAGCGCCCGGTCGTAACGGCCCAGCAGAGCTGTATCGCTGGCAGCCTTCATGGCTGCCGAAGCGGTCCCACACGCTTTCCTTCCCGCTGAGTCGATCCATCGACTCTCTTTATCTGGCGGCACGGTGGATGACCGGGAGGTAGAATGCAATTTCCTGGCCGCCGTCACCATCACTGAATCCGGATCCACTCTCAGAAAGGCAGGGTCCCAACCCGGGGCCCTGTACTTCTTTAGAAGCTGGGACGGAGCGGCCTTCACCACCGCTGGCGTGAGGAACAGCTCCTCCGCAGGTTCCTTCAATCCAGGTACCAGAGGCAGAAGAGGACGAGACAAGTGCTTCTTGTGAAGCGTCTCGAATATCACGGACGTCGTAGGTGTTGGAGCGGTCACCGTGATACCCAACTTCGCAGCTCCCCTCAGGAGTACTTCCTGGAATGTGGCAATGTCGTCCACTGGAGAAACCCTGGTCTCAGGGGAGTCCGATAAGGTCGGCGAGTAGGAATGGGTCCTGGAAGAGTCCGTGGGGGACCTAGACCCCCGCCTCCTATGGGGTCGCCTTGATCTGGTGGAGGATCTATGACGACTCCTTGATCATCCTCTCCGTCCGGAGCGTGAACGGGACCTCCTCGGCCGGGGACGATCAACCGGGTCCACCGGAACGGGTGACTTGGGTTTTGACGGAGCCTTCGGTCTAGGTGTACCCTTGGGAGGCGTCGGAAACTTAGGTAACAAAGTCGACCTCGGTGGAACCAGAGGTGGCTTCTCAGGCAACCCTGACCCCGGTTGCGGTGGAGGCAACGGAGGCGGAGTAGGCGCCCTCGGTAACGGAGGAGGGGGAGTCACCTTCCCCGACGGGGTATACACCGAGTGAGGCGAGCCCCCTTCTCTTCCAGCCTGGGACGTAGGCGAACCTCCCACAGCGTCAGGTCTCCTTACACCTCTTTTCGGCATCGAAGAACGGCGCCCAGACGGCGAGTGTCGGCCCCTGGACGTCGAGCGTCTCTTCCTCGGCGTCGAACGCCTTCGTCTCGACGGCGAGCTTCTGCGCCTCGACGGCGACCTTCTGCGCCTCGATGGCGATCATCGGCGCCTCGACGGCGACCTCCTGTGCCTCGACGGCGACCTCCTGTGCCTCGACGGCGACCTCCTGTGCCTCGACGGCGACCTGTGCCTCGACGGCTACCTTGACGGCGCGGACCTCAGACTACGTCCGCCTCCTCTTTGCCGACGGCGAACGGCGGTATCACCTCGACGGCGAGCGCCGACGCCTGGCTCGTCGACATCGATGCCGACGACGATGAAACAGTCACCGGGGACTTCGAAGGTCTTGTGACATCCCTCGACACCGAGCGTCGACGTAGTTTTGTCTCCGACGATGGGGAACAGACCGCAGTCATTCCTCTCGACGCCGTAGTGGGCGCAATGGACCCAGGCGGAGAATGGTGACGTTTGCTGGTCTTCCTGCCCCTGGGGAGCCCCCCAGAGGCCTCAGCATGGGCAGAAGAAGCCCCTTCAGACCCACCTTGTGCCTTCAGTCTTCTTTCCTCGAGACCCTGAAGTCTGAACTTCTTCCTTTCCCTCAGGGTCCTTCCAGAGAAGCCTTGGCAGATAACACACTCCTCTGGAACATGGGAAGCTGGAAGGCAGAGGATACACACCTCATGGTGGTCCGACCTGGCCTTTTTCCTGGAGCACTCCGGGCATTTGTCGAATAATGCATGCATATTCGACAAAAAAACAGAGTGAGAAAACCAAGAAGAAAAGCCCCACAGTACAATAAAGTACTAAATCTGTGAAAAATAGTGAAAAAACACCAAATAAGTGCCAAAAAGGGAGAGCTCAATGCTCCAGGGTCCTGCTGTCCAGGTCTTCCTCTCTATCATTCCAGAGGGGTTTTGCTGCTGAAGCAAGGGAAATCTGGACAGGCTTTGCTGTTTGTGGATTTTTTTGGTGGAAATTCTAGTTGAAGTACTGGACAGTGTAGCCTGTTATATAGGCTGCATTATCCGTCTTTAAATTCTCTCAAGTGTCTGTGCAGTTCTGCATTTTTTCAACACCGTAAGAGATTATTTTTGATTGCTCCGGGGTCCGCGCACATGGGCGGGACTATTCACTAGATTAGGACTATACACAGAGATCCCCTACTACAGAATAGGCTTTATACCCTGGGAAGGAACATGCCAGGGAAAGTCAGTGTGTTTTACTGTGTTTTCACTTCATTATTCCCCTGTGGGGATGTGGGAGTTGATGGAGCGAGCTTCAGAAATGATTTTATTCTGGCTCGTGATATAAAACTCTCATAACTTGAATTAACATATTAATGAGTTATTGCATGGTTTGTTGTATTAAACCAATCTAGAGTAAAATTCCATATCATTACATGGGACTAATGTGCTTTATGTTGCATTTGCAAGTTTGTTTAATAATTCATAACTAATGTTGTTTTGTCTGTCCTATTGACTTTGTCAACATTAATGCGGCTGATTAATTAATGGCATGTGCTCATTTCATATGTGCTTTTGTCTATGTTGTGTCTGTTTATCTTTTTCAGATATATGAAGAATCCTGCTGGACACTATGAAATATGGTAGATTTTAAATGTGCTGCTTTTCTGTGTGCTTCTGCTAGGTGACTTATACTAATGGGTTAACATTAGCTATGTAGGTTGGAAACAGAATGACTTTCATTTCCTGAATTAATTATTGTTTTGAGTTTGTTTAAATAATAGTTTTCTGAAAAAGTGACACGAGCTAAAAGTGGCGCAGTGACGCAGGCAAAAGTGGCACAGAAAATTGATGCTTTCTGAAAAGAGGCCTGCTGATGATAAGCCACATGAGAAAACTTTATTTTGAAAAAGATGAGAAGCCTATGAACTTTTATTGTGAAAAGGTTTGAAAAGAACTGCAAAAGGCGACTTTGTGGAGAGGTTTGCTAATGTGCCACGAGAAGCTCAGAACGGACAGGCTCAAGGCCAGGATGTGAGTCGCGCCATTTTTGTGCACTACATGAACAATCTTTGCTACAAAATGTAGCAGCCTAAGAAAGTGCTGCCAGGACTCTATGCATGAACAATGGCTTTGTGTAAAAGCCTGGCCTGGAGGTGGAAGATGTCACAATTTACTGTGGGGTGAGGTGGTTCAGCCAATGGGGAGCCAGAATTCAGCTGATGGTATGCGAAATTAGTTAGTTTAGCCATAGTTTTAGGGTATAAGAATAGGCTATAGGAGCAGATTTTTGGCTTACGCTTCTTGATTCCAGAGGGACGTGTTCTGCTGTTCAATGAATACACGTAAGGAAAGGTGACTTAAAAAGACTTTGTTTTGAGGCGATGAGGGTAGAGACAGAGAATTAGTTAGGATTTGGAAATGCTCTTTTTCACTTATTTCTGCTAATGAATAATATTTTCTTGAATTAAGCTCTCTTTATAAATGCTGAATAAAACTTTATGACTTTTAAAAAAAATGCTGGCTTAATAAAGTTCCAAAACCTAAGTTTTCTTGAATATGTTTGAATAAACTTTTAAAATGACAAGCTGGTCTTGTTTATTTTAGATAGTTTAAACATATCAGATCCATTTGCCTCATGATTCAGCTGCTCTGTTATTTTATGGGCCTGGTATTGATTGGTAAGTTTGGTGGTAGACAGTAACATCATTTATGCAGAATAGTAGTAGGAGCGCTGGATCAGTTTTTGGTAGCATTCGTACGGTTATATGTTGTTTTTGACATACAGGATACATATATGTTGTTATAGTCATAGGATCAATGTTTAACATATGTTGAGTTTTTGATTTTGTCAGATTGTTATATGTAGTTTTAAGGGTTTTTCCAGCAGTGTGAAAAATTCCTGGTTTGCCATGGCAAGAGTAGTGTGAATAGAAAAGTTACACAGTGCATTTGTTCTGCTTCAAAAGGTGATATCGCCGCATTTCACGTGTTGTGGACGTACAACACAAGTTTAGGGTTCTAGGTGTGTTGAGTAAATTGTATGTATGATAGTGAGGATTGTCTATGAAATCGTAGCATTGAGTATAGGGACCTGGTGAGCCTGTTTTAAAACTCTCTGTGAAAAGAGTAATAGGATTTATCCAAGCTTGTGTGAAGGGTAAGCGTTATTTTTCTTCTAAGGTTGGAGTCCTAAAGAAGAGCGGTAAGCGTTGTTTCTTTCCTAAGGTTAGAGTCCTAAGGAAGAGATGAGCGTTGTTTTCTTACTGGCGAAAGAGGTTTATTTCTGAAGTTAAAGTCCGGAGAAAGAAACAAGTATGCATGAATAGGGTTTTCTAGTTTGAAAGTGCGTGAATGATTTGTAATATCAATTGAGTTAAACTTTGAATTGCTAAATGTACCTGCATTCAATTAGAAACACAATTAGTTATTATCTGTTAGAAGGGTAGGGTAAGAATTGCTCTATTGACGATTGAGACCATTCTGTGAGAATAGCGTCGTCTATTCCACATTGAGAATACTTGAATAAATGTATAAAACTATCTCTTTGTTTAGAGAATCAGGCAAATGGTTTGTTTTGTGTAGTTATTAAATTGTTAAAAAGGTGATTGTAAAGCGTTTTAAAGCCTTCAGGGTAAAGTAAAAGCATTGAAAAGTGCTTCGCGCTATTTAAATACATTACATTTTCCCCGTAGTTTGTGAATAGTTAAAAGCCTTCCGATCGTATTTGGGAAGGGAGGGGCTGTTTTACCGAGTGAGGAGCGTAAGGGGAGAGCTGCCAGCTGCAGCGGCTGTCTACGTCACAGCCGCCGCGCTCTCATTGGTCAGGGTGCCGCAGCCTCATAGCAGGGCCGCGCCCTGATTGGTTAAAGTGCCGAAGCGTCACAGCAGAGCTGCGCTGTGATTCATTGTGGCTCCCGTAGTGTCACAGCAAGATCGTGCTGTGAACGGCTTGGTATGCGTGTTGCAACTAGCCGCCGAGTTGTTTATAAATGTCCCGCTTTGGTTTTCTTTCTTGCTAGCTACAGCTGCGAGTATCACAGTTGATGTGGTAGCAGCCGGCGAGCGTTGTGTGTATTACAGAGTTTAGAAGAGGTTGCGCGCTCTAATATAAGCCCCCGCTTTGGTTTCTCTTGCGAGTACAGAACACACTCGAATCTAAGCCACCGCTTTGGTTTCTCTGGGAGAGAAACTGCAGCAGCAGCGTGCACGTCACAGCAACAGCCGCGCTGTGATTGGCCGAGCGTTTCAGCCGCTGTGCTGTGATTGGCCGATGCGCCGCCTCGCTGTGATTGGCCGAGCGTTTCAGCCGCTGTGCTGTGATTGGCCGATGCGCGTCACAGAAGCTGCGCAGTAATTGGCTGAAGCGACGTGATTCGTGTCGCGGCAGCCGAGCTGTGATTGTGAGTTTTGCCGCGCTATTAGTCACAGTATACTTTCCATCAAGTACGAGCGATAAGGAATTAAAGCCATTGCATTGCTTGTCCTCGCGCTTATAATCCTAAATCCTTATGTTTCTCAGCAGATGCTTAAGTAAAGCGCTCTGACACCTTGATTAAATGTTATAAGCGCCTTGTCAAATTCTGTTTATGCTGGCTTTGTTAACTGATTGGTGGATGACGTCGTAGTGTCATAAGGGAGCCACGACCGGATTGGTTGAGGCTCGGGTGGGCACTGTAATTGGCTGTGCGCTTTGTTTTGGTATTGAGACTGCCGAGGAGTTGCCTGCCGAGTAGTTACTTTAACGAAGGGGAATATAAGCGCTGTGATTGCGCTAGAAATAGAATAAAGCTTGGCAAAGCATTGGAGAGGTTGGTTTCCCTTGTTAGCGCTGATGAGCAAAGGAAGGCTGCAGTTTCTTAAAAATTAGAACGAGTAGCCAGTGGCAGCTAAGTGCAGCAACAGTATTGGCAGTAATTGAAATAAAGGATTTTAAGACACCTTAAAGGGTGTGTGGGTCAGAAGAAAGCAGATTTGAGCTAAAATTATTGTTAAAGGGGTCTAAAGGTTTTTGCAGCAAGACATTTTATTTAAATTAAAGGCAAACACATCAAGTTTTCTTTTTCCACAGCTGTTGATGCAGAAAGGTGTGTAAGTGCAAGTAAAATACATTTTAAACATATTTAATCACATTTAGGTGTTTTAGAGTTGCAAAATAAATGTTTTACATTGCTGTTTTGTAAATGCATATTTTTTCCTAGGTTTATTAAAATTAGTGATGCAGGTAAATTAGGAGATATATTAAATTGACTAGGTTATAAGGTTTTTCTACACCTGATATTGTTAATTTAATTAATGAATTGATCAGCAAAAGATTGGAAGGCCAATTAAGTGAACGCATTTACTTATTGTAATTATTTTGACTATTTAAAAACATGGATAATTATTATCCAAAGAAGGAGAAAATGTTTTTCTGCTATCAGAAAATGAAAAATGTATTCAAACATGTTAAAAAGGTTGTTGCTACATGTGAGAGCAAATTAATGAATAAAAAGGCGAATAATGAAGTAACTAGTAAGCATAATAAAAATACAGATGCTAAAGATGCAGTTTTAAAGGACACATATTCTGAAAGAATACCACCTCCCCCAAAAGAAATAATTTTTAATGAAAATTCGATTCCCAAATCAGCAAATCTAAATAATAAACCTGTCAGAGAAGAATTAATTGATCATTGTAAAAATGATGTTGTAAATACAGATCAAGACAGAAATTCAAGCAGATCCCCAGAACAGATTAATGTAACACCAAGAGTCCCAGTTCAGATTAATAGAGTCCCAGCCCAGACCCCATCTCAAGGTGTCACAACAGAAAGGTATGATGAGATGCCTAGTACTTCTGGAATTAATATTCCTGGTTATGTAAATTCTACAAATGATTTAATTGAGCAGTTAACCAGAAACATGGAAGCAGTGACAGCTCCTGTGACAATTGGACCTGATCTCCCAGTGCTTAAAAAAGATGTAACTAGTCCCACAGCTTTAATGGTCCCATTGAATTGTGAAATTCAAAAGTTTGCTGAAAAACTTTAATCTAATGTACCTGAAAATGAGCTAGTAATGATTCCAACTCAGCAAGAGAGAGTGATGACTTTAGCTTCAGCTAGTGAGGACTCTGACGTTGACCTGATTGACCTGACACAGCCTGATGAGAATAAATTACTGGATGTTGCAAAATTAAAAAGTGATTTAAAAGAATTAATAAATGATACAATTAGTACAGACAGATTAAAAACATATCAGGATGATGAGAACATTGAAGGCTTGAACAATACAGGTAGGATTGCCCCTGCCCATATAAAACATTTAATTTGGGCTTTGAGAAAATGGGGTAATCTGAATAAATGGAAAACAAAACGGACGAAGAAAAAGGAGCAGGAAAAAGCGTATTTAGCTTTTGTAAGAGAGTGTAAAAATCCACAGATGCAGAATGAGATAAATGAGCAGCAACAGCTGCTGAATCAACAGCTACAAATACAGCGTCAGGAGGTGATTCAGCAGAATGAGATACCTCCACCGCCATTTCCAAATTATGTTAATGAGCAGAAATACAATACAGATACAGGATTAAGTGGAGACCAGGAAAACAGACCAAATCCAGTTAAAATTGCAAACAAGCAGGGAAACTCATTTCCTAATGTTCCACAGTATAAGATGAAGTCAGAAACAATTGAAGGAGTTATTCCTGTTATTGAAAAATGTGTTAGGCAGGGTGTCCTAAAAGAGATTGAGAACAGTCTTTGTAACTCACCAGATATGGGTATTAGAAAGCCAGATGAAACGTACAGAATAGTACAGGACCTGAGAAAGGTTAACGAGATAGTTATCCCTTGTTGTCCTATTGTGCCCAAACCAGTAGAGATCTTTTGTCAGATAGCACATGATGCTGAGTGGTATTGGGTCCCAATGCACCCAGAGAGTCAAATAATTTTTGCTTTCAGGTTCCAAGAGAGAATTCCCAGTCAGGTAACTATTGAGAGAATTTAAATGATTCAGGCAATGGAATTCCCAAAGACACAAAAACAGGTAAGGATGTTCCTTTGGTTACTGTTGCCAATGGATTAGTGGTTTCTCAGTAATTATGAGGCCATTGCAAAGACTGACAAAAGCAGATATAAGAGACTGAATTGTCCTGACAGAAATTGAGCTTGAAGCCATTGAGCAATTTAAAAAGAGTTTGAGTGAAGCTCCTGTTCTGGGCACGCCAGACTTCAACAAAGGAATTGAGCTTCTTGACAAAATAGCAGTGATAAAATGTGCTGCAAATGGAGAGAAAAATAATTATGTCTCATAAGGCAATCAGCACGCAGGTACAATTGTTAAGTTTTGTGCTCAGGAGTGGGTTGCAATCAATGGGGAAAAATTCAATGAACATGTTTCAAGCATCCTCATACTAATGTTTGCAATTCAGACATGGCAAGAATTAAAACAATTACAAGATGAGGCACATGATGAGGAGAAAAACACATGGCTCAAAGAAGGTTTCAGACAGCAAGAGGAAGATGAAATTTGGGTTTATAAAGATGGCAGAGCTGTTATGCCCAATTGCATGAATGCTGACATGGCACGGATGTACCATGGTCCAATTGAGAGTTTGGGAACCATAGGCCGGGAGGGTGGTCCATTTACAAGTATTCAAATAGATTTCTTTGAAATACCCCAACATAACAAACTGAGATATGTCCCAGTCATCATTTGTTTATTTTCAAAATGGGTAGAAGCTTTTCCAATAAGAAAAAATGATACAATTTATGTATTCTATCAGTTGGGAACAGATGCGTTTGCAAAAGAAAAGGAGCAGGCTCATGATCTATTGCCAGGAGACTTGGTCAGGACAAAGGTTCATCGGAAGAACTGTTTGGTACCCAGGTGGCAGAAAGCAAGGCAAGTGATTTCAGTCACAACAAATTCTGTAAAGTGCAGGGGTCTGAAAAGGTGGGTGCATGCAAATCATACCCTTTGTGTACCTGCACCGGATAGCCCTGATGAAGATAGTGAAGACACTGCAACTGATTCAGACTCAGAAGAAAGTTCTGAAGAAAATCCAGATCTTGAAGATCGACAAGGTGGTCGACATCTGGATGATGATGTCAATGTGAATGTAACATTGAATGAAAAAGATCTAGAGATTGTGATTCTAGATTCAGAAAATGATGAAAATCTGCCAGAAAAAGAATCTCAAGCAGAAATAGAAGATTCTGAAACAGAAAGGGATTTAGAAGCAGAAAATTCTGAGCAAGAAGATAATCAAGTCCAGGAGAGTATTGAAAAGCAGAAGAGTAGCTCAATGCGGGAGCAAAAATCCTGAAACTGGGAAGCTAAAGGTGATCCCTGAAGAAGAGGAAGATTTACTGAGTACCAGCTGTAAGGATGATGTTCCTAACGGAGTGAAGCTGCCGGGTAAAGAAGTTCCTAGACACAGTATTGAAATCTCTAAAACTGAGTCAGATGACAGTGATGAAGAGTCTAAAATAAGAAAATTCAGAGGAAGGGCTTGGAAAGCTGAATATATTGAAATTAAGTCGCTCAGAGAAGTGGTCGTGGTCCCTATAGTGATGGGGAACACACAGTGTTGTTTAAATGCCCCTCACACACCAACAGGCCCCTTGGTGTCATGCTTCATCATCGGGGCCTTCGCACCCCTCTACGGAATGCGGCGTGCTACGACTTGCGGCTACGTAGGAGCACTTGGTAGTGAACTATGTGAGGGTGTGTGTTTAAGATGTGAGTTAGTGAGGTGAGGTGAAAAAAGTGGGGTTAAAAAATACCTGGCTCGTAGGAAAAAAATATTTATTATATCCTCGGCTGGTATTATTAAAAAGGTGCAAGGTGGGGTTGACTATATACGTTTTAGGGTATATCAACCGAAAAGTGTCAACATGTTTCGGAGTACAAAGACTCCTTCAGGACAAGGATATGCACGCGATCCTCACCTTACTCACATGAGATGTCAAAGTGTATTCTACAAAAATAAACTAGGTGAAATGTACCTATCAATGTTATTTAATGGACAAGCTCAGTTGCGCCCAATTGGCGTTGAAGAGAACCTGTTGAATAAAAAGACATAATAAGCATCACAGTCGGATGTTCAGGAGCTGTGGAAAGAGCAATGCCATCCAAATGAATGAAGGGTAAACAAAGAACCAAAATTAAGGTTCAGAGACCCTGTAAAAAAATACATAAAAAAGACACACAATGAACACAGACACACAACTACATTGTAAATTGCGTTCCCCCAGGCATGGTTTAGGAGGAGAGGAAGGAGTTAGTAAATGAAGGCTTACTTATACTTCAAGGTTAGGAGACCTCATGAGCCTTAGCGTGTTTTGGGGGGATCCCTTCCTCACTGCTCAGTTTAAGCAACCTAAAGGATATTAAGGTTGAGTTTTAGATAGTATGGTGGTAAGCTCAACGGAATGTAAAAAAGGTACAGATTGCTCCTCCTAGCTGTTGACCCAACTTACGGTTACTGCATGGCCTGATCGCCTGCCTTCCCCTCAACGCTGCTCCGATGAAGTGAGGAGTGAGCTGGGCGGTTTTCTATTATATACTCCCGGGCTGTCAATTAGGGAAGGGACCCACAGGCGCGATCCCTCTGCAGCAATCTTTAGCGCATGCGCGTTGGGTGCTACACATGCTCAGGTCTTCGCACGCTAGCTTCTAACGCATGCGCAGTCCATCGCGGTAACCGCACACCTGCCCACGGCGCAGTAGCGGATACGTGTGCCTTAGCACACCCGTATTTGGGCTTACTTCCGTACCTAATCAGCCAATTTACCTTCCCTAATTGACAGCCCGGGAGTATACAATAGAAAACCGCCCAGCTCACTCCTCACTTCATCGGAGCAGCGTTGAGGGGAAGGCAGGCGATCAGGCCATGCAGTAACCGTTAGTTGGGTCAACAACAGCTAGGAGGAGCAATCTGTACCTTTTTTACATTCCGTTGAGCTTACCACCATACTATCTAAAACTCAACCTTAATATCCTTTAGGTTGCTTAAACTGAGCAGTGAGGAAGGGATCCCCCCAAAACCACGCTAAGGCTCATGAGGTCTCCTAACCTTGAAATATAAGTAAGCCTTCATTTACTAACTCCTTCCTCTCCTCCTAAACCATGCCTGGGGGAACGCAATTTACAATGTAGTGTGTGTCTGTGTTCATTGTGTGTCTTTTTTATGTCTTTTTTTTACAGGGTCTCTGAACCTTAATTTTGGTTCTTTGTTTACCCTTCATTCATTTGGATGGCATTGCTCTTTCCACAGCTCCTGGACATCCGACTGTGATGCTTATTATGTCTTTTTATTCCACAGGTTCTCTTCAACGCCAATTGGGCGCAACTGAGCTTGTCCATTAAATAACATTGATAGGTACATTTCACCTAGTTTATTTTTGTAGAATACACTTTGACATCTCATGTGAGTAAGGTGAGGATCACGTGCATATCCTTGTCCTGAAGAAGGAGTCTTTGTACTCCGAAACATGTTGACACTTTTCGGTTGATATACCCTAAAACGTATATAATCAACCCCACCTTGCACCTTTTTAATAATACCAGCCGAGGATATAATAAATATTTTTTTCCTACGAGCCAGGTATTTTTTAACCCCACTTTTTTCACCTCACCTCACTAACTCACATCTTAAACACACACCCTCACATAGTTCACTACCAAGTGCTCCTACGTAGCCGCAAGTCGTAGCACGCCGCATTCCGTAGAGGGGTGCGAAGGCCCCGATGATGAAGCATGACACCAAGGGGCCTGTTGGTGTGTGAGGGGCATTTAAACAACACTGTGTTCCCCATCACTTTAAGGACCACAACCACTTCTCTGAGTGGATTCTATTTTGTTTAACCATTTGCTAAGGGAGACCAAATCCACTTGTTTCTCTCTCCCTCCCCCCCTCTTGGTTGTATTTATATTGAAATGAAGCCTAAGAAGAAGCTCCTGAGAAAAGGTGATGTCAGGCTAAAAGAAGACTTGAAGTTCAAGTCGGTGAAAAGATCAAAGGAGCGGATAAATGAGATATCTAGTCAGAAGAGTGATTCAGACCAAAAAGAGCAAGCTGGAAAGAAAATTGAAATGATTACCAGGAAAAGCAAAAGACCCTTAAATCCCAATCATAAGTACAAATCTCTAGAGTGGGCCTATATTTTAATTCCACCAGTAGTTGAGGTTAGCAGTAGCAGTCAAGAAAATTTGGAAGAAAATAGTGACAATGACTAGGTTTGGTTTTCTTTGAGTTGAGGTTTATTTTTTGGCACAAGGTCGAAGAAATTGTGTTAGCTGGAAACACTTTTATGTAAGACGCAAGGTCGAAGAAAATATGTTCTAAAATTTGAAAAAAAAAAAAAATAAGAGGGGGTATATACTATATACTAATTTTAAATTTTTTTCAAAATTACATGTTTTTGTTTTGTTTTATACTACTCAGATTGATATTTGTTTTGTTGGTGCAATTCAAAAAGTAGTTATGCAATTTAAAACTTAGTTATCTATGAATTCATTGGGGGTTGGGGATTCAAAGGTGGAAAGGATCCAACTTAGCTAAATAAAGAAAGGGTAAAGGATATAGAATTAGTAGGATGAGAGACTCAATACTCATTATGAGAGTTGCAGAAATATAGATGAAATTAGAGTTTAAATACTAATCCTGAGAAAGCCTGAAACATGTTCAATAAGATAACATTTTTAAGTAAAATTTCTGGATTTTGTTTGGTGATTTTGAAATCACCAGATGAGGGTGTTGATGGAGCGAGCTTCAGAAATGATTTTATTCTGGCTCGTGATATAAAACTCTCATAACTTGTATTAACATATTAATGAGTTATTGCATGGTTTGTTGTATTAAACCAATCTAGAGTAAAATTCCATATCATTACATGGGACTAATGTGCTTTATGTTGCATTTGCAAGTTTGTTTAATAATTCATAACTAATGTTGTTTTGTCTGTCTTATTGACTTTGTCAACATTAATGCGGCTGATTAATTAATGGCATGTGCTCATTTCATATGTGCTTTTGTCTATGTTGTGTGTTTATCTTTTTCAGATATATGAAGAATCCTGCTGGACACTATGAAGAATGGTAGATTTTAAATGTGCTGCTTTTCTGTGTGCTTCTGCTAGGTGACTTATACTAATGGGTTAACATTAGCTATGTAGGTTGGAAACAGAATGACTTTCATTTCCTGAATTAATTATTGTTTTGAGTTTGTTTAAATAATAGTTTTCTGAAAAAGTGACGCAAGCTAAAAGTGGCGCAGTGACGCATGTAAAAGTGGTGCAGAAAATTGATGCTTTCTGAAAAGAGGCCTGCTGATGAAAAGCCACATGA
Source organism: Lissotriton vulgaris (assembly GCF_964263255.1). Classification (NCBI taxonomy): domain Eukaryota; kingdom Metazoa; phylum Chordata; class Amphibia; order Caudata; family Salamandridae; genus Lissotriton; species Lissotriton vulgaris. Next base: position 1,019,434,288 of record NC_141685.1, read on the forward strand.
GAAAAATTTATTTTGAAAAAGATGAGAAGCCTATGAACTTTTATTGTGAAAAGGTTTGAAAAGAACTGCAAAAGGCGACTCTGTGGAGAGGTTTGCTAATGTGCCACGAGAAGCTCAGAACGGACAGGCTCAAGGCCAGGATGTGAGTCGCGGCATTTTTGTGCACTACATGAACAATCTTTGCTACAAAATGTAGCAGCCTAAGGAAGTGCTGCCAGGACTCTCTGCATGAACAATGGCTTTGTGTAAAAGCCTGGACTTGAGGTGGAAGATGTCACAATTTACTGTGGCGTGAGGTGGTTCAGCCAATGGGGAGCCAGAATTCAGCTGATGGTATGCGAAATTAATTAGTTTAGCCATAGTTTTAGGGTATAAGAATAAGCTCTAGGAGCAGATTTTTGGCTTACGCTTCTTGATTCCAGAGGGACGTGTTCTGCTGTTCGATGAATACACGTAAGGAAAGGTGACTTAAAAAGACTGTTGTCAGGCGATGAGGGTAGAGACTTAGTTAGAATTTGGAAATGCTCTTTTTCACTTATTTCTGCTAATGAATAATATTTTCTTGAATGAAGCTCTCTTTATAAATGCTGAATAAAACTTTCTTATAACTTTTTAAAAAAACGCTTGCTTAATAAAGTTCCAAAACCTAAGTTTTCTTGAATATGTTTGAATAAACTTTTAAAATGACAAGCTGGTCTTGTTTATTGTAGATAGTTTAAACAACATATCCGATCCATTCGCCTCATGATTCAGCTGCTCTGTTATTTTATGGGCCTGGTATTGATTGGTAAGTTTGGTGGTAGATAGTGACATCATTTATGCAGAATTTTAGTAGGAGCGCTGGATCAGGCCCATGGCTAAAATGACTTCCACAAAGCCTACAGATTCCAGACATGCACTAATGTCCAGTGTAGCGGATGTGAAAATGAGTATTCTGCAGAGTCCAAAGTTATATTTGTACTGCTTTTGGGTCGTCCAGAAATGTCATATTTCTCGGAGTCCCTGGCTGGGATCTGGCCCTGGCAGGTTAGATTAATGACTTTTCTTCCCAGAGTGAAGATCTTCCCTCCAAGGAGAAAAGATAGATGGAGCTACAAGCCAATCCATTAACTGCTGTCGCTGGGTGCCAGGCACCAAGCTTAACCGCAGTGAGGGCAGTGAGGGGGGAAGGAGTTGGGTTTTAGAGGCCATGTGGCCAGAGACACTGGACAACACCACTTTGATCAAACCCAGGGGCTGGACAAGGAGGGAGCAGGGGCAGGGAAGTGATGTGTCGCTGTTTGATAGGACACACAGAGGCTTCCTGCCAGCCCCCTACTGAAATTTAAAAAGTACTTGTACAGGAAGAGCAGCTCTCTCTGGGGTGTGGACTGCTGAGGCGAAAGGTGCTAGAGCCTGGCACAATGGGCAGTTGGAAGGAGGACACCCCTGACTGCCCCCAGGCCCCTAACAGCACCAGAAGAAGAGCATAGCACTGGTGCGCGGAAGCAGGGGCCTCTGCGCAGGGAGAAAAGAGGCGCAGGGAGCCAGTGAAAACCGCTCACCCCCTGCGAAGAAGACGGGACGTGGGGCCCGGGATCCCATCTCCGGGACCTGAAGTGCCAGGATGGGGGGGGGGGGGGGGGGGGGGGGGGGGGGGGGAAAGCGCTCTCGCGCCCCTCCCCCCAAAGATGTCCAGGGGCCCGGGACCCCATCCCCGGGCCCCAGCAAAGAGGAGGAGGCAGGGGGAGTGGCGCCGCACTCCCCCGAGGTCCTGACGGGACTGCAGGAGTTTGAGTCTTTCCGCTGGAGCAGGGAGAAAAGAGGCGCAGGGAGCCAGTGAAAACCGCTCCCTGCAGAATGCACAATCTTGGAGACCCAGAGGACGAAGGAGAGTGCTCCCAGTGGCTGGGGACCATTGACCCCTAAGAAGACTGACGACGACGAAGCTCGTGGGGCTCCGCCGCCGGTGTCAGAGATGCCCCCGGGGTGGGTCAGGTCCCGGGGGCTGCCCCCCGAAAGAAATAAAGCCGGGGTGCGCAGTCGCCCACCCTGTGAAGCTGCCCCCGCGGGGTGCCAAGAGCCAACCCTGGCCCCCGCTGAAACCTGTGCCGGGGAGCGTCGTTGCGTTGCCCGTGAAGAGGTGCGGGAGGAGGGGTCCAGGAGCCCAACTCCGGGACCCATGTGAGGAGGCGGGGGTGGGAGGCGCCGTTGCGCCCACCCTCTGCGAAGAAGACGGGACGTGGGGCCCGGGACCCCATCTCCGGGCCCTGAAGTGCAGACTGGACAATCAATTATTGAGTGTTATTTTTGCGCACCTGCAAATGACGATTACTAGCCCACACCACCTCCCTTGAGTAAGCCTCAGAGTGCTCTGCAACGCTACCCTCTGAGTAAGGCGCTGCCCCAGTGAAGGACAAATGTGTCATGTTATTTGTGCAGGCCTCACAGATGCTGCCTCGTTTTCCAACACAAGGGTACATGAATGTCTTGGGGGTGGGGAAATAGTACATACAGGTTCGAAGATGTGAGCTGCTTTAGGGCTGTCACAGGTGCCTCAGGAGCACACAGTCACCATAAATGTTATTATGTCGACTCGTACAATGATAAAATGATATTATGTTCAAGCTTGGTTGCCACAATAAAATGGGATTAGCTTCGCTAGTCAAATTGCAGACTATTTCCTACGCACACACCCCCCTTTTCGTACAAGGAGCAGGGCGAAAGGAAGCCTTATGGAGTGCAGCAAAGAAAATTAGGCGGAAAAAAAGTATCTTCAAATGCGCTTGAGCAGTGGCAGTCACTAGGCACCACGAGGAAGCAGTACTTAGTTTGTGCTCCAGCGGAGGGGCAAACACACAAAGAAGAAGTGAAGCCGGCAAGTGCTGACTAAAGAGAAGCAAAGAAATTAGATTGACAAAGCCAAACAATGTTAACCTAAACGGGCATATACTGTCTCAGGCGAGACCTAAAAGTTACTTACTTCGGTGATGCCTTATCTGAAAGAGACTCTACCTAGGTCCACCTTGCTTGCCTTAGAATATTATCCAGGCAGCAGACTGGAACTGGACATTTTCTAGCAGTACGTCTGCGCGCCAATGGCATCCATCGGTTCAGAGTCCGCAGCACTGGATGTGACGTGTGCGGGCCTCTATAGGCACCACCGTAGTGCACTGACATAAGTTTCTTTTTGTGACATTTCAGAGCCAGAAGCATGGAGCCACAACTAAATACTAACTGACCAGTGTGCAGGGTAATCCTATGCAAAGAATTTGCTCGCATTACGGGCGGGTTAGGATGGTATCCGAGGCTAGATTGTCTCTAGCAGATGAGGCGTTACTGTGTTAAGTAACTTGTTAATCTGATAGACACTTCTAGATCTCCGAAGATTGGGCTGCAAACCGGTTTGAACCATGAAGTCCTATAGACCTTAACGAGAAAAGTGCCCGTCATGACTGGCCCAAGTGTCCAGGCAGTAGTGCTTAGTAAAACTATGCAGAGACACCCACGTTGCAGTTATACAAAGATGTCCATGAAAGGGGTGTCGTTTACTAACACAGCGGTCGAAGCCTTGGTTCGGGAGAAATGAGCACACAAACCCTCAGAGGGTTGCTTCTTGGCAGTGCGTAGCAGATTTTAAAGCAGTGCAAGCTCCACCTTGAGATGGTCCATTTATGGAGTCTTTCCTTTCTTGGCCCAGACAAACTCAATGAAGAGTTGATCGTCCACCCGGAACTCTTTGGAACAATCAATTTGGAACTATAATGCTATTTTTGAGTCCTGGCAGTGGAGTCTTTCCTCGTCTTTAGAAGTCTGAGGTAGAGCAAAGAAGATCAACAGTGTTCCGGTCTAGCCTATGTGAAAAGGTGTCTTATTCTAGCAAAGGCCCAAGATTGGATAGATGATAATGATATCTTAAGCAAACTCCAGCCAGGCTTCCGGGCTCATGTAAGTACCATAGACCAGGTAAGTACCATAGATCCATATTAATATACTGGTGGATGGTAGTTCTTGGCAAGGGCAGCATGTATGCTGCTTTTGTTGACCTCAAGTCAGCCTTCGACCTGATCTCATGCGATAAACTTTGGGGGGTACATCAGGAGCTCGGGATGCTTATTGACTTAATTGTTCGCCTGCATGAAGAAAACAGGGGAGCAAGACTGACCCCTTTCCTGTACAGAAAGGAGTACGCCAAGGCTGCGTCATGGTACCCACATTATTTTCACTTTTTATAAATGGAGTCACAAAATTTTTATCCTCCATTCCCACAGATGCACCAGTTTTCGCAGGTAAAAAAATTCTTATCTAATGCTCGCAGATGACACTCTTACAATTTCCAAAACTCAGAGTGGGTTACAGCATGCACTGCAACGTTTTGAGGATTTTTGCCTATTACGAGGCTTAAAAATCAACAAAACAAAAACAAAGTTCATGACCTTCAACCAGCATAGGTCGTTCAAGGGTACCATGATAATGGATGGGTCACCCCTTGAGCGAGTAGATGCATTCATTTACCAAGGTATCACCTTGCAGAAGGAATTGAGATGGAGGCCACATATTCATACTATGGTGTTAAAGGACCAGCATTTAGCCAGTGTTTTAACCAAGGAATTTAAAACATCGTTGACTAAGCCTCTTACCCCGGTGCTTCAGATTTACAACGCCAAGGTGGTGAGCTCAGTCTTACATAATGCCGAATTATGGGGCTTCGAGAAACTCACGCAACTAGCTGCATCAGAGAGCAGGTTCTTTCAAGTTATCACAAGTTTACCTCAAAATACACCCATTTTGCCCCTGCGGAATGACCTGGGCAGAAAAGCACTGGCGGATATAGCATTTACCGGCGTAGAATTTGGTGCACCCCAGAATTGGTTTTTTTTGCAGAAGGTCTTAGAGACATTATTGAGGCTGACCACTTTCATAAGGGTGGCTGGCTGCGTGATATTAGAAGTCTTTTGGCTATTATGGGTCTGTCTTTGTGGGAAACTCCTAATAGTTCCCAGTTTCCATCAAGAGACGTGATTAGGCAAAGATATTTGGGAACTGATCGAACAAGATGCAAATAGAAGAAATGACGGCATAATGCTGACAGGGAACTTCTTACAAATAAAACCATGGCCGAGTCTTGTGCTTTACTGGAATGTAATCTCAAAGCCCCTAGATCGTAACATGTATTTTCAATTTAAAGTGGGCTGTTTACCCCTAAAGATTTTTACCGGCAAATGGTTTACATCAGGAGACAATAAATGTCCTATTTGCATAGAGACAGAAGAAACCTATTTGCATGTACTGTTTGTCTGCTCCGCTTATGTCGGCCCCCACAAATCAAGGCTGGGCAGACATGCAGAAACATGGGCACTAGCTCATCCAGTGTTGTCTTGAGAATTCTTTGCACTGACCCATCCCTTTGTTACCCAGTTCCAACAGCAAAGTTTTTAAGGTGGATGTGGTCTAGAAGATCCAAATTACTGCTTGTAAATTATTGAATTTAGGATCATGTCATCTATGGAAGTGAATTTAGTCTTTTAGTGTATTGCTGGGGTGTTTTTAATGTATTTAACGTTTTTGTCATTAACTGATAATATTTTTGCACATGCTCCCCATTTTAAGATTGTCGTATTACAATGTACTAGGATGTATTGATTTTACTTATTCACTCATTTTAACTCATTTTTATTGTGAGATTACTGTATTATGTGCAATGCTTTTATGACATGTATTGTCGAATAAAGCTTATGTTGAAATTGAAAAAGTGTCAGCACTTTTGGTACGAAAGAGGCACATGCTCTCGGAACAAATTTATCTGGGGGAAAAAAGAAGTGTAAGGAGGGTGCACTGAGTGCCTGCAGTTCACTAACCCTCTTGGCCGATGTAATGACCACTAGAAAAGCGGTTTTCATGGTCAGAAGGAGTAGAGGGCAATTGTGCATAAACTCGAAGGAGAAACACATCATGGTGGTCAAGATTAGTTTCAAGTCTCATTGAGGCATGATGAAGGTTTTTTTTAGGGAACATATGTTGTAGTCCTTTCGGAAAACAAGTGACCATAATAGGCACAGCTGATCCCGCAACTGCAAAAATGGCGATATGGCAAAGATTCCCATTACCTTGCCCAAAGCAAAGTCTTGCTGGGCTAATGAGAGGTCAAACAAAAAAATTTCAGACAAAGGTGCAGAAAGGGGATCAACAATTGTGGTAGCACACCAACCCACAAATCTGTCCCAACTACAGTTATATCTAGTTTTGGTTGAGGGAAGCATGGCTGCCAGAATGACACTACAGACTTCTGCAGGGAGGTCAACTGCCTTAGCTTCACTCTGCTTGGAAACTTCAGTGCGTAGAAGTGCTGAGATTGCATGTTCTTTACAGTGGCAAATAAGTCTAACCAAGATTCTCCCCAATCACAAAAGAGATCTTACACCACCTCTGGCTAGAGATGCCATTTGTGATCCACTAGGCATCAACTGTAGAATTGGTTGTGGTGTTTAGAGAACCCACCAGATGTTGAACCACCAGAAATATGTTCGGACGTTCGAGGCATATCTAGAGACGCAGGGCTTACTGACAGTGTCCATAACCCCACCCTGCCCTGTTTGTTATAATACCACATGGTGGGCGCATTGCCCGTGAACACCTGAACCAGCCATACCTTGATAAAAAGGTAGAAAGGCTTTCAATGCCAGGCAAATTATTCTCACATCTGAACAAGTTGATGTGGAGCAGACTTCTCCCGGAGCCCAGAGTCATCCAATCTCCACCTCTCCCAGATAGCCACTCAAACCCAGGAATGGTGAATCTGTCACTACAGTCAGTTGTGGGTGGGGGAGGGAGAGGAGCTGCCACTGACCCAATCATGGTCCCTCAACCACCACTGCAGATCTTTTGCTGTTCCCTTCGATATCTGTACCATATCTAAGAGTTTCCCTTAATCCTGCACGCACTGGGATTTCAGGTAACAGTGCAGAGCATGCATCTAGGCCCGGCATGTGTTACCAGCAGGATGCAGGAGGCCATGAGGTCCAGCATCCAGAATGTCAGTCTCACCAAAAACCAGGATAGAGGCTGAAACATTAGAATCATAGCCTGAATTTCCTAGACTCGCCACTCCAGAGGATAGGCCCAAAACTGCACAGTGTCCAGAATGGTTCAGATGAAAGGGAACATCTGAGAGGGAGTTAGGTGTGACTTCATCCCGTTGTTAGTGAGCCACAGCACATGCAGGAGGTCTGCCATAGTCTAGTGGTGGGAGGTAGCTGTCTCGGGTAGGCCTGCCTTTAACAACCAGTCATTGAGGGAGGAGGAAGACTGGAACCAATGACCTCCACAGATATGTTGCAACCACCGCCATAACCTTGGCGAATACCCGAGGAGCGCTGGTGAGGCTAAAATGGAGCACAGTGAACAGAAAATGCTCGTGGCATATCTTGAGCAGCAGGTTATGCCTGTGGGCAGCAGGACGGGGATGTGGAAGGAGGACACTTGCAAGTCTCATGCTACCAACCAGTTACCAGGATCAACAGCAGGCAGAACCTGAGCTAACATGAGCATCTTGAATTGCTCCTTCAGGAAGAAGGTGAGAGGGAGCAAGTTTCAAAAAGGATGGGGGCCTCGGTCTTTCTTTGGCAGAGAAAGTAGCAGGAATAGCAACCACACCCAACTTCTGATGCTGGCAACCTCTTTATTGCTCCTTTGGCCAAAAGAGACTGCACTACCTGACAGAGCTTTGAGAGGTTGTCTTACATCAGCCGGTTTGGAGATGATGGCACGGGTGGCGGAGTTTCTACGAAATGGATGGAGTAACCACACTGAACAATTTGAAGTATCCATTTGTCTGTTGGAGATAGCCAGCAGGGCAGGTGATGTTGGACCTGCTGCCAACTGTTTGCTCATGATGGTAAGAGGGCAAACTAAAGCAGTTTTGAGGCTGGGGGTGCTGGGGGGATGGAGGACTGGGGACACCTCTGGCTATGTGCCCCAATAGGCTTGTGTAAGCTGCGTCCATGAAGTACTAGGGAGCCTGTGGGCCTTGGTAGCGGGATGGAAATGGACGCTGCTGGTAGCCCCTACCAGAGCCATGAAAGGAGCCAAAAGCAGAATAGTGATGACGTGGGACCATGGAGAAACCAAGTGTTCGGGCAGTGGTCTGGCTGTCCTTAAAGCGCTCATGTAAGGAATCTGCCTCATTGACGAAGGGCATGTCCATAAGGGATGCCTGTGCATCCCCGAAGAGCCAGCAGATCTCAGCCATGCATTGTGTCTGAGGGTAAAACATCGTCACTCCGCATTTTTTACTCCGCATACCTTTAATCCTCATACCATTATAACGCAGGTACAGTTACTCCGCAAAATTTTACAACGCATGCCATTATATATTATATGCTTTTACCACGCATGCTTTTACAACGAAATTCGTTGTAAAAGCATGATTGGTAAAAGCATATGTTTTTTATATTTAAGTGTAATTTAAGTATATAGTTTTAGTTTGGAGGTGTTGGAGTATATGTTTTAGGGGTTATGGGGTATTTTAAGAGTGGGTTTGGGTTATGGGGTATAGGGGTATTTAATGGTTAAGGGTTTAGGTTTGGGTATGGAGGTATTTTTAGGCTTCAGGGCTAGGTCTGGGTTTTTGGGTACAGGAGTAATTTTAGGGTTCAGGGCTAGGTTTGGGGTACTGGGGTATTTTTAGGGTTTAGAGTTAGGTTTGGGTTTTGGGGTACAGGGGTATTTTTAGGGTTTAGTGCTAGGTTTGGGTTTTGGGGTACAGGGGTATTTTTAGGGTTCAGGGCTAGGTTTGGGTTTTGGGGTACAGGGGTATTTTTAGGGTTCAGGGCTAGGTTTGGGTTTTGGGGTACAGGGGTATTTTTAGGGAACAGGGCTAGGTTTGGGTATTAGGGTACAGGGGTATTAATAGGGAACAGGGCTAGTTTTGGGGTACAGGGGTATTTAAAGGGACTAGGGTGGGATTCGTTTTTAGGGTAATTATTAATTTTAAAAAATTAAATATATATATATATATATTCACTGAAAAAACCATAGGTTTCACACCAGTTATAGTTACCTGGAAATTTTACTGACATAAAACCATTGAAATTCCCAAGTTATAGTTAGTTGGACTCACTATAACTTGCGCGTGTAATGCACTGCTGATGACATCACATATTACATCACTCATGACATGGTCAGTGACATCACTCATGATATCACTGATGACACCATCCAGTGAATGTGTGTCTTTCTGAAAAATAAATATGTTTTATATATGTATATGTAAAGGTCGATGGAAGAATACATGTTTAAATAAGTGTCTTAATGGATGTTTTAAAAAAAAAAATTGATTGGTTAACTGGCTTATTAAGTGTATCTTTGTGTATACATATATTAGCGAGTATTGTTTAAATATTTAAATGTTTGTATCAGTGTTTCATTTTGGTATAATTGGCTGCATGGGTTGGTGACTGACTCACTGTTTGTATGAGTTTTGAACACAGCATATGTGCAGGACTGTATGGGTGGATGAGTGTGTATATGTGTGTGTTAGTGAGTGAATGACTGTCACACTAGTATCTTTATCATTAACTACATTTGTTCTAATGTAGTATATGTGAGTATTGATGTATATAAGTGAGTATATGTGAGAGTGAGAGATTGAAAGAGTTCTTGTTTAAATAAGTATGTGTTTCTATAAGTGATTGTTTAAGAGAGTAAGTATGTGTAAGTTTCCTTAGAAGTAAGGTGGTAGTGTGTGTATAGCTGTATATGTAAATAAATGGATGTTCAATAGTTTATTTGCATGTGTGAGTATGTGTGTGAGTAACTTTTTGATGACTGTCGGTGTGTAATGCAAATGCTACTTACCAGTATGCATCTGTTCTTGGCATGTAGGGCTGCTGACATTCATATCTGTGCATAGTCCGCCACCTAGTGTTGGGTCCGGATGATTGCACATTGTTGTCCTGGAAGAGTCTTCGAAGTATCACGAGATAGGTGGCTCCTCCCCTGGACTACAGTGCGCATGGGCATCGCCTCCATCCCCAGATTGTTTTTAGCCATTGGCAGAGATGGAGTGAAGAAAGTGAGTGATGACCATGCTATGAGCATATGTGTAAATGAATAAATACTGCAGCTGCTACAGGCGCCGGGGAGGAGGGTGGGCGATATGAATGTCAGCAGCCCTACATGCCAAGAACAGATGCATACTGGTAAGTAGCATTTGCAGTTCGAGGCATGTGGGCTGCTGAATTCATATCTGTGCATAGAATACATAGCAGTCCCTCCATTAGCGGCGGCCGCCCGTGCCAGCTGCAGCAGTTTGAAAAAACGTTTTTAGAACAGCCTGACCAACAGCTGCCTGCTGTTTGGAATGCACGTCTACACAGTAGTGCTTAGTGAAAGTATGTGTGGTAGACCATGTGGCTGCTCTACAGATGTCTTCTAAGGGAATGTTACCTAGGAAGGCCATAGAGGCCCCCAACTTCCTAGTGGAGTGGGCCCTTGGTGGGATAGTGAGAGTGCGCTTAGCTTTAGCATAACAGATCTGAATGCACTTTACTATCCATCTAGCAATCCCGCTTTGGAGATTGCATTTCCCTTGTGTTGTGTGGCAAAAGCAACAAAGAGTTGTTTGGTTTTGCGGAAATCTTTTGTCCTGTCCACATAGTACATCAAGGCCCTTTTCACATCAAGAGTGTGGAGCATACGCTCCGCCAGCGTCTCTGGGTTTTGGAAAAACACCGGCAATTCAATTGTTTGGTTCATGTGGAACTGTGAGACCACTTTGGGTAAGAATTTAGGGTTAGTGCGGAGCACCACCCTGTTAGCATGTACTTGGAAGAAAGGTTCTTGGATGGTGAGCGCCTGCAGCTCGCTTACCCTCCTTAGCGATGTAATTGCTACTAAGAACGCAACCTTCCAAGTCAAAAACTGGAGTTCACAAGAGTGCAGTGGCTCAAAGGGAGGACCCATCAGCCTTGTAAGAACCACATTGAGGTTCCATTCTGGAGCTGGTGGAGTCCTTGGTGGAATGACCCTTTTGAGTCCTTCCAGAAAAGCCTTGATAGCAGGGACCTTAAAGAGAGACAGGTGCTGCCTATTCTGGAGGTATGCTGCCATAGCAGACAGGTGAATGCGGATGGAAGAGTACGCTAGATTACATCGATACAGGTGAAAGAGGTAACATATGATGTTCTGAATGGAAGCATCTAGCGGGTCAATGCTGTGGTCCACACAGTAGATGACAAACCTCTTCCATTTAGCCGCATAACAAGCTCTAGTAGTGGGCTTCCTTGCCTCCCGAATGATGTCCATGCAATCGGGAGGAAGATTGAGGTAGCCAAACTCTAGGACTTCAGGAGCCAGATCGCCAGGTTGAGCTGTTGCGGATCTGGGTGCTGAATGTCGCCATGGCTCTGCGTCAGAAGGCTGGGAGTGAGATGAAGCCTTTGATGCGGTACCACGGAGAGTTCCAGAAACGTGGTGTACCATGGTTGGCGAGCCCACGTTGGAGCAACCAGGATGAGCGTCATCGAGTGTTGCCTGAGCTTGCGTGCCACCAGCGGTATCAGAGGTGCTGGGGGAAAAGCGTACGCAAATCTGCCTGACCAGTTCATCCACATCGCATTGCCCTGTGATTGGGGGTGTGGGAACCTGGCGGCGAAGCTTTGGCATTTTGCGTTCTCCTTTGTGGCGAACAGGTCTATCTCTGGATGACCCCACTTTTGGAAGTACGGTTGGAGTACTGATGGATGTATCTCCCACTCGTGCATCTGATGGCTGTGTCTGCTGAGCAGATCCGCCATTTGATTGTCCTTGCCCGGGAGATGCTCTGCCATGAGGAAGATGTTCCTCTGAATGGCCCACTTCCACATGCTCTGAGCCAGATGAGACAGCTGTGGAGAGTGTGTACCTCCCTGCTTCTGGATGTAGTACATTGCAGTCATGTTGTCCGTCCGGATCAACACGACCTTGTTGCACAGATGTACTTTGAACGCCTTTAAGGCCATGAAGATTGCCATCAGTTCCAACACATTGATGTGCATCTTCCTTTGCTGAAGTGTCCATAGTCCCTGCACAGTGTAGTGGAGTACATGCGCTCCCCATCCCTGGAGAGAGGCGTCCGTCGTCAGGATGATCTGTGGGACAGGCTCTTGGAATGGTCGGCCCTTGCAAAGGTTTTGTGGATTCCACCAATGCAGAGAGTTGTACGCCCGACCGCTCACCAACACTAGGTCTGTCAGTTGCCCATGAGCCTGAGTCCACTGACGTGCAAGGCACTCCTGAAGCGGACGCATATGTAGTCTCGCGTGCGGGACAATGGAGATGCAGGAGGCCATCATGCCTATCAACTGCATGAACACCCTCGCTGGAAGCGAGTGTTGGGGTCTGAATCGTAGGATCAGCGCCTGGATACTGGCGATTCTCACTGAATTCGGCTGCGCAGTGGCTGCCAGAGTGTCGATTGTTGCGCCCAGATACTGTCGCACGTGGGCGGGCTGGAGATGGGACTTTGGGTAGTTCAGAGAGAATCCCAGATCGTGCAGGAGGTGAATGGTGCGTGACACGTGGTCTACGCACTGCTGTTCCGTCTTTGCCTGAATAAGCCAGTCGTCTAGGTATGGAAAGACATGGACGTGCTGGCGACGGAGATGCGCCGCCACAGTCGCTAGGCACTTTGTAAATACTCTCGGTGCCGTGGTGACCCCGAACGGCAGGACTCTGAACTGGTAATGCTGGTCTAAGATCTTGAATCTGAGATACTTTCTGTGGGAAGGATGCAGGGGAATATGAAAATAGGCATCCTTCAGATCCAGCGTTGCTAGGAAGTCCCCCTGTTGAAGCAGGGGAAGCACCTGCTGCAATGTGAGCATATGGAAGTGCTCCGAGTTGATGTACCAGTTCAGGGGCCTGAGGTCCAGGATCGGTCTGAGTGATCCGTCCTTTTTGGGGATCAGAAAATACAGGGAGTAAACCCCCGTTCCCCGTTCTTGCAATGGAACGAGCTCTATTGCCCCTTTTTGCAGCATGACCAGAACTTCTTGCTGCAACAAGGTCAAGTGCTCGTCGGACATAGCACGGCTTCTTGGCGGTATGTCCGGTGGAATGGACGTAAGTTCTAGACAGTACCCGTACTGGATAAGAGACCTCACCCACCTGTCCCTGGTGATGGACCTCCACGCCGGCAGGAACTGCTGGAGTCTCCCCCCGACAGGTGTCGTGTGATCGGGGGGAAGTGACAAGACGTCACTGCTTGTTGGTGGTGGTGGACCTGGATGCATTGTTTCCACGTCCCCTGCCTTTGATATTGTTGCCTCTGTAGCCACCCCTGCCCTTGTTGTTGTTATACGAGGACTGGGTGTTACCCTTGTAGTATTGTGTGGATTGGGATGCCTGTCCCCTCGAGGTGCCTCTTGAATTGGAGCGGCGAAAGGAACTACCCCGAAACTGCTGACTTTGTAAAGCCCCCATAGATTTGGCAGTTTCAGTATCTTTTTTCATCTTTTCTAGGGAGGCATCCACCTCAGGGCCGAACAGATGGTCAGGATTCACTGTTTGACCCAATATTGTGGTTTGTATGTCGGGTTTGAACCCCGAAATTCGAAGCCAGGCATGACGTCTAAGTAACACACTTGTATTGATAGCCCTGGAGGCAGTGTCTGCCACATCTAGGGCACATTTGATGGATGCATTTGTAATGAGTTTACCCTCCTGAATGAGCATCTCCCCCGCCTCCTTATATTGGTCAGGCAAGTGTTGTAGGATGGCCTCTAATGTGTCATAATGGGCCCTATCATAACGTGCAAGCAGGGCTTGAGTGTTAGAGATCCTCCAGATGTTCGCTGCCTGTGCAGCAATGCGTTTGCCTGATGCCTCAAAGATCTTGGACTCTTTGTCCGGGGGAGGAGCGTCACCAGTAGTCTGCGAATTCGCCCTCTTTCGAGCGTTGGAAACCACCAGGGAGTCCAATGGCAAGTGTCCCTTAATATACGTGGGATCCGTGGGCGCCGCTTTATATTTCCTGTCGATGCGAGGATTGACCACCCGCGCCCGGGTGGGCTCCTTGAATACCTCCTGTGCATGCTTCAGCACCCCTTTCAGCATCGGTAGTGTCTTGACTTGTTTTTCGGCTACCGAGAAGGTGTCGACCAAGAAGTCTGCATCCACGGGGTCTGAGTGCAGTTCGACGTCATGGTTCGCTGCAGCTCTCTCTATTAATGCATTGAATGCCGCCGAGTCCTCTGTCGGGGACGTCTTTGCGGCGAAAAGTTGAGTGTCCTGCCCCGACTGCGGGTCGTCTGTGTCGCCTCCTGCTGTCCAGGGCACCTGCTCCTCCTCCGGATCCGAGTACGCAGGATAGTTGTACTCGGCCTCTTCCTCGTCCACATCAGGCACGGGGGAATGGGCCGGCGAGTGTTCCAGGGCTTGTGGAGACAGAGGTTCCATCAGAGCCGAAGAGTCCGCAGAGTACCTTTTGTTCTTGAGTGGAATCCTAAAAGGTTCCAAGGCCGGCTCCGACGTAATCTTTCGTTTGAGGAGCGACAATTTTCCGGTGTTGGCGTCGATGATCACCTCACGACGTTCCTCCACCGCAAGCGGCTGGAGCCGAAGCTTCGACACCACCAAGGTAGCCTTCGGCGTCAATACTTCCTGAGAGTGTCCGCTCTGCTTAGGCGCGAAGGCCTTCGGCGCCGACTTGGGAGGAAGGGTAAAACGAATGGGCGTTTGTTCCTTGGCAGGCTTCGGCGTGGGCCTAGGCACTACAGTGTCCTGGCTGGGAACCACAGTGGACTGTTGGATCCGCTTTAAGGATTCTCCCACCTTCTTTGTAAGGGATGCCGAGGGCTGAACTGTCTCGAGCGACTCTTCGTCTCCGAGAGCCCGGTCGCCGGTAGGCCTCTTCTTCGGTGCCGACGCCCCATGGCCTGGCACACCGTCGGCGTGACGCTTCTTCGAAGCCGTCTTCGGGTCCGCGACCCCTTTCGGTGCCGACGCAGCCGCGTCGGATGCCTTCACCTTCGGCGCCGACCCAGAGGGCTTCGGGTCGGCCATTTTGGCGCGGCTCTTCTGGTCGGCCATTTTGGCGTGGCTCTTCAAGTCGGCCATTTTGGGTTTCGTGGAAGTTGACGCCTCCAGAACCTTCTTCACCAACGCCACTTTCGGTTTCGGTTTCGCATCCGAGGGTGCGAGACCAGTTGGCTTCACTTTCGGTTTCTTCTTAGAAATGTCCGTGACCGGGCCCGGAGGCGGGGACGTAGGACTCATAGTTAGATCTTGGGTAAGGCCCGAAGGCGATCCCTCGACCTGGGCCGTATGATGGGGAGTAACCCCAGAGTCTGGTTGGGGATGCTCTTCCTCCGAGCTATCACCCATCGTGGCACAAGCCAGATCGTCGTCCCCTACCTCGTCGGAGGCTTCGTCGCAGGCCTCCTCATCCGCGTCGTAGGTCTCTTCCTCGGACGCGGGGCCAGGGTCCGACCCTTGTACGTCGTCTTCTCCCTCGACCGATTCCTGGAAGATGTCATCGGGTGGGGGTGCCGAAGCCGACAATTGAGCCTGGAGCCGATTAGCCCGGCGAATCTTTAAAGTCTTCTTACTTCTAAATTTCGAACACGCCATGCAGGTGTCTTCACGGTGATCCGGTGACAAGCATGTATTGCACACGGGGTGCACGTCGAGGTGCGAATATTTAGAATGACACAGCGGACACTTCTTGAATGGAGTCCGCTCCATAGCAAAGGGTGTAGTGTAGGCCCGTCCGCGTCGAAAGCACGTGGAAGGGCAGCAAGAGATAGGAGCTGAGAGTCAGTAAGAAACCCGAACGCAACTATACCGACGCCCAGCCTAAAGACCTTTTGGTCTCAAGTAAAAAGTAGAACAACTATCGGTTCCGACAGAGGGAACCGAAACACATCCGAACCCAATGGCGGAAAAAAACAATCTGGGGATGGAGGCGATGCCCATGCGCACTGTAGTCCAGGGGAGGAGCCACCTATCTCGTGATACTTCGAAGACTCTTCCAGGACAACAATGTGCAATCATCCGGACCCAACACTAGGTGGCGGACTATGCACAGATATGAATTCAGCAGCCCACATGCCTCGAACCAGGATGTATAGGTGTATCACTACATATGATGAGTGAGTATTTGTATGAGTGACTATATAGAACTATTAATGAATGAGTGGATGTGTATATTGATGGTGATAATACTGAATTGGTTGTAACTGGTATGGATATCTCTTTTTTTCGAAAATTGTAGTTTCTTTTTTTGACTATGTGTTTCAAGGGTTACATTACACTGAAAGGAGGTCTGTCACAAGGATGGTGTCATCAGTGATGTTATGAGTGAGGTCACTGACCATGTCATGAGTGATGTAATATGTGATGTCATCAGCAGTGCATTACACACGCAAGTTATAGTGAGTCCAACTAACTATAACGTGGGAATTTCAATGGTTTTATGTCAGTAAAATTTCCAGGTAACTATAACTGGTGTGAAACCTATGGTTTTTTCAGTGAATTTAATAGGTTTTTAAATGCTAATTCCTAACTATAACTGGTGTGAAACTTATGGTTTTTTTCAGTGAATTTCATAGGTTTTTTAAATGCTAATTCCTAACTATATATAGGGCCTCAAACCTATGTAACTGTGCATGAGAGCCAGTGAATGAGTGAGTGGCTGTATGGATCATAGTGAACATGTATCAGGGACTGTATAAGAGAGTAAATATGTGTTAGTATATGTTTGAATAAGTAAGGTGTGTATAACTGTATAGTTGAGGAAATGGAGGTGAACGATTCTTTGCATGACTGACTAGGTGTTTGAGTAACTCCATGGATGAGTGACAGTGTGTGTGTGTGTCTGTATACACTGAGTGTATCTAAGGTTATATTAGAGTCTGAAGAGGTTCATCGTATTAGCACAAGAATGATGTGATCATTGATGTCAAATGAGATGTCATCAGTGATGTCATTTGAGATGTCATCAGTGATGTCATCAGTAATGTCTCTGACCATGTCATGAATGATGTAATATGTGACATCATCAGCAGTGGACTGCGGGTGCGCGAAATATATAGTTAGTGCAACTAACTATATATGGGAATTTCATTGGTTTTATATGATTAAAATATTCACCTAACTATATATGGTCTCAAACCTATGGTTTTTTCTGTGAATTTCAATGGTTTTTTAATAGCAAATATCAATAGCCGTAAAATAGATACTTCATTAAAATGAATAATGTATTTTATATTTATTTAATACAATTTATTTTATCTTTAAATTATAATTTTTTAAAAATTTTTTTGCCCCGGTGCGCTCCCGTTACGCGCACCGGGCAGTGCACCGGTAAGCGCAACTCTGTTTAGCGCCCCGGTGCGCGTAACGGTGAGCGCCCAGTCAGCGCAATTGCCGCGAACGAAAACAACATCGTGACGCGCCGCGTAAGCGTGACGTATCGCGTAACCGCGTGATGCGTTCTTTCGGCGCGCTGCGTAAACGCACCTGGAAGCGCTCCGTGGCGCGACCCGGAGCGCAAAACGTAAGCGCGCCGGAGCGCGTAACGTAAGCGCGTCGGGACATGTGACCTGAAAATAACACTTTTCATTGGTTCTCAACTTTTTTTTTTCTCCAAATGATGAAAGCCCTCTCCTTTTTTCCTCATTCTTACTTTCTTCTTTGAGAGAGCAAGAACTATTTGTGAGCAGATTAATGGCTTCAGTAGTAGCTGCAGCCGGTGCACCCCCACCACCACCACCACCACCACCACCCAGAAAGGAAGGTCCACCACCCTAGATCCTTCCAGGAGTTGAAGAGGAGGAAGAAGATGATGAGGAGTAACAGCCTAGGAGATTCTTGCGGGAAGAACCTAGGGAAAGGCATGTGAAAGTGCATTTTATATGGGAGTACTTCTCCATCCCTGCTGGGCAAAAAAAAGTGAATGCCCCACATGTCACCTGTTTGATTTGCAACAAAGTCCTCTCCAGGGGCAACCCAAAGAAAAAGTATTCCTTTGGGAATTATACAATGATCCGCCACATGGAGAGGTGGCATCCTAACAATTTGGCACAGGCTGAGGTACGGGACATGCTTCAGAAGAACAGAGATCCTCAGGCCAGCACCTCCACAGGTGAAATTTCGGTTGCAGCACCAGAAGGGCGCGAAATGATGCCAAACATACAAATTAAATTTGGTGGATTAAAGATGGTCTGCATTTATTGTGGAAAGACCATCTGCTACGGGCAATTAAGTATTTCCCTCATTAATGATGCTGTAGACAACCACCACTGCAGCAAGAAAAGAAAGCAGTAGCTTTTTTTTTATTTTCTGCTCCTGTTGAGCCACTGTTAATTCCCAGTTTTTTGTTTCTTCCCTAAAAAAATATAAAATAGTTCATAAAAAACAAAAAAAACAAAAAATGTTCAGAAAAATAAAAGAAAATATAAAACAAAAATAAAAAAAAGTTCTTTTCAGAACTACCTTCCAATAATAAAAATTTGCTATAATTTTTTAAACTCTTACATACATTTTTCACTTTCGTGCGCTTCCCGGTGCGCGCACCGTCCGCTTACCTATATAGGCCTCCTAAGACCCCCTCAGGAAACCTAGGGGGTCAGGGAGTGTCTACCATGCCCCTTTATACCCATTCCCAACGTTGTTACTTTATCACATACACTTTTTTATATTTCTACTTCCAGTCTGATACCATACACTGCCCAAAGATAAAATCACTGTTAAAAAATCCAAACTACCTGTCTAAACTTAAACCCAACAGTGCCCTATCTCTACTGATATATATTTTTTTAATGCAAATTACAGCACGAAAATGGAAGGAGAGCAAAACATTTCCTTCAAAATTGTTCTGGAGAGCAACAATGAAAAAGTTATTGAACCCAATGATAACTTAGAATTCATGGATGAATCACAGGACTATGAACTACTTCAATGTGAACAATCAGTAGATTTCCTGATTCAAAATGAGGACATTTCCGACAATCAAATATTAGAAGTTCTGTTAAATTTGGAAAAAGAGGGGCGTGGCCAGCAGCCGACGATGGCGGCAGCTTAGGAGGAGAGCTCCGTAACTGAAGCGGCTCCCAGAGAAATCCGATCATTTATCCTTCCATAAAAATTCCCAGGCGGGAAGGCAACGAAGCCCAGGACCGGGCGGCAGAGATCCAGACCAGCGGGACTTCAATCCGAGGTCGGGAAGAGCAGTTTTGACCGCACCCCGTGTGGGCCTGCGTGAAACATCCGGGCCGGGGAGCAGATTGCGCTGCTGACCTGGCAGGAAGCGGACTGTCCCGGGCAGAGAGACACCGGAAGTGCCCGGCAGCGGCCAGCGACGGCGGAGAGGAAACCGGAGCGTCCAGCTATCGACACCGGACTTCAGGAGCCCGTAGTGAGTGCCCGAGCGCCCGTCCAAGGTGAGGAGGAGAACGACCCGGACAGCCTGCAGGGACGGGTAAAGGCGCGCAGTGCGGCGACATCGGGACTGGTGTCCGCCATATTGAGTCGCACTAAAGCCCTGCTTCAGCCGCTGCAGACCCGACGCGGCAGACAGAGCACTGGGACGGGCGGCGGAAGAACTTGCGCTGCCAAACTGACCGCAGTGTAGCTCCGGGGCCCCTCCGCTGAACAAGGGCGCAGTGCGTGGCGGGGAGCCCGGGCGCGCAAAAGACCTGATTGCGCCTCCTCCCAGTGCGGACCCCGAGAGCAGAAGTGCGTCCACGCGGGACGCTTACCTTACATCCGGACATATTGACCTGACGGTGTCACGGGCCCCACAATACCATCAGGGGTACCAGGCGGGAGATCCGACGGCCGCAGGACAAGGGCGGCACACGAGGGATTGGAGGGGAGCAGCGGACGCTCTTCCAGGGGGAAAATAGGATATAGAATGCCCCACGAAGGGGTCTGAGTCTCAGCTGGCAACTTCACCCCACCGTCCCCATTGGAAATTGTAAGAGCACCACCAGACTACGGGGACCCTGCAATACCTGCTGTCGTCACTGGCCGCAGGGGTCACGAACAACTCTCAGGGGCCACGCATAACCTCTGAACGCAGCGTGGGCCCTTGGACTGTGTCCGGTAGCTGTCTGAGAAAGGTACGCTTGGGTCGGCCCCAGAGGAACCTGGTGTAGACACGAACGAAAAGTTAGACCGGCTCAGGAGACTGGGACACCGGCTACATTCACCTTTGGCGAGACCCGCAGCCAAGATGGCCGGCAAGGGGCCGAAAAACGTGGCGGCGCAGTCGCGCCTGGACCGGTTTGCATACGAAAAGCCCGGCTCTCCCTCACCGGACGCCAAATCACAATCGGGCAAGACTGCCGGAGCAGCCGGTGGCAAGAAGGCGACCATAGACGACGTCATGCGGGCCCTCACACAGGTGCAAGCCACGGTGGGGTCGATCTCAGCCGAAATCACACTTATAAGGGCGGACTTTCATAAGATGACGGAGAAGGTGAACAATATGGAGGTGGTGAC
The DNA here is from genome assembly GCF_964263255.1 of Lissotriton vulgaris. Lineage (NCBI taxonomy): Eukaryota > Metazoa > Chordata > Amphibia > Caudata > Salamandridae > Lissotriton > Lissotriton vulgaris. The sequence goes on from NC_141685.1 coordinate 1,019,454,751, forward strand.
CAAATCCCTGGTTGAAGACGTATCGGAGCTGCAGATTAGTATGGAACGCATCTCAAAGGAAAATAAGGAACTGCGCGACAAGCTCGATGACCAGGAAGGGCGCTCGAGGCGGAACAACATCCGTATAATAGGTGTGCCGGAATCGGAAGACACGAGGGCGATGGACCTATACGTGGAGAATCTAATCACGCAGACCCTAAAGCCCAAAGGACTCTCCGCCTTCTTCACAGTGGAAAGGGCGCACCGGGTCCCGGGGGGACGCCATAAGACAGGCGCTAACCCTAGACCGATCGTAGCGAGGCTCTTCAATTTCAGGGATCGGGACGCCATCCTACAGGCGGCAAGGAACTCACCCCCTATTAAGATCCAGAACGCCACACTGGCCTTCTTTCCGGACTACACAGCCGAGGTTGCACGGAGGAGGAGAACCTTTTTCGAAGTCAAAAAGGAACTGAGAGCCAGGGAAATCCCGTATTCAATGCTTTTTCTGGCCAAGCTTCGGATCGTGGCAGACAACAAAACTTGGTTTTTTGATTCCCTGGAGGTGGCGCAGGAATGGCTGGAGGGGTGGAGGACGGCGGGCCTCCCTCGTCGCTCCAACAGGCAGAACAAACACCGTAATGCTGGATCCCGACAGGGCTCACAAGCCAACGACGAGGATGCGGAGATACATTCCCCCTTGACTGATCTTCAAGAGGAGAGCGCTGATGGGGAACTGCTAATGTCTGGCTGAATTGATGACAACGACGACCGGCAGTGCCGCCTTGGACACTGGGCTGAGGGGCCTCCGCGGCCGTGGAAGGGGGCCGCTGACTACGGAGAGTCCTCCACCCCAGCGAGCAAGTACTATGTTTTGGGTTGGGGTCAGGCACTCTGCTGAGTTGGGGGGGCGGGCAGTTTTGAGTCCGTTGAGCAGGGGGGCAGGGAGGGGGGGAGTTGGGGGTAGGATGTGGTTTTGGTTTTTAGTTTGTACACAGGGTCTAGGAAGATACCATGGGGCACACAAGCGTAGAATGGTAGTGTCGCGGCACAGCACACAGGCTCACTTCACAGGCTGCCTAGTCCTCCATGCGCACAAATTATCCTTCCGCTCATCCAAACATGATGGGGGGGGGCACTAATATGGGGCAAGCATCCCCGCTAAGCCTCATGTCCTGGAACGTGAGGGGTCTGGGAGACAAAATTAAACGTGGGCTGGTCCTACAGAGTATAAAAAGGCTTAATCCCGCCCTGGTCCTACTACAGGAAACACACCTCACTGGCACAGCCACACGGGCCCTAGATAGGAAAGGCTACAGCATGGTTGTCCACTCTGAGTTTACAAAAGGGTCCCGGGGTACAGGGATATTAATGCATCGCTCGTCCAGGTTCATAACCCAATCAGTTAGCATTGACACTCCGGGGCGCTTTGCGGTGATACATGGGCAGTGGGAGGGAAAGCCGCTCAACGTGGTCTCGGTGTATATCCCGCCGGCACTGCACACCATAGCTCTCCCAGAACTGGGGACATTTTTGTTAGACCTTCCAGAAGGGGATCTCATCGTGGGAGGTGATTTCAATGCAGTGGCACACAACTCCCTGGACCGCCACCCAGTGCGTACACAAACACCAGGGCCCTCCAGATTGCATGACTTCATGGAAGCACAGGGTTTAATAGATATATGGAGGCGTTTCCACCCTGAAGACCGGCAATACACATACTATTCGGCAGTTCACGACAGCCTATCACGGATTGACTATTTCCTTACGTTGGAGGGGGGGCCTCCTCAATTTCACTGACTCTCAGATCAGACCGCGAGGGGTCTCCGATCACTCCCCGCTGACACTGACTCTGTCCAGTCAGGAACGAACCCACAGGCGCGTCTACCCTATCTACCCGGGATATCTCAGGGAACCGGGTATAGCCAGGGCTTTGAAGAGAGGTACGCGATCTTACCTCACCGAAAATGCAGGTTCGGTGGCGTCACATACCATCCTGTGGGAGGCCTACAAGACGGTTCTTCGCGGGCAGGCAATCTCAGTTATCACGCAACACAAGCGCACACAGCGTCAAGACTTGGTATAGCTAGAGGAACAACTTGACAAGGCAACACAGGACCACGAGAGGAACCTGACTGGGGTTACCCAACACACGCTCCGACTGTGCCAACAGCGTCATACCGACCATGTACGCCGCAGGGTAATGGACAGTATGGCAGCAACAACGAGTAGGGTGTATGACATAGGAGATAAAGCAGGGAAGCTCCTGGCGTGGCTGGAGAAGACACGGGGAGGGCAGAGGGCCATACTGCAACTGAAAGACCCGGCTGGTGAGATACATACCAGTCCGGCGCGAATAGTAGAACTCCTGGCAGACCATTTTCACTCCGTATACTCCCCTGAGTTCGTGGTCACGCGGGAGATGGCAGAAGGTTCTCTCATAGGGGTACCTACCCGTACTCTCCCACAAGACAAACGGGACGAGCTTGACTCCGACCTGACGGCCGAAGAAATACAGATAGCTATAGCAGCGTTACACCCAGGGAAAGCGCTGGGCCCCAACGGAGTGCCGATAGAATGGTACAAACTCATGTCCGAAACGCTGTCCACACCTTTGCTCCATATGTTCAGGGAGTGCCAGGAGCGGGGGCGATTGCCTCCTGATCAGCGCACGGCCACAATCATCGCAATACCAAAGCCCAGCAAACCCCCTGAAGAGTGCGGATCATACCGCCCGATCTCCCTCCTCAACGCCGAGAGTAAAATTTTGGCAAAACTATTGGCCACCAGACTGCTGCCCCATCTGGCGCACCTGATACATCCGGACCAGTCGGGCTTTATGCCACACCGGAGTACGGCGCTGAATTTGCGACGGCTGCACGGGGTGCTAGCACGAGCCCCGCAGTTGGAGGAGCCGGCAGCGGTGCTGTCATTAGATGCCAAGATGGCGTTTGACATGGTGGAGTGGCGCTATCTCTTTGCGGTCCTGGAACACATGGGTATTGGCTCGAAATTCATATCATGGGTCAGGTTACTGTACACCGAACCCGTGGCAAGGGTGACTGCCAATGGACAGATCTCGAGGGAGCTTCCGCTGGCAAGGGGCACGACGCAAGGGTGCCCGCTCTCACCGCTGTTATTCGCCTTAGTGCTGGAACCCCTGGCCACAATTATCAGAACCACCCAGCTGCTGAAAGGCATACAGTGGGGAGGTGGATGGGAAGATAGGGTTTCCCTGTATGCCGACGACATGCTCGTCTACCTCACGGACCTCACGAACGGTATCCCGGTCCTACTGGCACTGTGTGAGAGGCACGGTGCAGCTTCAGGCTATAAACTTAACTGGTCCAAGTCCATAATCTATATGGTGCAGGGCGACCCTCCGGTCCTACCTATGGATTGCCAATTGCTCGTAGAACCCATCTCCTTTAAGTACCTAGGGATTCAAATTACGAGGGAACATACAACCTTTCTAGACCTGAACCTTAAGCCCCAGCTGGACAGGCTGAAGGCAGACGTGCGCCACTGGAAGAATCTCCCCTTGACACTTCTAGGTAGGGCGGCGCTCTTTAAAATGATGGCGCTGCCTCGCTTCCTATATGTCCTGGAAAACACGCCGGCGACGGTCCCCGTATCATTCTTCCGCCACGTCTCGGCGCAATTGTCAGGCCTCTTGTGGGGAGGCAAACCGGCCAGGGTAGCGCAGTTGAAATTAACTAGAGACTGGTACAGCGGGGGGATAGCCCTCCCCAACCTTGAATTGTACTATTGGGCAGCTCACCTTAAGGTGATCAACCAGTGGATCCATAGTGCACAAGATGACCCGGCTTACATGGCGGATAGACGCCAACTGGGCACGACCACCCTCCTGGCCCCACTCTACAACAAAGGAATGGTGAGGAAGCTGGAAGGACCTACCAAACACACTGTATCTCTATGGCATAAAGCTCAGAGGCGGCTTGCATGGGAGGGAGTAATCACTAAACTCACACCACTATGGGACACCAAGGCCCTCGGTAACTTGCGCAGCTCTAAAGGGTTTGACCAGAGGGATAACATCGGAATCTCCACGGTGGGCGATCTATGGACGAGAGAGGGCGTGCTCTCCTGTGCGACCCTGAGGGAGCAGTATGACCTTGGGGTAACTGAAACATACAGATACGTACAAATTAGGCACGCACTCATGGCTGTGTTGGAGACAGTTCCGGAGTCGGCTCCGTTAGAGGACCGACTGCTTACGGACTATATGGAGGCAAGTGCAACCTCCCTCACTTACCGCAAACTACTGAGCAACCTACCGGATCCACTGGGGAAGCTGAAGGAATATTGGGAGGACGAGATAGGGGACCTGGATGAGGCGGACTGGAATGCAGCCCTGGCATCACCCAGGGAGGCAGGTATATCCACCCGATTCAGATTGGTCCAATTTAAAGTATTACATAGGGTTCACTACACCCGCACGACACTATATAGAATACACAGGGCAGAACATCCGTATTGCCTGAGGAATTGTGGGGAGGAGGGTACACTGTTCCACACTGTGTGGACCTGTCCTAATATACAAGAATACTGGAGGCGTGTAACACGCACGATAAGCCAGACCCTACAGAACCCGTTCACGCCTGACCCTAGGGTTTGCCTATTGAATGTATGGGGCTCAACAGACATGTCACTGCATGCGAAACGATGGGTGATCATTGGTGTGATGCTGGCAAAGCGGGACATCGCAAAAAATTGGGGGGCACTGGAGACACCGACACTGGCGCAGTGGTGCAGGAACATGGATATGCTTATGGTGACAGAGAGGGCGGTGTACCAACAGAGGCTTAATCCACGCAAATGGAACAAAATCTGGACACCCTGGAACACATACAGAGGGGACATTTGTGAGCCTCTGCCTGAAGAGGAAGATGGGGACAGCTCAGGAGAAGACGAGGATATGGAGCAGTGGGTGGGAACGAGGAGTAGGTATCAGAAGCAGCGCACGACACGAGGCCCTGGGAATTGTAAGTGCAGGCGAGCCTGTTTTTATCAGTAACTGTGTAAAATGCCGTTAGATGCTTCTAGACACGCCAATTGTTATAATGGATTTCTGACACGGATCGTGTACCTTGACCCTTGTAGTAGCAAGTTTAAAGTTGGGGGGGTAAAATTTAAAAAGTTGCTCTATTGATTGAAGGCAGCTGAATGTTGACGCTGCACTGAAGAATGATTCACCGTTACTGCATACCATGTGATAGCGACAATAAAAACAAATTTGAAAAAAAAAAAAATTTGGAAAAAGAATCTGAAAAATAAATTTATATTTAATAATTCTAAAATTGTTTCAGACATTATTCATTTTTATATGTAATTCTTAAACTAGTACCAAATTGATTATAATGTAAAGTCAGACTTATAGTATACTGTTCAACTTTTTTGTGTTACATAGTAAGTTTGCTCATAGTTACTTCCTTTCTCCCACTATATTATCTCTAATGTCTATTTAACATCTCTTTAGCATCTCCTGCCTCCATGTTGTTTCTGCTTTCCTGACACACTATGGTATGAATTCCATATTCCACAATAACTTCGGTAACAACATGCAAGATATCTACAAAGGAGACAGTGTATATTAAATTTTAGACGCTGCATTGGTACCTACATGTTGGTACTTAAATAAATTAAAAAAAAACAACAAAAAGAGCAATTAATAAACATACAATTTTAAAAAAGTCTCTCATTCTTTTTTCCTCATGGTACGCTCCCCGGTGCGCGTACCGGGCGCTACCCCCGCAAAAATCGAAAAAAAAGTAAAACATTTTTTTGCCCCGCGGGGCCCTTTTATTGCCCCCACATCAAACCTAGGGGGTCAGGGGGCGTCTACTCTGCCCCCTTATGGTCATTTCCCCCTTTGTTTTTGCCACCTCTTGTGTCTCGATCCTACCGAGACACAAGATGGCGGCCGCTCCGGACTGTTTCGAATGTTTACAGACACCCGTGAGCCAATCAGCTTTCCGCGCTCAAGTCGCGTGTCGCGCCCGATGCGCTACCCGGTGCGCGTACCGGGGCGCGCTTACAGATATATATATTTTTTTGAACCTAAATTACTCAAAATCCACTGGAGCACATATCTTGAGACATAGCAAAGGCACATCGGGCTACCAGTCCCTACAATTTTGCCAAGTTTGGTGGAAATCCATTCAGCCGTACGAGCTAAAAGTGAGGTCGACCGCCCTATGGAAATTAACATGGGGAAAACTCGTTTTGGGACCCCCCTTTTATCTAGGCCCCCGCTTGACAAATACCCCCCAAACTTTCAGGGAAGGACCGGGGCGCCGTGAGACCATTTTGAGGAAATTTTCAGACAGATTTGTCAACCGGCGCAAAAGTTATTCCAAATAGAATTTTGAGATTTAACATTGAAAAAAATACTAACTATAAACTATAACTACCTACTGGCGACCGCCAGTAGGGAATATGTGTGTGTAATATTAATATAGATATACATATAATATAATTTAAAAGAAATGTTTTATTTTAATAAAAAATATTATATATATATATATATATATATATATATATATATATATATATATATATATATATATATATATATATATATTTTTTTTTTAAATAAAGTACTTTTACAAAGTATATGACTTCACCACACATGCATTTCGTTGTAATGGCATGCGTAGTAAAGTCATATGCGTTGTAAAAGTTTGAGGAATTATCGCTTGCGGAGTAATGGTACTTGTGTACTAAAAAATGCGGAGTGATGGGATGAAAGAATGCGGGATATTGTCATATATTCGTGTCTGAGTGACATTGACAACGCAATCCCTCTGCCTAGTGAGTCAGTCCTATCTAGTTCACATTGAATGGTGAACGTTGCTGCATCCTTGCCATCAGCAATATCCTGAGTCAGTAGGGCTCAGGCCTCCTCAGATCGCAGGCAACACTTGCGCAACTGAATCACAAACTGTGTGGGTGCAGTGCAAGGCTGGCAAAAGAGAACACCCTCTAGCAAAAGGTATCCAGACTCTTGGATCCCCTATCCAGTGGGATGATAAGGAATGCCCACGGTTAACTTTAGAGGTGGAGGCCTGGACAACCAGATTCTGTGTGGTGGGGGGTAGTGTTGTTGGGGACGGTGAAGCTGAGTCCCCAGATGCAGGACGGTGGCTGCAGAGGCTTCATTTAAAGGGAGGATAGGGTCTGTGGAGCCAACTCCCAGCTGAAGCTAGCTTGACTGTAACTAAGGGCAAAGTAAGGTTGCTGTCTCATGACCAGATCAAGTCTGGATCCAGCACCAAATCCAGGAGGTCTGACTGGCACCAAGGGGAGACATGCCATCAGAAATCCAGCACGGGCACCAGATGAACCCATGGGACCCAAAACCATTCCAGGGCAGTCAGCCCACCAAAAAATGAGGTGCATGGGCTCATAAAACGGGGGGCAGTCCAGCCCTAGAAACTTCTAGGGATGCAGAGGGACCCAGAAGCAGGTCTAGAGGCCAATGCTTGAGAGTGGGGCCTAGAGTGGTGACGCCATCCCAGTTCCTCATCCGATGACTTGGACCGGCATGGAAAAGACGAAGAACTCTTTGGCTTCTTGGATTTTTTGTGAGACTTACCAGACAATTTTGAGTGTGATGACGAGTGCCTGGAATGGCTCAGCGAATGGGCCTGGGACATTCCACACGACCAGGACCGTGAGCATTAAGTAACCAACTGGCATGGGGCAAACAGGAGCTTCAGAGATTACTCCTGCAATGCCCGGAGGCTCACAGCTATGTAGTATTCACATGCCTTTTTTGGGGAGCATCCCTCGCACACTGGTAAAGAAAGTCTCAAAAGAGGCAGATACAAAATTGGAAAAAGGTGTCCAAAAAGTAGACGGAGGTAGCTCTCTCCGTATCTGCACTGATGGTGCAGAAAGAAAAAAATTGATGTCAGCACACTGTGGTAGCACCTATATAGGCACCAGGCATGCCACATCTGGCGAAGACAATGCAGACGAAGATCCAATCGACACTACCTGCCAGCACACAGAGGTACTTCTTGAAAATTTCCAGATCCAGTCTGATGTATGGGAAATATTCTAAGGTAAGTTATTTGTGGCTAGATGTCTCTATCGGACACAGGAAACATGGTCAAACATAACAATGTAAAGAATATCACAGTCAACACTCTGTCTTGTAGAGATTGCTTATGCCTACTTCTGACGGTGTTTTAGGAGGTCAATACCCTTGAAACATCTACGAAGAATTAACTTGGCTTTTAAACCTTCAATTTATTGCATAACTTTTCGCCAGCGTCCTCCAAGTTACGCAGAGACTCATCCTACAAATTCTCAGATAATAGAGGGAATGAGAAATTTTTACCTTTTGCAATTCACGTCAACAATCTCAAGATGCAAGAAAACACTGTAAGAGTGGTGTGTGTTCCAGGTATTCTTTGGTCCACAACAAAGCTGTAACTAAATGCTTAAGGAATACTCTTAACCTAAGACTTGCAAATAAGATCATAAAAAACAGACATTCAGGATGGCCCCCTACAACAAATGCCATTGAGAATAGTGAAAAGAGATTGCTGGATTTCTAGGATGCACATTGTAGCATTTCAGTCAGATCAGCACCAGGCAGCTTTTTGAGGTTCTATGTCTTATCACATGCATATATGCCAGGGGAAAAATAGTTTAGGCTGTGACAAAGTAGTAGCCTTGTGTCAGAAACTCTCCTACCGTGGCAGAAAAAAACAACTAAATAAGCATTTTCTGGAGAGAGAATTTAGAGGTCTGATTGGTCATCTCACATGGTTGAGAAGAATCGTCACATAGTGGGGTGTGATCCCTTAGCCAAAGACTATACAATATGCATGACTCCATTAAAACACACACTGGAGTGAAACAAGCAATTTCATGCAACACACAGGCAAAACTCTTATCAACCAAAGGTGGCACACAGAGCTCCTGGGACACAGAAAAGTTTGCTGTAAGCCAGTCATTAGTAATAGTTGAACCACGCAAAGTTTGGACTTTCCCTGGTGCAGAAGAGGGATGAAGGCTGAGTCACAGACCACATTTATGGAAATGGAGAGAGTAAAGAAACCACTGAATTAAAGTAATAAGAAAGGAAGAAGGAAAAAGGAAAATTAGATTTTAATACCCTAACAATCACCCGCACTAGACAGTGTACAACTGCTGTTACTGACATGAGGAGGAAAAATACATACTTGGCGAAACCGATGAAGTCTTCGTGGTTTGTGTTGATATAAGACAGCTCTATGTCAATCAACATGAGAATCTAAAAGAGAAGAAGATAGGGAGTTTAGAGTCATCACAAATGAAAAAAGGGAGACTTAAAAACTTGGTCTCAACCCAGGAAAAAACACTATACGACAATGGCAAGATTCAGGTACTAAGATTATGTGAGGTGGGACGAAACAAAATAATACAACCACAAAGCCAGTGGCAGGGGATAGGCAACACAGGGGGGGAGGGAGCACACTGCCTCTCATCCCAGCACAGTTCACCACATTGCATCCTGGTAAATGCAGTACGCTTACTTTCAAAGTTGCTGTAGTCTTTCACGAAAGTTGGTGCAGGTAGTGCTGTTATCTCTAGACACGTGTGGTAGCAGGGGGTAGGCAAGGCGGTGCAATATTTTTGAAGCAATTAAAGTCTAAATATTACCTAGAGCTAGGACCCTTCTAAATCAAAGTGAATAATTGTTCTACTACAGCCTTCGCTCATACACTACCTGTATACCAACTACAAAGCACTACACAACATGTACACTATAAGCAAGGTATTCACCAACCACTCAAAAGAACCTACCGCCTTTCTTTAAAAAATGCTGTTGTAGTGGAGAAGGAGAGAAATTAACTGTCTATACATGTAGTAGCAACTGGAGAGCTTACTGAGAGTTAAGAAAGCAAACCCCCATACATACATAAAGAATAGAGTACAAACAAGATTCCTCTAGGCTCCTGCCCACTTACTCTTCTGAAGTCAGCAGAGTCACTACCATAGTTAGAGTCAACGATTTTTCTCTTTTCAGCAAAGTCTTGTCTGTCCAAAGAAACATTAAAGCCATTACCGGCTTCATCTTTAAACCACTTTTCCTGTGCCAATTCATTCATCGCTTGGGTATCAGTGCATTTATTCACTTATTCACTTCTAAGTTCTATTACTTCTATAATTTCTTACATATCTATGTATTCTTTTGGGACATTAACATAGTTTTCTACAATTCTGTACCCCCATAGGTCTCAACATACCTAAGGGAACCACACATGGACTCTTTCATGTAATGCAAATTATTAACCTTTTATAATTTTTTATACATTTACTCAGTAGTGATTACACTTTTCTTTACCTTACACAGCATACTCAGCTGCTTATGAACCCTAACCCATCCAGATGACAACCTTGGGATTTGTTCCTTGTGGGTCAAAATGTCAACATCTCATACATGGCTCATTTAACCTTCACAAATTTATGGTTTAATAATCATTAGCAATTATTTATTTGATCCACCCTTTGAAAATAATTTTTACCACTTGCTTTCATTATCTTTAGGCTGAAATTTTCGTTTGCAATTCTCAAATGGTTTCTTCTGCACTAATGTTTGTGTTTTCACATTTTCGCACCATGCCATTTACACCACCAAACACTATTGTGCTCTCTTTTTATCTAAATATATATGTCTCAATCGCTACACACAGTCCCGGTTCCCTATGCAATTTGCCACAGAAAAACTGAACAACGTTTCAGAACAAATGGCTGATTGGAATGACGCTATATTTTTCAGAAAGCTAATTATTTACTCATAAAGAGTGCATTTTGGTTAAAAATGGATGTATAAGTATATTTCACGCTGCAGTACCACCGCAAATCCTTTGCGGATATCACCTGCGTCACGACCTCAAACCATGTGATCGAGTTGACTGGCTGCAACCTGAAGAGTCCCCCCGCCCCCTCCCCCCCGGTTCAAACAGAAAATGTTTTATTTTGCAGCACCACAGATACACTATAAAGCTCAGTGCGGCCCCTGTGTGATTCTGCGGCAGAACCACGGATCCAAAACATTTTGAAGAAATAAATAGGGGGAGGGCTTTATCTACAGGGCTTGGCCACAGGCCCTGGACAGCAGAAGGACATGCGCAGAGTTGGCTGCCCACATGAGACCCTGCGCACAACCCCATTCCAAGCACAGACAAAGGCTAGGCACAGGGTAAGCCTCCCATGCGAGGGTGGGAGCAGGGCCTGTCCTACCCTACACTACACAGCTGGCCGCCCACAGTATGTTGTGTGCAGCAGCGAAGCACAGTACACAACCCCAAGCCGTACATGACCAAATGCCGTGCCCAGCGCAGGGGGTTTGGTTACATGGTATGGCCACAGGCCTGCACCCTATCCCCTGCCCCAAAAGAAACAAAATACTTTACATAAAAAAACGAGTAATTCACTAAAACACAAGTTACTTACCATCGGTAACGATATATCTGTAAGAAACATTAGTAGTGATAGATTCCTTACCTTAGAATTACCCCCAGGCGCCAGACTGGATCCAGAAAGTTTTTCGTCAGCAGTACCCCTGCGCGTCAGTAGGCGTCGTCGTGCGGCACCGCGTGCGTCGTTGGCGCCGGGATCACATCACCGGAGCTAGTTAGATGCGCCCACGTGCGCAGACGTCAGTTCTGAACACAACTTTCCGCGCCTGGAACGCAGAGCCATGCAAGAAACTGACCACTGGTGCCATGAAACTAGGGCCCTGAAAGGGATGACCTTATCCCTAGAAATCAGTTTCGCGGAACGGGGAGGATGGGTGGGGAGGAAAGGAATCTATCACGACTAATGTTTCTTACAGATATATTGTTACCGAAGGTAAGTAACTTGTGCATCTGAAAGAAACACGTAGTGATAGATTCCTTATAGCAAAAAACAAAATTGAGGCTACCCAAAGCACACCATATAAGTCTCTTTCAAATTCCAACTAAGTCGGGGGTAGCCGTGCGCTTTATAAGCTTCATAATAAATAAATAAATAAATAATTCATTCAGGATCAATAAACCCTCTACTGGACAATAGGACCAAATGTAACAAGAATAATCTTCAGATGCGAAGATCCAGACGATTCAAAAGTACATTGACTGTCAATCTTCTTGTAATTTCATCAGTTCATTATTGATATTAAAAAAGTATTCCAGACTGGAAGAATCGGAGTGGTGGGTTATTTAGTCGTTCTATCTCAGATCGCAACTTATTATGGTTGTGCTATCAGATAGGTTTAATGTTTCCACTTACAGATAACGAACTTGCAGCTTTCCCTGGTTTACTTTACCGGGACTCTGTAAGTCTGGCTATAGCGCACATTTTTCTTACCTTGAAAATACGCTGCGACTTTTTAATCAGAAGGTACTATTTCTGACTTATGGCAGGCGGACCCAAACAGTTGGGGCGGGCTTCTTCATTACATGTTTAAAGTGTGACGTCTGTGTGACCTACAGCAGGCCTTCGTGGGGACTGAACGTATACCCTCCACCACCCACATTCAGGTGAGATTTCTTGTTGGGGTCCTGTGAGGAATTCTCCAACTTGGTCCGGACGAGTGGACCAACCAGCGTCTTTTCTTCATCCAAGTTGATATTGGGATTTTCACCACCAGTACTCATGCCTTGAAAAAGTCTTAGTGCAAGATGAAACACGTGTTGGCAAATTACGTGCTGGGAGATTTCACACGAATACTTTTTGAATATCAATAAAGAGCTGATGAAATTACAAGAAGATTGACAGTGAATGTACTTTTGAATCGTCTGGATCTTCGCATCTGAAGATTATGCTTGTTACATTTTGTCCTATTGTCCAGTAGAGGGTTTATTGATCCTGAATGAATTATTACTTAGTTGGAATTTCAAAGAGACTTATATGGTGTGCTTTGGGTAGCCTCAATTTAGTTTTTTGCTATATGTTTTTCACTGTTTGTGGGTTCCGACATCACTTTTGGGTAGTAGGTGCCTGGGGCGGATTTAGCACCCGAATTTTACATATATGTTATGCTTTATACGAATTGTGTCACACGCTACATGATGTACATAGTACAATTGTACTTGTTGAATTGTGCAGACGTTTCCTTGGGGAACACTACTACCTAATTATTGTGATAGATTCCTTACCTTAGGATAGATATCCCAGCAATACCAACCCCGGTGGTCGGTCTGCGAACCAATATCACACCAGAAAATCCTGGACAACAGAACGGCCAAAGAAGCAGTCTCCCTGGACTTGGCTGTCCAGGCAGCAGTACTTGGTAAACGTGTGCAGCGAGGCCCACATAGCTGCCTGACAGATGTCATGCAAGGGAACTCCCCGTCCCAGATCAGTAGTGGATGCCGTTGCCCTGCTAGAATGGGCACGTAAACCCACCGGAGGCTCCTTTTAAGCCAAGGAGTAATAAGCCTTTATGCAAAATACGACCCACCAAGAAATGGTCCGTTTGTGCACAGCCTGACCTTCTTGGCGCCCACGTAGCCAACAAAGAGCTGGTTGTCCAACCGGAACTGTTGTGAGAGGTCCAGATAGAAAGAGCGCACGTTTTGGGTCCAGACGGTGAAGCCTCTCTTCCGCTTTTGAGGGATGCGGAGGTGGAAAGAAGGTGGGCAAAGTGATGGTCTGCCCGATGTGAAAGGCAGTAACAACCTTTGGCAGAAAAGAAGGACGAGTCCTTAGAACAACTTTGTCCGGATGGACAGAGAGAAAAGAAGGCTTAGAAGAATGAGCCTGGAGCTCACTCACTCTTCTGGCAGAGGTGATGGCAACCAGGAAAGCAGTCTTTAGAGTGAGGAGACGAAGAGGGCAATTGTGAAATGTCTCAAAGGGAGCACACATCAGAAAAGAATGAACGATATTCAAGTCCCACTGAGGCATCACGAAGGGAACAGGAGGAAACATGTGTGTGAAGCCTTTCAAGAATCTATTTACAACAGTGGACCAGAAAAGGGAAGGCTGACCTGGAAGCCGTAAAAAGGCAGAAATGGCCAAAAGATAGCCCTCGAAAGTGCCCAGAGCAGAGCCCTGTTGGGCCAAAGAGAAGAAAAAGAAGAACCTCTGAAAGAGGGGCAGAAAGGGGCTCCACAGCCTTTGCTGTGCACCAAGCCACAAACGTTTTCCACCTGCAGGCGTACAACGTCTTAGTGGAGGGATGCCTGGCTGCCAAGATAACATTACAAACTTCAGAAGGTGATTATGGGGTACAGAACCAACTAAGGGTCAAATGTGATAGAAGGGTGTCACCAAAAGCATTCTCATCTACCTGATGGATATATTTGTAAATTAATGCATAGGATTTAGTAGTGTGTAAAATAAAATTACTTTTCCCTTTAGAAAGAAAAAGTTACTGGAGGCTAATTTGAGTATTCTTGTCGCGTGTCAGTGAATTAAGATTGCTAGCATTGAAATGCTCTGCTTTGCTACCCAGAGAGTCAAGAGCTGCAATCGGGTACTTGGTTACCAGTAAGCAAAGAAACTGTGGACCTGTTACTTGTGACAGACCTGTTTCCTTTGCAGCGAATAGCACAATTTCTTGCATTAAACCGTCCATGAAAGCTTTAATGACAGTTAACATAACAAGCATTTGCAATGCAATTGGTCTCGCCTTTGGGACCTTATGTGTATTTAGCTCTGCAGCACATTAGCCTGAGTGCTGAAACATTTACTGTTCTCTAACACGGAATTCCGCAGGGTTACAGAAAACCACTGCCAGGTTCAGCAGAGTTATTCTATTGTTGCCTGCCTCAGAATGAGACCCTTAGAGCCTAAAAACGTTTGTGAATCGAAGCACCGCCCCTCACCATGATCAGAGCTGAATGCACATTTTCTCATCCTAGACAACTTGACCAGTTGCACACTTCCCCCACACCTTGCTTTAATATGTGTTTCTCTGCACAACCCTGAGACCACAAGCCTCAGCACAGTATCCAAACAGCAGTTATTATGTATGGGGGAAAACACTTTTACAGGTGGAAAAGTTCAATAACAAACTCCGATATATTCTCTTGCAGTGCCTGGAAACAGGTCCGCGTTCCGAGGCAGATTATCACACTCAGCGCCAGCACACTGAATTCCTCAGCAGTCACGCTCAGAGCTAGAGCCCTGAATACCTCAGCAATCACACTCAAAGCTAGCGCACGGACTACCTCAGCAGTCACACTCAGAGGTAGCGCACTGAATACCTCAGCAATCACACTCAAAGCTAGCGCACTGACTACCTCAGCAGTCACACTTAGAGCTAGCGCACTGAATACCTTGGCAGTCATACTCAGAGCTAGCGCACTGACTACCTCAGCAGTCACACTTAGAGCTAGCGCACTGACTACCCCAGGAGTCGCACTCAGAGGCAGAGCACTGAATAGCTCAGTGGCGTCAGACTCAGAGCCAACACACTGAATACCTCAGCAGTCGCACCCAGGGGCAGATAACTGAATATCTTAGTGGTGTCAGACCCAGTGCTGGCGCCTTGAATGCCTCAGCAGTCACAATCGGAGCCAGCGCAGTGAATGCCTCAGTAGTAAACCTCAGGGACCGAGCACGGAATAGCTCAGTGGTTTCAAACTCAGAACCGGCGCAATGAATACCTCAGCAGGAACATTCAGAACTAGCGCACTGAATACCTCAGTGGTTTCAGGCTTAACGACGGCGCACTGAGTACCTCAGTAGTGTCACACTCAGAGCCGGAGCACTGTATTCCTCAGCACTGTCAGTCACACTCAGTGACAACGCACTGAATACATCAGTGCTGTCACTCAAGAAGCATATAACTAAATACCTTCGCAGTGTCACACTCTGAGCTTGCTAACTGAATAAGTCCGCGGCGAAACACTCAGAGCCAGCGCACTGAATACCTCAGCAATGTCACATCCAGAGCCAACACACTGAATACCACAATGGTTTCAGACTCAGAGCCGGCGCACTGAACACCTCAGTGGTTTCCGACTCATAGCCAGCTCACTGAATAAATACCTCAGCGTGTCACACGCAGAGCCCGCGCATTGCTTTACTCAGCAATTTCACACACAGAGACCGTGCACTGAATCCCTCAGCAGTGTCCCAGTCAGCGGCGGCGCACTGAATACCTCAGCTGTGTCATTTAGAGGCAGAGTACTGAATACCTCATCAGTGTCACTCAGAGGCCGCGCACTGAACATATCAGCAGTGTCACACTCGAGCCAGCGCACTGAATAACTCAGCAGTGTCACACTAAGAGCCAGTGCACTGAAAAAAACCAGCAATGGTGTCACACTCAGGGATAGAACACTGAATACCTCAGCGGTGTCACTCAAAGGCAGAGCACTGATTCCCTCAGCAGTGTCCGACTCGAGCCAGCACATTGAATACCTCAGCAGTATCACACTAAGAGCCAGCGCACTGAAAACAAGTACCTGCCCGGCGGGCACGCTCCTAGACCGGATGTGGGACACCCTATGAGCTTGGCAGAAACAGACCCTTTAACTCACTTCTCACCGCCATGCCGCGCGGGGACCAGGAGCCACGCACCAGCCCGCTGAGACCGGTAGGATGGACAAAAGGGCGCAGAAAATGTAAACCGTTTAGTTGGAGGTGATGAGTGGGCTCTTCTTCTAAAGCCCCCATCGCCATACCCCGGGGGACATAGGATGAGGGCTGAAATATGCAACTTGTGTCCTTCAATTGTACTCCTGGCGACACTACATCGAGTCTGTATGGCAGAGTCAGAATAACTCCTATACTGCGAGGGGAAAAAGAACAAGCATTAAGTTTAAATCTGTGCGTGGCGCCACTTCACGGACACCGCGCTCGTTTTTTAAATATATTTTTTAACTTTAACACTGCGCCGTGTGTCCTTGAAGCAGGCACTGTGCTCAGTGTTAAAGTTAAGAAATATATAAATAAACTGAGCGCGGTGTCCGTGAAGCGGCGCCGCGCTCAGTTTCAAAGTTAAAATAAAAAGTACACCTGAAAGCCAGCGCTGTCACAATATTAAATCAAAGCCATCAACAAAATCAACTAATAGCCGCTCTAATGACTTACCACCGCTGAACCGTAATTACAATGTTTTCCATTGTTAACCAGCTCCGACAGCGAAAGCGAAACGTCCCTTGGGGCGGGACTTCCGTCTTCGGAAGCCCGCGCACGCGCCCACGGAAAAGCAGTGCTGGTGACGCGGGGCTCATGCCTGAGGGAGAGCCCCGCGGAGGCTGCAGGACTTTAGAATGACGGTAAGTGGGGGGGGGGGGGGGGGGGGCGCTTGCATGTATGCGGCGAGGGCACTTGTATGTATACGGCGGCGGCGGGCGGTGCTTCTATGTATGCGGCGGCCAGGGGGAGGGGGGCCCGTTCTATGTATGCGGCGGCGGGAGGGGGTGTGGGGGGCCCTTCTATGTATGCGGCGGCGGGGGAGGTGGGGGGGGGGGCCTTCTATGTATGCGGCGGCGGCGGGGGCCTTCTATGTAGGCGGCGGCGGGGCGCTTCTATGTATGCGGCGTCGGCGGGGGGGGGCGGCTCTGTATGTGTGTAGGGGGGGGGGGGGGGCTCTGTATGTGTGTAGGTGCGCTCCTGTGTGTGTGTGCCTTCCTGCCTGCAAGTGTGTGTTCAGTGTGGCTTTCCTTGCGCATGGGAATATGAGGCACAGCGACGTGCGTGCTCACGAGGTACAATCTCCGGCAGGAGAAGCTCGTGACAGTCTGCTGTCCACATTCCCCCGAAAGTGATTACATAAGTTGTCTCGCCCTAGACAGCAAAAGCTTTCGCTTTTGCTTTCGTCTAGGCGAGACCTAAAAATAGATGAAGGCTGTCTGTTTTGGAGGAATAATGCAACTGCAAATAGGTGTAGGGTGTATGGAAGTGTAAGCTAGGCCTACCCTGTAAAAACTAAGAAGGTCAGAAAGAATCTCCTGCATAGATGTTTAGAAAGACAGTAGTGTATGAATCGTTTGCACTTAATTTTGCAACAAGCACCAGCACTAGGTTTCCTAGCTTCTCATAAAATAGCCAAGCAGTGTGGGAGAATATGGTAGCCAAACTCTAGGCACTCAGGTGTCAAATTGAGACAGAGTGGTTTTGGGATCTGAGTGTCTGAGTTGGCCCAGATACTGAGTGAGTAGGTCCGGCCTGATTGGGAACTTCTAAAGAGGAATGACCAACAGGTCTGGAAGCATTGAGCACCATCATTGCCTTACCCAGATTGAGGCGACTAGGATTAGAGTAATTTACACCTGTCTCATATTCCTCACTGCATAGGGAATTAAGGGCAGAGAATGAACAGTATAGGCAAACCTCCCTGAACATTTCGTCCATAGTGCACTGCAGGCGTGGCTATCTGGCAGCAAAGTTTTGGCATTTTGCCATTTCAGGAGTGGCGAACAGGTCTATTGCAGCACTGAAAGCACTTTTCGATGACTTGGCAGTAGAGCTCTCACTTTTGGACTTTTTTTTTTTAAGCTTCAAAAGTCTTTATTGTACATAATAGCATGTTATACAATACAGTGCATATTGTCAATCGTCAGGTCAGGTCAAGCTAGCGCCATACATACAGTAACAGTGGTATACTCCTCCCTTCTGCCCTCTCCCTGTCCTCCCCACCCCCCAACTACCCGCCCTACAGACCTGCCCAAACTCCCCATTGATTTCAATCGAAAGACGACAAGTTCGACCAAGGAAGCCATATATAAAGTTCAAAACTCGAAAGTCCTCTCGCCAGGCAAGTCAATGTCTCTTGAACAGTAGCAGATGTTCAAATTCCGTCGCTAAGCTGGCCAAACCATCAGCGACCCCCGTACATCCTGTGCCCACAATATCTGGTTATACATCA
This sequence comes from Lissotriton vulgaris, assembly GCF_964263255.1. Lineage (NCBI taxonomy): Eukaryota > Metazoa > Chordata > Amphibia > Caudata > Salamandridae > Lissotriton > Lissotriton vulgaris. The sequence goes on from NC_141685.1 coordinate 1,019,473,562, forward strand.
ACGTTCCCTGCATCATCTCATACACACATCACATTCCCTCCAAGTCCACCACAGCTACCTTCGCACTCTCCTCATCCGTATGCTGACTCTGGAGATAAGTCGTATGCCCCCCCCCCCCAACTATCCCTGGGGTGTGGTGTCTTTATGTCTCCAGTCAGCCCCAGCAGAGCTTTAAGGGGGGTTGGGTAGATCTGAGTACCTAGCATGCGAGTCAGGCCCACGAATACCTCCTCCCAATAAGTAGCCACCCGAGGACACCCCCATGCCAAATGCATAAAGTCCGCCCCTCCTTGACCACAGCGCAGGCATTTGTCATCTTCCCTAAGGTGGAGCCTATGCAATCTCGCTGGGGTATGGTAAAGCCGGTGTAGAAACTTATAGTGCAGTAATCGCAGCCTGCTGTTGCTGGAGACCGCGTCTGTTTGGAGGCAGGCCGCCTCCCACTGGTCATCCGTTAGGGGGCAATCAAGATCCTAATCCCACTCGTGTCTGACCCTTACTGGGTGAGGGGAAGGTGCGCTACGTACCCTCTTATATAACAGGGAGATAACATGTGTCGGAGCATCCGCCTGTAACATTAAATGAAGTGACGTGAACATCTCCGGCTCTGTCGGGAAATCCGGGGTTCTAGCCTTAACACTCAGAGTCTGGTGTAAAGGAAAACATCCATGAATGAGTGTTCGCACTCCGCAAAGAACTGGTCCTTCGTGCGAAATTCCCCCCGATATACAAATCTCCCCAGGTCCTATACTGCAGTTTATCTAGCAGGTTTTGGCATATTTTTTCATTCGTAACTGGCAGCAATGGGCAGCGTCGCAGTGACATCCTAGGGGAGTACATCAGTTGCACCCCCTCAGCACGCGCCAACCAGTTCCACGCCTTCACTGTACAGTCAACCGTGGATAGATCCCTTTCCTTCTATTTGAATGGTGTAAAAACATATCCCGACGGTGGGACTGGGGCCATATACCCACCCTCCACCGCAAGATGGGGTATAAACGGGGTGGATGAAACCAATACACCACGAAGTGTGCTTGGGCGGTATAATAATACTGTTCGAAATTAGGGACGTTAAACCCTCCAAAATGATACGCAACATGTGTGGCAAACTTCAAACGTGCTTGCTCCCCCCCCCCCCCCCATATGAGACGCACCAGTTGCGTTTTAAGCGTATTGAAGAAAAAGGCATCCAGATGGTAAGGGATGTTTATGAATAAATATAAAAATTTCGACAGTATATTCATCTTAATTAAATATATCTGGCTTGCCATCGAGAGGGGCAATTTAATCCATTTGGAAATGTTATCCGTCACCCTGTCCATGGCCAGCCCATAATTGGTCCGCATTAGCGCACCTCTATCTTTAGTGACATGAATGCCCTGGTATTTAAATTCCTCTGTCTCCCATGTTAAGGGATAGTCCAGCTGATGGGGCAATGTTTTGTCAGTCAAGGGGAAGACTACAGATTTATTCCAATTCATTTGCACCTCAGCTATGGCCCCGAACTTCGTGATCTCATGTAGGACTGGGTTAAGGTTGGTTTGTGGTTTATGTATGTACAGCGTGATGTCGTCTGCGTAGAGGGACACTAGTAACTGCCTGGATGGGTATATGAGGTCCCTTTGATTATGATGCTGTCTCAGTTTCGCAGCTAGAGGCTCTATTGCTAAGGCAAATAGCACTGGGGAGAGCAGGCACCCCTGCCTCGTTCCTCTGGTAACCGGAAAGGCCTCAGAGCGTGAGCCATTAAGAAAAACCCTGGCCCACGGTTGCGTATATAGCAGTTGAATCCAGTTTACAAAGGAGGCCGGCATACCCATATAGCTCAGTGTTCCCATCACATAGTCCCAATTCTACGGAGTCGAACGGTTTGGTGGCGTCCAAAAAGACCACCACCGCAGAGCTATTCAGATAAATATCCTGCAATACAGCCATGAGAGTCCTACGGTTATGGTTTGTGGCTCGGTTCGGAACAAAGCCCGCTTGGTCGGGCAAAACCAACCGGTCCAGGAGAAGATTGAGCCTCATCGCTAATACTTTCGCCAAGATTTTTGTGTCACTGTTGAGGAGCGACAGCAGCCGATACGAGTCGCAGTGGACAGGGGACTTACAGGGTTTTAATAGTGACATTTTCTGAGCTTCCCTCATTGTTGCAGACAGGCTACCTTCCTCCAGCGCTTCGTAGAATACTGCTTTCAATATAGGTGCTAATATGGACACAAACGTTTTATAGAAGTCTATGGGAAGTCCATCGGACCTCGGAGCCTTCCCTGATGACATAGACATAATAGCCTCCGTTATCTCATCTACCTACAAATCTAGAGCCAGAAATGTACGCTGCATGTCCCCTAGCCATGCCAGTGCAGTGTCCTCAAAGTACCCCGGAACATCTAGCGGAGGCCCCCTCTGCGAGGTATAGAGCTTGGTATAATACGCTACTAAGGTAGTCATCTGTTCAGTCAGATTTCTGTGCTATTGTCCCTGCTCATCCTGCAATTCAGCAACGTAGTTATGAAATCTAGGTGGGCATACCGCGTTGGCCAACGCCCTTCCCGACCTGTCTCCTTCACCGTACACCCTTGCCAAACAGTGCTTCCCCCGAAACTTACGCTCTCTATCTGCCGCACCTCATATTCTGTCATTTTCCCTCTCAGGTTAGCCCGCAGCGTTCCGGTCTCACCGCCCTCGCCAATTTCCTGTTCTAGCGTTTTCAGCTCGCTTTTCAAATTTGTGTAGTTCTTGACGGAGGTCCTTCAAAATGCCCCCTCCCTTGGAAATGCACCAGCATCGCACTGTCACCTTGAACGCCTCCCAGACCGTCGTTAAACTTGCCACTGAGTCAATATTCCTAGCGAAGAAATCCTGAATATCCTGTTCTAAACCCTGCATCGTGCAAATGTAGGGGGTTCAGCCGCCAGTTAAGATAGGGGGACTGATCTATCGGTTTCTGAATTGTCACCAGTACAGGGGATTGATCCGAGTAAGTAAGGGCCAAATGTGTCGCCCTGCCGACCCAGTGCGTCATACCCACCGTCACTAGTACATCATCCAATCTGGCCCACGTGTTATGCACAGCCGAACAATGTGTTCCTTCCTTCCGTAAAGGATGCATGTGACGCTAAGTGTCCAATAAATATTCAGACTCAATTATGTCATGCTGGTTGCGTTGGGCAGTGGTGTAGTGTGCTGCCACAGCATGAGAGCAATCATGTTTGGGGTCTACCACAGTATTAAAGTCCCCTCCCCAGAGAACATACTTGGATCCAAGCATGTGAAGTTTGCCTCTCAACATGAGTAGGGGGTGCATGTCATCTGTGTTGGGGCCACAGTAATTCGCAATAGCAACACCGTGTGAGTTCAGCTTCCCCCAAAGCAGCCCTTTCCGGGCTCCCCGGCACTCATTTTGCGACCACGCACACTGGCTGACTGACCAATATCGTGCTGTGTTACTGGCTGGAGGCGTAGGAAGAGGCCACGAGCTGCGGCGGAGAGAACAGTGCATTAACGCAACTGGCAGTGTGGGACATTTATATCAGCCGTGCGCACAGTGTACCTGTGATACGCGGCTGGACAGCATGGAGAGGACAGAGGCCAAACAAGCGAAGCTGTCCTTCAACGCGGGGATGACGCCCGGCTCGAACTCCAAAGAACATACGGACCCGGATCCACCAGAATCGCGAGATGGAGACTGGAAGGCACTGCTGGTGGGGATGTGGCACAATAAGAGCTGCAATAAGTGCTGCAGCCCTTAGGGGCCTTCCCTGGCCACAGTGCCCTGGGTACCTATGGTACCATTTAAAAGGTACTTACCTGTGGCTAAAGAGTGGCGATTGGGTTTAGTCTTCAATGCAATTTAGGTAAAGAACATAGGCCCTGGGTACATGTTTGGCAGGAACCCAGGGCACACTCAGTCAAAGTAAATCAGCAGTTTAGCCAAAAGTGGGGGTAACCATGCAAAAAATAGGGCACTTTCTTGCACGGAGCTACTGCATAAGTTAAATTACTGTTCTTCCTGTGCTACTAATGAGTGTTAGTATTTCGAACATAGATGATCTCAACTATAATCCAATTTTTAAAGCGGTGTACTATTTATGAGTGAACTAGCCTCTACGACAGAGGTCTTCAAACTTTTTTAGGTTTAGCGCCCCCCCCCCACCCCCCCAGCTGAATTATTTAAGATGGCCCTACTGGCCCTATATTGAGCAAAAATTCTCTTATGATACTTGCCCTTGACAGGGGGAAACCCCTACCCGCTAATATAAACAAGGTTCAACAGGATTGTCAGGGCAAGATTTGTTTCCTGACAGGAAACTAATCTTGCCCTGACAATGCTGTTGACCCCTGTTTTCAGGATCAATCTGTGCAAGGTTCAGAATCTGGGGTACTGTCAATTAGACTGGAAGAATATCCACAGCTTTCCTGTACCTACAGCCATGTCCAGCGCAGAGATACTCCCTGTGCTTTCTGCACTCCCAGGCTCTATGAGCATGAATACCCACTGCACTGCAACTGGCGGCAATATCCAGCCAGATTCAATCTGTGCTGAAATATTTACCTTGGTTTCTAGTCTCCCATAGAACTCTCTTCTCCATCCTCTGTAATTTGCTCAATTTCCAGAGCAAAAAGTGCAGAAGTCTAGAGGAAGATTGTGCAGTGGTTCTGGAATGGCTCAGGAATGGCCTACATTCTGTTCCCGTTTTTCATTTTGTCACAATTACATCTAAGACGGTTGTAGCAAGGAAGCGGTTATATCCAGGTTTCTGGTCTGTTAACATAATTGTCGAGGCTGGCTTCCATGAAGTCACTGAGTGGACTCCCCCAGACATCGTAATAGGAATTCCAGGTATTGCCATGATTGAGTTTATTGTTATCATTATGAAAAAGTAGCAATGATTGTTTGGAATTTTACATAGACTAACATTCGGCCCATTACAGTCTATTATAAAATATTGTACGAGATTTTAAAACCTTGGTGGTGTTTTGAAGGTAGAGGCTATATAATATAAGCCAGTATTTCCTAAACTGTGGGTGGTGATGCACAGGTGGGCCGAAAGACCAATCAATAAATAAAGATGCCTTAAAAAAAAACAGTATTTAACTTGTTTCATTTGCTGCGCTTCAAAGACAGAGACCAAATGTCAGGCTGTGTCTAATGTCAAATTTCTGCTTATTTTTTGGACAAGGGAATTGGTATTTACAAACTCCTCTCACTTTGCAGTCAATCTATTTTGGGTACAGTGAGTGTCAAATGAAAGGCAGGAGTATGTCAGTTTTTGAAACGCACAACAAATTCTTCATTACATAAATGTACAACTTCAGCAGTTAGGAAAACAAAAATGAAGCACATTTTTTGTAATTCTGAAGCCAAGGCATTTGGGAAGACATCAGTTGTGAGACTTGAAAAGCGCTGAATATTCGGACATGCAACCAGTGATCGGTACAAGTTTGGTCTCTTGTTTGTTGTTTTATAAATCCCCTTACACTATCAACAAGCAGACTGAAACTGGAGAGTGGAAGACGCTTCCTCGGATTCAGGGCAGGCAGCTGGAAGACATATACAGTGGGTTTCCAGATTGGAGAAGAGCCAGGAAAGGGAATGCAATTCTTAATGCCGACGCAGAGGCATTTGAACCTTCAATTCTGAAGGATCAGAGAACCTAAAGTTTCCATCTTATTCAAGAAAACCCAGAGGAAAACGGAGCTTTCTAGCAGGTCGGCAAGCAGCTGCAGCAGTCGTCTTCACACTGCTTGGCTGCATAAAAAAAATGTAAGTATGGAAAGACAAGACATGAAGCATAGTGCAGCAGCTGTCCTCAACAGCCTGCACCACCGAAGAGCTTAGGGAGATACCCTCTGCTCTCTACACACGACACGACTACAGGAGTACAGCGCCTGTCCTCAACAACCTGCATCACCCGAGAGCAGTCCACGGCTCTCCACACACAGCTCAGGATCTGTAAGAGTTCCCCTTTGTACTGTGCCCCATCTGAGAGCTATTTTCAGTAGTGCATTTATTGTATATTATGGTCAGGTCCAATTAATTTCTAAGACTGTCGGGGCCAGCCCCTGAAACAAATAGTGGAGAGGCTAAATAGCATCAGCAAAACCCCATGATGTCATAGGATGTGATGTGTAATTCGTGGGCAGACAATGTACACATTCAAAAAGCAGTTTAAATATGATACTCGCAGCCGATTTTCAATAAAGCTAATCGTATTAGCTACCCCCCCCCCCCCCCCCCCACCCAATCTCCCCAAAAGGTCTCAGCTGCAGTGGGAGGCACAGAGTCTCCTGTGCTGTGAAAACGAAAGTGAAAAGACTTTTTAGGCAAGATCCTTCACAGCAAGGTGGCAGGCAAAGGACAGCAACCAAAGAAGGAAAGGAAGCAAGTACGAGGCAAACGGCAGGAGTGAAGAAGCGCCACACTGAACAAGTTACTTACCTTCGGTAACAATATATCTGTAAGACATATTAGTTATAGATTCCTTACCTTAGAATTTTTTTAATAGCAGTACCCACGCGCGTCGATAGGTGGCATCGGTCGACTTCACATTTGTCGCCGGCGTAGAAGTCAGTTTGCAGAACGGGGAGGTTGGGTGGGGCGGTAAGGAATCTATAACTAATGCAGGTCTCTGGCAGAGATATTGTTACCAAAGGTAAGTAACTAGTTTTTCTGAAAGAGACTATTAGTTATAGATTCGTTACCTTAGAATAGATACCACAGCAATACCAACCCCGGAGGTGGGTCTGCGAACTAAGTTCAAACCAGGAAGTCCTGGGTAACTGAACGGCCAAAGACCCCACCTCTCTGGACTAGAGAATCCAGGCAATAGCGTTTGCGAACGTGTGCAGAGATGCCCACGTGGCTGCCTGGCAGATATCATGAAAGGGAACTCCACGTCCCAAAGCAGCAGTGACCACCGTCGCCCTGGTGGAATGGGCACGCAGTCCTACTGGAGGCTCCTTCTTTGCCAAAGAGTAGGAAATTTTTACGCCAAGAACGACGCACCAAGAGATGGTCCGTTTTTGCATGGCCCAACCTTCATTGGCACCCACATAGCCAACAAAGAGTTGATCCTCCACCCGGAATGGTCTTGTGCGCTCCAGATAGAAGGACAGCGCATGTTTTGGATCCAGACTGTGGAGCCTCTTTTCCTCCTTTGAGGGACGTGGAGACGGAAAGAATTTGGCGAAAGTGAGGGTCTGTCCAATGTGGAAAGAAGTAACCACTTTGGGAAGAAAGGAAGGTCTGATTCTTAGGACAACCTTGTCCGGATGAACAGCTAGAAAAGGAGGCTTAGAAGACAGAGCCTGAAGCTCACTCACCCTGCGAGCAGAGGTGAGGACAACCAGAAAGGCAGTTTTTAAGGATAAAAGTCTGAGAGGACAGTTATGTAGCGGCTCGAAAGGAGCGCACATAAGATCGGTTAGCACCAAGTTTGAGTCCCACTGAGGCATTACGAAAGGACAAGGAAAGAGGAGAGTAATGCTCTTAAGAAATCCATTTACAATAGGGGCTTGAAAAGAGAAGGCTGATAAGGAAGCCTGAGAAAGGCTGAAATGGCCGAGAGGTAGAACTTAAGAATGCCTGGAGCAGAGCCCTGCTGGACCAAAGAAAGGAGGAACAAGAAAACCTCAGAAAGAGGGGCAGAAAGGGGATCTAGAGCCTTTGCTATGCACCATGCCACAAACCTTATTACATCTGCAGGCGTATACCGTCTTAGTGGAGGGACGCCTGGCTGCCAAGATTACATCACAGATTGCAGGAGGCAAGTCAAAAGACGTCAACTGCTGCCGCTCAATCTCCACGCAAGGAGGTGGAGGCTCGACAGGTTCGGGTGGAGGACCATACCTTGCTGCTGCGACAAAAGATCCTCCAGAAGAGGAAGCCAGATCAGGGGATTGATGGCCATGTTGAGCAGCTCGGTATACTAGACTCTTTGTGCCCAATCCAGAGCCACAAGAATGACTTGGGACCGGTTGCACTTGATCTTCTTCAGCACTCTGGGTAGAAGTGGTATAGGCGTATAGAAGACCACAACTCAACTAGTGACGAAAAGCGTCACCTAGCGAGTGCTGCCTTGGAAATTCCAACGTGCAGATTTGCTGAAATTGTGTGTCTCTTTGGTGGCGAATAGATCTAACCAAGGCTCTCCCCACTGTTGAAAGAGGCCTTGCACCACCTCAGAGAGTAAAACGCCATTCGTGATCCATCATGCACCTGCGGCTAATTTTGTCCGCCCTCGCTTTTAGTGAACCTGCCAGGTGTTGGACCACCAGCGATATGCCCTGATGTTCCAGCCATGTCCAGACACAGATGGCCTCTTGACATAGGGTCCACGACCCCACCCCGCCTTGATTGTTGCAGTGCTACACGGCGGCGGTGTTGTCCGTGAATATCTGCACTGCTCTTCCCTGGACAGAGAGAAGGAATGCCTTTAGTGCAGGACTTCGCCCAGAGCTCCAGAAGGTTGAAGCAAAGCTTGGACTCCGCCGGAGACCAGAGGTTTCCGATATCTGCCTCTCCCATGTGGTGTCCCATCCCAGAAGGGATGCGTCTGTCACCACTGTGTGTACTGGTTGGGGAAGGGAGAGCGATCTGGTTCGTAAGCCACCACTGCAATTGTCGGGCAGTGCCCTCGGAGATCTTGATGCAAACGGACAGATTCCCCTCATGCTGTACCCACTGGAACTTCAGGTCACACTGCAGAGCTCACATATGCCACCTGACATGATCCATCAGCAGAATGCAGGAGGCCATGAGGCCCAGCAGCCTCAGAGTCATCCTGACCGAAATCTGGGATATAGGCTGAAAGATCAGAATCATAGCCTAAATATCCCGGACTCGCTGTTCGGGAGGATAAACCCAAAACTGCATTCTGTCCACATCTGCTCCGATGAAGAGGAGCTTCTAACAGGGGGTCAGCTGCGACTTTGGCACGTTGATGGAGAACCCCAGCGAATGCAGGAGGTCGACCATAGTCTGGAGGTGGAAGACTACTACCTGGGGCGAGCCCGCCTTCAACAGCCATGCGTCGAGATAGGGAAAGACTCGAACCCCATATTTGCGCAGATGAGCTGCGACCACCGCCAACACGTTCATGAAGACCCGAGGGACGCTAACCCTGCCGGAGTTTCGTCCAGCAACAGGAGGTCAGACTCATGTTTGTGGCAGCAGCATCCATTTTGTGATGCCGAGGCTCTGTTTAACTTTAACCGGGTAAACCAGTAACTACATGTCTTCTCCCTCTGGAAGGGTGGAATGCTACCCCCGCCGACAGGACTGGCAGGGTGGGTAGTATTCCAAAGTGTTTGACACCTTCAAACACGGTAAACTGAAAATGCTTGCGGCGTACTGTAAACCGCAGGTAGCGCCGGTAGGCCGGGGACATGAAAATAAGCGTCCTGCAAGTCAAACACTACCATCCAGTCTCCAGGGTCGAGGGCAGACAAGACCTGAGCCAGGGTCAACATTTTGAACTTCTCCCTCCGGAGGAAGCGGTTGACACCCCTGAGATCCAAGATAGGACGCAGGCCCTTGTCCTTCTTGGGCACCAGAAAGTAGTGGGAATAACAACCACAACCTACTTCTGGGGCATAAACTCACTCGATGGCTCCCTTGGCCAAGAGAGAAGTAACTTCCTGTTGGAGAAGGACCAGATGATCCCCCGACATACTAAGATACTGGGGTGGCATGGCTGGAGGGATTAGCCCCTTCGGACTAGCTGCATAACCCACCTGTCCGACGTGATGGTGCTCCAGTGGAGGAGGTGATGGTGAATCCTGCCGCCCCCTGGCGTTTGATGGGTCTGAAAGGTTAGGCTAGGCGGGTTTGGAGGATGCTGTAGATGGGGGGGGGGGGGGGTGTACTGGCCCGCCCACTGGCCCCCAGAACCACGTCGGTGGGTCCCAGGTCCTCAGCCGCGTTGAGGTTGAACAGCTTGCGCTGGCCTGTGGCTCTGAAAGGAACGTGTTTGGGTACCTCTTCCGTGGCCACGAAAGGGGCGAAAAGCATACCATGCAGGAAACGTGGTGGAGAGGCCAAACTTGGCTGTAGCCCAAGAGTCCTTGAAGCGCTCTAGCGCATTGTCTACTTTGTCACCGAAAAGGCGATGGCCATCAAAGGGCATGTCCATGAAGGTGTTGTGGACATCCCATGAAAAGCCAGTTGTTCCCAACCAGGCGTGAAGGCGACGCACCACTGTGGTTGAAATGGTCCTACTGAGTGAGTCGGCTGTGTCCAGTCCACAGCGGATGGCGAACTTTGCTGCGTCTCTCCCCTCGGCAACAGCACAGGAGAGCACAGCCCGGCCTCCTCCGGACACTGAGGCAGCACTTCCGCCACCGTATCCCCTGGGGTGGTCAACTACAAACCCTACAAATTAGAGGAAAGTGGTCTCCGCTCAAAAAGAGCATGCATATCAATCGCCTGGAGCTCAAATCCATCTAACTCAGTCTCCAAGCTTTCCTGCCAATGATAGCAGAGCCTTCAGTGTTAGTTTGCACGGGCAAACCACCCACATGCAATGAAACAGTCTCCACAAATAGAAGTTTGATCGGTCAGCCCCAAATATGATCTACTCATTCTGGGGCAAAGTGGCTCTAAATTTCTTTGCAACAAACAAAACCCAGACATGCCAATTCTATGCAACTTGCCATCCACATCCAGGATCGTGGAGGAAGAAACAAGTTACTTACCTGTAACTTTAGTTCTCCAGTATTGGTAACTTTCATAGATTCCCATTGCTTGTATCATTCCCCGTCGTCGGAATGGGAGCCTCGGTAATAATATATATATATATATACCTAGGTAAATACACCCTAATAGGTGTAAAAAAGGTAAAAAATTTAGGCCTAGGCCTCATTATCTTTTGCAGCCTATTGCTGTCATTATGTAAAAAGACCCAAAGTCCCCTTAGCAACCAATCAGATCAGCCTCACCCTGTAGAACCTTCCTGAGAAAGCTCAGAGCCTCAGATTTTCGTAGCCGATGCTTTGCCACATAATCACCTAGCCCTAAAGTGAGCTTTCCCAGGGGAGGCGGGTGGGCGCATGGGAATCTATGAAAGTTACCAATACTGGAGAACTAAAGTTACAGGTAAGTAACTTGTTTCTTACTCCAGTATTGGAACTTTCATAGATTCCCATTGCTTGTATCAGAGTAGATAGCAGTTAGCATACCTCAAACATTTCGTGCACAGTATAGAATCATTATCAGCCAATGACCTCACAGATTATAACAACTATAAAGCAGTAACAAAGCATAATAAACGAAATGTTTGAAAAAACAGGAGGAGGGAAGAGAGGAAAGCTCACCTCTTATTGGAAGAGATTTCTCAGGACTGCCTGTCCTACAGCCGAATCCTCCTTTGCAGCCGCCTCCAGGCAGTAATGTCTCGTGAAGGAGTGCGTACTGCTCCAGGTGGCTGCTCTGCAAATGTCCTTTATGGATACTCCAGCAAACAGTGCCGCTGATGCTGAGACCGACCTTGTGGAATGTGCCTTCACCTGTCCTTGTAAAGGTTTGCCTGCCGCCTGGTGGCAGAACCGGATCGCACTAGTTATCCATCTAGATATCCCTTGTTTTGACAAAGGAAATCCTTTCCTTGGGGCTCCGAAAGCCACAAACAGTTGGGGTGTTTTTCGAAATCCAGCTGTGCGTTGTAGATAAAATTTCAAACATCTCTGAACGTCCAGAGAATGAAGTGTCCTCTCAGCCTGGGTTGAAGGCCGAGGAAAAAAAGATTTCAAAACCACTGGCTCGTTAAGATGAAAGTCTGTCGGTACCTTCGGAATGAACTTGGGGTTCATCCGCAGGATAACTGTATCATTCTTGAACTGTAAGAAGGGTTCTTTGATGGTTAAAGCCTGAAGCTCTCCTACTCTCCTTGCAGAGGTGAGTGCCAAAAGAAGCGCCACTTTCCATGATAGGAACTTCAGGTCCGCTTTATGCACTGGCTCAAATGGCGGTCTCATTAGCTGAGCCAGGACCACATTCAAGTGCCACACCGGAGGTGGGGGCCTAACTGGCGGGAAAACTCTAAACAGTCCTTTCAGGAATTGTTTGATTACTCTCGCTGATAATAGAGAGGGACCCGATCTCGTTCTCCTATACCTGGAAATAGCTGCCAAGTGGACCTTGATAGAAGCATGAGCCAGACCTGCTTGTGCCAATGAAAGAATATATGGTAAGAGTTGATGCGGAGCTGACGAGAAAGGATGTACTTTTTCCCTCTGACACCACAAATGGAACCTCTTCCATTTCGCTCTATATGTCTTATTAGTGCTAGGGGCTCGTGCCTGTGCCAAGATGGTCCTGCATTCTTCCGGGATGTTTAAATCCTTAAACTCTCTGTATTCAGGAGCCAAGCCGCCAACTGAAGCGAGCTCGGGTTCGGGTGAAGAACTTGGCCGTTGTACATAGACAGAAGTGTCAGTTTGGGTTGCAGATGAATGGGTGGTGTCTCTGATAGGAGAAGCAACTCCGTGTACCAAAACTGGCGAGCCCAGGCAGGCGCTATTAGTATCATCCTGCACCTGTCCATCTTGAGTTTCTTGAGGACTCGAGGAATTAGGGGAAATGGCGGAAAGGCGTAAACAAACGCGCCTGACCAGGACATCGAAAGGGCATTCCCCAGTGACCCTCGATGGTGTTCCCTGCTTGCGTAACACCGGCATTTCTTGTTCCCCGGTGTTGCAAACAGGTCGATCGCTGGGGTCCCCCAACGGGAGAAGATGTCCTTGATCACTGCGTCCTCCAATTCCCACTCGTGCGAGACTGCTCTCAGGCGGCTTAGCGTATCCGCCTTCGTGTTGCATACTCCTGGAAGGTGTTCTGCTACGAGTGTGATGTTCTGCGCTATCGCCCATTCCCACAGTATTTGGGCTTCCTGTGAAAGCAGTGGCGATCTTGTGCCTCCCTGCTTGTTGACGTAATGCATTGCGGTGGTGTTGTCCGTCCGCACCAGGATTGCTGAATCTGTAATCCTTGGGAGGAAAGCCAACATTGCCAGTCGAATAGCTCTTAACTCCAGAACGTTGATATGTAGATGACGTTCTTCCTGAGTCCAGTGACCACTGACCTGGAGGTCTTGCATGACCGCTCCCCAACCTTGAAGAGAAGCGTCCGTGGTAATGACCTGAGGAGCCCTTGCAGCCTTGAAACTGAGTCCCACAGTGAGGTGAGATCTTTTCATCCACCATGAAACCGACCGTTTCATCCGCTGGGTTATCGCCACCCTGTCGTCGAACGAACCTTCCACTTGTCTCCACTGAAGGTCCAGCTCCTCCTGCAGGGGGCGCATTCGCAGTCTGCAATGCGGAATCAATTGAATACAGGATGAAATCGACCCTAGAAGAGATTTGTACATCCTGACTGTCATCCAACTTCTCTTTTGGCAACGGGTGGCTGACGATATGAGTTTCATCTGTCTCTCTTCCGATGGGAAGGCTTTGCACTCCTGAGTATTGAGTATCGCTCCCAAGAACTTCACCGTACTTGCAGGCTGAAGAACTGACTTTTCCTTGTTGAGTTGTAAACCCAGATGAATAAAGAGGTTCAAGCACGTGTCCACTGCCTTCGATGCCTCTTGCAAGCTTGGGGCCTTCAGCAGCCAGTCGTCTAAGTACGGGAATACTTCCAGCGACTGTCTTCTCAGAAATGCTGCTACCGGTGCCAGCACCTTTGTGAATATCCGAGGAGCGGACCTTAATCCAAATGGGAGCACCATGAACTGGAAGTGACTCTTGCCTACTGTAAAGCGAAGGAAACGTCTGTGAGCTGGATGGATCGGGATATGAAAATAGGCATCTTCCAGGTCTAATGTTACCATGTAGTCGCCTGGGTTCAAGAGGCGCAATATGTCCTGGAGTGAAATCATCCGAAACGATAGTTTCGTGAGATAGGTGTTGAGCTCCCTCAAGTCCAGGATAGGACGCCACTTTTGTTTTGTCTTTCGGATCAGAAAAAATCTGGAATAGAAACCTTCTCCCCTTTGTGATAGGGGAACACGCTGGATCGCCCCTTTTTGAAGCATTTGTTGAGCTTCCTCTTGAAGAAGGTTCAGATGGCTGGAAGTAGCGGCGTGGGGAGCTCTTGTAGGTGGAAAGTCCTGGAATTCTAGAGTATGCCCATTTCGGATGATATTTAATACCCACTGATCCGATGTAATCTCTTCCCAGCTGCTCAGATGTTGTGATATCCTGCCGCCCACTGGAGATCCCAGAAGCGGAGGAACAGTTGGCAGAGTCGGGAGGCCGCTATTGACGCTTGCCAGCGTCCTTGCCCTGACGCCCCTGTCGTCCACGAGCGTTCTGGCGAGAGAAAGACTGGGATTGCGACTGCCTCTGATAGTATTGATTGCCGTACTGGGGCCTGTAAGACTGCGACTGCTGTGAATATCGCTGTTGCTGATAACCTCCTCTAGGTGAAGAGAAACCTCTTCCTCGTGCTCCACGGAACGGTGTCTTTCTATATTGCAGGTTCCCCAGAGCCCTTGCTGTCTCTGTGTCCTTCTTTATACCCTGTAGGGTATCGTCGACATGTTTCCCAAACAACATGTCCCCGTCGAAGGGCAAATCCAAAATCCTATTCTGGACCTCTGGCCGGAAGTATGTAGCTCTCAGCCATCCTTGTCGCCGAAGAACCGCTGCACTGCCTAGGGCACGGAAAGAGATGGTGGCGATGTCCATCGCGCAGTCAATCATTTCCGAAGAGGAACGTTGTCCCTCTTCCAGAAGTTTCTGTGCTTCCGCTTTCTGGTCATCCGCTAGCAGATTCACATAGTGTGCCACATCACTCCACATCTGGCGGTCGTACCTTGCTAGGATCGCCAAGGCATTCGCCGCTCTGACCAGCAAGCTAGCCATCGACGAAAAACGCTTCCCAGCGTTGTCCAACCTTCTACCCTCCTTATCCGGCGGAGTCGTGAGGGTGGCCGAAGGATTCCGCGATTTCTTCTGTGCCGCCTGCGATATGACCGAGTCAGGTCTAGGTTGTCCAATCAAACAGGCGGGACTGTCATCTGGAGCTTTATATTTTTTCTCCAAGCGCGGAAGAGTTGGAATGACCGTCGCTGGGGTCTGCATCACTTTCTTCCCTTCCTCCCATATGTGCTCCACAATGGGAATCGAGCGCACGGCCTTACGGTATGCCTCTTTGAAATCGTATAAAAAACAATCTGTAGATGTTGTCGGCATCGCTAACTTAAAGCGCGCTGTGGCTCTTTCCATCAGGCTGAAGAAACCTCCTACATCAGCCGGAGGCGAATCGACCGGGTCTGGCACTGGTGAAGCCGGATCCGGAGCAATATATTGGTTCCATTCACTCTCTTGATCTTGGTTTTGCCCCGTTTCCTCTTCATCCGAGGTATCCACTTGGACTTGCGGAGGATATGCCCTCTCATGTTCTTCCTGTGCAGGCCGCACTGACTGTGCTGCCACCACCTGCGGTTGAACCTGTGCTTGACCTTCCACAGGTTGCGACCCCTTCTTGCTCCTATACTCCTCCAGCATAGCCCTCAAGTCTGTCAAAAGACTTATAGGCATCGATACCATGCCCTGCTGTGGTTGGGTATCTTGGTATGCAACCTGTCTCTCTGGCCGCTGTTCCTTTTGATAATAATATTCCTCATCCAAATCCGAATCATGGTATTTCAGATTCAATTGTGATGGACTGTAAGCGTCCCCATACATCTCATTTTCCTCTTCTGAGTAGTCATCTTCATCCAACAAAAGGGGTGGAGGTAATGATGGTACCTTCCTTGGAGAAGTCATATCTGGGGTTATCCTCCTCCTTCTGATGTTCTCTGGCGCTCCTGTCGTCAACGGCGTTGAAAACAAATCCACCGTTTCTATATTCTGAATCGTCGTCGACGGCATCGTCGACGAGAGTCCCTTCACCGTCGACGGCATCGTCGACGGAACCATCATCGTCGTCGGGTTCACCGTCGACGGGATCGTCGACGGAACTGTCATCGTCGACGGGTCCATCGTCGACGGGCTCGTCGACGGAGCTGTCGTCGTCGACGGGCTCACCGTCCTCGTCGACGGGATCGTCGTCATCGAGATTGCCACCGTCGACGGAATAGTCATCGTCGACGGGATGGTCTTCGTCGACGTGGTGGTCACCGTCGACGTGGTCATCGTCGACGACGCCGTCGTCGATCCAGTCTTCGTCGACGGAATCGACATCGAGGTCCTCGTCGACGCTCTCGTCGTCGTCCTCGTCGTCGCTGGATGGCTCGTCGACGACTGAGGAGACAAAATCACCTCAGATGATTTAGAGTCCTTCTTGACCCCTGTAGAAGCCTCTACAGTCGGTTTTTTGACGGACTTGGCTACTTTAACCTGGTGGGAAGGCCCAGCCGAGCTCTCATCCAGTTTAGCCTTTTGCACCTGCAGTGCCTGCCTTTCCCTCTCCTTTACACTCACGTGAGGAGATTCGATAGGCCCTGGCTTGCCAGACCTATCAGAGGTCACACGCACAGCCTTTAAGGGGGGTTCAGTTGAAGTGTCCACAGACGATCCGCCCCTCTTCAATGAAGTCTTTGAAGATGTTGATCTGGCATCTTCCTCATCACCAGACACTACTTCCTCCCTCCTTTCCAACTTCCTGAGCCACAGAAGCAGCCGTCCTTCACGATCACGGAGGGTTTTAACAGACATTCTCCTGCATATACTACACTTATCGACCTTATGGTCTGGGTATAGACAGTAAATACAGTCTTGATGTTGATCCTCTGTATAAAGTCGTTTTTTGCCACAAGTGGCACAAGACCTGAAAAGGCTCTTCTTTTCCTTATCAGCCATGACAAAGCTGAAAGAAATCCTTAAAGAAAACTGTTTAAACAGTACCTCAAGTTGAAGTTAGAGCAGAGCTCTAAGGAGACTCCCTGTCACCAACGAAGCGGTAGAAAATCTGAGGCTCTGAGCTTTCTCAGGAAGGTTCTACAGGGTGAGGCTGATCTGATTGGTTGCTAAGGGGACTTTGGGTCTTTTTACATAATGACAGCAATAGGCTGCAAAAGATAATGAGGCCTAGGCCTAAATTTTTTACCTTTTTTACACCTATTAGGGTGTATTTACCTAGGTATATATATATATATATTATTACCGAGGCTCCCATTCCGACGACGGGGAATGATACAAGCAATGGGAATCTATGAAAGTTCCAATACTGGAGTAATACCTTTCAACACACTGACCAGGATCTATGCTTAATTTTGCCCCTGATACCTTAAATCAAACCTAGTTCGTGAAACAACTTTAGGCAAGCTTCTGTGACAGTGGTCGATTAAAATGCCTTTGGTACTTTTATCAACCAGTTGCTGAGGTAGGGGAATACCAGATGACCTTCTGTCCGGAAAACACTGCCACAGCGTTATGCAATAGGTAAAATGCAGGAAGTTGATCTGAACCCAAATGGAAGGACTTTGCTGAAAATGTACTCCTTTCTCTATGGAACTTTTGGTTAGCGTAGCACCCTCATTTTGGTTGAGTAGTGGGGGGAATCTTGGCGAACTCTAACGTCTGTCCATACGTTTTGAGAGCCAGGAGTTAATTGCCCATAATTATTTTCCACCATAGATGACATTTTAGAACGGTTTCTCCCACAAGGTGGCGCAAGCATCACTAGAACGTTGTGACTGTAGGTAAGCTAGCCTAAGGGCACCCTTCTTGATACAGATGAGAATCTCTATAACGAGTGCCTCTAAAGGGGGCTTCTTTCGAAACTGAATGTGCTGAAAGACCTTGCGGTGTCAGTCAGCCTTGATTGCTTGCAAGGCATCGTCAACGTGCTTACCAAAAAGAGCCTCGCCATGGTATGGTAAAAATATTAGATATATTTGGACCTCAGATACTGTATGTATCGTCCTTGAACCAACATTGGTGACTAAGGAAAACTGGCACTGCCAGTTGCAAGATACCTATTGAGACTATATATATATAGCACAATCTATGTTTACAGTAGAGTAGGTTTCGACCCCTGCAGAATCTTTATATTTATTTTTTATTAAAAAAAATCTTCTGGTCTATGTGTCTTTCGTTCTTGTTGAGGACTTTGGGGCTTTCGCCGCTTATATGGTCATCGAGATCGTAGTCTACTTGGTGGACGTATAAAAATAGGCTGCTGTTGACAATTTTTTGTCGTTGACGAGTCCGCTGTACAGGATGCAGTCACAGATGAGGCCACCGTAAACGAGGTCATCGTAGACAATGTCATAGTAAACTAAGCTATCATAGACATGGTTATCATAGGCGAGGTTATCGCAGACGAAGGGGTCGTCATAGATGACCATCATACACAACTGTCATAGATGAGGCTGTCGTGGACAACCGCCATAGACTATGCCATAGTAGATGATGCAGTTCGTAGAGGAGGCTAACTCTTAGCTGAGGCCATTTATTGGTAAGGCCGTCATTGGTAAGGCCGTCATTGGTAAGGCCGTCATTGGTAAGGCCGTCAGTGGTAAGGCCGTCAGTGGTAAGGCCGTCAGTGGTAAGGCCGTCATTGGTAAGGCCGTCATTGGTAAGGCCGTCATTGGTAAGGCCGTCATTGGTAAGGCCGTCATTGATAACGCTGCCATTGATAAAGTCGTCATTGATAAAGCCGTCAGACAACCGTCGCAGATGACCATTGTAGATGAGCCTGTCGTTGAGATGAGGCTGTCAGACGTTAGCATTGTAGATGAGGCCATTCGTGGGTAAGACCATCGTAGAGGAGGCCAGCATTGATAAGGTAGTCAGACAACCAATGTAGATGACCATTGTAGAAGAGGCAGTCATAGAGATGAGGCCGTCCGACCAGGACATCATAGATGAGGCCATCTTAGATGAGGCAATTCGTAGGTGAGACCATCATATGAGGCTGTCGTAGATGAGGCCATCATATACAACCATCGTAGATGAGGCTGTCGTCGAAGACCGTCGTCGACGAGGCCGTCGTAGACTACAGTCATAGACGAGGCCATCATAGATTACCATAGATGAGGCTGTCATCGACAACTATCTTAGATGACAGTTGTCAATAACCGTCGTAGATGAGGCTGTCGAAGACTACCATCGTAGATGAGGACTTCGTAGACTACCATCGTAGAGGAGGCCGTCCCAGACGACCGTCATGGACGACCGTCATAGAAGGCCGTTGTAGACGACCATCGTAGATGAGGCTGCAGTAGAAAAGACAGTCATAGATGAGGCAATCTTAGAAGACCGTCGTAGATGAGGCCATCAGAGACAACCGTTATAGACAATGCCATCATAGGCAAGGTCATTATTGGTGAGGCAGTAATAGTAGGCATGGAGTTTTGTTGTAGACGCCTCATTCTCAGGTTATGAGGATTTCTCTGATGTAGTGTCAGGGTTGAATAGGGATTTGTAGGATCTGCCTTTGATGAAGTTTTTTTCCAATTGTCTCTGTGAGAAGTGCCTTATCAAGACTCATGGTAAGTTTTTTATGGCTTTCTTGCGTGCCGTCAAGAGACCCTTGACACGACCTCTCGCTTTGACCTCTCCTATGAGGTGAAGGAATCCTCACTGTCCTCATCAGAAGTAACAGATTTAAGTTTCTGTAGTCCCAATAATAGCCTAATCTCTCAAAAAGGGAGAGTTTTTGAGGAAAAGATTAGACATATTTTGTAATCTATTACCTTGTTTTCTGCCACTCTGCCATAATACTCATATATAGGTGCCAGGGTCAGAGAAACTGAACCTGAAATATAATCTTGGATGATCCAAACAGAAGTAATAGCTGAAGAAACTAAGCAGAGCTCAGGGAGACTCCCTTCTCACACGATGTGCGGTGAAAATCTGAGGGATTCAGCCTCTCTTGGGAAGGTTCTAGAGGGTGCTGGTTACTGATTGGTTGCACTTTTTTTTAGGAAAGGAGTTGGCTATTAAATGCATGGTTGTTACCATGATAGCTTATTGAAATTTTTTATTACTGCTTTATGTATATTACCGTGAGGCTCCAAATTCGACGACGGTGAATGATTCAAGCATGTGAATCTTTGAAAGATACCCCAATACTGGATAAACAACATTTGCACAATCTATATTCAGGCCTTGTACCAAATGTTGTAGGGGTCGCGATATTGTTCTTAAGCAAAGTGATTTCACAGAAACAAATCTGCAACGTCTTGTAAACAAATGTGTGTCAAAAAGTCAAGAGTGTGGAATAAGAAGGAAACTTCAGAACGCTTACATGTAAAATGGCTAATGTACTAAAACCTCTTTCCGGGTTGATGAATGGTGTTGTTGTAGTTTGCGATAGACTAGCCTGTATGGTTAGACCTCTTATTTTGGTCATTAGTGTTTGGAGTAGCGGCTTAGAAGAAAAAGGACTATCCGCTGAGAACTCTCTCCAGGGTGATAAGGGAGTGTAGTAGTTAATAAGATTGCAGGGAGCTCTCTGCTGTACGCCTCTCACCCGTCCACTTTTCTTATTTTAAAAATATTTAACTGGTATTTTATTAAATATATTAAAGTTTACTTTGATGGATGATGTCATCAAAGAGGTCATATGAGATCATCTGTGATGTCACTGGCCATGTCGTGGGCGATGTAATATGTGAGGCTACAAGCAGAGCACTGAAAGGGGCACAAGGTCTAGTTAGCTCAGGTAACTATAACTGCTGAATTTCTGAGTTTGTGTGTAAAATCTGAACCCAACGTACCTGTAACCTTTTTTTGTGTGAATTTCAGCGTTTCTTTTAATGTAAACTGTACTACAAGTTGGCCCATGAGTTCAATTTACTTATATACATTTTCACAAGTATATAAATACATTTTATTCACACATTCCTAATACATATTTTAAAACAAAAAATTGACAAATTAAGGTAAAGTAACTATTGTAGGGCCTGATTAGATCTTGGCGGATCTGGTCCTTCTGTCACCTTTCAGACTATCCCTATCCACCTACCTGGTGGCTGTATTTAGATATTGGCGGGTCTATGGACTTCATCAGGATTGTTCACCCACGTTGACGGCATCACAGGCAAAAATGGCTCTTGGAGGGAGTAATGCCAGGATTACTGCCAAGCTAATCACTATGTGCCTACCTTGAGTTGGTGTAATCTAAGGAAATGAGGTAAAAACGTACTTTTTTTCACGGTTTCCCACTTCCATTTCCATCTTGAACACCACTGTCCAAGTCCCTTCTTTGCTGCTCCTACTTCACCACAACGCCAAACTCCTTTGTTGTCACCAAGATCCAAGGTAAGCAATTACAATTGTCTCACTATAAATCGTAGGTTTACAATTGCTGTAGCCTTGTGCATTTTCACAAGGTAAAAATGAAAAAACTTATATTGACATGTTTACAAAAAACTGTTGTTATGGTGCTTGTGGGTGTTGTTGTTGTGATCCCTGTGGGTGTGCATTTAATAGTGTGTATATGTTGCGAGCCATGCAATAGGTAACAAAAAGGGGCATAACACATTACCTACATATGTTTTTTAGAGTAAACACAACATATATGAGTATTAACACATTAAATCAGTAGTACTCACCAATCTCCACTCCACCTGGGACTCACTCCATCAGCAACCGCCGCTATGACAATGGCAGCACAACAGGGAGATTTAAGCCGGCTCGGCGCAAACCCACCAGCCTGACAGCAACGCAGTACTGTTAGGCAGCAGAGGAGTCCGCCGTGCCAACACAAGGTGCGCCGCTTACACAATGGAATAGAGTCTGTTGATGCGGAAGGCGGTTCAGCTTGCCCACATCTAAATAAGGCAGGAGGGACTCCTTCAGATCAACGGAGCACTTGAAACTGTCGCCATGGACGGCCAGCGGGAGTCCCGTAAAGTTCTAATTCAGGCTTATGTAGTCTTTCTATAAATGCAATGCACCTAGTCTTTCTTTTTTTATTAAGTTGATCGATCCGCGAGACCGTTCCATACCAAAAGCACACACTCAATACTAAAACAACAATACATTTTATACAAACCTATGCTATTGCAGTTTTTATAAGTATATCACTGCATGTGTGTGGGTGTGATTGTGTGGGTGTGAGTGGCTACATGGGTGTGTAAGTGGCTGTGAGGGTGGGTTTGTGAGTCTGAATGGGTGGGTGAGTTTGCTTGGGTGTGTAGGTGTGTGAGCAGTTGTATGGGTGTGTGAGTGGTTGTGTGGATGTGCGAGTGGTTTAGAGGATGTGTAAATGGGTGTGTGCATCTGTAAATGGGTGTGTGCATCTGTAAATGGGTGTGTGCATCTGTAAGTGGGTGTGTGCATCTGTAAGTGGGTGTGTGCATCTGTAAGTGGGTGTGTGCATCTGTGAGTGGGTGTGTGCATCTGTGAGTGGGTGTGTGCATCTGTGAGTGGGTGTGTGCATCTGTGAGTGGGTGTGTGCATCTGTGAGTGGGTGTGTGCATCTGTGAGTGGGTGTGTGCATCTGTGAGTGGGTGTGTGCATCTGTGAGTGGGTGTGTGGTTATGCAAGTCTGAGTGGCTGTATGGGTGTGTGAATGGTTGTGTGGGCAAGTGGCTGTGTGATTGGGAGTGGCTTTGTGAGTAGTTTTGTGGGTCTTTGAGTGGGTGTGTGGGTCTTTGAGTGGGTGTGTGGGTCTTTGAGTGGGTGTGTGGGTCACTGTGTGCGTGTGAGTGGGTGTGTGTGTCATTGTGTGAGTGGGTGTGTGGGTCATTGTGTGAGTGTTTGGGTCATTGTGTGGGTGTGAGTGTGTGGGTTACTGTGTGGGTGTGAGTGTGTGGGTCACTGTGTGGGTGTGAGTGTGTGGGTCACTGAGTGGGTGCGTGGGTGGGTGAGTGGGTCTGGGAGTGGGTCTGGGAGTGGGTCTGGGAGTGGGTCTGGGAGTGGGTCTGGGAGTGGGTCTGGGAGTGGGTGTGTGGGCAAGCGGGTCTGTGATTGGGAGTGGCTGTGGAAGTGGTTTTGTGGGTGTGCGTCGTGTGTATGGGTCCGCGAGTGGGTGCGTTGGTGAGTGGGTCCGTGAGTGGGTGAGTGGGTCCGTGAGTGGGTGAGTGGGTCCGTGAGTGGGTGAGTGGGTCCGCGAGTGGGTGAGTGGGTCCGCGAGTGGGTGAGTGGGTCCGCGAGTGGGTGAGTGGGTCCGCGAGTGGGTCCGCGAGTGGGTGAGTGGGTCCGCGAGTGGGTCCGCGAGTGGGTGAGTGGGTCCGCGAGTGGGTGAGTGGGTCCGCGAGTGGGTGAGTGGGTCCGCGAGTGGGTGAGTGGGTCCGCGAGTGGGTGAGTGGGTCCGCGAGTGGGTGAGTGGGTCCGCGAGTGGGTGAGTGGGTCCGCGAGTGGGTGAGTGGGTCCGCGAGTGGGTGAGTGGGTCCGCGAGTGGGTGAGTGGGTCCGCGAGTGGGTGAGTGGGTCCGCGAGTGGGTCGGCGAGTGGGTGCGTGGGTCGGCGAGTGGGTGCGCGGGTCGGCGAGTGGGTGCGCGGGTCGGCGAGTGGGTGCGCGGGTCGGCGAGTGGGTGCGCGGGTCGGCGAGTGGGTGCGCGGGTCGGCGAGTGGGTGCGCGGGTCGGCGAGTGGGTGCGCGGGTCGGCGAGTGGGTGCGCGGGTCGGCGAGTGGGTGCGCGGGTCGGCGAGTGGGTGCGCGGGTCGGCGAGTGGGTGCGCGGGTCGGCGAGTGGGTGCGCGGGTCGGCGAGTGGGTGCGCGGGTCGGCGAGTGGGTGCGCGGGTCCGCGAGTGGGTGCGTGGGTGCGCGGGTCCGCGAGTGGGTGCGCAGGTCCGCGAGTGGGTGCGCAGGTCCGCGAGTGGGTGCGCAGGTCCGCGAGTGGGTGCGCAGGTCCGCGAGTGGGTGCGCAGGTCCGCGAGTGGGTGCGCAGGTCCGCGAGTGGGTGCGCAGGTCCGCGAGTGGGTGCGCAGGTCCGCGAGTGAATGCGGGGGTCCGCAAGTGAATGCGGGGTCCGCAAGTGAATGCGGGGGTCCGCAAGTGGGTGCCGGGGTCACTGTAGGGGTGCCAGGGTCACTGTAGGGGTGCCAGGGTCACTGTATGGATGCGTGAGTGGTTGCATGGGTGTGTGGGTCTGTGAAAGGGTGTGTGGGTCTGTGAACGGGTGTGACTGGTTTTGTGAGTGCGTGACTGGTTTTATGGGTGTGTGAGTGGCTGTACCGATGTGTGATTGTATGGGTCAGTGCGAGTGATTGGGTGGCTGTGAGGGTCTGTGAATGGGTGTGCGAGTGGTTTTGTGGGTCTGTGAATGGGTGTGTGAGTGGTTTTGTGGGTCTGTGAGTGGGTGTGTGAGTGGTTTTGTGGGTCTGTAAGTGGGTGTGCAAGTGGCTGTATGGGTGTGTGAGTAGGTGTGTGAGTGTATGTGTTTTTTTAATTGGGGTCTGGATCCGCGGCAGAGCACACTCGGGCTTGTACTGACCACTGCAATGGATCTGTGGACCCTTGTGCTCTCAAAAAAATTAAAAAAAACATCTTTGGACAGTTTCTTCCCCTGAGCAATCCCTCAAGGCCCCGCCATCAGTCCCATGGGGTCAGGGTACATCTACCCTGACCCCTTCTATTACTTTTAAATTATATTTTTTACCCTGGGAACAGAATCCTGGTGCAGAAAATGGTGGCCGTAATTTTGCTCTGAGGCTGCGGGCCAGCCAAGCACACCACTGCTTTATGCACATGGGTTTGCCTCTCTAGATATAAACATTTTTACTTAAATACCTCAAATCTACTGAACAGATTTACGCCAAATTACAAAAAGCACTTTTTGGACAATGATCTATTTTTATGTGCCAAATTTGGTGTAATTGGATTCAGTGGTACGGGCTCCAGTCATGTCTAACATCCATATGGAAAATTCCATGGGGAAAATGTGCCTTGGGTTTCCCCTTTTTCTCTAACCCTCCTGGATAGATCACCCCAAAACTATCCAGGCAGCAGCTGAAGTTACTTGCAAACTAGTTTTGAAAATGTCATAAAGATTCGTCTAAGGGCATCAAACTTAGTAGCAAAACAAAAACACTCTTTCTACGGAAAGTAGGTCCTAACTATAACTATCTACTGGCAACCGCCGGTGGGTAGGTCACTAACACACACCATTTTTGTCAATACATAAATGAAAACAAGTTACTTACCTGTAACTTCAGTTATCCAGTATTGGTATCTTATATAGATTTACATGCCTAAATCATTCTCCGTCGCAGAGGCGGGAGTCCCACGGTAAATAAAAAAGAAGTGCTAAAGGTAAATGATAGTAGTAGGCCCTAAGAAAAAAGGCCTGAGGCCTAAATCCTAGTAGCCTATCTACATCATTATGCTAAAAAGACCAAAGTTTTTGTCCCAACCAATCAGCACCCTCTAGAACACTCTCTGCAGAGCCAGTTCTCCTCAGATTTTCGTTAGCACAAGTGGGAAATGAGCTTCCCAAAATAGAGAACTTACTCTCCGGGGAGGAGGGTGGGTGCATGGGAATCTATGAACAATACAAATACTGGATAACTGAAGTTACAGGTAAGTAACTTGTTTTCTTATCCGGTATTGGGGTATCTTTCATCGATTCACAAGCCTGAATCAGAGTAGCAAGCAGTATGCCAGGTAAGAGTCGGTTGCGGACGGTGGGAGACTCTTACTGATAAACTCTCAGTTACATCAATATTAATAATCAACAAGTGTAAGGCAACTGAACTTTCCAAAAGTAAAACATGATCAGAAATGTAAAAGAACATTCATAGAGCAGTAAAACATGGATATCTAACGTCTTTACATCCATTTGTTAACAACGAAATATGTATATATATATATATACACATATTTCAACCGGGGGTTGCAGGTGTCCCGTGATACTCCAGAACGAGAGGGCGTCTCGCTAAAGTGAGCACCTGCACCCGGAGCTGTCTCGCACTCTTGTCCTTACCTGGAGAAAGACTGGTTGATATATATATATATATATATATATATATAACCAAGATTCCGGTACATTACCGGTCCCGCTCACGAGTAGGTCAGAGTAGGGCTCCCGGTGACCCACTATTTTCACCACAATCCTCCATTCAATCGAACAGACGTCTCTGACACTCGAAAGTTGCTGTGCACGTAATATTTTAATCAGCTGGAAAACGCGTTTCGCAATGTAGCTTGATCACGTTTACAGATTCCAACCAAACATGTGTCCTTTTACTCTTTCCCAAAACATAAACATAGAAAATGGACTATCACCCAAGTGTATCGGTACTGGTTGTGGCAGACATCTTGAATGAGTCAAAAAAATACAATCTCTCATGGCAACAATTAGAATTTAAATATAAATTAAATTGATGGCATTTGGCCCACCCGTTTTTACTTGTTTCAGTCAATATACATCTCTGTAATATGCCATCATATATTCCATTCTGATGTCAATTCTAACATTATTTTCGGCAGATGGTCGAATTTTGGATGTTTAGTTAATGCCACTACATCATTCATCATCCGAAATATTCGGTTCATTCGACCCCATAGTTAAGTGCTACAACCACACAGGGCACAAGGGCGCAGGAGGGCCCAATCAAATGATTTACAGTGTAATTATTCTATAGAGCAAATACGCCAGCAAACACCTGCTGCAATAAGGGAACATTGGTAGAAACGAGGCAGGTTGACTTAACTCGAACGAAAAAAGGAACAGGGAATTTAAACAGACACTTGCTTCAGATATTGGAAAATGCTGGACAAACAAGAATTTGCAATGCAATAGGTCTCGCATTTACTTAAGTTTGAGCTATTGGCATTGTAATGACAATGCCTTTTCTTTATGTTTTTAAAACCAAAACATAAATAAAAGGCATTGTCATTTACAATGCCAATAGCTCAAACTTAAGTAAATGCGAGACCTATTGCATTGCAAATGCTTGTTCTAAGATGTCACGGCAATCCTGAGGAGTATGAAGGTCTTGAAATTTTAAGACGTCAGGAGCCATGCGTGTAATTTTAGAGATTGAGGGTCTGGGTGAAGTATCTGTCCCTCGTTCCGTGACAGCATTGTTGGAGTTGGAAGAAGACGGATTGGCCGGTACTGGGATAGCAACATGAGTTCTTGTAACCAGTACTGGCGTGGCCACTGGGGAGCAATCAAGATGAGACGGCAGCCTTCCGATTTTATCTTGTGCAACACCCTTGGTATCAAAGGGTTCAAGGGAAAAGCGTAAGCAGAAATCCCTGACCATTGCTTGGACAGGGCATTCCCTCATGACCCCTGTTGAGGATATCTGCTGGCGTAATACCAGCATTTCTTGTTTTGCTTTGTTGCAAACAAATCCAATGTCTGTTTGCCCCAAGCCTGGAACACTTTGTTCACTTGAACGCGATCTAATTCCCATTCGTGGCAGTTTGATAGGGACCTGCTGAGTTTGTCCGCTAGTATATTGTGAAGGCCTCTGACATCTTCTGCCTTGAGAGTTATGTTGTGAAGTGTAAGCCATTCCATAACTCCTGAGCCTACTTTGATAACGTTGCCGATCTTGTCCCTCCTTGTTTATTCACGTAGAACATGCTGGTGGTGTTGTCGGTTCGAACTAGGAACGAAGACACTGCAATCCTTGGAAGGAACGCTTGCAAGGATAGGAAGATTGCCTGCAATTCCAGACTGTTGATGTGTCGTCTGTACTTCTGAGACCATTTGCCTTGTACTTGTAAATCTTGGAGATTACCTCCCCATCCCTCCATGGACGCATCAGTTGTCAGAACGAAGTCTGGAGGACTCTGTGTGAACGTGAGCCCTTGTGTCAGATTGGGTAACTGTGACCACCATTGAAGAGCATCCACCATGCGTGGAGTGACTTTGATGACGTCGTCGAAGCAATCTGTTGCTTGTTTCCATTGAAAATGTAGTTCCTCCTGTAAAGGTCTCATTTTCAGGCACGCCAAGGGAATGAGATTTATGGCCGAAGAACACATTCCGAGGAGTGAAGCGAACAGGCGAACAGAAAGTGACTTTCTTTTTGAAACCTGTAGTGCCAATTTCTGCAGGCGAAGTTGTCTTTCTTGAGATAAGAATGCCTTGCATTGTATTGTGTCTAGACGTGCTCCCTGGAAAGGTAGGATCTGATTCGGATGTAACTAGGATTTGCTTTTATTCACAGTTAGCCCCAGAGATGCAAAGAGATCGCGACATGTTGAAATGGCATTCTTTACATTGTGCTTTGAAGGACCTTTGATTAACCAATCGTCCAAGTACGGGAAGACCTGGATTCCCCAAGAACGCAACGTTGCCGCTGCCGGGGCTAGGCACTTTGTGAGGATCCTTGGAGACGATTTGAGTCCAAACGGGAGCACTTTGAACTGATAATGGGCGCCAGCCACAGTGAATCGGAGATACTTTCGATGTTTTGGATGAATCGGGATGTGGAAGTACGCGTCTTCCATGTCTAAGGATGCCATAAAATCTCCCTCGTTCAGGCAGCTTAGAATCTCTGACAGAGTGACCATGCAAAAACCCTGTTTTTTGAGGAACCTGTTGAGGTTGCGAAGGTCCAGTATAGGTCGCCATTCCCCGGATTTCTTTTTGATGAGGAAAAAACAGGAGTAGAAACCTGTCCGTTTCTGATGAACTGGGAACTTTTCTATACATTGAATAAGCTTCCTTGAACAATAAGTGTGAAGACGAGGCAGGGGGGGGGGGGGGGGGGGGGGGGGGGTCCCTTGGGCGGAGTAGTTTGTGGCTTGGTGACAAATTCTAGGGTGTGCCCATTTTTTACGAGGTCTAGCACCCAGCGGTCGGAGGTAATTCTTTGCCACTGGTCTAGGAAAAAAGAAATTTTCGCCCCCACAGGGAGGGGAGGAAATGTGATTGGCACTCGGCTGAACTCACTATTTTCTATGAGAGTCTCGCTCTTCATTGTTGGAGCGTTTTCGGCCTCCATGGCGAGAGAAACCAGCCGTATTGGATTGGCGGTACGATGATTGGTAAGTATGTTGATATTGAGGCTGATATTATCTGCTCTGTTGATGGTAACCTCCTCTAGAGGAATAGCCACGCCCTCTAGCACCTCTGAATGTTCCCCGCTTGTATAGTAGAGAACCCAAAGATCTTGCGGTATCAGTGTCAGTCTTGATTGCTTGTAGGGCTTCGTCAATATGTTTGCCAAACAAAGACTCGCCGTCATAGGCCAGATCTAATATTTTTGTTTGGACTTCTGGTCGGAAGGTGGTAGCCTTTAACCAACCCTGGCACCTGAGAACTGCAGACCCAGCCAGTTGCCTGAAATTTGTGTTGGCAATATCCAGAGCGCAGTCGATCGTTTCTGCTGCTGCGCGCTCTCCCTCCAACAAGATCTTTCGAGCCTCCTGTAGTTTGTCCTCTGGAATAAGGTCAATCAGACCAGCCATGTCCGACCACATTTGGCGATCATAACGCCCTATGATCACTAATGAATTCGCTGCCCTGATGGAGGCGGCAGCCATGGTTGAGAACTTTTTACCAATGAGGTCAAGACGACGTCCCTCTGGTGGTGTAGTGATGGGTGCGGCCGGATTTTTAGACTTTTGTTAGGCGGCCTGTGAAATGACTAAATCCGGCCTGGGGTAACCAATGAGGCTGGATGGACTGTTGATCGGAGCACAATATTTTTGATCAATCCGTGGAAGCACTGCAGGCACGGATGCAGGATTTTTCATAATCTTGATGCCCTCATTCCATATGTAATCTATTATTGGAATTGCTCTGGTAATTTTCCTAGCCTCTTCTTTGAAATCGTGTAGGAAACAATCAATTTGTTCCACCGTCACTAGAAGCTGAAACCTAGTAGCAGCTCACTGCATGAGGTTATGAAATCCACCTATATCTTCTGGAGGCGAGTCCGATGGTTGTGGAGTTGGTGGAGACGGCATGGGAATATTATATGAATCTCACGGATCTAAGTGAGGATTCTCTGGTAGCTCACCTAATTCTACTTCTTCATCAGAAGAAGTGTCCGGAGTTCGAATAGGCTGAGCAGGCTGGTGCTGTTGAGGAGGTTCTGTAACTGGAGACATTGGTGCCGGAACCTCCTGCTGAGGTATAGGATATGGAACTACCACAGCCTGAGGTGGTGGAATGATCTGCTGCGGTGGAAAACGCTGCCTATAATCAGCTAACATGGCCTGCAAGTCCTGAATAAGGTTAGAAGGCAGATGGCTGGACTCTGAAATCCAAGAATGCCTCTGGTATCCTGTGTGGTGAGGAGCAACAATGTCCTCCTGGTAGTAGTGTTCCGTGTAGTCTTCATCTTCCTCGTCATCTTGACATTTAATGTTCAGTTTGGAAGGATAACAAGCTATTCCAAAAGCTCCTTCATTGTCATCATACTCCTCTTGGGCATATGTGTCGAGGAGGTGAGATGGAGTAAGTGGTGAGATGTACGAACACTCTTGTCTCTGGAAAGATTTAAGCTGGAAACCTTTCGAGGAAATAGACATTAAAAAAGTTTGTACTGCCACTAAAGACTTAGTAGAAGCAGGTTCCACTCCTGTAGATGGTATGGTCGTTGGCGGGGGCATTGGAGATAGAATTACCGTCGATGGACTGTTCATTGTAGTTGTCGTTGACGGGATCGTCGTCGACAAGATAGACGCAGACGGAAGCATCGTCGACGGATTCGAACTGGGCGTCGACGGGACCATCGTCAACCGACTAGACGTCGACGGGCTCGACGTTGACGGGACAATCGTCGACGGGTTTGATTTCTTCGCCGACGAGGCACTCAGACAGCACAGTAGATGTCTTCGTCGACAACAGAAGCTTCGTCGACGGTACCTTAGTCGACGAGTGTTTTGACGGCTTAGCAGATGAGGCTTTCGTCGACGGATCAGACACAACGGTTTTCTTAGGCACTATGGAAATCCACGACAGGATAGGTGAAGTGATAGATGTTGTAGAAATTGACACCGTCGATGAAGGAGCTGAAGATGTGACAGAGATAGTCGACATAGGTAAAGCTGAAGAGACAGAACAGCTTTTACTCGCGGTTTTGATAAATTGCCTTTTAGAGTCCTTGAGAGCTGAAGCTTCTGGAGGCTGAATAGGCCCAGGGGAAGTAGAAGGAGACCTTTGAGAAGGACCAGAAGTGGAGTGGGAGGATTTGAGATGTTTTCTCCCCTCACTTGATGAACTGTCCTGAGATCTTGCTCTCATGCTGGAGGTCGAAGCTCTATCATCATCTTCAGTTGAAGAAGATTTGAGCCACAACAGGACTCTAGCCTCCCTATTCCTTAGAGGTTCTGAAGGGAAGGTTCAGCAGATCTTACAATGTTTAGCCTCATGCTTAGGGTAGAGGAAATAGATACAGTCCTTATGTTGATCATCAACATGGACTCTCTTTTTGTCGCATGTTCTGCAAGGTGTGAACAAGGCCATCTGGTCACACATCTTGAAGGATAAACTGAGTAGCACTCCCTTCCACATGACGTGCAGTGAAAATCTGAGGAGAACTGGCTCTGCAGAGAGTGTTTCAGAGGGAGCTGATAGCTGATTGGTTGGGACAAAGACTTTGGTCTTTTTAGCATAATGCTGTAGATAGAATACTAGGATTTAGGCCTCCGGCCTTTTTTCTTAGGGCCTACAACTATCCTTTACCTTTGGCACTGCTTTTTTATTTACGGAGGAGGGACTCCCGCCTCGGCGACGGGGAATGATTCAGGCATGTGAATCTATTAAAGATACCCCAATACTGGATAAGTATATATATTTGGTGTCTATGCCCTATGATCCCATCATGTGATTATTCAGATATCGGAATTGTTAAACAATTCAATTAAAATTTCACATATAACTAATGCAAAAGTGAAACCATTGTCTTGTCTCCTCATTACAATCTCGCAAAAACTCCCCTTGATATTGGGAAGCCCTTTTTTTTAAAAACTTCTAATTTTGATTGGCAGTTTTAGCCAAAGGTGAAGTGACTGGTAGATTCAGCAGGTGCCCAGAATTTCCAATGGGCTCATTATGATCTATGCACATCCACGCTGCAAAAGCTCAATTAGAATTCTCTCTATTCAGGCCATACCACAGCAAAACACAACAAACTCCTGTACAATCTGGCATATTATACCTGGTCCTTGGTTTTCCCTTCTCGCTCTCTGATGTGTGTAGTGACAATTCGCTCGCTCTCCTCTCGTAACCTAGGGTAGGGGGACAACTGCCACCCAAGGAGAAACAAAAGTGCAGATTGAGGGAATTTCAATAAGTTTGCGAGGGGCTTCACAAGTCACAAAGTATTTCAAATAAGCTATTTAACTTCAGAATAAAAGAAACATCCACTACACACCCATAAGTTGTTAAGAGTGAAAGACAGATCATAAGAGGGTCGGAAAAACAAGCGCAATCCAGAGGAGAAACGGTATGGTACAAGTATAGGGTACTCATAGCCACTAAATTAGCAACAATTACATAGAATTGAACTGGTACCCAACACAAATGCAGCATTCTGAAAGCACGCTTGCCCATGCCATCAACTAAACTTAAAAGGAAATTATCGAAGATGTGAATGTGCAACTTAAGTGTGTAACATTAAAAGGGAACAGTGTCACAGGGACACAGAGGGCTTAAGGTCCAACAGAGAAAAGTTCCATACCCCAATAGGATCAATAGGATAGGACAATGTTTCTTTTGTTTGCACCCACAAAATGGCAGCTCAAATCCCCTTTATGTAGAAGCTAAATTCAGGAAATGACCCATAAACTAAGCTCTCAGCACAGACCGAAGGCAGGTTATTTGCATATGCTTTTTAACACAGTAAACCTTGGGCATACATGCCAAAGTCTTGTGTCCAAACCACTGCCTTCCAGTTCTCTCCCAAAAGAATTGGATGCAATGTATCTAGTGCAAAGGCTAACTCAAGAAGTGGGTGTGGCAACTCCTACACAGGAAAAGTGTTTGTGTTGCAACAAACAACAAATATGAGCTGATGGTAAAGAAATTTCCGACATTTAAGTGAACCATCACCATCACCACCACCACCACCACCAACATGATGCATACAGGCTTCTGAAAGTCGTACATAAGGTCATGCCATTTCAGAGTACCTGCAGACTCTTATGTCAGACATTAAAGCTTTCATCTTTAAAAAATGAAAACGCAGTATGTGTAGGCCTAGTATTTTACACATCAGCACCATTCCTTTTTTGTTTTCTTTGCCTAGGACTGCAGTCCTACACTTTAACCACACAGTAACCCAACGTCTGAGGGCACTAGTGCTGCTTAACCAGTTAACTTAAACCTCTCTTAAGAGTATGCTAAACTATGTTTATACAGGCAACTGTTCCAACTTCAACAACAACCTATACTGTGAAGCTGAATGCAGTGCATGTGGTCTATATTCAGAAGCATCCCAATTATTGCTCTTTTCTAGGTTTTCTAATTTGCTGACAATATACAACTATTGTATGTACAAGTATGGAAATGGGCGTCAACCCCCAAAAATATATTTAAAGAAAAGAAAGAAATCATTACCTTTTGGGCACACTTTTTAATGACGGTGGCCAGCTCTGAGACTACCAGATCAACACACTTCAAACTTGGCTCTTTGAGTTTAACAAGTTGCTTTCGCACTATTGTTTCGAATGCCATGTCGGGCGTGAAAAGCCCAGTTCTATGCCCCACAGTAAGCGAAGAACAGGGCCACATGAAGGTGCACGAAGGCCAGAAAGCAAAAAGGGAGGAAAGAATAGAAGGGGACAGGAAAAGGAAGAAGAGAGGAAAGTCAGAGTGTTAGTCAGCAGATACGTCAAGCCAGACACATGGGTCAAAGTCTCGCTAGCATTTCTGAAGAAGAGTGTGTGTATAACCACTTAATACAGCATAAAACAGATTGAATTGCCTCTTAGAGATGGCAAGTTAGACATCACCCAACTCTGGCCACAGAGGCCCTCTTCCTGAGCCGAATTTTAGCCAACGTGATGACTGATGTTATGTTTGGAACCAAACATTCATCATGAATTCCTCTATAGGCTTCTTATCTCTGCTTCTCAAATGGATGCAGTCCACAATCTGGTAATGAAAGCCCTTGAGATAGCTAGAGGAGCAAACTGCTAATGCACATCCAGGTCACTCGCATGAACATGGTGATTTCTGGGATTCATAAACAAATTGGCAGGATCTTTGAACCAAGTGCTGGCTTTTTCAGATGCACGTATATTTGAAAGAGCAGGCACACATCGGAGACGAAAAACCCCCCACCAGTTATTTAAACAAGAGCCAATCTCTGGCTATTTTAGCTTCACAACTGCTCCCCTCTGAACAGACACTCAATCTAAGAGGTCAATCTGGTGGCTTTATCCCCAAATAACTTCAGCATCCAAAAACAAAAATAATTAAATAGCTTTAATGCTACGTCCGTTGGAATTCAGATTTATTCCAGTCAAACGCTTGACCTCTCTGCTGAGGCTAACAGGAGTGAACGTTTAGTGCCTAATGGGGAAGGTAGTCTTATGCCTTTGGATTCTTCCCAAATATCTACAGCTTTTTCTGTTTTTAAACATGCTCAAAACGTTTATTTTTTACTTTAGTGCAGGGTTATTACTTAAGAGATTAAAAGACCAAAATCTTATTTTTAATCACTGAGCTAAATTGAATGTTTTATGTAGGTGTTCAGAATCAACAGAATTTAGTTATCGTCCGACATTTTATCTTGATGACCTCATGCAAAGAATAGGATTGGCAAATCAGAGGTCAAACATCTGGATCTGCTTCATACTATTCAGCACAAGTGTTAAGAAACCGCACCAAAATTAGGTT
The DNA here is from genome assembly GCF_964263255.1 of Lissotriton vulgaris. NCBI lineage: Eukaryota > Metazoa > Chordata > Amphibia > Caudata > Salamandridae > Lissotriton > Lissotriton vulgaris. Next base: position 1,019,508,221 of record NC_141685.1, read on the forward strand.
AGAATTACCCCCATGCCCAGGATCCCTTCCTTACCAGCAGAACCTCATGGTGAGATTTGATCCCCACCAAATAGTGCAGATCTGATCATGGTTCATGAAGACTTTACAGCAGTGACTATAAACTTGCAATGATCAGCTGCCAGTGAAAGTCCAGTCTTCGACATCAGATGTGGGCACCAGGGGATTGACAAGACAAAGGCCAGAACAAGAGGGAGAAAAGCACCCACCATCTAAATAATCACAAAGGGGTTCGCAGCAAGGGATAACTAACCCTAAGGGCAATGGTGACATTCTTTTGCCTACAAATTTGCACAATCAAACCCACTCCAGTGTCATGCATCACTAAGACTCCTCCCTGAGCGGGTTGGAAAAGCTTGCACTTGAAACTGAACTCGTGTTGGGTCAAGCCTTTTTTGGTGGAATGGAGGGAGCATAGCGGGCATAAGCCAGAATAAGATTCATCGGCTGTTTGCTAATATCATCATCTCCACCTAGATCAGCTGTAGAAAAAAACAAGCGCTACACAAACACCTGTGTGAATGGGACTTGGTTAAGGGCCACCACAGAAATGGGACTTACTCCTTTAATCAGTTTCTCATCTTGCCCCACCTTTTTGCTTACTTCCCAGATGGTCACTCAGAGGGGAGCAATTTTCACCCCATCATGCCGATTGCTACTTAAGAAGCTTGAAGATAACCTGCCCATTGGTCCGAGAAACTCTTGGCATCTCACCCGGCCCTCTACTCTGGATTGTCAAAAAGGAGCCATTACTGTGGTCACAGGTCTCTCTCCTTCGCCATCTTTATGGATAACCAGTTAGTAAAAAATGGGAAATAATTCCATCCTCTTTTATAAAACGAAGCCACATTGTACTTCGATGCCCAGTTCCACGGTCTCAAATAAACTGGAGTAACATTAGCAAAGAGTTTGGCATAATGCTTCCTGACACAATCTTACTGATGAGAAGACAAAGCATTGAAAATATTAGGAAGAGCTCAATCCCCACTCTCAGCAGATGTTTGGCTAGGCACTGCATGTTCCAGGAGGATTGAGGAAAGAGTTTTGCAGGTACAATGAGCAGGTTATAGTCTTGAATATGCTACCCAGCCCAGCTGACCGATATGAAAGAAAGCATTGCGCTTGTGGTGAGTTTTCACTACCTTAATGGTACACTGTCTAACAGTATTGATTAACTCCTGAATGACCAGATCCACACACTTCAAGCAAGGCTCCTTCAGTTTCACCACCTGCTTCTTTACGATGGCCTCGAAGGCCAGGTCCGGAGTGAAGAGCCCCGTTCTACATGTATCAGAGCACAAGAGGGAAGAGGATGGGACAACAAATAACAGGAAAAGGTAAAACATTTCAGAAACACAAGAAACAAATATAGCAAGCCAAAGGGTGTTTATTACATCTGTCCCCAGCGCCTCGAAAATAATACACAATTTGGGTTTAATGAAGGAGAGAATAAAGCTCAGTGGGGTGGATATTTGCTGCTGAGATGCCCTTGTACCAGGCTTGTGACCAGTTTGAATCATAGCCTGGCACACTCTGCCCTTCCCTGCACGGAGGTCAATAAATAGCCATGTCTATTAAAATGCCTAGAGTTTATTTTTAGTTTGGTCTGGTTTTGGAGACTTCGGAAACAATGTTTATGTCAAATTAAATGCGTTTTGACTGAGGTCATGAAGTTGAATTTTGACTAACGTTTGTAGCACTTTAGTTTAAGGATTGGGGTAGTTTTGGACAATATGGGATGACGGGTGACTGTTTTCAGTGTTGTATTCCACACTTTCTGTCTATTAAGAGATCAGTTGTTAGGGTATAAGATATAGGATGCGGTTATCAATTTTAGATTCTAAGCAAACACTTGCTATAGCAATTTAAAAAAATTCTATTTGAGAAGTTTTATGTTGTAGGGGCTTATCTCAGTACCATGATTTGTTATTCCATTTTGAGCATGAGGTGGAATTGCACTCCCAGAGTTGCCATCTGGCATTTGGAGAACAAATTTGACTGGTAAATCCTGAGGCAGGTGACTATATTGGAAGGGAGGTCAACCTTCCAGCTCCACAGGCTGATGAGAAGCACAGAGAACATACATGAACACTGAAACTATGTCTAGTCGGTGTCTACACAACGGAAAGGAAAATGCTACTTACCCAGTATGCATCTGTTCTTGGCATGTAGAGCTGCAGTCACATGCTGTACGTAGCCTGCCATCTAGTGTTGAGTCCGGATGTTCGCACTTTGTTTTTGTTCGAAGAAGTCTTTTCCAGTCACAAGGTAGGTGACTCCTCCTTTCGGTGATAGTGCGCATGGGTGTGCGCATGGTTATCGACTCCATTGTTAGATTGTTTGCCGTGGTGGGTGATAAAGGAGTAGTAAGAGATGTCCATGTATATATGTATTTAAGTAAGATGTAACTCCAACAGGTATAGATACCCGAGGAGGCGGGTGGGCGCATGTGACTCTGCAGCTCTACATGCCAAAAACTGATGCATACTGGGTAACATTTTCCGTTCGAGGCATGTGAGCTGTAGATCACATGCTTTGCATAGACCATACAATACTTATCTCCCAAAGCGGTGGCTAACCTGTAGCTGTTGCAGTTGTCTGAAATAGTGTACGTAAAACTGCTTGGCCCACACTAGCTTCCTGTCTTGCTAACACATCTACACAATAGTGTTTTGTGAATGTATGGAGTGTAGACCATGTTGCAGCTCTGTAGATATCATCTATGGGTATATTTCCTAAGAAATCCATAGAAGCCCCTAGTTTGCGTGTGGAGTGCGCTCTAGGGGGAATTGTTAGTTTTCTTTTCGCTTTTGCATAGCATATTTGAATGCACTTGACTATCCACCTTGCAATGCCTGCTTTTTGATATAGGATTGGCTTTATGCGGTGAAGCAAAAGCGACAAATAGTTGGTTTGTGAAAAGGTTTTGTTCTTTCTATATAGTAAAGAATTGCTCTTTTCACATCTAAAGTGTGTGACACACGTTCTGCCACAGACTCTAGTTGAGGGAAGAACACAGGAAACTCAACAGATTGGTTGATATGAAAGGCAGAAATTACCTTAGGTAGAAATTTAGGGTTGATCCGAAGAACCATTTTGTTTTGGTGTATTTGTAAGGATGGTACTTCTATGGTTAGTGCTTGAAGCTCACCCACTCTCCTCAGATATGTGATAGCTATGAGGAAAGCTACCTTCCAAGTGAGAAATTGTATTTCACACCTATGCAATGGCTCAAAGGGTGGACCCATTAGCCTGGTGAGGACAATGTTGAGATTCTACACTGGACCAGGTGGAAGTTTTGGAGGAATGATTCTTTTAAGTCCCTCCATAAACGCTTTAATGACAGGCACAAAAGAGACCGATGTGTGTTCTGTAGATGTGCAGTTATTGCAGCAAGGTGTAAGCTTATGAAAGAGTACGCTAGATTGGAATGCTGCAGATGTAGTAAATAGCAAATGATGTTTTGAACTGAAGCGTCCAGTGGATCTACCTGATCGTTATTGCAGTATATTACAAATCTCTTCCACTTTGCTGCATAGCATGCCCTTGTGGAAGGACGTCTAGCCTCTTTGATAATATTCATTCAGCCTGGCGAATGATTAAGGTAGCCAAGCTCTAAGATTTCAGGTGCCAGAACGCAAAGTTGAGAGGGCTGGGATCTGGAGGTCTTATCTCACCATTGCTCTGAGTGAGAATATTGAGAGTGAGGTCTAGTTTTTGGTGAGAAACTATTGAGAGCTCCAACAGGGTTGTGAACCTGGGTTGTCAGGCCCATGTGGGAGCAACTAGGATTATTGCCAGGGACGCCTGTCTGAGCTTCCGAACCACCAACGGAAAGAGAGGGAGAGGCGGAAAAGCGTACGCAAATATCCCTGACCAATTCATCCATAGTGCATTCCCTTGGACAATGGGTGTGGATGCCTGGATACAAAGCTTGTGTATTTTGCGTTTAGGTTTGTGGCGAACAGCTCTATGTCTGGAAAACCCACATTTGGAAGAATGGGAGGAGAACTTGGGGGTGGAGTTCCCATTCGAGGATCTGTTGTCTTTGACGACTGAGCAGATCTACAATCTGATTGTTTACTCCTGGAAGGTGTTCTGCAAGGAGAAACATTTTGTGACGTATGGCCCATCTCCAGATGGTCTGTGCTAGTTGTGCCCCCGTTTTTGTATGTAGTACATTGCTGTCATGTTGTCTGTATGGATCAGGACAGCTTTGCCTACTAGATGAGCTCGAAACGCTTTGAGCGCTAGAAAAATCGCTAGCAGCTCTAGATGATTTATGTGAAACTGCTTTTGGCGCAGGCTCCACATGCCCTGAATTATAAGCGTGTGGAGATGAGCTCCCCAACCAGTGAGTGATGCTTCTGCTGTTAGCACTATTTGTGGAACCGGGTCTATGAAGGGCCGTCCTTTTGAAAGGTTTTGTGTATTCCACCACTGTAGAAAGCGATGGGTGCGGCCGTCCACGAACACTAGATCTGATAAGAGACCCTGAGCTTGGTTCCACTGACGTGCTAAGCACTCCTGAAGGGGACGCATGTGGAGTCTTGCGTAAGGGACTATTAGAATGCAGACGCCATCATCCCTAGTAACGGCATAAATACTCGAGCTGGCAATGATTGTTGAGGCTGAAACCAACAGAGTAAAGTTTGCATATTGCGGATTCTTGCCGGATTGGGGTAGGCCAAAACCTTTTTTGAATCTATTGTGGCTCCCAGATACGCCTGTAAGTTGGATGGATGTAGATGAGATTTGGACAGATTTACTGTGAATCCAAGATCGTGGAGCAATTGCACTGTTTTGTGAGTGTGACGTAGACAGCTTTTTCACAAGCTGGCTTTTATGAGCCAGTCGTCCAAATATGGGAAGACGTGAATGTGTTGTCTTCGAAGATGAGCTGCGACTACTGCCAGGCACTTGGTGAAAACCCTGGGTGCAGTAGTTTCTCCGAATGGGAGCACCTTGAACTGATAGTGACGGCCTGCTACTGCAAACGTGAGGAATTTGCGGTAAGCAGGGTGTATTGTGATATGGAAATAGGTGTCCTTTAAGTCCACAGTGGACAGAAAGTTGCCTTGTTGAAGGAGCGGTGGCACTTGCTGAAGTATGACCATGTGAAAGTGTTCAGACTGAATGTATAGATTTAGTTATCCAAGGTCTAGTATAGGCCTGAGAGAGCTGTCCTTTTTGGGAATCAAGAAGTACAGGGAGTATACTCCGGCCCTTTGATGTTTTGATGGGGCTGGTTCTATCACTCCTTTCTCCAACCGAGAGAGAACTACTTTTTCTAGAAGGGTAAAATGTTCCTGTGACATTGCGGGTGATCTTGGAAAAATGTTTGGGGGGGTATTTGAAAGTTCCAGGCAGTAACTATATTAGATAATTTGTAAAACCCATTTGTCTGAGGTGATGGTGTTTCAGACCGGAAGAAATTGAGAGAGACGTCCCCCTACAGTAGTAGAATGATTGGGGGGTAGTGGAAGGAAGTCACTGTTTGTTATTTGTGGGGGAAGTGCGTGTGGAGTTGCCTCTGCCTCTGCCTCTTTCCTTACCATTGTTTCCTCTAAAACCTCCTCTAAAATAGCCTCTTGATGAGGGCGATTGGTTGTTGCCCTTGTAAAAGGAGGAGGGATTTTCTGGAGCCACCCCTGTAAAAGCGTTACAAGAAAAAGGGCTTGTCCCAGACACGTCACTAGGGCGTGGGTAAAGAATGGTACAGGAAAAATGGCCCCAGTGGACACAAATTTAAAACAAAGGGAAACATTGTATACATCAAGTACACCTGTTAAAGCAATTACAAACAATATTCTTCATGTTAACCATATTTTATTCATATGGAACATGGAATCTCATGCTCACAAGATGTGATAATCGTTAAGCACAATTGTAAAGAGGTGCCCCAAAAGGGAAGGAGGGGTAAGTGCAGCAATGTTCAGATGTGGGGGTAAGTGAAGGAAGGAGGGCAGTGAACAATATAAACATCTAAATCATGAAAGAAGCCAATCCAGCCTTATTAAAGGCTTAGTCTATTTACAACAGCATAATGTATAAAACAGATTAAGGGGACACAGTGAATCAATCACTGTTGTCCACAAAGGTAAACAAATAGTGAAGCCGTTGACGTTTCGACCCTGGGAATAAATGTAGCAATTGGAGTCCTTACAGTAGGGTCTTCATCAAGACAAAAAAGAGGGAACATCCTCGGGACACTGGAGAATTCAGTGTGGAACTGGATGAAGATGGGCCTTCCGGCTCCACAAGGAAGGCCCATCTTCATCCAATCCCACACTGAATAGCCTACATTCATTCCAAGGGTCCAAACATTGACGGCTGGATTGGCTTTTTTCAAAAAAACAATCTAACAATGGAGTCGATTCCCATGCACACTATCACCGAAAGGAGAAGTCACCTACCTCGTCACTGGAAAATAATTCTTTGTACAAAAATAAAGTGCAAACATCTGGACCCAACACTATGTCAGGTTATGCACAGCATGTGATCTATAGCTCACATGCCTCGAACACATTATTTCAATTTATACTTTACAGCCAAAGTTACTGAATATATGGAATGTTGGGGGGTTGGGGTGGTTTCTAAGTGCGGTCACTCAAAAATGAGACAGAAAAGAGTTACTGATTTATACCTTTGATTTGTCAGTGTATGTATCAGCCATAAACTCAGTAAAGGGAGCCTGACAGAAGGTATGCAAATACACAAAAGGTAGGAACACCAGAGAAGGACAACACACTTTACTATAGGGCAAACATACTTACATTACCTTTAATTAAGGTAGGAGAAGTACAGATAAACTATTTAGCACTAACTACTAGAATACCAATAGAATGATCTCTAAAAATGGTCTTTTCAATTGCTCAAAGCTAACAAGTGGCATCTACAGGAAGCATTTTTGCCACCATTTCCAGCTTTGAGCTTCCTGCTAACTAGAAAACTTGTGCTGTTAAAGGAAAAAGGTGAGGTTGCTTTCTCGCAGCCAATCTGCTTTATGGTCTAGCATAGTGGTTCTTAACCCTTTGACTGCTGTGGGCCCTCTGTAATCATTACTGAAATCCGCGGACCCCCACTGAATCATTATTGAAACCTGGGGCCCTCTCTGCTGAGTCACTATTGGAACCCTGGTCTAAACTATTTTTTTAAATTTGCATCGCAAAACAATACTCAAAAATATGGAAAACAGCATTCATCAAACACTACATCAATAATGAAATATTGTATTTTATTAATAAATATAAAAAACATTGATTTCAGTGGGAAGGTTGGACCTTCGTGCACACTATATACTGTTTGACTGCTCCCACAAATCATTCCGAGGTTACAAACTTAATGTTTACCCTGCAATTTCAAAATTCAATTCACATTTACAGAATTTTTTTAAAAATTGACTTTTACAGGTTGTGTTCTTTACTTATATACACCTTCTTAATCTGCAAATATTTTTTAATTTTCTAAGGAGTCCCGGACCCCCTGAGCACTAGCACTACTACTATACATCATATGCCAGTGAGAACTGGAATCCAGCAACACCAGGAGAACAGGTGCTACAGATACCATCTTAATGTGCACACAAGATTAAACTGGAGCATGAAGGACAGATCCACATCCATCTGTGAAGAAAATGTGGTTCTCGATCTTGAAAATGTACACTTTTGCAATTGCAAACAAGGAAAAGATAAATCCTTGTAACAAGAGTTCACCAGGATGGATTTGTTTCTCAGTTAGAACTCACTGCCTTAAGTGAATTACCAAATTATATTAATATTTTTCCTTTGCAAAACTCTTTACATAGTGAAAACAAGAGCAAGCACATGATAGTTTAATTTTGCTTTAAAATATGCTCCGAGATCGTGTGAGGTGGGCAGTGAAAAATGTTAGAATGATCCCACTACTGGAGTGAGAAATTTGTTGAGCTTTGCAAACTGAAAACCAATTATAACATTGGCAACTAAAACTCCAATTGAAGAAAAGGACCACATCAGAAGCTTTGCAAATTTGGCAGTCTTGCCATCTAACTAGCGCATACTTGCCTTACTCCATGAATGTTCTTAATTGCATAACTAATTTCTCTCCGGAGGTCTTTCTCATCAAACTCCATCTACAAAAGAAACACAAACATAGTTAACCTCCAGTAAGAGGGCCTCAAGAAAGAAAGCCACTTTAGTTTTGTGAAAGTAATCTTATAGACTCAAACTTTTTGTTGTTGTCTATCGAATGATACAACAGCACCGACATGCTTGCAATAGAAGGTTGTTGTTTTTTTTAAAAAAAAGTGTGTAAGTAAATCGTTTTAAATGACGGGACACAGGCCGAATGAGCGTTCCCCTCTCAGGTTACCTAAATATAACAAATATTGGGGGACGTGGCATGCAGCCGGGAAAGATGGCGGCGTAGTTTGCGACCTGCGTTAACGGCCTAAGCAATTCCCTTCACATCCGGCACAATCAGTCTACCGAAGCGGACATAGAGGATGCCTGCAGTAGAGGGAGCATAGCAGCGGTCCACGAAGATACCTGAAAGCGGCAGTGAGTGCCCGTAACCACGGAGACGCGGGGACTGCAAAATGGCGCCCGCCTGGGTGCAGTGAGCAGGGGCTGCCCGCTCCTTGGCTGAGGACTTGACTCATCAGCGGGGCAGACTGAGCCCCCTCCGTGCGGCCGTCATCGCTCCAAGCATAGGGAGAGCCCTGGAAAAGTCCGAATGGCAGGGGACAGGGTACAGGAGCCAGGGGCGGGAACTGCCGCTTCTGGAGTGGGCAGCGAGGTGAGTTGGAGCCTGAAGTGGTCAGGGGCGTTCCCAGCACCTGGGGCCCTGCAGCTTGGGTACTTGTACAGCGGATGGAGCCGGCCGGGTGCCCTGGGCTGTAAGGGGCTGTAACAGCAGTGAGACTGGCGAGCGGCCCCCTCCCCCCTTTAGTCTAGCAGGTGGTGGTGCTGACGGGAGCGCAGCCTTGGGAGCGTCTGAACTGGGACTGCGCCATATCTGTCGGATCTGTGTCCTACTGCTCACTGTCGTGTACTTCGCTTCACGGGTGCCCCGATAGTGGCTCCTGATCTGCCTCTCCTGAACGGATGTGTGCTCCTGTGGAAGAAAGGTGAGGCTGTGGACATTGGGTGCTGACCGGCTTAATAGAGGCTCCCGCAGGTACAGGGGGCCAGAGACTGAGACAAGTAAGGTGCATCCTGCTTCGAAGATTCAAGAGTTTGGTGGGATATCCTGAGGCAGGGTGGTGGAGAACTACCGGAGGTGCGTACAGGAGCAGGTGGGGCTCCCTAGGATACTGGGTCATAATAGGGCTCCGGGCCAAACCAACCAGATCGAAAAATACACAGTCTCAATGAACCGAGAGGGGGGGCGCGACAGGTGGCAGCCACGACGATGACCAAGAAGACGGGGACCCAGACCCCTCGCTGAAAGATATCATGAGGGCCATCAGAGCCTTTCGAGGTACTCTGGAACCGAAACTGGATTCCGAGACAGTAGAAGTGAATCTCCTGTGGGCGGATTTCCTGAAAATGTCGGAAAATGTCTCTGGCGATGAAGCTGGAATCGGGGGGCTCCAATCGAAGACGAAAAGACTGGAAGAGCAGGTGGCTGCTCTCACAAAGAATCAGGCTGATATACACGCCCGCCTGGAAGACCAGGAGGGCCGGGCTTGTCGTAATAATATACGCATAGTGGGGTACCGGAGGGGCCCTCAACGGACCGGTTTGTGGAGGAACTAATCTTAAACCACCTGAAACCTAAACGCCTTTCCAATTTTTTCCTCGGTTGAGCTGATCTGCACTGAGACAACGCCACCATCCGCTTCTTCCCGGACTTTACGCTTCAGGTTCAACGACAGCGGCGCTCCTTCGATGGGGTGAAGAAAGCACTTCGGGACAAGGGTGTGAAATACATGATGCTCTTCCCTGCAAGACTTAAAGTCCTGGATGGAGAAAAGGCCTACTTCTTTGACACGCCGACGGATGCCAGTGACTGGATGGAAGGCTGGCGCAATGTTGGTCAGCAGGAGAGACAGCAACTCTCTGAGATGAGCCGGGGGGGTGGGGTTGGGGGGGCGGGGGGACAGCGGTGGAACCAGAGACAGAGAGTTCACGGTGGTAGAGCACAGCAGGCAGCGGCGTGATTCTGGGATGATTCTGGCACTGCTGTGCCAGGTGGTAGGCCTGGACTAAACTTTGACATTGGGCTTGGAGGGGTGGGTGGCCGGTTGGTTTGGGTCCCTGAAGGTGGAGGGATCGAGACCGAGACTCTTAGTACGCGAACGGTGAGAAACACTGTGCGAGTCACACATAGTTCTTTATTGGTCTGTGGGTCCGGCGGGGGTGGAGGGGGGTATACTGTTGTATGCGGGCTGCTTTGGGTTGTAAAGTGAGGGGATATATGATTCGACATTAGTGGTGTACTTCTTCCTTAGGTCTGCAGGTACACGTTTCCCAACAAATTGTTTTGGTTGTGCTATTGGGGCGACAGGCACACTGCAAGTTTTCTCTGTGGGTGGTTGCGGACTCACCAGGCAGGGCGGGGTGAGTTGGGGGGTCGGGATGTTAAGTTGGGGGGTCAGAGGGCGCCGGGGGGATGGGGGGCTTGCCTTGGGGCCAGTCTATACAGTGCGTATTTTGGAATGTGTGGGTGGGGATGTTGGGCGCTGGTTATTGGGGAAAGTTATATCTTGCTCACTTTCACGCTAGTTCTTGTGCATGTGAGGTTGATCTTGGCAAAACACAGGTGAGCATGGTTTATTCAGGGGGGGTCCCAAATCAATCATGGGTACTCAGACGCAGTTTAAAATATGAACGTGGAACGTCAACGGTCAGGGCAACAAAATTAAACGATCTTTGGTGTTGCAACACCTGAAGCGGCACTATCCTGAGGTGGTACTCCTGCAGGAGACACACCTGCACTGCAACAGATGTTAAGCACTCGACGGGGCTGTAGGGATTCAGAGGCCAAGGGGCTGGGAGACTTTTGGCGTGTGCACCATCCCTCACATAGACAATATACGTTCTACTCAGCCTGACATGGGTCCTGCTCTAGACTGGATCACCTACTAGCGTGCACCCATCAGTTGGGAGACTATTTGGAACTCCATATTCTGGCCCGGGGTCTTTCTGACCACTCCCCAGTCAGCGTAATTCTGAAGGGTCCGGTAATTAACAAGGCGACATTCGTGAGGATAGACCCATGGCACCTGCGGGATGACTCCGGAGATAAACTCCGGGAGGGTTCTCAGCTCTACTTCAAAGAGAACCATGGGGTCAGTTGAATACCACCTCACACTCTGGGAGGCATACAAGACTGGTTTTGGGGAGGCCCAGGCCTTGATTGGGGCCAAAAAGAAGAAGGGGTCTCTACAGATTAGGCAGTTAGAACAATAGATAAAAGATGTAGAGCGTAGCGCTGACGCCACATCCGCTATTGATCGTCGCCATATACTGGCACTTAAGCAGGAGCTCCGGGCTCTGGCGGAGGGCGAGGCGCAAGCCTACTCCCCGGCCACGCAACACCGGATCTATGATGTGGGGGATAAAGCCCTGAAGCTCCTGGCATGGCTTGAACGCAGGGACAGGGAGCGCACCTGGGTGGCTGCGGTGCGAGGCATGGCAGGCTCACTAGTGTCCACTAGCACGGATATAGCGGAAGTGTTTGCGTCATACTTTGAAGGGGTCTACACACCGGTCTGCACTAGGATGGAACAAGACTGTGCGGAGTACCTTCATGATTTCACACTGCCCACACTGTCTCAGGCGCAGAGAGATAGTTTAGAGACGGATCTGATTAGGGAGGAAACAGGGGAGGCCCTCAACTCCCTTCAGTCCTGGAAAGCACAGGGACCAAACGGGCTACCAATAGAGATATTCAAGCGAACATTATTACGGGTCTCCTCCAACAGATATATCTAGAAGCCCGACAGGTGGGAATACTGCTGACCGACCAGAGGGAGGCCACGATTGTAGTGATCCAAAAAGAAGGCAAGCAGGCTGATCAATGTTCCTCATACTGACCAATCTCGCTGATTAACGTTGAAGCTAAAGTATTGGCTAATTTCTGGCGGACAGGCTGCTCACGGTCCTGCCGGACCTAGCGCATGTAGACCATTCAGGATTCATGCCGCGCAGAAGCACCCAACACAACCTGCGCCGCCTATATGGGGTGTTATATATGACGGAAGGTATGGGGACACGCAGACAGCCTTGATGGTGTTGAGACGCCTCAATGGCATTAGATAGTATTGAATGGGCGTACCTATTCACGGTGTTACAACGCCTAGGGTTTGGTCCGACTTTTTGCAGTTGGGTGCGCCTCCTTTATGAGCATCCGCTAGAGCGGGTGAGAGTTAATGGGACGGTGTCCAGAGCCTTCTCACTCCGATGGAGCACGAGGCAGGGATGTCTCCTGTCTCCACTCCTGTTCGCTTTAGCCCTAGAGCCGCTGGCTCACTGGATCAGGAGGGACAGGTCATTCTGGGGCCTGGCGCTGAATGACTACTGGGAAGAGCGCATCAGCCTATATGTGGACAACATTGTGCTCTACATGGCCAGACCATACTAATCTATGGCGCATGCGCTGCATCTTTTTTAACTCTTTGGCAGCTATTCGGGATATAAAATCAACTGGGCAAAGTCAGTTGTCTTCCTGCTCTCGGGTCCTCCTCGGCGGATACCAACCAGATGCCCCGTAGTAATAGCAGTGGACGGGTTTAAGTATCTGGGGGTGTATATCACCAGGGACAGAGCGGAGTTCCAAACCACAAATCTGGAGCCTCAACTGCTATGCCTCAAAACTGATGTGGGCCACTGGCAGACGCTCCCTCTCTCCCTCATGGGATGGGCTGCAATGTTTAAGATGCTAGCGCTGCCTAGACTCTTTTACATCCTGCAAACACACGTATCTGATTCAGCTCGGGGTCTTTAAACTGATATCACAGGCGATGCAGACTCTGGGATGGTGGCAACCCCCGGATTGCGTTGCGTAAATGGACGAGGGGTGTGTACGATGGGGGGCTGGCCCTCCCAGACGCAGAACTATACTATTGGGCCTCCCAGCTGCAGGTGGTCAACGACTGGGTGTACGCTGATAAGTCTGAGCCGTCCTACAGGGTGGACCGGTTGGCGATGCCAGGTGGTAATTGCGAGCCACTGTTATATGCCCGCAGGCCACAGGCAGACTGGCCCTCGCACACAGGAGTGGTGGTTCAGTGCAGGAGGGAGGCAAATACATTTCTGGGGTGGACGAGCTCCCCGACGGGCAGAAACACCTATGGCTCGTGAGCAATTGGCAGAAGTGACCAGACTGGATGGCTTTCGGTGTTGGAAACTCATAGGCATAGAATACTTGGAAGACGTATAGAAAGGGGACGCCCTCCGCTCGTTTGAATATCTGAAAAAAAGAGTATGATCTGCATGACTCGCAGCGCTAGCACTACCTGCGCCTCATGCATGCCCTGCGCTCACACATTCGGGGACACACATCCATTCTGGAGTATTCCCCCATGGAGGATAGGCTGCTCCTCGATCCCATCTCTGAGAAACCAACCTCCACTATTTATCGTAAGCTTATAAATAATATGCCTGACCCATTAGCGTTGTTTCGGGAGAAATGGGAGTGTGACATAGGTGCCCTGCAGAGGCCACGAGAAATAGCCATTCGTGTCCGGTTTCCGCTAGTGCAGCTCAAAATTCTTAATCGCGTATACTACCCTCCCACTCAATTGTATTCATGGGGTAGGAGTCAGTCGGCCCTCTGCGCACGAGGATGGTTCCTTTTATCATATATTGTGGGAGTGCCTGAGATAGTACCCTATCTCGGGGTCACAGATACTATGGCAGTAGTGGTGGGCTCTCTGGTTCCGTGGGAGCCCCAGTGATTACTATTAATGATTAAGGGATAGAATTGCACTGCCCCATGGCCTTACTCCCCGGTATCTCACTCCACCTGGTAGGATGTTGACTGAGGGGCTGCGGCGGACGCGGCTACGCTCCAGGCAGGCCTGCGCAAAGGCAGCTGCATCCACACGCCGGGGAGCTGCCTCTGTGCGAAATCAGCCCAGGGACCGGATTGCAGCCATCAGGGGGCTCGGCTGAAGACAGACCGCGCAGACGTGGTACCGGCCAAGAACGGAGTTAGGTGAGCGCCCGCCATTTCACCAACTGGACTGCTGAGGTTGAGTCTCCTTGCTGACGGCCCTTGCCAGCTCTTTGGGGCACCAGCTCATAAAAACTTTGCTGACCACGAGCCTGTTCCTCTTGCCTCTCTCGGGGCACAGGCACTGTCCTCCATCGCCCTGTGAGCACCTCTCCCCCTTGGGACAAACCTGCTGTGCATCTGCCATTTTATGCGCAGGCCTTTCACCTTAGGCCACCATTAATTCCGCAGGAGAACAGGGCTTGTCGGTGCCAAGATCCGCAAGCTGCTGCCCTTTCCAGCGAATCCCCCGATAGACGCTGCGGCCTAGGGCCTTGTGTGGTTTGTTTTCACCTACATTGCCACCGGTCACAAGACGCTTAGGAGGGGACCGCACCACAGAGGCCACCGGACTTGCTGCTCCTGCTACCGGACTTGCTGCTCCCGCCCCCGGACTACAGCTCCCAGCTCCCCCTGTGTGGCATACGTCCACGCGTTACGGGGGAAGTGCCAGGAGGCGCTTTTAAGCGCATTGGGCCTCCTGCAGCTCGCTACCCGTCAGAGGCCGGAAGAGACCAGGTCGGGCCACTCCTCTGACTTTCTCAACTTGGGATTAATCAAGAAAGGTACAGTGACAGTGACGCGTTATCCATTGACATTTATTGGAGCCTTTATTTTTATTGCAGTTTGCACATTACGAGACTCTTTGCTGCTATCCCATTTGGACCTCGCACTTTGCACTTTGTATTTTGATATTCTATAGCGTACCTCAAACGCACATGCTTGGTCCATTTTTAGTTTAATTGTACTATTTTTATAAAGTGTTTAGTAGTTTTAATCCCTGGTCCCTTTTTAAAGTACTCTGCACTTCAAAGCACTTTGTTAAGAGTGAGGGCATAGTCATTTAGTTAGGCTATAAGGGCTGTATAACATTATCGTTGTGGTGTTGTGAGCTATTGGAGAAAGAAAATGGGGAAAAGGAAGCAGGCTGCAGGCCAAACACCTAAAGTGCCGAGCAGACACAGAAAGGTTAACATGACACTACTAAATTATTTAACAGGGGCCGTTGGAGACATTGAGCGACACATTATCACTGTAGAGGAAACGATAAACAATGAATCTGTAATCCCCCACCCTGCCCAACAACAAGATCAGGTCACTAAACTGAGAAGCGACACTAGCGACATAAAGGTGGGAGGGTTTGACATACCAGATAATGTTACTTGTGCACAACCCAATAATGGGTGTATACAGGAAATCCCTGACACTATTCTAAATGACCCTACATAGAGTAACCAACTACCGCCTAAGAAAAAAGCTGTAATTCATCAAAATCACTGGTAGCTAATAATTCCATTGGAGAAGCTGTAATAGTCCATCAGGTCCCTGCCCACGCCCCTAGATCTCCCAAGATCCAATTAAAAAGGCTGAATAGGAATGTACAGGGGGTAGGAGCAAAATACAAAGGGACCCAGCCACCACGAGTGGCAATAAAATGGCCAACAAATTGTCGAACGCATTAGCAGAGCTTTATGAAGCCATAAAAGCTCTAAAAGAATTTGTGCAACAATCCATTAATACCCTTGGCTCAAGATTGGATACAATTGCACTTAGCTTAGGAACACTCTTGGGGGTAAATCAGAATTATTCACTATGCAATGATGTGGTAACCTCGAACCCCCAGGACAGATCTGTGCATCCAGCTAGGTCGAGCGCAGATTCTACTCTACTCACAACTAATAAAATCCAGGAGGTTAGTGGGCGGGGGAGTGCCAGGACCAGCGATTAAACGCATTCAATCCCCCTGACAAAAGTAACACCCGAAGAGAAGCACGATTAGGACCAAACGCACTGGATAGGGAATATGAGAAGCTTAGGGCGGAACCAAGGGATGGAGCCAATACCAACAAGGGGGCTAACAATGCCTATGGGGAGAGATACATAGCAAAAACACTAAATCTCCCCCCAGCGGCAACACCATACTCTATCATATTACTTAACGTCCCCCAACTTTCACCTGTCACCTTGGAAAACTGGCCTGCCTTAAGAAACAAGACAATCAATTGGCTGGGAAATAGGACAGGCCTAACAAATGCCCTTTTTAAGGAATTTAAGATGGCAAGGAGGGTGGCGTGGGTAAGCAAATGCACTAAATTATACGAAGGGGATTGTATAGTCCTCTCATTAGGCTCACCAACACTAGTCAGGGAAGTTCTAATAAGAATGCACAAACTAAATCACCCAATTCTGGTATCCAAGTGCGTCCGTTAGGGTTCTTTTATCAACCACTTCTCACTAATAACCCAGGGCATCTCAATGAACCAGGATGGAGACAAGAGGAGCCTTGTTATAGAGTGGCTGTGTCTAATAGTTTCGCCCCCCTTACTACCCTAGACGAGAATGATTTACATCCAACTGATAGGGGTCACCATGTACACGATCATATCCCTAATGCGGACATTATGGCCGTTACATCGCCACAGAACCCGGTCTTAGAGGTACGAGGGGAGGAAATGGCAGGTACCCCAATTAATGCCAATGTCCTAGGAGGTGGCCACACGTTACAAACTGATAATCAATCAGGATTATGTTTTTTTGGAATGTGGCAGGCTTAAAGAATAAAGTCAACGATCCAGACTGGTTGAATTTTATTAATAGCTTTGATGTTTTGTGCCTCCAAGAGACCTGGGCTATAGATAGTACAAGACATACCACACTCCTGCCATCCAATCGTCTAGTGGTAGGCCAAAAGGAGGGCTATGTGTGTATATTTCCAATTTGTTGGCCACACAAGGGAGTAAGATGGTTAGCTCTGAAACCTACTTTCAGATGGTTCTAATACAGATGTATTACAATTATGCCCTGCTCCTTCTCAATTTCTATAACAATATTGAAATAGGACACCTGGGAGTCATATTAGAGAAGCTAGGTGGAGATATCACTTACTCCGACTCAAAACATAATATTGAAATTGTACCTATTTGGGGCGGGGACTTTAACACAAACCTGTGTCCAGTGGCGGGATCTGGGAAGTGCGGCTTAACTCTGGATAATGACGACCCATCATTCCATTTTCAACACACCAATAAGGGCCAGCTGTTTAATAAAGGTATGTTTAAATATGATTTAGGATTTTCAAACAGTCTGGCACGCCCGCAGTGGAGTTTGGTCAAACGTTCATAGGGAGAGGGGCTAAAACAACTATTGACTTCATCATTATTCCAAATCGGTATGCCAGCCACATGAAAGCTTATGACATTCACACCAATGTCATGAGTGATCACCTGGCATTGAGCGTGAACATAAAAGTCCCAAGCCGGGTGTTGAAGGGCAATGGCAATAAAATAGCATGGGGGCAGGATATCGAATTGGGAAGAAGAAACGGATTTTCCATCCGCTGGGGAAGTAGGGACCACTAGAAACTGAGCACAGAAATAGTAACAAAGGCACTAGACCCCATCTTAATATGCTTAAGAGATAGCCCGACACACGATGAGGTTTTAACTGCCTTTCACAACATTACCGAGATTGTTAGAAATACTCTGTTTAAAGAACATAAAGGCTCGTCTAACACGAAGAAAGGCTGGTTCGATAAAAATTGCACTCAAAGTTATACCAATCTAAAGACTGACTTACAGTGCGAGATGAAAGATACGACCAAGATCAGGGTATGCAGAAAACTGTACAATGAAGCAAGGAAACACAGGATTTCTGAGTTGAAAGACAAGGCCTGGAAAGATCTCAGTGGATCTGCTGAGTCCAAGGATAGCGCAAAATTCTGGGCAGCAGTTAACGCACCCTTGCTTGCCAATTCAATGGATGTACCAGCCATCGAGATGGCTATAGGTGAACAGACCTGGATCCATTTTTTCTAGCGTATATGCAAAACAGAGGTCCAATGAGGGTATCCCTGCGAGGCATGAAATAGTGAGTGCCGACCAATCCTCTATACCTATTAAACTCTATATCTCGCTTCAGGATGTAAATGCCGCAGTCATGGCAAGCAAGAGTGGAAAGGCGGCTGGCCCTCATGGGATACAGATTGACCTCTGCAAGTCAAACTTGGAGGTCTGGGGCCCTATTTTAACTAGGGTACTGCAAGCATGTTGTGAGAGAGGTTTTATTAAAACATGGTCCGAATCTATTATAGTACCCATTTTTAAAAAGAGCGATCGAGAGAACCCTGCCTGCTATCGCCCGATATCTTTGCTGGTTTCCTTGATGAAGGTGGCAGGCAGGATTCTCCTAGATCGTCTGCAGGGATGGACCGAAGAAAATTATGTTTTAAGCGACGTTCAATATGGTTTTAGGGCCGGTTTAGGAATCAACGAGCAGATTTTAAACTTAAGCATTTTAATTGGTAAATATTTGAAGGCCAAATCAGGGGAGTTCTACTTGGCCTTTGTAGACCTCTCCGCGGCTTTTGATTGTGTAGTTCACGAAAAGCTATGGGGGAGTCTTAAATGAATTAAAAATCGACCCTGTTTTAATCCAATTCTTAAGACAATTATACACCAGGGCCACTGCAAAGGTACGCTATGGAACCAAGGGTGAGTGTACCGCTCCATTTAAAATAGACCAAGGTGTAAGGCAGGGATGTGTGTTGGTACCACTCCGGTTCTCCTTATATACTAATGCTTTGGAACAGGAGTTGGTGTCACATACTAGGGACCCGCCATATGTAAACTCGCGCCCAATCGCATCCCTCCTTTATGCCGACGACGCTGTCCTCATGGCCCGCAGCCAAGTAGGTTTACAAAGGGCACTCTTTTTACTCTATCTTTATGGATAGGCTTGGCCTGAAACTGAACGCCAAGAAAAGCTTTGTGATGTCATGTGGGACAACGAAAAACAAGACTGGAAAATTTCAGGGGGCGATATAGAAACTATCCACTCATTTAGCTACCTGGGTGTGCTCTTTGACACGACAGGATCCTGGGCACCAGCCGTTAAGGCTAGGTCTTTACTTTACATTAAGTCGATAGAAAATTAGGGCAAAGGCCTTTAAAAATCCTGCTAAGGATATATCGCGCAAAATGCGTGAGTATAGCTATTTATGGGGCGGGAATCTGGGGATTCCAAGGCTGCACTTTAATCCAGCGTACAGAAAACGCCTTCTTGAGGTCCCTCTTAAGTGTTCCTAATAGTGCACCAGTTTTTATTTGTCACTCCGAGCAGGGAGTCACATATATTTCTTACCTGATCAAGGCCCAGCCAGTTCTTTTGTAGCACAGAATTTGGACCAAAGAGAGTGCAGCCCTTAATAGGGACATAATGAGGGATGCAATGAAACTAGATAATGCCAATGCCAGTGAAATTTTATGGCTAAAATATGTTGAGAATTTTATGCAGGATATTGGCCATCCTGAATATTTAACCTTGCCCGACAGCTTGAATGCCATCAAACGCAAAGAGTTTAAAAGAGTTGTTATGTCTCATTTAGAAGACAGCAGGCTAGCTCTTGAATTGAACAAACCCATGGTGATCCACCACCAACTGATTACAATCACGTGTAATATTCAACCATACTTGCAACACGTCCTGAGCGGATACGACAGATACCTTCTGACCAGATTTAGGTTTGGGACCTTTCATCACCTAATTAGGTATCCAACTATCAATGACTGGTCAAGGGAATTATGCAGATACCCTTGTGACAATGCATCACAACAAAGCACAATATATGTGGTTCTATTCTGCAAATTCTATACGACCGAAAGGCTAAGATGGTTAAAGCCACTATTGAAACAGGGAGGCTGGAGGCAATGTCACCCTGCTTTTACATACTTACAGATGCTGGATAGTTTTTGGTGTATTGGTTCAATGGCAGGATTCCTGAAGAACGTCTTAAGGGTTAGGAAAGCTATCAATTAGCGAATTACGGGAAAAGTGTACTGGAAATTCTATCTAAAGGAAGTATTACACGTTTATATGTACACCATGAACTTACCAATATTACCGGGCAGACTGTTGTATATAAATGTATTTTTATTTTGATATTAGATGATGAATTTTTTCTTCTGTATGTATGCTTTTATTACTTAAAATCGAATAAAGCTCCTTTTGTTTGTTTGTTTGATTAAGGGGGCCACCGATTGGTCCAGACATAAGGAGATTTGGCTGGCGTTGGCAGCCGGCATTGTGAAAAGGAATAAAGCCAGGGCCTAAGGGGCGCAGGCTGCTCTGCAGTGGGATCAGTGGGTGCGAGATTTAGATTGGTGTCGGAGAGCTGAGGAGACTATCTATAAGAGTAGAGGAAGCAATAAGAAATGGAAAAAGATCTAGGGGCCTTGGCAGAAATACAGGGAGATGGAGGGGGGGGTCGGGAGCAGGGTTTTTAAAATCAAATTGAATGCCCTACTTGTGTTGAATGCTGGCTCTATACTATATTGTGAACTGTCAATCTATCACATGCTATCCAAACAACGTTTTGTAATGCCTAATGATATGAGCAACGTTAATAAAAAAGATTTTAAAAAATAAAATAAGTATTGGCACAGCCAATAGATCTCGCTTTTGGGCCCTTATAAGCGTTTAGCCAGAGCTATTTGGCTTTGCCTGCGCTAGCAGGATCTGATGTCAGTCTTCTCAAAATTGGCACAGGTGTTCCCACTGGTCTCTGAGTGCAATACCTTTGAATGAGTTTAACCCTGCTGTTTTCACCATGTCTGGTGAAAGGAAAAGGGTTTGGGTGATAGAGGGGAGAAATTTGTTTTATGCTCCTTGTCGGATGAGTTCAGAGCTAAGAGTTATAGAAATAGTGCCAGGCGTCAATTTTTTTTAAAAAAATGTTTGAAAAGGAGTATCTTTCAATAGTAACACAGGAACAGCCACTTACAGTTTTAAAGGTTTCCACATCCCACGCCACCGTCTCTTCTTTGTCTCAACCACCTCGATAGTTGGGAGATAAGTTTAAATAGACAAAATTTGACATTTTGACAGCCTGTCCCATCCGGTCTTTCAAAAAGACTGACCTTTGGAATTCCTTGCCATGAAGAACGTGAACTTATCAATTACTATCAAGAGTTGCCTTTGTACCTGCGACAAAATGTTCCTTTTTGGAAGTTCTCTCCCTGTAGGTGATGTGTAATTTTGAAGGAAAAAACAAATTGGAAACCCTTTAAAGACAGCAGGGGAAAGCAGTGTTTTCAGGGCTCGGCTTGTGCACGGGCTCTAGGATCCAAGCCAGACCATTGTATTGGCTCTGACTCGGCTATCCCTTTAAATGGGTTGGCTCGCCCAGTTCTAGTTGATACTCGGAAACACAAATGTTAAAAAGGTTGACCTTGCAAGACATCGTTAGATCGCTAGAAGCTGATGGATGATAGCGTACTGGCAGATGATTTTTTTTGTAATGGCTCCTTTCTACGCATCCTTCCTGCTTTTTATCACGACCACTCATGTCTCACTCACAATCGTTTTATTCTTGTTATGTCTTGTGACATTTTTTTTAACAAATTTTATTCATCAAATGTCAAATATACCGCAGGGCTCTGTACCCCAGAGGCCTCTGCACAATTAATAAACAACATCATGACTTTTTGTTAAGGTAAAGACATGTAGCAAGGATATAGAACTGCAAAGCAGATTAAAGAAATCCCCCCCTTCTTATTAAGAAAACTAAGAACAAGAAAGCCCTCCCCACACCCCTGTCGCACGCACCATCCTGTAATAACAATTAGAGCAAGGCCCTGCACCAGAGCCATCACCCCCACCCATTCATGTACACAATCTAATATCCTGTGTGCCCATAGGGTAGCATCAAACTGAGGGAGGAGAAACCCCCTCCACAATCTGCTCCAACGTCAGTCTGTGATGGTCTGCCCACCGCTTCCAGATTTTATAATGTTTCTGCGGACAGCCTCTCGCTATAAAAATCGGGAGTTCCATCCCATACAAATGTCCAGACTCCTCTTCCACACGGACACCAATGGTGAAGCCGGCGCCTTCCAAGCCCTGGCGATATCCCTCTTTGCTAACGTAAAACCTAACATCATAAGATAGCGCTTATAAATGTTGCCCCCAATGCCTTCCATGACATGTAGCAATACCAACTTCGGCGATCGGGGCAGGTCCCAGCCTAGCACCTCCGGAAGATAGGACATCACTCCTCTCCAAAACCGCGTCAGGGAAGAGCAAAGCCAGACCGTGTGTAGCAGGGTTCCCTCCTCCTGTTCACATCTAAGGCTCATAGAGGAAGCTATCATGCCCACCCTCCATAGCCGGACTCTTGTAAAGTAGACCTTGTGTAGATATTTAAATTGGATAAAGTGTAGACGTACCGCTATGGCCACCCCTTGAGGGGAGGCCAGAGCCTCCATCCAGTCCTCCTCACCCATGGGGCAGGTCCTCCTCCGAAAGTCCTCCTGAGATTCTGCAGGGTGGGGGAGCTGTGTGCCACCAATGTCTGATATATCTTGCAAATGTTGTTGTCCTGAAGATCCCCCATAAATATCTTGGCTTCCACCTGACTGAATTCCGCTAGTGTCTTCAGGTACGCCAGACTAGGGGAAAGGGCATGGCGGAATTGAAGATATTTATACAATTGGGTCTTAGGCATCTGATAGTCGCCCTGCAGGTCTTGAAAGGATTTCAAGGTGGTCCCCCTCATGACATCGCCAAGAGAAGAGATGCTGATATTGTCCCATCCCCGAAACCCTGATAGAGCCGCCAATTGTGGTAGGCGCCTGTTATTCCACAATGGGGTCTCCCGGGTCAACGTGTTCCACCACCCTTTCCGGCACAATACCTGCCGCCAGATCCGAAAGACCATGCGAGTCACCGATGGCAGAGCCCTGCGCGCTGGTGCAGAATATAGGATCGTGTGGAGGGAAAGATCTCCCATGAGGCGCTGCTCCACCGCGTACACTGGGTTGTCCCGACTCCCATACCACCACTCATTTAGGACAAGTAACTGAGGCCATATAGTAAGACAATACATCTGAGGTTGCCAAGCCTCCGCAATATGTGGACAGGAAACATGTCCGCAGGGAGACACACATCGCCCCTCCAGCCCACAAGAACTGTCCCAGCGCCAAATTCACCTGTCAAAACCACCAGGGGGGAAATCGGGTATGGATGATTCTGTAACTGATATAGTAAACAAGGAAGTGCAACCATTTCAAATATGGCCGACCGGCCATATATTGACAACGGCATGCGTGACCAGGCCTTCAGATCCTCCCGAACGCGTTCCCACACTGGTGCCAGGTTTCTCTCCCATGCCACTGCTGGAGACTCAGAAAGGAACACTACAAGATATTTCTTGCCATTAGTAACCACCCAACCCGACTCTGCCCAATCACCTACCCCCGACGTATTCCAAAGAAGCCCATAATGTAGATTTGCTGGGATTCATATATAAACTGGACGTTTCTCCAAAAATCTGCATAATACGAAGCAGACGCGGACCCGTTCTATTCACATTCGTTAAGAAGAATAACACGTCATCAGCATAGAGCGCAATACGGTCCGACAACCCATGATCCCATTCAAAGCCCATCACTTGGGGATCTATGTGCATCCATGCCGCCAATGGTTCAACTGCCAATGCAAAAGGATAAGGAGACCGCGGGCAACCCTGCCGAGTGCCGTGCCCCAAGGAAAAAGTGGAGGACACCGTGCCGGCCTCCGGTATCGAAGCAGTAAGATCAGTATAAAGCAGAGACAGATAGGACAGGAAGCGCGTGCCAAGATTAAGACAGCGCAACAGAGCGAAGAGATACACCCAACTAAGGGAATCAAATGCCCGATCCATATCAGCCAGTAACAACGCCGCTTGCTCGCTACATGCCCGGCCTCCACAGCCACCTGGGCACAACGTATATTATGTCGGGTCGCCTGCTGGGGCATAAACCCGGATTGATCTGGGTGGACAAGTGTGGTGATGTGAGGCGACAGACGATTAGCTATCCCTTTTGCCAAAATCTTCACCTCAATGTTGAGGAGCGAGATGGGACGATAGGAGGCATGCCTATCCGGGGGCCTGCCTGGTTTATGAAAAACCACAACTTCAGCATGCCTCTAGTACGTGGAAGACAGCCTCGCTTGCGCGACTCCTCTACCACCCGACCATAGTGGGGCCCTAACTGCAAAAAACTTCTTGAAAAACTCACAGGGAAACCCATTGGGCCCCGGTGCTTTGCTTGAATAAAGGTCACCCAGGGTGGCGCCCAATCCCTCCTCCATAAGCAGGAGATCCAGCTCCGCGCTCACGTCATTCGGCAGAGCCTGGTGGGCTAGATAATCTAAAAACCGGCCAATCTCGTCTTCACCAAGACATTCTTTAGAGGTATAAAGCTCCTTGAAATACGAGGAGAAGCTTTCAGCTATATCTCGGGAATCCGTGAGGGGCCGCCCATCAGGGCCCACTATCCCAGGGAGTGGCTGAGTATGAAACAACCCCTCGCAAAGTCTATGGAGCATCTTACCAGATTTATCTACCCATTGATATATGTGACTGCCGATAGCCAACCAGGCGAGACGAGCCTCACCCAGAAGGAGGGCAGGGTAATTTTGCTACGCCTGTACTAACTGCCATCGTATAAAATGTCCCTCCCCGCTCAGACTACGACGTTCCAGATCACCGACATTAGTTTCCGCCTGTATCAGAGCCTCCCTCTTAGTCTTACGAGCTGTCGCACAGTAGGAGATATCAACCCCCCCAATGGGTGGGCTTCATCGCTTCCCACAGAGTTTCAGCATCCAAGACCGACCCTACATTAACCGACAGGTATTGATCTAGGGCATTTCCAAGGCACTCCCTATAATATGCCTTCTGTAAATTCCACGTCAAGAGACGCCAGCGGAAGGGCCTCCCCCGCCCATCCCATTTGCAACAATGGTAATTGGCGAGTGATCCGAGAGGCCTCGCGGAAGAATATCCGCCTCCACCACCCGGGCTACCAGCGCGCGCAGGGCAAACAAATAATCGAGGTGAGAAAAGGAGTTGTGTACAGCTGAAAAATAGGTGTAGCCCTGGGCCTGGCCATGTAACGGAAGCCAGGGATCTGCCCAATCCAGCCCGACACCAAAGCGGAAAGTTTCGCATTCTGGCGGACCAGTGCACCCTCCCCGGGTCTCCAGCGATCCAAGGCAACGTCTAGAACATCATTCCAATCACCTCCAACCACTGCCAGGCCGTCGGGCATATCCGCCCATATGGCCATAAGCCGCTCAACCAATACCCAGGACAGCGGAGGGGTGCATAGACACATCCCAACATCACCTGTTCCTCCCTGAGTGTGCCCCATAAAAATAAATATCTCCCCTGAGGATTCACCCACGACTTAAGTGTGTGTATATAGGACGCGGCGATGAACCAGTATCGCTACCCCCGCGACCCCTGTGTAAAGCCAGCATGAAACTCCTGGGTGAACCCATATCAGGTGTCTTTCCTGTAGTATGAGAATATCAACATGGGCCCTCATAGCATATTGAAGAATTGCCCCCCCCCCCCGTTTAATCTTATCTAGGGCACCTCTAACATTTCAGCTTACTATTCTAAGGGTTTCGGGGGAAACCCGGGCCTGCTCAAGTAACCCCGCCATGGGCTATATCAAAGAAAAGGGAAGGTGTGGAGATAGGCGCGTGGCGCATGCCCAGCGATCTAGCAGTGTAGCAATGCAGTGCAACATGAAAACTACAACAAAAGCATAACCCAACAAACCCCCCCTCCCTACACTTCAAGAACGATGAAGCATCTGTTGAAGCATCTGTTGCGGCAGCTGACGCCTGCGGACCCCAACCGGGAGTCTTGGCGCACCTCAGCCAAAGGATTCCAGTGCACAGCACACAGTCAGCCCCTCTGCCGGACCCCCAACAGAGAAGCCTGCCTTCAAGTGTACTCCTCCGATCCCATCAACAGCATCTGTATTATCAGGGGTCCAGAGTTCTCCTCCAGCTTAAATACCCGAAGAATCCTGTCGGGAGGCCGAGCCAGCCCGTGCAGAAACGCTACAGGAGCGAGACCGGCTATGGGATCTGGACCGCCTACGATCTTTAGGGTTCAGCTGAGACTGCTTACGAGCAGCCTCGCCGGACGACGAATCAGAGTCCCTCCTAGGCGGTGTATGAGGACACATGCGCACAGTCTCATCCATCCATTGGAACACCTCCTCCGGAGAGTCAAAGAAGTGGGTCCAGGAGCAGTACACCACCCGCAACCGGGCTGGGTACAGCAAGGCATATTGAAGCTTAAGATCTCGGAGTCATGCCTTGGACGCCAGGAAGGACTGCCTCTGGTGTTGGACTACCTTTGTGTAGTCCGGGAATATCAAAATGCACACGTTGTCAAAAAGCAATGGTTCTTTGAAGAAGTTTAAGAATAACGTCACGATCGTGGTAGTTCAGTAGCCTTGCAATGATTGGCCTCGGGCGGGCCCCCGGCGGCGGTTATTGCATGATGGCTCGATGAGCCCGCTCTATTGCGAAGCAGCGGGACACAGGGACTCCGGAGGGAGCCAATCCTCTAGCCATTGGGTAAGAAACCGCTCCATATCCCCCCCCGTCACAGCCCTCCAGAAGGCCCACTTAGCGAAGGTTGTTGCGCTGGGCTCAGCATCCTCCACACACGCAGCCATGGTCCGCTGGGTCGTTTCGAGGGTGGCTACGTTCTTCTGTAGAGATGCAACATCATCCTCCACCCGGGAATACCACGTTTCGGTCTCAGTGATGCGGACCACTGAGTTCCGCAGATCCCGGTGGAGAAGCATGGGGTCGGACCCCACTGCCCTGATTCTAGCCTCCAGGGCATCACGAGATTGCGTGAT
The DNA here is from genome assembly GCF_964263255.1 of Lissotriton vulgaris. NCBI lineage: Eukaryota > Metazoa > Chordata > Amphibia > Caudata > Salamandridae > Lissotriton > Lissotriton vulgaris. Next base: position 1,019,535,151 of record NC_141685.1, read on the forward strand.
CGCAGCCATGAGTGCATCATTGTCTGGGATCTCCTGGCTCCCTCCTTGGCCCCCCCACCGGCGTCACCACAGCCAACCTGGGGCCCGTGAATTTGTCCAGTGTACTTTGCTTAGCGGAACTCCCACCCGGCTTATCGCGGGTCATTGTATCCTCTAGGGCCTGACCACAGGACCTCCGGCGTGACAGCCTCAGGAGACACTACAGGGAGGACCCAAGAACTTCGGGTTCAGGACCATATGATGAGAACGATATGGCCGCTGAGCACAGGGCCGCTGAGCACAGGGTCTCAACAGACCTCAAGGAGGAAGCTGGCGCCTCCCTTCTATGCTCACACCCAACAGCACATATGACAAGATGGCCGACCCTCACTGCCCTCAATTTCAGAGCATCTAGAAAGACTGCAGCAAAGCAAGGTTCAGATGGATGATATTATGAGAAAGGGCCACGATGTACTGATGCATCCAGATGTACTCTGGAGCCCAAGGCAAGCTCCAAAGCCAGATGCAGGCAGGCCCCTCCTGCCCCCTCCAGGGATCCCAAGACGCGGTCACCGCCTCTCCACAGAGAGCCGGGGCAAACCAGGGACGCAGAGGCACAACCACTGCGGCACCCCGCTGGTACAATGCCGCCCACCCGACCCGAAATGGCCGCCGGTGCGATGGCTCGGCGGTGCCAGGAGAAAGCGCCACTATCCTCCAATCCCCCGATGTATTAGGGCATTGATTCACCCCTCGATGTGGGGCAGTCCCGGAGCCAGAGCCCACCGGTCTCCGGCAACACACACACCGCGGAACGACACTGCCGCCGGGAGGCACCCACGCAATGCCCCGCGGCCCGAATCAGGCCGCCGATCACGCCACCATTATTGCAGGGAGGAGGGGGAGGGCCCCGTCTTGTGCCACCAAGACCGAGGAGCCTCTTCCCCCTCCCAACCTCCTCACCGTATGCTCAATTGCTGCGTGCGACCTCCCTCAGCCCGGCCGATGCCTCGGAGCTCCACACTCGCTCCACGCCGCACACCAACCGTCGCCATCCAAGATGGCGACAGTCAGCTTCGTCCGGTGTGCGCTCCAAGCCGCCTCAGCCAGGGCTGCTCCCGACAAGTTTGGAAGGTAGACGAAGGGTCTCTCTCGTCCCCAACGCACCCCCCAGCTGGGTCGCGAACTTGTATACAAAGCGGAGTCGGAGGAAAGGATAAATTAAGGATGTTTGTGTAGGCTGGACGGAGCTAGCCTAGCACAAGTCCATCTTCAGCTACCAGGCCACGCCCCCATCGTCTTGTGACATTTTTAAAATTTAGCTGTGATTTTCACCTGAAGCAAGACTGGTATGAGGTGTGGAAAGAAGGTTTGTGCATCAGCCACAAAGTGACCAGTTTCTCTGAAGTCTTAAAATCAGTGACACTTTAAAAACACACCTTTTTACTTGAATGAGTTTTGCACAAAACTCATAATTACCTGGCTGGAACAAAACCCAAAATGCACGTTATTGTGCATGGACATCCCGTTCTGTAATGAAATTACGTGGCATGTTGCCAAACTCTCAGAAGACTCAGGAATCTGGATTAGAAGGGATAATTCCACTCAGGAAAATTACAGGATAAATTCACTCCATTCTGGGTGGGTGGTTCAGTTCACATGGAAGGGGGAGGATGGCCGTATGTAGTGCTAGAGGCACTCTTGTGGTCTGACACCCTGTAATGACCTTTGAATAACATTATTTTAATGGACTTTGGGGTTTTACTTTACCCTAGCCTGAATGTACGACATCCTGCATATGCCTTGTTTCTCTTAAAGGTATCTTTCTTGTAATCTTGCAGTCTTTCAGTGGGAGCTGTCATGGAGTAGTACCGCCTTGCCAATAACAGAGCGTGTGGGATGTGCATTTGAAAGCATGAGAGAGACGTGTGGAATGTACTTTTTGGTCTCGAAGTGCAGTGTTATGAGCAGTGATGCACAAATGTGCACTGTGTTGTACATTGATAAGTATTATGAAGTTCTTACTATTGGCTTTGACATGGCTTCAGGTCATCCTGAATTCTGAATCTGCCTGGGTTGAGCTTCATCTGCGCGCACAGTCACCCTTGCAAGTTGTTTGGGCTAATCACGTTCAAGGATTGTTTTTGTGAGAGATTGTTTAAAGTACCCTAGAAGTCTTTCGTGAGTTTCGTTAAGATAAAGGCTTGTACATAGGAGAATGTAGAGGGGACGTAGGAACTCCTTCCTGCCATGAAGTGCTTGTTTGGAAGCTGGCCAGTCACTTTAAGATTCTTTTTGTGCGGGGAGGAAGACTATTGAATCTTCTAGTGTGTGTTTTGATACTATAAATCTGAGGTTTGTTAACAGCTGAGTTGGAAGCTCACTTACAGAGTAGACGAACTGCTGTAAGATAAACGGAGTTCATTTACACAGCAATGTTGCGTGTCTGAGAAAATCAATCACTGGATTCATCCTTTCATGTTGCATCAGTTGGACTGCAACAGTGCTCTGTGACTGGCAGGTGGCTGTGGTGAGTGGGTCTGTTGTTTAATGTCAGATGCTGGCTGATATGGTATACATAGCAAATTCTTGTTCCGACACAAGAGGACTGTTTCAGAGAGAAAGGCCCACTATTAATGGTGGGTGAATACAACTGCAGGGCTTCTTAACAGGAATTTAGTCTACTTTCAGGTAGGTAAAGGCACTGGGCCCATAAGACAACTACTGGTAAAAGAGGACAATGCTTTCAAGAGGAAAGGGCAGGATTAGAAAGGAAGTCTTCTATGTTCACAGTGGATGACTGACATTCACCCACCCTTCACACAGACGTACAGCTTAGCCTTCATTGGATATACAGTCACATACCCCATGTTTTCTCATCACAGAGGACCAGCATCAAGCACGCTCGCAGTACATGTGAATGGGAATTTACCTTCACAAGCTCAAAGGGGAACCGCTCGTGGAAGATCCGGTTAATTCTGGCACCACCTGATAGTTCGACAGTGTCAACCTGATCGCCGGAGCCTTCTATTCGCTTTTCAAAATCCACACCGAACTGTTGGACCATTCTGGTGAGCAAAAGAAGAGCAAGCAAACAGCAAGATCATTATTAAGTGGCATAAACAAGGTGTGTTTGTGGGACCTAATAACAGGGAATATGCCACTAAATGATTGTTTCTTTATGAACAGCAAACACACCATGACTCCCACACCGTATACAACTCCCCGGTACACCTTGGGTTAGCATTGCACATACTGTAGGAGTGCTTTGGTTTTCCGGGTGGGGTCATCGGGACGGAAGTTTTTGTATTCCTCCACCTCCTTCTCCAGGGACAGCAGCTGGCTTTGCAATTTGCTGCGCACCGCCGGTAATGTATCCCGAATGTGATTGGTCAATTGCTGAAAAACATGAAGAACAGGGATGTGAAGATAGCAAATGCATTTTCAGAAGCACCAAGAGAGCAGGTCACCTACAACATATGCAAATTAAGCCCTTCTCATACCCCAAACCTTTCTAGATGATCGAAAAAACACTACAGATACTAAATACACCTATCTGCTGCAATTCAATTTTTAAAAATGACAGATATGGAAATCCAGTTCCATAACAGACCGCAACTCACTCTTAACGGATACATGACTGACCTCTTTCTGGTCTACTAAAAAGTAATCTTTGCTGTTGTTTTAGGCAGGATTAAGAATCAAGAGGTGGCTGGGATAAACTGCTGGGTGGGTCTACAGTCAAGGGGGTCAATTGTATCTTGGCTTGCCCACGATGATCTGAACACAAATGGGCCTATTTACAACTAATGTCTTTAAGCAAGGGCGCAGGAAGGAAGTTGCTCCTCATTCAATTTTTTACCCAGTTCTAGAGGACCCAACATATGAGTCCCAAGTTCACCTTATCAACAAAAGTGCAATTTCATGGATCAATAAGCCCAACTCTCCCCCTCCTTCTCTACTGAAGAACAGCAACAGTCATCACCGCTATCGCATCCTTGGCCTGCAATAGAAGCAAGGGCTGGGTGAAGGTATGAAAAAGGCGGGATTTAATTTGAAGAATCCCTACCTGGTTGAGGGTCTTCTGTAAGTGGGGTGTTCCCATGCGGTCAGCGAGGTGTCTGTAACTTGGGTGAGAGAGGAAGAACTTCCTCTCTGCTGCGAGGGCAGCCTTGATGTCCTTCCTGCCATCAATGTCCTTCTGACTTCTGTTGACCACGCCAATATATCCTGGAAAACAAGTTCGGCATTCACACACAGCACACTTAAAGCTGCCCCTCCAGTTTGGTCTCACCTCCATTGAGCCCCTAAAAAGTTTTTGTTTTTTTTGTTTTTTTTTTAGTACAGCTAATTTTTAGGATTTTTTCAACAGGAATTTCAAATGTATTCATGACATGTATACATCAGGCTGGTGTAAATACTGGTTTTGCAAAGAGAAAAAGGGCAAACGTCAAAACTCTTATCCAGATTTTATTAGAGGGAAGAGCTTTTTGCAACCTAAAATACAATTTATTCAGAAAAGGACATTAATTTATTTCTACCTTCAAAACGGAATATCATCTTCAGTGATATATTTCGATATGAGGAAAAAGCCTATATTTTAGTAACTGTAAAAATCTGGTTTCAGCAGCTTTAATAGATTTACATGCTTCAAATTATACCCTATTGACAGGGAATGACTGGCAAAAAGCTGTACACAACAGTATCAACTCACACACATGTAATATATAGAAATGTTCCTAGTTTCATTGTTTGAACCCGCTAGGCAGCAAATGAAGTGGATAGTTTTAGAATAACCCCCCCCCCCCCCAGTCCCACAAGAAAGGCCTTTATACCTAATAATTTCAACTGCACAGTGTTCTTTGCTCTTCTCGGCTTTTGATCCTGCTTTTACCTGATACCTAACAAACGGGGTGCAATCTACTCTTCAAGAGTCTGGCCCGGACACCATATACTTCCAGAAGACCCACCTCCTCCGGAAAGACCAGGGGAAACAAAAACCCTGCATCATACCCCTTCCACTCCTCAGTCAACACTAAACACTAAACAACGGGGGCGTAATCTTCCGGAGACATAATCTCCCTTTGGTAATCTCTCACACTAAAACAGGGACAGTACAAATGTCATACTGGTTGGAGCGCTTAAGGGGCGACCCATGAAATATGCGCATAACTCAGCACAGGGCTATTCAATTTATGCTTCTTCGTGGAGCTAGCTGGAATGGCCTGGGAGGAGATTAGCCTGACAGGTACATCAATACGGTGTGGGACTCATAGAAGGATAGGGAAGGAGGGAGCGGGTCGCATGTGGGAGTCTGTTCTAAGCAGCTGAAGAAAGTCCTGGAGAAGATGGGCTTACGGGATGCATGAAGGGAGACACAAGCAACTACTAGCTACAAATTCTACGTCCATGTCCACCAGGCCCATTCACATATTGATTACATTCTACTGAGCAAGGCCTTGGTGGGACTGATCGATCAGAGGAGATCGGACCTATCATGGTTTCTGACCCAGCCCCCATCCTGATTCCGCCGGAATCTGGGAGGCAACTACCACAACCCTCCTTACTGAGGAATCAGGTAATCAAAGGCAAAATAGGACAAGAAATCAATAAATACTACAAACTTAATGAAGATGGGGAGGTTTCCATCACTGGACTCTCTGATGCCTTCAAGGAGGTCACTAGACGTCATTTCATAGCAGCAGTGGCAGAGCATTCAGAGTCTGCAGGCTGGAGAGATTCAGGATCTGTGAAGAGTGGCTGCAGCACACTTCCCGCTGCACCACCTGCATCCTTATTATGGCTAGGGGCCAGCTACAGATGTACTTTACTGACAAGGTGGAGCTTTCAGTGTTTCACCTTAGAGTACGCTTGCATGTTACAGGAGATAAAGTAGGTACCCAGCTTAGTGGGCCCAAGGCGGCAAGAGATAAAGAGGACATAAAGAAGAAGATTCTTGACAACTCCAGGGTCCCAGTAGCAGGAGACGTGACAAAAGGTACCTTGAAGCTTCACCCTCCTTCAAGCGTGTGGAGACCTTCACAGAGAAGATACAACCCCAGAAGCTCATAGATATTCAGAAAGATTCCCTAGTGGGTCTGATCCAGCCTGAAGAGGGCAAACTAGCGTTTAAATATCTGAAACTTAATAAAACCCCAGCCCGGAAAGCCTTACCCCCCAATTTTTACAAATAGTACCCTTCCAAACTGGTCCCAAAATTGTGCTGACTCAGGTTCCGTGGCGCTGACGATGGGGTAGCAGTAGTAGCAGTCATACTGAAATCCAACAAGGCTGCAAGCATCACTGCTCAATAGCTGTTCTGAATATTGATGCAAAACTTTTCATTAATACTCTGGCTACTCACCTCAATGAGGCGCATCCCATTCTGGTGCACCCAGAATGGAGTGAATTTATCCAGGGTTGCTAAGCTTAGGGCACATTCGAAACAGCTATCCACCGGATGGAGAAGGTCGTCCTCAAGAATATACGTGCATTCTTCCATCCCTAGATACAGAAAAGGCCTTCAAGAGGTCTTGGCTTTCCTGTGTCTCACACTCCAGAGGTTGGGCCTGGGTGCCAAGTTTGTAAGAATGATCTTTCAGATTACGCACCCTGTGGTCAGTCTTGCCCTGAATGGCTGCTACTCCACCCCCTTCTTTTTTTTCCAAGAGGAACAAGGTGCGGTGGGGTGGGGTGCCACTACTTATTGTTGCTCTCTTTATAGAACCCTTAGCCTGCTTGATTTAGCAGTCAAACTGTGATTAGGACCATGCTTGGACCTCAAGAATTTAAAATCTTCCTCTACAAGCCTTGAGAAATTAACAAGCCCACACGCTTGGCGAGTAAGATTTCATCTGGACGAACTACTTTTAGGGCCTACTGGCCCTTTCTGGCAGGCTGACAGACCAGGTGGTCTATTCACTCGTTAAGTGAATGAGCACTAAATAGGACTTTAAATCTAGTTTTCAACTTGGCACATTTGCTCTGCTCGGTGTTCAGAGACAGAAGTTAAATGTCAGGTTATGGGCCAGATGTACGACCCTAAATTGCAGTCGCAAACGGGCAATTGTCCCGTTTGCGACCGCAATTTAGGGCATGACCATGTAACAACCTCATTTTGCTAATAGTATTATTTTTACCGAAACGCAAAATGAGGTTTGCGACTCGCTATTAGGAAGGGGCGTGCCCAGGGACCACTGCCTTCCGTTAAAATATGAATCTGAAAAGTAAAATTTTTCTTTTTTTAAATGCATCCTGTTTTCCTTTAAGGAAAACGGGCTGCATTTACAAAAAAACTGCTTTATTTAAAAGCAGTCACAGACATGGTGGTCTGCTGACACCAGCAGGCCATCATCCCTGTGAGTGCTAGCCATTCCTAATGGAGTCGCAAATTGCGCATGCCTCATTAGTATTATTGAGGCATGCAAGTTCGACCCCATTAGGAATAGCAAACAGTATCCGAGACATTGTTGTACATCCCAATTTGTGAGTCGCAAATTGGCAGGGTCGTACATCTGGCCCATGTCTTCTTACAAGTTGAGGCTTCATTTATCCTGGAGGTTGGTGTTTACTTTTATTTTTCTGACTGCAATGGTAGAGGTTTTTTAAAAATTAACTGTCTAAGAAAAAGCGTGAAATAGGCTCCAGGATGTCAGGCTTTTTTGTAACACACACATAAAAAGCTTGTAAATGACCAGTTCCAACATTAAAAAATATATCTAAGTGGTTATGAAAGCACATTTTTTGTGATTCTGTGTGATTAAAAAAACAAAGAATAATGGAATAAAAACAGGTCCGAACACTTTACTTGGTGACATGCAATGACACATTTTTGCTGCAACAATTTCCACAGATTGCTTATATGCTGTATAGTTTTATCAGTGAAACTCCAGGTTAGTTGGAAAGTTTGTGGCCATTTCAATGGAAAATGTGCTCTTTGTAAATAACAGCGCGCTGCCACATAATACTTTAGTTATATATTTATTAAAAGTGCAGTTTAAACACGAACTAAAAAAAACATTCCAGCCGCCTCCCTGATAAAAAGGCTATTGGACAGCTAAGAGGAACGTCATGGGTCATGTGTACCACATATGTGGGCTTGATTCCTATTATATATGGTGGAAATGTTTAATCCATTAACTCAAGCAAAACTTTTTTTTGTACAACAGAAATGCGAAACTAGCATATTTAAAGGTACTCTCATAGGTGAATAAAAAAAAAGCTGGCTGTAAAATGAAATATTTGCCTAGGATCACACAATTTGAGACTAGTTTACGGGTCAAGCAGATTACAGTTGGGTCAAGCAGATTATCTAAGTCACTAGACCTGCAATTCTGGTAAAATGTTAATGAATATTCGAGACCTGCTTTTTGCCAACAATGTGCTCCTAACCGTTTTCCCGAGCATTTCAATCCTGGCAGTCATTAACTTACTTCGGCCTATAAGCTGGCCTATGGCTAGAAGATCACTACCACAAATGTGAGATACTACACTGGACATTGAGGCCCCACCTGACCCATGAACTGAGGAATAACCGCAAAGGCACCCCAGTTGACCGCAGACCACCCAGAAATCTTTGAGACTCTTCATTTCTTTTATCCTCAGCATCTGGTCCACTCCATTGAGGTCAATGGGGTTTGTGCGGTAAAGGGTGGAACTGAACTAGAAAAAGCTCAGGTGGCCAGGTAACTGTCCAAATCTACCCCAATGGCCCCCAGACCTACTCCCTGTGGATTTGGTCGCCGATGCAGACTTTATGGTTGCCAATGCTTGTTTGCAGTTGGATTAAAACTAAAGATGGTTTTAAAAATCTGTACCTCCAAAATCCTGTGGATTTCGCTCATCTTGGACTCAAAAAAATTAATTTAAAAAAATCTTTTTTTTTTAGAATTTTGGCATTTTGTTTCGTGTCGCATGGCTTTGTTAATTTATTTTTTGGTACTGCCAATTGCTTTACACTAGTTCCTTAGTTCAAGCTTTGCCGCCCGAAGCCATAGCTTCTCAGGGTTGAGCTTAAGGTTGTACACATGAGCCTGACTAGACCCAAGACAGTTTTTGCAAGTGTATTCCACAGTAAAACTGCACAATCATACCATATAATCCACCCAAATCCTCACAGTTGGCGCCTGCATAGTTCATTGACCTGATGCATTTTACTTAACAAAAGTTTACTTATAAATTGCATGAATAATGTTGCGTAGCACTGTGATCTAGCTGATTGCACTGAACTTTTCGTTGATGAATATTTTTATTTTTCCAATATGTACATGTTTTTAAACTTAATTCTTATCAACGATTTGTAGTCTTACTCTTGAGTAACGTATTTCTAGTTTCTGTTGAAGGATCTATGTTTTCAATACATACTCATTTAGTTGTTTTTATTGTTAATAGTTTGGATTACATGGCAGTAAATATAATTTTAATTTTATTACATTTAAATAAACGGAGAAAGAAGAAAATCGGTTGATTGGACATTTGTTGCACACAAGTGTCATGCAATTAACTGCTAATGACCAATGTAAAATTTTGCAGGGAAACCACACTAAAACGGCCATGAATCCGCCTAATCTCTGTACTTTAATGTAGGTTTCAAGCGTATGGGCAGTAGCGAGTTGAACCCTGGCGGGTGAAAACCGATGCCTTTGTTTTCCTATGCATCAGAGTGTGTGCATTCAGAGTCTCTTGAGGGAGGAAATGGAGGGAAATGCGGGGCAGGCACCCAAGCGCGTAGCTTAGGGGGGGCAGGGGGGGGGGGGGGGGGACAGAGGACGTGGTGGATGAGGTTTGCTGAAGAATCGGATGTAAGCTAAACTATCCACTGGACAAATTCTTACCAAAGGTAAGTAACATGTTCTTCTGATTGATACTTCAACCTGCAGATTCCTCACCTCTTGAAATCAATACCCAACCCCAGATAGAGGGTCAGAGGCAATGGTCTAACAAAAAAATATGGCTAACAGACCAGCAAAATTGCCATGCATGTAATGTCTGGAAAATGTATAGACCAAAGCACACATTGCAGGATTGCAAATATCTAATGCAGGAATGCCCTTATACATCACTCAAGTGGCAGGCTTTACCATGGTGGAATGAGCTCCCAGCCTTCAGGAGGTACCTTCTTGTTGATTTTGTGGGAGTGCTCGAAGCACAGGATGATACAGCAGTAAACTACCCCCTTCCGAATTCACCTGCCCTTCTCAGGTCCAGGAAAAGATCAATATACGGCAATGCAGAATTTCCCCCTCCTTGGTGGGATGAGGAAGTGGGTAGAAGGTCAGCAGGGTGATCGACCTAACCATTCCTTCATAACGTAGTATTTCCTTTTAATCTGGAATACTTCATACGCAGGACCAGCTTGTGTGGGAAAAACGATATGAAGGGAGGCTGAGCCGAGTGGGACTTATGTGGCAACTATACATCGTTTGAAAGACTACCACATCAGGAAATAAGTCCCAGATTAATGTCCAACTGTGGGATTACCAAGGGAAAATAATTAAATAAATTGATCAATCCTTTCAGAAATCACATAACAATGAGTAACTGAAATACCAAAGGCTGAAACAGTAAACTAAGAAGAGACAGAAAGGTCCACTAAATAATCTTTAACAATGTCCACAGGAAAGCCTGGGCATCGACAAGCGATAGCAAAGTGCAAGAATCTAATAAATGTGGCTTGAGAGGATAACTTCCTCCTCAGCTCACTATGTAACAAAACCGAACCATCGAGCAGAATAAACAACCTTGCTAGAGGGGCATTCAGCTAACAAAATGACATCCAATAATTGTGCAGGCTCATACTGCCCCGCTCAATCTCCAGGCATAAAGGTGGAAGTTCTAGGATCCAAGTAATCAGAAGGATGAGAGGAAATTCAGAAAGGAGATGGTTAGTTCTGCCTCAGTCGAAATGAGTATCCCAGGGCTCCTTGCAACCAACACTGCAGGACATAGAATAGGTTGTGGAGCAGGGACGCTGTGGGCCGCTGGTAGTCTAACATCCGCTGCACCTAGCCTGCCTTCAGAAGCCAGTAAGAAAACAAGTTACTTACCTGTAACTGTAGTTCTCCAGTATTGGAAGCTTTCATAGATTCACATACCTGAATCATTTCCCCGTCGTCGAGATGGAAGTCTCCGGTATATAAAAAAGCAATGGTTAGCAGTATAGCTAACTGGATAAAGGCCTAGGCTCATTTCCCTTTTGCAACCCATAACCTTTGTAATGTAAAAAAAGGACCACACTTTTCTCTTAGCCAATCAGAGCCCCACTCACCCTCTAGAACCCTCCTGAGAGAACCTTTTGCTCCTCAGATTTTCAGGCACTTGTGCTATAATACCTTTCGTGCGAAATTCCGAGGTGAGCCTCTCAGGGGAGGAGGGTGGGGGTATGTGAATCTATGAAAGCTTCCAATACTGGAGAACTACAGTTACAGGTAAGTAACTTGTTTTCTTACTCCAGTATTGGAGCTTTCATAGATTCACATACCTGAATCAGAATAGTAGCGAGCAGTAAATTATAGCACATTTTGTTTTTGTCACCTGCAACACCTGATACTTGCATATAGTAGTAACTGTATCAAAATACACAGACATATATCGCCCACAATAGACATCTCCATCATACAACAATAAAATGTGCTTTTTTTACCAACCAAAGGAAGGATGGATGAGAAAAGAGGCTCACCGTTATTGGAAAAGGTTCCTCAGCACAGTTTGTCCCACGGCTACATCGCTTCTTGCATGAGCATCCAGGCAGTAATGCCTGGTGAAGGTATGCGTACTCCTCCAGGTAGCTGCTCTGCAAATGTCCTGAATAGAGACGCTTGAAAATAGAGCAGTAGAGGTTGATACCGCTCTTGTGGAATGTGCACGAACACGTGCTGTCAATGGCTTCCCCGCCGCTTGAAGACAGAATTGAATGGCATTTGAGAACAATCGTGCAATTCCCCGTTTTGATAACAGGGCACCTTTCCTGGGGGAACTAAAAACCATAAACAATTGTGTAGATTTTCTGAAAGGTCTTGTCCTTTGCAAATAAAACTTCAGGCAACACTGGACATCTAGAGTGTGGAGAGTCCTATCTGCCGCCGTAGATGGTTGAGGAAAGAATCTTTTCAGGATTAATGGCTCATTTAAGTGGAAATCGGTTGGCACTTTCGGATTAAATTTCGGATTGTTCTGAGCACCAAACTGTCCTCTCTGAATTGCAGAAGGTTCTTGCGTCGTAAGGGTTTGTATTTCTCCCACCCTTCTGGCTGATGTTAGAGCTATTAATAGAGCCACCTTCCAGGATAGGAATTTTAGATCAGTGTTGTGAATTGGCTCAAACGGTGGTTTCATCAATTGTGATAAGACAAGGTTCAGTTGCCACAGAGGCGGTGGTAGCCTGAATGGGTGGATACACTCAAAACACCCCCTTCATGAATTGTTTCACAATTCTTTCCGACCACAGAGATGGACCTGCCGAGTTTCTCCTGTATTAGAAATCACTGCCAAATGCACTTTAATTGAGGCATGGGCTAATCCAGACTTTGTCAGCCTTAGTAAATATAGGATGATTTGATGCGCCTCTGCTCGCAGAGGATGCAATTCGTTCTCCTGACACCAAAAGCAGAATCTTTTCCATTTCATCCTGTATATCCTATTAGTGCTTTCAGCTCTTGCCTTTGCCAGGATTTCTCTGCATTCTGCCGGAATGTTCAAGCGATGAAATTCTCTGTAATCAGGAGCCAGGACGCTAATTGCAGTGATGTCAGGTCTGGATGCCGCACTTGTCCCATCTCCATAGTCAATAGTGCTGGTATTGGCAGTCGACGTATTGGCTCGGTCTCTGATAAAAAGAGCAGCTCTGTGAACCAATGCTGCCTGGGCCACCAAGGGGCTATTAGTATCATCCTGCACGGTTCTTTTTTAATCTTCGTGAGTACTCGTGGCAGGAGGGGAATCGGCAGAAAGGCGAAGGCAAAGACGCCTTTCCATGCCATCGAAAACGCATTCGCTCATGATCCCCCTCTGGTGACGCCAGCTTGCAAAGAATTGGCATTTCTTGTTCTGGGCTGTGGCAAACAGATCCACCGTTGGTATTCCCCACTTGGCAAAGATGGTCATCAGCGTGTCCTGATCCAGCTCCCACTCGTGACAGGTCGTTTTTTTTGCCTGCTGAGGGTGTCCGCTGTTGTGTTTTAATCTCCGGGAAGATGTATGGCCTTCAGAGTCACTTTGTGATCTATCGCCCATTTCCAAATTTTCTGAGCTTCTTTTGACAGAGAGAGATCTTGTGCCCCCCTGTTTGTTTATGTAGTGCATTGCCGTTGTGTTGTCTGTCTGCACTAACACTGATCTGCCTTCTATTCTTGGCAGGAAGGCCAACAATTCCAATCCTATTGTCCTCAATTCCAATAGGTTTATGTGAAGGTGTTGTTCCTGTTTGTTTAATCGGCTGCTGACTTGCAACTCTTGGAGGACTGCTCCCCATCCTTCGAGAGAGGCATCCGTGGTAACTAACGCTAGCTGGTTCGGTCAGGAAGGACAGACCCACCGAGATATTGTTCCTGGGAGTCCACCACTTTACCGCCTGCAACATTGGTTGCGTGACTTTGATCTTGTCCTTTAAAGACCCCTTTGCTTGGCACCACTGAAGGTCTAACTCTTCTTGTAACGGCCGCATTCTTAAACGACATAGGGGAATGAGTGGTATGCATGAAGACATCGTCCCCCAGAAGAGATTTGTATTTTCGGACTGAAAGAGACCTTCTGCTGAATTCTTTGGCTAGAGATACTAGTCCAAATTGCCTCTCTAAGGATGGGAATGTCTTGTTTTGTGATGTATCTAGGATTGCCCCTAGAAACTTGATCGTTCTGGATGGCTGCAGAGATGATTTTTCCACATTTAAGGTCAGACCCAGATCCGCAAACAACTCCATGCAAGCGGAAGTCGAAGCGTGAGCTGCCTCCTCCGATGGTGCCTTTAACAACCAGTCGTCCAGGTATGGGAATATTTGATGTTTTTTTCTTCTGAGGTAGGCTGTCACTGGCGCCAGACATTTTGTAAATATTCTCGGTGCAGATTTGAGACCGAATGGCAGCACTTTGAATTGGTAATGGTCTTTGGACACTGTAAAACAAAGGAACTTTCTGTGGGACGGATGGATGGAGATATGAAAATATGCATCCTGTAAATCTAGTGAGGTCATCTGATCTCCTGGGTTTAAGAGCAGCAGAATATCTTGGAGGGTCACCATTCTGAATGACTGCTTCTTGAGATAGGCATTTAGGGACCGTAGGTCCAAGATTGGACGCCACCCGAGAGCATCCTTTCTGATCAAGAAGAAACGGGAATAAAATCCTTGTCCTCTTTGGGAGTTCGGCACCGGTTCTATTGCTCCCTTTCGGAGCATTGCTCAAATCTAATGACGCATCGGAGGCAGGTGTCTTACTTCTTGATATGTAGGAGGCGTGGGAGGAGGGAAGTAGAGGAATTCCAGAGTATGTCCGAATTTTATAATGTGGAGGACCCATTTGTCCGATGTTATTTTCTGCCATTGTTGTAAATAATAAGTTACTCTTCCACCCAGGGGAACATTTGACAGGGTAGGAGGATAGGAACCCGGAACTTGTAGGTGGTCATTGTCTTTTATTGTTATCTTACCCAAACCGACCTCCTCGTCCTCTGGGAGTGGACTTAGAGTAGCCTCCAGAATGCTTCTGGCCATATTGCTGCCTGTAGGGCTGCGAAGAGGAAGAATAGGATGTGTATCTTCCTTGCTGGTAGCCACCTCTATAACAAGGTTGTCCTTTTCCACGGGCGCCTCGAAAGGGCACTGTAACGTACCCAAGGCTTTCGCCGTATCAGTGTCCTTCTTAATACTTTGAAAGGTCTCATCCACTAGACGTCCAAGCAGATCTTCCCCATCAAAAGGTAGGTCAAGAATCTTATTTTGGACCTCTGGTCTAAAGGCAGTGGCCCTCAGCCAACCCTGGTGCCTTAAAACTGCTGCTTCTCCTAAGGAACAAAAGGCTGTGGTGGCTATGTCCATAGCACAATCAATAACTTCAGCTGAAGTTCTCTCCCCTTCCTGCAGAACTTTCTTCGCCTCCTGCTTGCTGTCTTCCGGAAGGAGGTCGATATATGGTGCTATATTGCATCACATCTGTCTGTCATATCTGCCCAGGATGGCAAGGGCATTAGCGGCTCTGACCAGGAGAGCTGACATCGAGGAGAATCGTTTACCTGCGTTGTCTAAACGCCTTCCCTCCCTATCCGGAGGTGCGGAAATAGGTGCTGATGGGTTTTTTGACTTCTGTTGCGCTGCCTGTGAAATGATCGGGTCCGGTTTAGGAAGGCCCAGTAAACATGCCGGAGCGTCCGCAGACGCCTTACATTTTTTGTCCAGCCTCACTAGTACCGATGTAACCATCGCTGGATTCGTCATCACTTGTAACCCTTCCTTCCATACGTGGTCAATGATTGGTATGGACTTGATAGATTTTTGATAGGGCTCCTTAAAGTCATAAAGAAAACATTCTGCTTGAGTTGTTTTCATCGGCAGCTGAAATCTCTTTGCAGCTCTTTCCATTAAGTTGTGGAATCCACCAATATCCACTGGTGAAGAATCTGCTGGTACTTGGGTGGGTGATGGTGGAGAGAGAAGTAGATAGTCATCCCACTCTCTGTGGGGCTCTGTTAACTCCCCTTCTTCACGGTCCTCATCATCTGTGGTCACAGGATCCTGCTGCTGTTGGACCGGAGGTGTCTGCGGAGCAGTGACTTGTAGGCTTTCCCTACTGCGGACTGGAGTGGCCGGAATAGAGCGAGGACGTGAAGGTGAAACGTCCTCAGGGAGCACTGATGGAGGAAACCTCTTCTTATAATCCGCCAACATGAATTGCAAATCCATCATCATTAAAGATGGCATTGCGACCATCTCTTCCTGAGGCTCTTGTTGGTAGCGATGGTGTGAGAGGCTGTGGTATTCTTCATACCCCCTCTTCATCGTAGTCTTCTTGACATTTTACGTGGAGTTCAGATGGGCTTCTGGCACACCCGAAGGGTCCATCATCCTCCTCCTTATCCGACTCTTCCTCCTCCAAAAGGTGAGACGGGATCAGAGGAGTAATCTTATTCGGGGTAGTCACCGCTGGCGTTATCTTCTTCTTCTGCTTTTCTGGAGTTTGTCTCGTCGACGAGATAGTTGTCGATACTACCGTTGACGTAGCTGTTGTCGTCGTCGACAGCGCAGTAGAACCATTCATCGTCGACGACATGGTAACCGTCGTCGACGATCCTGTAGTCATCACCATAGACGACGATCCCGTCATCGACATTGCCGTCGTCATCACCACCGTCGTCGATGTTACCGGCGTTGACGCTGCTGATGTCGACGCTCCTGTCCACGCTGACTCAAATACAATCAATGGTAGCTTCTGTACCTCCGTCGTCGCTGTAGACGATGACTTCTTCGTCGACGGCCTCGTCGACGATGGCGATTTTTTCACTTTCTCCTCAGGAATACTAGAGGATGGCTTCTTGAATTATGCTAGAGCCAAAGGTGGTGTCTTTGAAGGCTCAGAAGAGGCTCTTTTTGAGTCTTTTTCTCTCAAAGTGTGTCCTTTGCTCTCCTTTGGTTTTGGCGGAGGAGATTTGGAAGGACTACGCCCCGAAGACCCTTGAGTGGTCTTTTTTAGGGCCTTCTCAGGACGGTCCCCTGAGGAATGAGCCTGAGGAGATCTTGATCTTTTTTGAGATCTCCTGGACGAAGAGGAGGATTCCTGGTCACTATCACTAGAAACCACCTCCTTTCTGGCTTTGATCTTGTGAAGCCAAATTAAAAAGGCGTCCCTTACGATCTCTAAGGATCTTGCTAGAGAAAGTGCAACATACCTTGCAATCCTTTGCTTGGTGTTCCGGATAAAAACAGTAAATGCAGACTTCATGTGGGTCATCAGTTTAGAGTCTCTTTTTAGAGCAGGTGGCATAGGCTCTAAAAAGACCCTTCTCTTTTCCAGACATTCTCAAGGATGTAGATGAGAAATAGATTACCAAATTCTCAAATCCACAAGAAACAGAAAGAAAGGAAAATGCTACTTACCAGTATGCATCTGTTCTTGGCATGTAGAGCTGCAGAGTTACACACTATGCATAGATGGCCACCTAGTGTTGGGGCGGATGTTTGCAGTTTGTTTTGTTGTGGAAAAGTCTTTCGGAGTCACGGGATAGGTGACTCCTCCTTAGGACGATACTGCGCATGGGCATCCGCTCCATCCCCAGATTGTTTTTCGCCATTAGGGAAGTGATGGAGCTGTACAAGAAGTAGTGATGTCCATGTGATTTGTATCTAATGAAGATAATACCGGAACAGATAAAGGTAGCCGGGGAGGCGGGTGGGCGTGTGTAACTCTGCAGCGCTACATGCCAAGAACAGATGCATATTGGTAAGTAGCATTTTCCGCTTGAGGCATATGAGCTGCAGATTACACACTATGCATAGATTGTATAGCAGTACCCAAACCTAGCCGCGACCACCCGTATCTGTTGCAGTTGTTTGAAACAGTGTTTTTAATACAGCCTGGCTCACAGTGGCTTGTTGTTTAGTTTGCACATCTACACAATAATGCTTTGTGAATGTGTGCGGTGTAAGCCATGTAGCTGCTCTGCATATGTCATCTAAGGGGATGTTCCCTAAGAATGCCATTGAAGCCACTATCTTTCTTGTTGAGTGGGCTTTTGGAGGAAGTGTTAACGAGCGTTTTGCTTTTTGGTAACAAATTTGTATGCATTTAACTTTCCACCTGGCGATCCCCGATTTTGATATACGGTTGCCTTTATGTGGCGGCGAAAAAGACACAAAAAGTTTTTTTTTTTACAAAACGATTGTGTTCTTTCGATATAGTACAGCAGAGCTCTTTTAACGTCTAAGGTGTGTAGAGCCCTTTCTGCGACTGTTTGAGGCTGCGAGAAGAATACGGGCAGCTCAACGGATTGATTTAGATGGAATGGTGAAATGACTTTAGGATTAGTATGAAGAACCACGTTGATATGATGCATTTGCAAAAAGGGTTCTTGAATGATAAATGCTTGTAGTTCACTAACCCTTCTAAGAGAAGTAATTGCTACCAGGAAAGCTACTTTCCAAGGTAGGAATTGCAATTCACATTTATGTAATGGTTCAAAGGGAGGACCCATTAACCTTGTAAGAACAATGTTCAGGTTCCACACTGGTGCTGGTGGCGTTCTGGGAGGAATTATTCTTTTGAGTCCTTCCATGAAAGCTTTAATAGCTGGTACTTTAAAAAGAGACAGATGTTGTCTGTTATGTAAGTATGCTGCAATGGCAGCAAGGTGTAGTCTGATAGACCTATAGGCTAAGTTACACTTTTGAAGGTGTAATAGATATCCTATGATGTGTTGGATAGACACGTCTAAGGGATCTATTTGGTTGTTTTGGCAGTATATGACAAAGCGTTTCCACTTAGCAGCATAACATGCTCTGGTAGCAGGACGTTTAGCTTCTTTAATGATGGGCGCCTTGAGAGGTACCGAGACCCGAGAACACTTTGGCAGCCTGCTCAGCAACCCCGAAAACTTGATGCCTAATCTCTGCTGATGACTGATAAAGATCCAGAAACACGTGTCCAGAGATGGCCAGCACAACTGTGTAATTACTCGAGACTTTACTAAAAGCACACACGCTTGGTGAACTGCATTGACCATAATGCACAGGGGCGAACCCGCTGGGAGGTGAAGCAGTGTGCTCCCACATTGGTTTCCTCTTTAATGATGTTCATGCATTCTGGAGGAAGGTTGAGGTAACCAAACTAGGACCTCAGGAGCCAGATCGCTAGGTTGAGCTGAGCTGGGTCCAGGTGTCTGATCTCTCCATGGTTCTGCGTAAATAGGCGTGGAGATAGATTTAGTTTTTGATGTGGCACCACAGACATTTGCAGCAGCGTGGTGTACCACGGTTGTCTGGCCCAAGTTGGAGCGACTAGAATGAGTGTCAGGGAATGTTGTTGTAGTTTATTTACCACAACTAATGGAAGTAGTGGGAGAGGAGGAAAAGCATACGCAAATAGTCTTGACCAGTTCATCCATATCACATTGCCCTTGGACAATGGGTGTGGGTATCTGGCGGCAAAGTTTGGGCATTTTGCCTTTTCGTGGGTGGCAAAGAGGTCTATCTGAGGTTGTCCCCACATTTGGAAGAACGGATGAAGAACTTGTGGGTGAAGTTCCCACTCGTGGATCTGCTGTGTTTGTCGACTTAGCAGATCTGCGATAGGGTTTTGTACTACTGGGACTTGTTGGGCTAAGGGGAAGATTTTTAGCGGTATAGCCCATCTCCATATCTGCTGTGCTAACAGAGAGCTGCAGAGAGTGTGTCCCCCCTTGTTTGTTTATGTAGTACATAGTTGTCATATTGCCTGTGCGGACTAAGACAGCATTGCCTGACATTGGAGTTTGAAATGCTTTCAGAGTTAGAAACACAGCTAGCAACTCCAAATGATTGATATGGAGTAACTTTTGTTGCGGTGTCCACCTGCCCTGCATGGCGTGATGCAGTAGATGGGCTCCCCAGCCGGAGAGCGATGCGTCCGCTGTCATGACTATTTGGGGAACTGGCTCTAGAAACGGTAGTCCCTTGGAAAGGTTTTTGGTGTTCCACCATTGCAGAGAACGAGGAGTCCGACCATCTACCAACACTAGGTCTGTTAAGTGACCTTGAGCCTGGTTCCACTGGCATGCTAGGCACTCTTGGAGTGGACGCATTTGCAATCTTGCGTGAGGTACTACAGATATGCAAAATGCCATCATTCCTAGGAGTTGCATGAACACTCGAGCTGGTAGTGAGTGTTGTGGTTTGATTTTTGTTAGGAGAGTTTGTGCACTTGTTATCCTGGCTGGAGAGGGATAAGCTAGTGTTAATTGGGTGTTTATTGTAGCGCCGAGATATTGTTGTATGTGTGAGGGGTGTAGGTGCGATTTGACGTGATTTACTGTGAATCCCAAGTGGTGAAGCAGTTGAATAGTAGCTCGAGTGTTTTTGCACACATTGTCTGTATGAGCTGGCCTTTATGAGCCAGTCGTCCAGATATGGGAAGACGTGAATGTGCTGTCTTCTTAGGTCTACTACTGCTAGGCATTTGGTAAACACCCTTGGCGCTGTTGGGACTCCGAATGGGAGCACTTTGAACTTGTAGTGTTGTCAGTCTAGCACAAATCTGAGATATTTTCTGTGTGCTGCGTGGATGGGAATATGGAAGTAGGCGTCCTTGAGATCTAGAGTGACAAGGAAGTCGTTTAATACCAGTAATGGAGGATCTGTTGTAGTGTGACCATATGAAAATGATCCGACTGTATGTAAATGTTTAGAGGTCTGAGGTCTAGGATGGGGCTTAGATATCAGTCCTTCTTTGGTATTAGGAAATATAGGTAATATACTCCTTTGTTTTTCTGATGCTCTGGAACTATTTCTATTGCATTTTTCTGCAGGATGGATATTACCTCCTGTCTGAGCAATGTTAAATGTTCCTGTGACATTGGACGTTGCTTGGGTGGTATGTTTGGTGGGGTAGATGTTAGTCCCAGATAGTAACCGTATTGAATTATTTGGAGCACCCACCTGTCTGATGTGATGTTTTCCCAGGCTGGCAGGTACTGTTGAAGTCTTTCCCCGACAGGAGTGAAATGAGGCGGGGGAAGGGGAAGGGATTCATTGGGCAGGGGTAGAGGCAGAGCGTGAGTTGTTATTTTTGCCTCTACCTTTGTTATGGTTACCCCTGTACCCACCCCTTTGGAAGCCTTTACTGTAGGTAGAGTGTGTAGGGGCTTTGTACAAGGTAGAAGCTGTGTCTGAAGTATATCCCCTGGTGGCACCTCGATAGTTTGAGCGACGAAATGAAAGTCTGGGAGCCTGCGACTGCAGGGCTCCCATAGATTTAGCGGTGTCTATCTTTTTTCATTTTCTCTAATGATACATCTACCTCGGGTCCAAATAGGTGTTGTTGGCCAAAGGGTTGGTTAAGAATGGCGCTTTGTACCTCAGGTTTGAACCCCGATATGCGCAGCCAGGCGTGTCTGCGTAGCAAGACACTGGTGTTAACTGCCCTAGAGGCCGTGTCTGCTGCATCTAGGGCACACCTAATAGAGGTTGTTTGTGATGTTTTTCCCCTCCTGGATGAGTTTATTTGCTCTAGCCTTGTACTTGTCAGGGAGGTGCCTCATGAGTGACTCTAGTTCATCATAATGTGCCCTGTCATATCTGGCTAGCAGTGCCTGTGTATTGGCGATACGCCACATGTTTGCTGTTTGAGACGCTGTTCTTTGCCTGATGCGTCAAGTAGCTTAGACTCTTTATCTGGTGGTGCAGCCTCACCCGATGTTTGTGAGTTTGCTCTCTTGCGTGCGTTAGAAACTACAAGTGAGTCTAGTGGTACTGGGTCTTTAATATATGCTGGGTCTGATGGGGCAGCTTTAGATTTTTTCTCTATTCGAGGGTTAATGACCAGAGTTCTGACTGGGTCTTTGAAGACTTCAGGAGCATGCTTGATCACTCCTTTAAGCATGGGCAAGATGGATGAAGACCTTTGTGCATTATCGAATGTATCCATAAGGAAGACTTCCTCAACAGGGTCTGTATAAATGTCTACACCATGATAATGTGCAGCTCTGTGAATTAATTTATTAAACCTTATAGTGTCTTCTGGTGGGGAAGGCCTTGAGGGGTATATGTCATCCTGAGGGACATTTGGGACATCTGGGGTGGTATAATTGACCCACGGGTCTGGGAATCCTGTGGGCGTTGTTGGATCAGGTGCGTTACCCCCCCCCCATATCATCAGAGCTATCATCCCTGTGTGGTGTGACAGGGGATGCTGGAGAATGCTGTGGTGGTGGTGATGGTACAGGTGAGAGAGAAGGGGAAGGCAGTCTTAAGGGAGAGGTAGCCATATCCTTCTTTGAATGCGGAGTTGGTGTGTCCAGTGGTCGCTTTTATGGAGCCAAAACTAGATGTCCATTGATTGGGTCCTTGGCCAGAGTTTTTTGAGCAGGGTCTGGGTAGGATAAATTCACTGCAGGGGATTGATCTTTTGGTGCGGAGGAAGTCTTGTGTACCGAGATGGCTTGTTTTGGTTTCTTGGCAATGTCTTTGACTGGGGAGGCAGCCGTCTTTTTCGGCTCCGAGCTTTTTTCGTTTCCGAGCTTTTTTTCGGTTCCGGTATGGTTTTTGGATCCGATGACCTTTTCGGATCCGTTTTTTTCGGTTCCGGTGTGGTCTTGGAATCCGAAGCGGGCTTGCTTGGTTTCGGCCTGGGTTTCGGTGCCGAAGGAGTAGTGGTGTGCTTCGGTGCAATGGCTTGGATGTCGGGACGTTGTCTTTTTCGGTGCCGGTATGTGTGCGCCGGCACAGTGTGAAGGTCGACTCGAGCTCGAGTCGCCTGAAGGCTTGGTTAGCTTCTTAGCCGGGCCCGAAGGTGGGGCAGTAGAAGCAGTTTGACGGTGTGCACCTGAGCTGGAGGGAGAGGGTGTGACCAGGGCCTTCAGTGTCGGGTCGGGGTCGACGGTCTTACTTACGACCCGCTGCGCTGGAGTGATGTCCTCGACTTCGGAACCATCTGCTTCGGAGCTGCTGTTGACGCCATGCTGTTCAGGGACGTTGACGCCCTCCTCGAAGATGTCTTCGGTCCTGGATAGTCTTTTTGGAGCGGAAAGAGGCACAAGCTGAACAGTCTTTCGCCTCGTGCTCCTGAGGGAGAAAGAGGTTACACACCTCATGCAGGTCGGTGTGGGGAAACTTCGACCCACATTGAGGACACTTCTTAAATGGCGTCCTTTTCATGAGCTGGAGTGGAGGCCTAGGTAGGCCCGAAGGCCGTCGACGACGACCGGAATCGAGATCCTCGATGTTTGAAGATTAGCATCAACTGGAAAGCGTTCGAAACTAAGTTTTGTAGTTTGGTGAGGATTGCGCGCCGAAGGAAATCGGTTCCAGCACGGAGCGCTGGAAACACATCCGAGCCCGTGGCGGAAAAAACAATCTGGGGATGGAGCCGATGCCCATGCACAGTATCATCCTAAGGAGGAGTCACCTATCCCGTGACCGAAAGACTTTTCCACAACAAAAAAAACTGCAAACATCCGGGCCCAACACTAGGTGGCCATCTATGCATAGTGTGTAATCTGTAGCTCATATGCGTCGAACATTAAGCTTCTACAAAGTGGGAAATCCAGAGTTTGAGCAGAGCTCAAAGGAGACTCCCTAGCACAACATGCTGGTAGAAAATCTGAGGGGCAAAAGGTTCTCTTTCAGGAGGGTTCTAGAGGGTGAGTGGCTCTGATTGGCTAAGGGAAAAGTTTGGTCCTTGTTTACATAATGCAAATGCTACTTACCAGTATGCATCTGTTCTTGGCATGTAGGGCTGCTGACATTCATATCTGTGCATAGTCCGCCACCTAGTGTTGGGTCCGGATGATTGCACATTGTTGTCCTGGAAGAGTCTTCGAAGTATCACGAGATAGGTGGCACCTCCCCTGGACTACAGTGCGCATGGGCATCGCCTCCATCCCCAGATTGTTTTTAACCATAGGCAGAGATGGAGTAAAGAAGTGAGTGATGACCATGCTATGAGCATATGTGTGTATATGAATACATACTGCAGCTGCTACAGGCGCCGGGGAGGAGGGTGGGCGATATGAATGTCAGCAGCCCTACATGCCAAGAACAGATGCATACTGGTAAGTAGCATTTGCAGTTCGAGGCATGTGGGCTGCTGAATTCATATCTGTGCATAGAATACATAGCAGTCCCTCCATTAGCGGCGGCCGCCCGTGCCAGCTGCAGCAGTCTGAAAAAGCGTTTTTAGAACAGCCTGACCAACAGCTGCCTGTTGTTTTGAATGCACGTCTACACAGTAGTGCTTAGTGAAAGTATGAGTGGTAGACCATGTGGCTGCTCTACAGATGTCTTCTAAGGGAATGTTACCTAAGAACGCCATAGAGGCCCCCAACTTCCTAGTGGAGTGGGCCCTCGGTGGGATAGTGAGGGTGCGCTTAGCTTTAGCGTAGCAGATCTGAATGCACTTTACTATCCATCTAGCTATTCCTGCTTTGGAGATTGCATTTCCCTTGTGTTGTGTGGCAAAAGCAACAAAAAGTTGTTTGGTTTTGCGGAAATCTTTTGTCCTGTCCACATAATACATCAAGGCCCTCTTCACATCAAGGGTGTGGAGCATCCGCTCCGCCAGCGTCTCTGGGTTTTGGAAGAACACCGGCAATTCAATTGTTTGGTTTATGTGAAACTGCGAGACCACTTTGGGTAAGAACTTAGGGTTAGTGCGGAGCACCACCCTGTTGGCATGTACCTGGAAGAAAGGTTCTTGGATGGTGAGCGCCTGCAGTTCGCTAACCCTCCGTAGCGATGTGATTGCTACCAGGAAAGCCACCTTCCAGGTCAAAAACTGTAGCTCGCAAGAGTGTAGTGGCTCAAAGGGAGGACCCATCAGCCTTGTAAGAACCACATTGAGGTTCCATTCTGGAGCTGGTGGAGTCCTTGGTGGAATGACTCTTTTGAGTCCTTCCAGAAAAGCCTTGATAGCAGGGACCTTAAAGAGTGACAGGTGTTGCCTATTTTGGAGGTATGCTGCCATAGCCGACAGGTGAATGCGGATGGAAGAGTAAGCTAGATTACACCGATACAGGTGAAAGAGGTAACATATGATGTTTTGAATGGAAGCGTCTAGCGGGTCAATGCTGTGCTCCACGCAGTAGACGACAAACCTCTTCCATTTAGCCGCATAACAAGCTCTAGTAGTGGGCTTTCTCGCCTCCCGAGTGATGTCCATGCAATCGGGAGGAAGATTGAGGTAGCCAAACTCTAGGACTTCAGGAGCCAGATCGCCAGGTTGAGCTGTTGCGGATCTGGGTGCTGAATGTCGCCATGGCTCTGCGTCAGAAGGCTGGGAGTGAGATGAAGCCTTTGATGCGGTACCACGGAGAGTTCCAGAAACGTGGTGTACCATGGTTGGCGAGCCCACGTTGGAGCAACCAGGATGAGAGTCATCGAGTGTTGCCTGAGCTTGCGTGCCACCAGCGGTATCAGAGGTGCTGGGGGAAAAGCGTACGCAAATCTGCCTGACCAGTTCATCCACATCGCATTGCCCTGTGATTGGGGGTGTGGGAACCTGGCGGCGAAGCTTTGGCATTTTGCGTTCTCCTTTGTGGCGAACAGGTCGATCTCTGGATGACCCCACCTTTGGAAGTACGGTTGGAGTACTGATGGATGTAACTCCCACTCGTGCATCTGATGGCTGTGTCTGCTGAGCAGATCCGCCATTTGGTTGTCCTTGCCTGGGAGGTGTTCTGCCATGAGGAAGATGTTCCTCTGAATGGCCCACTTCCACATGCTCTGAGCCAGATGAGACAGCTGTGGAGAGTGTGTTCCTCCCTGCTTCTGGATGTAGTACATGGCCGTCATGTTGTCCGTCCGGATCAACACGACCTTGTTGCACAGATGTACCTTGAACGCCTTTAAGGCCATGAAGATTGCCATCAGTTCCAACACATTGATGTGCATCTTCCTTTGCTGAAGTGTCCATAGTCCCTGCACCGTGTAATGGAGTACATGCGCTCCCCATCCCTGGAGAGAGGCGTCCGTTGTCAGGATGATCTGTGGGACAGGCTCTTGGAATGGTCGGCCCTTGCAAAGGTTTTGTGGATTCCACCAATGCAGAGAGTTGTACGCCCGACCGCTCACCAACACTAGGTCTGACAGTTGCCCATGAGCCTGAGTCCACTGACGTGCTAGGCACTCCTGAAGCGGACGCATATGTAGTCTCGCGTGCGGGACAATGGAGATGCAGGAGGCCATCATGCCTATCAACTGCATGAACACCCTCGCCGGAAGCGAGTGTTGGGGTCTGAATCGTTGGATCAGCGCCTGGATACTGGCGATTCTCACTGGACTCGGCTGCGCAGTGGCTGCCAGAGTGTCGATTGTCGCGCCCAGATACTGTCGCACGTGGGCGGGCTGGAGATGGGACTTTGGGTAGTTCAGAGAGAATCCCAGATCGTGCAGGAGGTGAATGGTGCGTGACACGTGGTCTACGCACTGCTGTTCCGTCTTTGCCTGAATAAGCCAGTCGTCTAGGTATGGAAAGACATGGACGTGCTGGCGACGGAGATGCGCCGCCACAGTCGCTAGGCATTTGGTAAAAACTCTCGGTGCCGTGGTGACCCCGAACGGCAGGACCCTGAACTGGTAATGCTGGTCTAAGATCTTGAATCTGAGATACTTTCTGTGGGAAGGATGCAGGGGAATATGAAAATAGGCATCCTTCAGATCCAGCGTTGCTAGGAAGTCCCCCTGTTGAAGCAGGGGAAGCACCTGCTGCAATGTGAGCATATGGAAGTGCTCCGAGTTGATGTACCAGTTCAGGGGCCTGAGGTCCAGGATCGGCCTGAGCGATCCGTCCTTTTTGGGGATTAGAAAATACAGTGAGTATACCCCTGTTCCCCGTTCTTGCAATGGAACGAGCTCTATCGCCCCTTTTTGCAGCATGACCAGTACTTCTTGCTGCAACAAGGTCAAGTGCTCGTCGGACATAGCACGGCTTCTTGGCGGTATGTCCGGTGGAATGGACGTAAGTTCTAGACAGTACCCGTACTGGATAAGAGACCTCACCCACCTGTCCGTGGTGATGGACCTCCACGCCGTCAGGAACTGCTGGAGTCTCCCCCCGACAGGTGTTGTGTGATCGGGGGGAAGTGGCAAGACGTCACTGCTTGTTGGAGGAGGTGGACCTGGAGGCATTGTTTCCACGTCCCCTGCCTTTGATATTATTGCCTCTGTAGCCACCCCTGCCCTTGTTGTTGTTATACGAGGACTGGGTGTTACCCTTGTGGTATTGCGTGGACTGGGATGCCTGGCCTCTGGAGGTGCCTCTTGAATTGGAGCGGCGAAAGGAACCACCCCGAAACTGCTGGCTTTGCAAAGCCCCCATAGACTTGGCAGTTTCGGTATCTTTTTTCATCTTTTCTAGGGAGGCATCCACCTCAGGGCCGAACAGATGGTCAGGATTAACTGTCTGACCCAGTAGTGTGGTTTGTATGTCGGGTTTGAACCCCGAAATGCGAAGCCAGGCATGGCGTCTAAGTAACACGCTTGTATTGATAGCCCTGGAGGCAGTGTCTGCTACATCTAGGGCACATTTGATGGATGCATTTGTAATGAGTTTGCCCTCCTGAATGAGCATCTCCCCCGCCTCTTTGTATTGGTCAGGCAAGTGTTGCAGTATGGCCTCTAATGTGTCATAATGGGCCCTATCATAACGTGCAAGCAGGGCTTGAGTGTTAGAGATCCTCCAGATGTTCGCTGCCTGCGCAGCAATGCGTTTGCCTGATGCCTCAAAGATCTTGTACTCTTTGTCTGGGGGAGGAGCATCACCAGTAGTCTGCGAATTCGCCCTCTTCTGAGCGTTGGACACCACCAGGGAGTCCAATGGCAAGTGGCCCTTAATATAGGTGGGATCCGTGGGCGCCGCTTTATACTTCCTGTCGATGCGAGGATTGACCACCCGCGCCCGGGTGGGCTCCTTGAACACCTCCTGTGCATGCTTCAGCACCCCTTTAAGCATTGGTAGTGTCTTGACTTGTTTTTCGGCTACCGAGAAGGTGTCGACTAAGAAGTCCGCATCCACGGGGTCTGAGTGCAGTTCGACGTCATGGTTCGCTGCAGCTCTCTCTATTAATGCATTGAATGCCGCCGAGTCCTCCGTCGGGGACGTCTTTGCGGCGAAAAGTTGAGTGTCCTGCCCCGACTGCGGGTCGTCTGTGTCGCCTCCTGCTGTCCAGGGCACCTGCTCCTCTTCCGGATCCGAGTACGCAGGATAGTCGTACTCGGCCTCTTCCTCGTCCACATCAGGCACGGGGGAATGGGCCGGCGAGTGTTCCAGGGCTTGTGGAGACAGAGGTTCCATCAGAGCCGAAGAGTCCGCAGAGTACCTTTTGTTCTTGAGTGGAATCCTAAAAGGTTCCAGGGCCGGCTCCGACGTAATCTTCCGTTTGAGGAGCGACAATTTTCCGGTGTTGGCGTCGATGATCACCTCACGACGTTCCTCCACCGCAAGCGGCTGGAGCCGAAGCTTCGACACCACCAAGGCAGCCTTCGGCGTCAATACTTCCTGAGAGTGTCCGCTCTGCTTAGGCGCGAAGGCCTTCGGCGCCGACTTGGGAGGAAGGGTAAAACGAATGGGCGTTTGGTCCTTGGCAGGCTTCGGCGTGGGCCTAGGCACTACAGTGTCCTGGCTGGGAACCACAGAGGACTGTTGGATCCGCCTTAAGGATTCCCCCACCTTCTTTGTAAGGGAGGCCGAGGGCTGAACCGTTTTGAGCGATTCTTCGTCTCCGAGAGCCCGGTCGCCGGTAGGCCTCTTCTTAGGTGCCGACGCCCCATGGCCTGGCGCAGCGTCGGCGTGACGCTTCTTCGAAGCCGTCTTCGGGTCCGCGACCCCTTTCGGTGCCGACGCAGCCGCGTCGGATGCCTTCACCTTCGGCGCCGACCCAGAGGGCTTCGGGTCGGCCATTTTGGCGCGGCTCTTCTGGTCGGCCATTTTGGCGTGGCTCTTCAAGTCGGCCATTTTGGGTTTCGTGGAAGTTGACGCCTCCAGAACCTTCTTCACCAACGCCACTTTCGGTTTCGGTTTCGCATCCGAGGGTGCGAGACCAGTTGGCTTCACTTTCGTTTTCTTGTCAGAAATGTCCGTGACCGGGCCCGTAGGCGGGGACGTAGGACTTAGAGTTAGATCTTGGGTAAGGCCCGAAGGCGATCCCTCGACCTGGGCCGTATGACGGGGAGTAACCCCGGAGTCTGGTTGGGGATGCTCTTCCTCTGAGCTATCTCCCATTGTGGCACAAATCAGTTCGTCGTCCCCTACCTCACCGGAGACTTCGTCGTAGGCCCCCTCATCCGCGTCGTAGGTTTCTTCCTCGGACGCGGGGCCAGAGTCCGACTCTTGAACGTCGTCCTCTTCTTCGACGGATTCCTGAAAGATGTCATCAGGTGGGGGCGCCGAAGCCGACAACTGAGCCTGGAGTCGATTAGCTCGGCGAATCTTCAAAGTTTTCTTACTCCTAAACTTTGAACACGCCATGCAGGTGTCTTCACGGTGATCCGGTGACAAGCATGTATTGCACACGGGGTGCACGTCGAGGTGCGAATATTTTGAGTGACACAGCGGACACTTCTTGAATGGAGTCCGCTCCATAGCAAAATTGTAGTGAAGGCCCGTCCGCGTCGAAGCACGTGGAAGGGCAGTAGGAGATCGGAGCTGAGAGTCAGTAAGAAAAACCGAACGCAACTATACCGACGCCCAGCCTAAAGACCTTTTGGTCTCAAGTAAAATTCGAACAACTATCGGTTCCGATGGAGGGAACCGAAAACACATCCGAACCCTATGGCGGAAAAAAACAATCTGGGGATGGAGGCGATGCCCATGCGCACTGTAGTCCAGGGGAGGAGCCACCTATCTCGTGATACTTCGAAGACTCTTCCAGGACAACAATGTGCAATCATCCGGACCCAACACTAGGTGGCGGACTATGCACAGATATGAATTCAGCAGCCCACATGCCTCGAACCAAAGGTTATGGGTTGCAAAAGGGAAATGGGCCTAGGCCTTTACTCAGTTAGCTATACTGCTAACCATTGTTTTTTTTATATACCGGAGACTCCCGTCTCGACGACTGGGAAATGATTCAAGTATGTGAATCTGTGAAAGCTCCAATAATGGAGTAATCCAAGTGCAAGGTTACATACATTTCTTACCTGCTAAGATGTGCTGCCACCACCAACCTAACCTTGGTAAAGACTTTAGGTGGGACAGGTGCAGATTTAAATCAAATGGTAGGACTGCAAATTGATAGTGGGATGAATTTACCACCAAACGCGGATACCTCTTGCGTGAACACAGGTGCAGTATATGAAATAGCCTCCTGTGTCCACACTTTGGAAGTGAAGATTGGCATTTTGTGTTGAGAAGTCACAAAGAAAGCTATTTTAAATATACTCGTTTAAGAAAATTCCGTTTTTGTCAAGAATCCATTTGTGGGTTTCCATGAGGAGCCAGCTGAATAGGTCTGCATGACAGTTTTGAAATCCTAGATTATGAACTGCTTTTATAGTCACCTTTCTCACCAGTAACTAGTTCCAGACTGATAGGATTCCAGAGAATCCTGGATCTAGTGCGCCCTAGTTTGTTGATGTGGTGCATTGTGGTTATGCTGTCAATCTGAATTACAATCCTGTTTTTAGTCAGAGAAGGCAGGATAGCCTGGAG
Organism: Lissotriton vulgaris; assembly: GCF_964263255.1. Lineage (NCBI taxonomy): Eukaryota > Metazoa > Chordata > Amphibia > Caudata > Salamandridae > Lissotriton > Lissotriton vulgaris. The sequence goes on from NC_141685.1 coordinate 1,019,565,451, forward strand.
AACTAGATGAGATTGCTCTCAGCTCTACCACACTGATAAAGTAAAAGTATTCCTGGTCTTAACAGTCTTCTCTGGTCTTTCTAACACTTAAGTTAATCCGGAAGGTGCGTGCCTTTGTTCCCCCGGAAGCAGAAAAAACACTGGACACGGTTCTAGCCATGGCTAGACTGAATTATGGAAATGCTTTATATATGGCCTTCAAAAACAGCACATGCTCAAACTCCAGCGGGTGCAGAACGCAGCTGCCAGAATGCTGTTGGATATCCCAAAATTCTAGTCCATTTCCCAAGGCTTAACCACATGGATGCTGCCCCGATTTCCCTCCCGTGCTGGACATTCCTTAACTGGGTGTGGTTGTGACGGAACCATTCCATCATCAGCACAGCTCAACCGTGACTGATAACGGAATGGTTGCGTCACAAGCATTGAAGGGGTTAAAAAAACTTCACTGGTTCACTGGCTCCGGTGAAAAAGAGGATTGAATTTAAATCTTTATATCTAGCGTACAAATGCATGGAACAGGACCAGCGTTCCTAAAACAACATTTCATCTGGTATCACAAGGCTGTGACATGGCAAGTTTATGTATCACCCCTTTCTGCAACCATCATTTTGTTGATAGTGGAGTCTTGGCTCAAAACCAGTATCATGCTTTTGTCATACAAATGGGCATGATGCCTTTATGATCTGCTTGATTTTGCTTTGGAAAACATCTCTCAGAGCAGCTCTTTTTGATTTTTGTCCCATAAATGAAGCTGACGGAGTAGGGCCTTTCGCTTCTTACTGATTGTGCATATCAGAGGTGTACAATACCTATGATGGTTTCTGTCGCTCTCCATGGCAGCTATAACGCAGAAATACTCTCCTCCTCGGAAGGCAAGCGGACACTGACTCCGGCCTCAAGCTGCTCCATTGCACAACAACCGAGCGGAAGACTAAAAGGGGAACCGGCTGTTTCTAACTCCAAGGTCAGAATCTGTTGCCGGACCCCAAGATGGCTACCACTGTGTTCCCTACCACGTCTTGCTACTCCTCTGAGAGAAAAAAACTGACTTCTCTCAGTCCTCCAACACACCCCACATCTGGCCTACCCTTCAGGATACTGAATCTGTGAATCCTAACTCTGTCCGTGGAGACCTAGCTTTTTGGCCGATGCCCGGTGGAGCTACTGGATAGCTATAGAGGAGATGGGCTGTGGACTACCTCTTCGGCCGTCACCTACCCAGCCGGACATTGGGCAGACCTTACTTAGTCTCTCCGTCGTACTCTCCCTCCTACCCCTTTACTCCACCCACTTTCTCCTTTATACTCCATTTATCCCTCCTCTGTGCTCTCTAATTGTTTTCTCATTGAGACCTAGCCGCCTGACTGATGACCGGTGGAGCTACTTGATGGCTGTAGAGGTGGGCTGTGGACTTCCCCCTCGGCAGCCACCGACCCAACCGGACTTTGGGCAGACTCCGTCTCTCCATCCATCCTATCTCCATCCTTTCTACCTCCTACACCTTTACCCCACCCCCCTTTCCCTTCTAAGCTCCATTTATTTTGTCTTCCGACATTCTTGAAATGTTTTCCTGTAACTGATGTAACTTGTACCTGATGTAATTTTGGGGATCCTTATGTAAAGCGCTCCGATACGTCCGGGTCTAGGCAGCGTTATATAAAACTCAAATAAATAAATAAAATCATCCACTTAGAAACCTACATTCAGCTCAGAGCAACTCCTCCAGACACCCAAATTTAAGAATGTTCGCTGGGGAGGAAGTAGCTTTATCCTGAGCACAGTGAAACTGTTGAACACAGTCCCGATAGATATTAAAAATTGTCCAAAGCTACTTTCCTTTAGAAAATTACTAAAAACGTGGCTATTTTCAAACTAATTCTTACTGTTTTCCACTGAAACTTCGGCAGACACCTCCACGCAGCGCCTAGTCGCCCTTGGGCATCCAAGCGCTATATAAATTTCAAAATCAAATCAATCAATCAATCACATACCTTACCCGTCAAACTCTAAAGGAAGGCTCCCCAGGCAGTCAGAGATGCATCGGTCACGTTTTGAGAAGATAAGTCTTAATTAAGAGACTCCTTTACAATGGGCGAACTTTCTTCACCACCAAGGCAGAGACTGCTTTGCAACTAAAGGCAGGAGTAGTCTGTCTTTCCAGCTGTCCTTCCATGGAGACCTCTAATATTCCAGGCACTGCTAAAGAGGTTGCTTGAGGAGTCTTGCTTTTGGGGCAATGGAAATGCAGGAAGTCATTGCCCAAAGCTGTAAAAACATCTGTCAAGCAGTTGGAGGAGGAGTATTTTGGATTTAGAGACCTTTTTAAAAAAGGTACACAGTCTGACGATGCACTTCTAAGTAATTGAAAGCTGATCAGGGATTTATATGGTCTTTTGAAAACTTGCATGAAGGTCCAGACTTTGAAGGTGAGCAACTGCAAGACTGAAGCCTTGGTGAATTTTGTGTGGACCTTCAACAACTAATCATCAAGATTTTGATGGATGAAAATTCTCTGTCTGTGAAGAGAAGCTGGCACCACAAACATGCACTTTGAAAAGGTCTGAGGTGCAAATTTTACATCAAAGGTAGAACTCTATTGGCAATGGACACTGTCCATTGCGAGCCTCAAGTACTGCATGTGCTTCTTGGCTTTTGGGATGTGAATACAAGAATCCTGTAAAACATCTGCACACATCCACTCCTTTTTAGGTCGAGCCTAGACGAAAGCTAAGCGAAGCGAAGCTTTGCTGTCTAGGGCGAGACAACTTATGTAATCACTTTTGGGGGAATGTGGACAGCAGACTGTCACGAGCTTCTCCTGCCGGAGATTTGACCTCGTGAACGCGCACGCTTTCGCGTTGGTGAACAGGCACGCGCGCACATGCATGCAGGCACACACACACACACAGGCAGGCAGGCAGGCAGGCACACACACACACACACACACACACGGAGTCCCCCCGTCGGACGCCTCCCCGCAGGCCGGAACACAGCACTAGGAGCCCGGGGCTTCCGCGCCACATTACCTCGTTCTAGGAAAGGTGGCAACCCAACCCTACTTTTTCGATTCACATCCTCGAAGCGCATTCCAAGTTTCCTCCACTTTATGTCGCTTGGCAGCAGATAGTCATGTCTCTCACTCCGTTCATCCTTTATGTCGATGTCCGTTCTCTTCCCGGTGAAGCAAGAGCGCGAGTTCCAAGCCTCGATGAGACAATTTTAACTGCGTAGTAAGAAACGGATCTTTGATTGGACGAAGCAAGAAGGGGCTGGGCTTAGGTATCAGCCGGTTCGGTTCAACATTACAGCAAGTATTACATTTTGTCATAGATTTCTTCAATGACAGCCGATATTATAAAGGATCAATAACCATTACGTGGTGTATGAGTTGGGCGTGATAAATCATGATGACCGCATACTCAACCCTGGAAGCGACCAAATTACTAATTGGGCGCCACAGCAAACCCCCAGATAAGCATGTAAGAGCGTAGTGGAACCCATATAACCGCGGGGCGCAACGCGTGGGGAAGCAAGCATGCGTACGTTTCCTGCTACTCACCACAGTACGTGAGGCCCCAAGCCACTCTATCCACATGGTTGCCCGCCCCAGCGCATTGCCACCCTGCATTTCGTAAGCAGTAGTTCTATATACCTGCAAGTTGTTTCACCCGTGACGGCATACCCACTACGAGCCCCAGGAGGTATATTTCAGGGGTTCAGATGAACTGGATAGCATATAATTTCTGGCACTGCCTTAGTTAGGAAGGCCCTACTCCAAGATCCTGGGGCATGCCCACACCAGATGTAGGTATCCAGTGTTTGCTGCCTCTCGTCTAGGGTAGGCTGCGTCCTCCCCGAGATTGAAGCCCTGCTGACCGAGTGGGAAGTGATAGTCTATGAAGGAGTTTAAAGTATGATGCATAGTCTGCTATTAGGCCTTAGTGCTGCAGTTTTCAGACTGTTATCAGCCCAAACAGCCTCCGAGACTGATCATGCAGCTCCCGATTTCATTTATCCCTGGCCTTGGGTCACCCATTTAGTACTTTTATTTGATTAGAATTGCACAGGCCAGTGATAAGGCCTTTGGTGGAGTCCACAGCAAATAGGTGGTTGAGATGAGAGTTTAGAAGTGAGTGAGTTCCTGCGGGAATGTATCGAATTCTGCCCTACATTCCGCATGAATTCTACAATATAGAAATGTTTCTTATGTCTTACAACCTCGCTACAGTGAACCTCTGTAAGTGAATGGACTAATCCCCAGGGCATAAATCATTAAATGTGTTCAGTTTGACCTTCTGCAGTGTTTGTAATGATTTCTCCTCAAATTTGGATACTTGCGAGGTGATGGATGAGTAGCAATTGTGGTGTACAGAGATATTGTAGACTGGCTGTGCACTTAAGTCCCTCCCATGAATACATAGTGCATTTCACGGAGTCAATCTCAAAGTGTTTATTTTCAGTGGATGGCACGGTAGTGCTCCAGGATTGGTGATGCATTTTCTTTTTCAGTTGTCATATGCGGTGGCTACGGAGGAAGGTGACAACAAAAGTGAGAGTAATGCTCCTGTGCACATAAGTCTAATCTAGATCTGGGGCAGCAAGACTGCCCTACTCGTATGGCAGAGTAATAATCTCCCATTTAAGCCAGTTTTACCAAGAAGGACCCGAGTATCTTGAAAAACTGCCTGCACAGTGAAATAGGGGTGTTCTTGATGATGTAAAGAATTTTAGGCAGAATAATCGTTTTATTGTCAAAAAATTCTAACCACTAAGGAAATAGATATGATTGTTCAGTGGTTGATTTGGGCTTCAAGGTTAGCGAAGGCTGTATAATAGTTTGTTTTCATAACCCTGTCAGAATTCTGGTTGAACCGATATTCCCAACTACTTTACAGAATCAGGGCACCATTTATGTGGGTGTTCAAGGGGGGCGGTTTTGTGCCAGGAGTAATGTAGGAAACAATAGATTTACCCTAGTTTATAAGTAGCCCAGAGAGGCTGCCACATTTTAAATAATCACAGGTGATTGGAGCCAGATTGTTCTTAGGATGTTGAACATATAGTCCTATGTCATCAGCATATAAAGATAGTAATCATTTCCTCTCTGTCAAATTCAAAGCATACTGCAGATAATGTTGCCCCAGTTTGCTAGCAAGTGGCTCCAACACTACAGCAAACTATATAGGGGACAGCCAGCATCCCTGTCTGATGCCTCATGTTATTCCTGTTGTACTGGATATCAAACCATTTGCGCATATACGTGCATATGGACTGGTATAGAGCAGTTTTATCAAGTCCAGGCAAGTCAATAGTATTCCCAGGCTGTGCAGTATGTCAAACGAAAATTCGCTTTTAAGGAGTCAAATGTTGTGATTCTACTAATAGTACAGCCACTGACTCCAGATCTGGATTTAGTTGTTGTATCATAGCAACAATTGTGTGTGGGTTATGCAGTGCATCTCTAGTGGGTACAACGGCAGACTGATCAGGCAGCACAAACTTGGCTAATGTCTGTGTTAGCCTACAATTTAGCCAGTATTTTAGCATCCGTATTAATGAGGGTTTTGTTAATCAATTAGGAACCGTTACTGAGGGGCACCATCTATATAATGCTTGTCCGAATAAGGAACGAAGACAAACAGTTGTGACTCAGCAGAATTATGAGTTATTCCAGTTTTGGATAACCTAAGTTGTGAACCAACAAGGTGATCAAATACCTGACAATAGATCGTCGACTTCGTGCTCAAGCATGGACACCTAGTTAGCAATAATGGTTTTATGCTTTTTTATTTAACCTTACGAGGTGTGATGCTTTAGGTGAAATAAACAGTAGTGATAATTAAAAACAGTCATTGAAATCCCCACAGAATCTTATCAGCTGGGCTCGTGTATAGTCCAGGGGCTCAAAACTTGATGGTCTGTGACAAGTGTTCTAGAGCAATTGTTCTTAACCTTTTGACTTGTTGGCACCCACACTTAATCATAACTGGAACCCGAGGACCCCTCACTGAAACATTATTGGAATCAGGGGGCCCCCATGAGTCATTATTGGAAGCCGGTTACCCCGGCCTATGTATTTGTTGATGATTTGAACCACAAAACAAAGCACAAAAATATATAGAAACAAGTATTCATCTAGCAAAACACTAAAAATGAAATATTCTATTTAATTCACAAACTAATATAAAACAGCTATGTTTTAATTTTAATGGGAAGTTTATATATTTTCTAAAATTCAGTTGAGGCCAACCTGCGTCCCAACTATATTCTGTTTAATGCACTTACACTGCTCCCACTAATCAATCTGAGGATACTAACTTAATGTTTAGCTTACAATTTGAAATTACTCAACATTTACAGACCGCTTTAACATTTTAAATGTTACCTTTGGCTTCTTTATTTACATACACTTTATTAATCTGTTACTATTATTTCATTTTCTAAGCAGTCCCAGACACCCGAAGTAGGCTTTGCTGAACCCCGGTGGTCCCTAGACCACAGGTTAGGAAACACAGCTCCAGAGAAAAAAGGATACTCAGCTAGCCTTATTAAATAATTTTATCTCTAACATTTGGATTGACCCAGTGATATAAAGCTATTCAGTGAAGCCAAAGATGTATTTTATTTGAAAGGTTGACCTGCTTTGTTTTGAGGGTTACCCTGCATACACCCACTACCATAGATGGTATTAGGATCCTGCGCATCTTAATTCTTCGCTCTTTCCCACTATCATGTGTAAATTTATGAACATGTAGAGCTATGACAAAATATACTGTGCTGTACCGAGCCCACGGCAGGGTTGCACCATATTAATACCAATAATTACTTGGATACATGCTAACAATCGATCTAGAAATCATATTTTTTCAGTTTATGAGCTCAATAATTGCCACCACAAAACTTCTTTAGAATTTTTTTTTTTGTGTTCAGTCCAAGCACAGCAAACATATTGATTTATATCGGGGGGGGGTTCAGTTACCTCGTGTTGATTGAAGAGGTTTCGTTGCACGGCTACATAAAATAATTTACTTGTATGAACGTAACACCTCATTGTCGGTTTGTTTCCAATGAAACTGCTTATATTGAAAATCTAGCTGCACAATTGCACCATTTGTCATGCTCTAACCTTCTTTTTAGGTCTCACCTACCAGACATTGCAAGCTGCCTGTTTTTGAAAGACCTATTGTGAACTTTACTTATCAAAAACTTACAGGGGCTTAAGCCTTACCCCTGGTTGGCTTAAGTGTCCCTCTCATTTGGTAACTTTCCTTGTTTCTGCGTGCCCAGCTTGTGTTTGCCCTTCACCTGTAGCAGATCCTTTGTATCATCTCTTTGATTGTTTGACTTGTATCCTTCCACTGCTCACTTAGGGAACTTTTTTCCCTTTTTTGGTCAGTCCTCCTTGAGTTTATTTTTTTCCAAGTCTCTCACTTCGGTGCTACTTTCCCAATGCCCACTCCTGCACTCCTTGTGTGAGATTTTCATAATTCCAATGTAATTATGAGTGACATTTCAACATCCATGAGTGACACTATATTGCGGGCAAAAATCAAGCAATGAAGATGAGAGGCACATATTAAATATCAGGGATTCTACCCATTTGAGCAACGAGAAACTCTAAGAACATCTTAGAGCTGCTGAACGGCACCAGAAATATAAGGGTACTAACCAGAGACACACTGTGACAGCAGGCTGGCAGGCATTGCTGCTGCTCAGAAGATGATCTGTTCATGACCACACGCTAGCCTAAAAAGCACATTTTATAGCATGGGTCAGCTTGTTATTGAAACTACCCTCACAACCCTAACCCTTACCCTCCTGCATCTGTCTCCCACCTTCGAGAAAAATACCAGCCTTCTGTTCTCATTGTAACATTTTGCAAAGGGCCTAGACACGATTCTAACATACAACTTTACATAGCTGCCAATTTTTAGAATTGCTTATGTGTGATATTGATAGGTTTTCATTGTGTGACACTTTGAGTGGCACTTCCTCGTGAGTAAATCAAAGCAGTGACTATGATTTGCGTGCCTGTGAGTTTTCTATTACTATAGCTAAAAATACAACACAGTCTTCAGAGTGGCTGAATCCATCACAGTTTGCCACTTATACTGTCCACTGCAGCTTCTCATTCTTTTCCTGCAGAGTGGACTGGTCTCATAGATCACGATCTGCTCCGAGTCAGACCGGCTGCCAGGGACCGAAATGATGTTTGGGGGGTAGGGCGGAGTCAGCACTTTGGTAATTGCGACGCAGGGGGGAAACCATCCTGACAACACCATTTAAGATTAGATGCAGGGACAGCCTAGGGCAGCTCGGTAAAAAGAACTAAACTGCCCGTTTCTGTCTGGAATCTGTGCACCACTAGTGCATAACAATAACTGTCTGGGGTGCATTGGATGCCAGCATTTAATAACAAGCATTTACAATACAATAGGTCTCGCATTATTAAAGTTTGAGCTATTGGCATTGCTAATAATAATGCCACACCAATAGCTCAAACATTCAGTAATGCGAGACCTATTGCATTGCAAATGCTTGTTCCTGAGGTGGGAAACAAACTGATGGTGAGCAGACAGGTGCCATTTCGGTTTCTTGATTCGTTTGTTGGCCACCTTGACATCCAAGATCGGTCTGAACTCTTGCTTAGGGCCATGTGTACCAAAAATACCCTTTCCTCTTCAAGAAGAGGGAACAGGCTCCATTACTTTCTTCAGAAGAAATGTACTGCATGCGCTTCTTGGCTTTTGGGATGTGAAAACAAAAATCCTGTAAAACGTCTGCACACATCAACTACCTTTTCCTGAGGTGGAGAACAAACTGATGGCGAGCAGACAGGTGCAATTTCGGTTTCTTAATTCGTTTTTGTTGGCCACCTTGACATCCAAGATCGGTCTGAACTCTTGCTTAGGGCCATGTGTACCAAAAATACCCTTTCCTGTTCAAGAAGAGGACACAGGCTCCATTACTTTCTTTAGAAGAAATGCTGTAGCTTCTTTTTACAGGCTATGCATTTCATGTTTTGGACCAGACTGGTGGAATCAACGGAGGGGAGACATGAGCTGAGTGAGTATCTATTATGGATTATTTGCAAACCTACTTGGTGGTCATATTTAGTAATTATTGCAGATGGTTTAAAATACTTCCTCCCACTTCAATGGCACATGCAGAGGAGAGAAAGTGAGGTAGTCATTGCCTGGAATCAGTCTGCTTTCTCTCCCATTTGCAACGGTCTCTGAACATCTCATACAGTATGGTGGTGTTATTGCTGCTGTTGTCAGAGAGGCTGAAACAACGATTAAGAATACTTCGCCCTCTGTCTAGGATGGAAATTTCAGAATTGAGATTTGTAAAATCTCATTTTTCGAAAGCGTAACAGATTAGGGTTTACACCAAAATCCTCATGCTCTGCAATTGATTTGTGTGTGTTAAGAGCGGGGATAGGGGGTGGAGTGGTTAATTAGGGCTTACTGACGGTGGTAGATCTTTTGGGAGATCCACCTTTGCCTTTTGAATTGTTCCCTCTGAAGAAACCGAAATAGCGCATGGAAGAGGCGTTTGGGGCTTGGGGCTACTGGTATGGTGTGGAGGTTTCGGTAAAAGTGGTTTTGGAACCTCAACGGTAGGATGAGCGGCGAAAGTACCCGCGATGGGAGGAAGTTTGAAGGGTATCCATTGCGTTCGCCATTTTGTTGCGCCTATTTATTTTTTCTAACAAGATAACACCCTGTGGACCAAAAGGTGTTCCCTATCCAAAAGGCAGATTAAGTAGGTTTTGCCTTACTTACAATTTGAAACCGGAGACACGAGGCCATGCATGCCTATGTAGGCCACTAGAGTATTCCAAAGCAGTGGTTTGAAAGTTGGCTATTTAACGTGCAGTTGCTACCACTAAAAAGTCAGGTGGAAGCTGCCTCTGAAGTAGAGTGGGTCAGTTGGGGAAGCCTTGTACTTCTTATTTACCCTTGGCGTAATGACCCTAGCTTGAACAGGGTCTTGGAAGATGTCTGGGGTGTGAAGAAACATGTCTGAGTATAGGAAGTTACCGAGCAGAGCATTTTGTGGATTAAATAGTCACAAACAGAAAATCATACTCTAATGCCTCAGTATGTAGATCCACTTTATGGAAAGTAGCAGCCCTACAAATGAAGTCGTGGTAGGAAGTAGTATCATCGGGAGGGGAGGTATTTGAAGGTTATAGGTCAGGATCTGTATCCACTGGTAAAGCAATATCATATGTAACCCAGGGATTATCCTGTGGCTGATGTCAAATATATACCCATGGCCTTGTCCCCCTGTACCTGAATGAGGTGACCCTAGAGGTGTGTATAATATAGCATCACCTTGAAAAGCAGGAGGTGATGGTGCACGTTGGAGGTAGGGGATGGGGGGTGGCACAGAGAAATGTACAGGGCATGTAGCATTGTCCATTCTCTTGATCTGTTTTGGTGGAGGTCCAAAGCTTTTTCACAGCAAAGTTGCAGTTTAGAAGGTTGGGAAGCAGAACCAGGAAGACGTGTAGTTATCCAGCCTGTTAGGGGATGGATCATCAGGTGTTTTTGGCAGGTGTCGATCTCTGTGTAGTTTTTGAAGAATGGGCTTGACTGTCCGATTGTCTCAGATCCGACGACCTCTGCTCAGACGATCTCAGCTTTGATGCTGTTTTCGGTCTTGGAGCTAAAGTTGTGGTTGAGAAGGTAGGCTCAACTCCTCAATGTTTGTTTCTGCGCCGGGGCTAGGAATGTCCAAAAATGTCAGTCGGTGCCAACTATGGCCCTAGGGCAGTGGTAGCCTGGCTCTAGAGTACCTGTTCAACCCTTAGAGAAGGGTTGCTCTGCTTGGGGCCGTGGCAAGGTGAGAGTGGTACAGCACTCGCGGCTGGCTGTGTGGGTGGAAGATTGTGTATTTTCAAAACCGAGCTGGTTCAGTCGTCGTGGGAGAAGGTCTCTTCGTTCGCAGCTTATGTTTGCGCATGGTATTCCCCCTCAATGTCCTCTGTGCCAAAAAAGTCCGGTGTGCCGTCTCCGCTCCTCCGTAATATTTTGAGTTGCTGAGCCAGATGGTCACGAAGAGTTTTTTTGGAGTGAAAGGAGCGGCAAACGTAGCATTCAGCCTCCTTGTGCTTGGGAGAGAAACAGGTTACAGACCTGGTGGGGAACGGTCTGAGGGTATTTTGCGTGGCATCAAGGACGGTTGCAGAATTGTGTCTGTTCCATCACTGTGTTAACATGGTGGACGAGATGCGCCTAAAGACTAAAGAATGCTCGAAGTATGAAGGCCCACATGGGCCTTGATGGAAGAAACCGACCAGTTGATTCCAGAGTCGTCAAACTGAATGGAAGGGAAATAGGAATGCAATCGATAACAATACAGACAGAGATAGGAACTGTGTAAACCGAAAAGAGTGCACCAAGGCGGTGTCGAACCAGAGCACGGAAGCACACGTCTGAACCAGGCGGCAGAAGAAAACATTCAAACAATGGAGTTGAGGACCATGTGCATTACCAGCAAGAGCAGGAGTCACAGTTCCTCGTGAATCAAAAGACTTTCTTCGATGAAAAACAACTTGCACATATCCGACTCCAACACTAGATAGCAGGATTAAGCACAACATGTAGAACTACAGCCACACATGCCTCGAACACAGACTTATCTGTTCAAAGAAAGTGCAAAGCTTTGGGACTCCCAATTCACAAGACATACAGTACATATATTTTGTTGATAGCTCTTTTTATTTCTTTTCACATTTAAATATTAACCAAACTACCACAGTGTAATTCTCTTAATATTAATCACTACAGGACCTCACTGTGATAGAAGTGTTCTCCACCAACACGTTTATATATTCAGAGCCATTGATCAGGCCATACATTCTATATGTTATGGTTTTATTTTGTACATCCACGTCTTTTATGAACAGTTTTCTTCCGCTGCAGTGCAAAGGTCCATACCTTGGAGCCATTCTCATACTGAAGGGGTTCTTAATCCATCCAGTGCCTGCCAATATCTCACTTTGCCACTAGCAACCAAAATAGCTACCAAGTTCTGAGTCTCAAGGGAATGTGCTTCACCCCTCTTAATCCCCCCCACCCCCCCCCCCCTCGCCATGCCCAGGATTGAGTGTATGGTGTCCGGTTCCAGACCAATGCCAATGGTTTCACTTAACACTGTGTGTATCTTAGACCAGTAATGGCCAATCGCTTGTAAGACCAGACCATGTGAAAAAATTACGCACTATCTGCACGGCGCTGTCGGATTTAAGAGCTTTGCCTCCTTCCCATGTTCTAGAGTTTAGTAGGGTCATAGTATGTTCTATGGAAGTATTGTAACTGTATAAGCCTCAGTTTAGCCTAAATAGCAAGGGATTGCTCAGTCATCTTGGCCCACTCTTGATCCTCTAGGACAACCACATTGTCTGCCACTTAGACCTCATGAGTATCAGAACATCTGGTTAATTAACCACCAGGGCTCTGTACGTGCAGGATATACCTTTTTTGTAAGTGGTTCCATCATGATCTTAAGATTCCAGACGATTAAACTCAGGGACCACTATCAATAAGTGATCATGCTGTTAGAGTGTACAGTGGAGCTACAAATATAGATGCAATAGAATGGAGAGCTATGAAGGGCAAACTCTTGGGTAAGTGAGGATATGATTTAATGTGACTGCACGCCCACACATCACAACTTCGAGGTCAAATTAAATCCCAAGATACAAAGCTGCAAAGCCACATACATGTGAAAGTCGGGTAACCTGCAGGGGAAGGGATCTCCTGCTGATTGTTTTAAACCATTAAATGTGCTTCATGATTCTGTGCCAACAACTGAGGGGATCCTGGTTGGCTCGGTCAATCCTCTGGAGACAGAAGAGCTATACAGCCTCTAGATGCCAGGATTAGAGACTATCTCTCTTTTGCCTATGCACCGAATCATGACAGTTCCCGAAGACTCAGTTATTGATGACCGCCAGCTCTGATGACCAATAGTAAATAAAGGCGGATGTCTAGCACTCCCAGAAGCGCATTGTATAGCGCCAGTATGTATTCAGACAGTGAGACTCCTGGCTGAGCACCATCCCAAAGAAATGTCCTAAGGACAGCATTTAGGTCTAAAAACAAGGTAGCAGGGAGGGTGCTTGGGTAGCTTTGAAGAATACAGAGGACTCTTTGTACTCTTGTAAGAACCCTCGCTGGCCCTTTTTAGAAAGGCACTAAAAACGTGGTGTTTTATCAAGGCCTACCAGTAAGCTTACTTTGGGGATACTACAAGCATTTGGTTTAGGCGCCTTGACGCCCATTGGGCTAAGTAGCGCTATATAAATCGGGTTTCATTCATTCATTCTTTGAAGAGCCCCCTACACATTATGGAAAAGCGCAGATTCTCCCATGCCAACAATTCCTTTGTGGTTTTTTTTTAGATGGAGGTAAATGTTTTGGACTCTGCTTTAGATCTGTGGAAATGTGGACACCGAGGTACTTAAAGTGGTCAATTGTTGGACACCGTACAACCAGGCCTAAGACATTGGGATGACACCAGCCAATCGGAACGCATTGTGCCTATCCAAATTAACCCAAAGGTAAAATGAATCTCCGTAGATCTGCAGAATTGCCATCAGCTTCGGGAGACACATTCTGGGCATTGCATGAATAAGCGAGATATGATCTTCATATCCTGACCGTCACTTAAATCCACCTACCTGGGTGTCACACCTAATTCCCTCTGCCAGTGGGTCTGCTAACAATGCAAAAAGGAGTAGAGCGGGGGGGGGGGGGGAGGGGGGGGGGGGGTGTTTATGGGGGGTCCCTGCCAAATACCTTGACCTTCCGGGAAATGTGCGCACAACAACCTGTTCACTCTATCCTGCAACTAGGAATCATTGTATAAGCATCTCCCAGCAGAATTCAGAGCATAAAAAGTCAATGTACCCAACTGAATGCCTTTTTAAAGTCAATATGAATTAGAGCCAAAACTTCTGACAACTCAGGCGCTCTCGTGAGGGCTACTTGCAAACGGCAAATGTAGTAACAAGTGCTCTGTGTGGTATAAAACCACTCTGATCCACATGGTCAAGCGTTCAACTAGACTATCTACGAGGAATTTGGTGAGGATTTGGGTTTTAATGATTTGCAGTGAGACTGGGTGGTAGAAGGGGCAGCCATTAGGGTTCTTTCTAGGCTTGGGGGATAACCACAATTGTGGCATCATGGCGGTCACGTGGCAGTGCCCCGAAATGTCTGACTTCTTCATAAAGCTTTAAGATATGACGGGCAACTACTGAGGAGTATTTGTTGAACTCTGTGGAGAACCCATTGGGACTAGGAGTTTTGCCAATGTTCACGGAAGCAAAAACCTGCTGTGTAGTTCCTTTTCAGAGATCGGAGCATCAAGTTCTTCCCTCCTCATGGAGGTGGTGGGGTTGTTAGTGACAGGTTGCGTCCGCCATCAAGCTCGCATCACAAAGAACACCTTGCTGCAATGGATATGCAGGATTATTTTAGGGATGAGCTCTTTGTCACCAACCAGAACAATTTCTTCAGCTCTTTTTACCATTTCATAGATCTGACTTTGAATAGCTATCCACAAGAGCCTATTGCTCGAGGTCTAATATTTCTGCCCCAAGGGTGTCAATCTTGCAGCCTCTGTCCATCTTTTACACTGTAATTAGAGCCCTAATCCGGGAGTCGACGACTGTCCTAAAAGCTTCTCAAACTGCTGTCGCCAACGCAATTGAACCAGGATGGATATCAAACAGGTCACCTCCTCCCTAAGCTGATCAGAGAAGCTTTCATCTGTTAACCACCAGATGTTAAAACGTCAGCCCGACCGTGTACCAATGAGGGCACCCCTATTGTGAAGTTTCACTGGGGAAGGATTAGACAAGCCTCTTCTGAACATCCTCACCCGCTAAACTCCTGCCATATCTATAGCTGGCATAAGAAAATCTATACATGATAACGATGAGCGAGAGGAATATCTGTATTGTCGCTCGTCTTGGTGCCACTTTCATTTGGTACATATCTCAATTGAGAGGACCTCAGTGCATGCTCACCTCAATGGCTGGACTACAGGCCTTTTTCAATGAGCTGATTATGCTACTCTTGTGACATTGGTGGGAGCCTTCCAGGGCTGCTGCACTCTCTTACACCTACTGTAAGGTTCATATGGGGCTCCCACCTTGACAAGGGGGAATGCATTTGAATCTATGAAAGATCTAATACTGTAAAAAAATGCCTTACTTGCCTTTATTTCTCTAAGTTTTTTTCCATCACCTTATTTGCAATAGTCTTTGGGCTTCCTGTGAAGCTGTCCGCGGTTAGCAAGGGGAAATGGGGGCGCTTAGGGAATCTACAATTACTTAAAACACTAATTCTCGCCTTAGCTGTGCCTCCTTCACAGGTTAAACATTTTAAAGTCTGCACAGCACTTGCCCTAAATAGATTGTTGCAACTAATAAGGTTTATAGTGGTTGCACCCCATGACAACAACATATACCTTCCGGTCACAGTCCTAAATCACATAGATAGGAGCTGGCCATGAGATGCAGCTTTCTCTGGGGAGGGGAGATATATGGGAGTAGGGGTGCTCTCCTTTCCAAACCGAAAAAGGTGAAAACCCTCAATCAAACTGAACCCCGCAGATGAAAGGTGTACATTTCAGCACTATCAATGCTTTCTCTGCAGAAATCATGCCTTCAGCCTATGACAAGACCTCTCTTATTGACAACAGAATAAGGGTTCGATCTTCTGCCTCATGAAGAGCATCCTTGCCAATGCAAATGCCTTGTCCATCAACTAGAGTTACTGGATTACTTCCCTATTAAGGACCAAGTAGTTCCGGACTCCCTCATATACCAAATCATAGTCAAAGACCCCCTCAACTGACAAGACTATTGTCAACAAAACCATTCCTGCTGATGAACCAGAAAGCTTTCACCACATTGACCAGCAGAAAAAAAATCAACATCCACGTGCTGATCCCTTCGGCCAGTCAGGTTGAGTGATTCCTCAACAGCAAGTTTGCCGTATTCTGCCTCACATTTGCAAAATACACCATCGAGGATTCCTCTAATGACCAATGGTCTCCAATTAAGATGCAAGCGGAACTACTGCACCAGTTTCTTTAGGTAGAAGAGAAACAACAAGAACTAGAAGATGTAGGTTGTAAATACTAGTGGCTCTTAGATCCTGGACAAATGGTCACCCACTTACTCCCATACAAGGAGGAGAGGGAATAATCCTACATGCAAGAGGACATTCATTTTTTTTTATTTTTATTGCTGATGTGGGTAGTGCAACCCATTGTTTAAATACAAAAATACACATTTTCCTATTCTTCTATATGTATTTCCTAATCCTTGAGCCACCTCTGGCTAAAAAACGTTACCTTCAATTTAGACACGGTACGCTCCCCCTAAGGGAAACCACCAATAAGTGGGTAAAAACTCTAACCCCTGTAATTTCATGCCCAGGATGCGAGGCTAGCAGAGAGACAGATCTCCACGTTCTGCTCTTCAGCCCCTCTTACTCTAGGGCAAGAACTAAATGGTTACTCCAGTGTTGCCGGTCTAGAGGCATAAGGGATTATAGAGAGGCTTTTAGATTTTTTAAAACAGACACGTCTTTTATGTTCGTTCTTGCCACCTCAAAATTTCTTCTGTCAATGCGGTATAGACGGTGTGCAATAAAAAAGGGTCTAAATGAGTGATAATATGGGCGACCCCCTTTCATTTATTTTATGTCGAAGGGTAGACTGTAATTTGCCCAGTGTTAGTGATAATAATGCTTGCTTATGAATTTAACATTGTGTTTTAGAAGGTCTTTTATCCTCAATTTTAAAATTATTAACTTATTTGTATATAGTATTGTGATGTATTTGATGTGATATGTCTTTTATATGGTTTTTAACCGATAATAAAAGCTTTTGACTGATTGACTGACTGACCTAATCCTTGATATTTAACTAGTTTGTGGAAGAGTGCTTTTTTTAAAGAATGTAGGATGCCATCAAGGAGGAGTTATGTTATGTTAAAAAGTATTTATTGAGCACACTGCCACCGATTGGTTTCCTGGCGCTAAGATAGACAAAGAACGGGACCTGAAAACGTGAATAGGATGGAGTTAGTGATACACTTGTCTGAAAAGCCATGTTTTTAAAGCTTTACTGAATTACATGAGGTCCGAGCAGGACCTGATCTTGAAGGGGAAGGTGTTCCATAAGCGAGATACAAGAACAGCAAATCTGCAACCACCAGACCGTTTGCGTTTGAAAGCGGGTGTCTGGAGGAGGGCTAGGTGGGCAGAGCGCAGGTTACGGGAAGGGTTGTGCCTGATGATGAGGTTATTTATCAATTTGGGACTTTTGCAGTGGAGAGATTTGAAAATCATGCAGTTAGTTTTGAAGGAACAGCGCTGGGGCAGAGGGAGCCAGTGAAGGTCCCTGAGCAAAGGAGATGCTGAATGCCATTTGGGTTGGGCAGTAGTAAGTCTGGCCGCATAGTTCTGGACCATCTGGAGGCGCTTCAGTAGATATAAGGGTAGGCCAAGGTATATGGAGTTTGCATAGTCCAGGTGGGACAATACCGTAGTAATCCCAACCTGGGTGATGGCCTCTGGAGTAAAGAATCGTCGCACCTTTCGGATTTTTCTAAGCTGGAAAAAACACTTGGAGACCACTTGGCCCACTTGAGTTTTTAGAGAGATGTCGCTGTTCAGGGTCACTCCAAGTGTCTTTGCAGAGGAAGTAGGGGTAGGGGCTTGACCCATATCTGATGGCCAGTAGTGAGTGCCCCAATATTTAGCACTATCACCTGTGAGCACCAGCTCGGTTTTCCAGGGTTTAGTTTTAGGTGGTTTTGGTTCATCCAAGTTTGGATGAACCTCATGGTAGACTGAAAATGAGAAATGGAGAAGGTGGAGTTGTCAACAGTGAAGAGCAATTGCAGGTCGTCCGCATAATTAAACACTGACACCTGCTTGTCTCTTAAGACCTGGATTAGAGGGAGAATATAGATGTTGAATAGATGAGGTGACAACGATGAGCCCTGAGGGACTCCACAGGTGATGGACCCTTTAGGGCCGACCAGGGTGCCAAGGCGGACCGACTGAGAACGATTCTCCAAAAAAGACCTCAGCCAACAGGCTGCTAGGCCCCTGATGCCGGCCTGGTTGACACGGTCGATCAATATGCCATGGCCGACCGTGTTAAAAGCGGCCGACAGATCCAACAGCACCAGGGCATGAGGAGAATGTCTATCAGCACAGTCACGGACTGAGTCTAAGACTGCAACTACCACTGCCTCTGTAGAATGGGCAGGGCGAAAGCCCGCCTGGTGGGGATCAAGACAGTTTGAGCCCTCCAGAAAGTTGGACAGATGTTTCGCGACATGGGCTTCCATAACTTTGGCCAAGAAAGGGAGCAGAGAGATTGGCCGGTAGTTTGCCATGCAAGTGGGGTCCACCCCAGGTTTCTTCAGGAGTGGGATGACTGTTGCTTCCTTAAATGCCAGGGGTACTAAGCCAGATGTAAGAGAGTCATTCAACAGAGTAGAGGCCGACGTCGGGACGGAGGATAGACACTCTTTAAGGATATAATAGGGGCATTTGTCAGAGGGTGCTCCTGACTTGACTCTTGCCAGTAGTTCTAAGAATTGCTCTGAGGTAATAGTAGGAAACCTATTTAATGTGACCTTGTTGGTGGTGGTATGGGTGGAAAAGGTTCTTGAGTTTATTGATTCCGCTCAAAACACCCAAATAAAATTAGGTCTGAAACAACAGTAAATGAAAGGAACATGCCAGCAGTAAGTACGTCCCATTGTTTGACACATGAACAATGTAGATAACAATCAGTGTGAGCGAGGAGGACTGGCAATTCATTTAGGTCTTACTCTCAAGTCAGTGAATGCACAGACCGCTACTACAGGGCTGTCTACTGTGGGGCAGTCCCATGTGTTCACGACGGGACTCCTAGATCAAGAACTGTGAAACGCAGATACATCACACATGGACTGAGGACCCTCTAGCTCTTAACCATGTTTTCTGAAGAAAGGTTATTGGGGGAGATTGGAAAATCAAGACAAAAGCACTTAAATAAACTGACTACATGGGGATGCTTCTGCCCACCATACTAATCACAGATTGTGTGCTACACACATCAATAAAACTGTTATTTAACACCTTGGCTGCGTCGAACGTTCAGCTCCAGTGCTGAACATTCGAAAAACGGGTGGGGCAGCGTCGGCCAACGGACGTTCGCAGCACTACCAAAGTAGTGTACGCGACGACCGTTGGCCGACGGCAGCAGCTAAGGGGTTAAAGCATCATTCACTCCTGATGCTTCAGTGAAGCATTACCTTTTAAAATTAAGAAAAAATACATTTGTGATTGCCTTCTAGAGGCTGAGCCGAAACAATGCACTGATCTATGAAATGTGCCTTATGTACAATGTGCTGCTCTTACAAGAAGGGCAAAACAACATTCAAAACTAAGCAAAGCACATTTTTATCTTGAGTCCTATGTACAGAAATCTGCTTATAACGCCTAAAATGAGACCAGCATTCTGATACTTCTTTTAAGGGTGCTAGGTCTTCTGCAAAGGTTTGCTCGCATAGTGTCAAAGTAAAGGACCCAGCAGGTGCAGCACGCCTCAAACACACGACCAGTTAAAATTACAGGGCTGTGTTTCCCCCCCAAAATACAGCTCATGAGTAATAGTTTTTTTTTATGGGTAGATCTTGATTTATTTAAAATATAGGCAGTCAAGACAGAGTGATAGAAATATATTATTTGCAGAAAGCATGGGTGACTCTATAAACTAAAGTGTTTGGTGGTAGAAAGCATCAGTTCACAATACAAGTCTACTGGCAGGATGTGTGGATGTATCACAGGAATAGAGGCAAACAAGAGTTCATTATGCTCCTTGGCCTTGATAACAAAAAGATCCTCAGGACTCCTTATGTAGTCCAATATGTTCTATTAGAACAAAGGACTACATCTATGTTACAGCCGGATCCAGAGGCCTTCTGCCAACTGAGGTCAATTTTCTATTGTCCTATAGCCCACACTAGAATTAGAGGACCCCCCTCACAACCCAAATTGAAGACTTCCATATTGTTGCCTTACTAGACCCAGGGTCTGCCCTCATGCGATTCTCTATTCCTACCTATACATTGGCATTCCACACCTGGTCGTCTAACTAAATCTTGGGGCCTGGTTTGCAGAGACAAGGGTTGACCTTCTTTCTGCTCCACTCTCAAATCCTTCTCTTCATCCTTTCTCTTGTCCAGCAGGGCTCTGCCCTGGGCACCTTAAAGGGCTATCTTTCTTCCATCCTAGCCTTTCTGTGGTTACTTGATCCACCCACCCTCTTCAAATCCCCTGTTGTACATAAGTTCTTGAAAGGTTCATAACTTAGAACCTTAGGTCTCCACCAGGTGACCATAACCAAAAACAAGCTCCCTCTCCAGGTTCCAACTAGAGCTTGGAATTTCCATCTCATGCGCCCCAAGTAGACCTGCAGACACCCTCAAATGGCCCAGTTAAAACCTGGGGATGTCTTCCTGTGGCCCTATCTAAAAAAACAGGCATCCTTCATGTAGCCTTATGGTACGGCAGATTGTGGAACCTCACTCATATGGGCACAACAAAAACCAGGGAATTATTTTCTGGTCCCATGCAGAACCTGGATCTTACCTTCTGGGATAACTATTTGAACCAGAGACCTCCCTCATGTTGCCCCTTTGGCCTAAGTATTGCAGGCCTTCATGACATGGTCTAGCTACTTAATTATGAAACCACTGACCTTATTCCCATTATTCTAAGAGGACATAACATTGCTCCACCAGTTACCAATCAGCCAACTCGTACCTCTCCGTAATGGCAGCAGCTTGTTCTCCAGGATTTCCCGTGCATCAGTGCCCTCGTCCATCAGATCCAGCTTGGTAATGACACCGATCGTACGCAAACCTACAAAAAGATAGTGTGCTTTCATGAACATATATTCAAAGTAACAGACAGTGTGCTTGAAATGCCAAGTAACGAATAAGCAAATGCGGACAATAAAATCGCACAACACAAGCTTGTTAATCTGCTACATGTGCCACTACAGCACCACAGCAAGGGCACATACAGTAGTGCACATTTAAGGCTACTGAAACTTCTATTTATGGTTTCACAGTTCTGAAATGAATATCTATCAGAGTTGATGTTAATAAACAGGCAACATCCAAGTAAAAGACCCACCAAAGCTTCCATTTCTTACTTGAATGAGACAGTGTAATCGATTTTTACTTCCATATTAACACATTTTAAAATGCTTTTAACAGGCACACACACAGTGTCCAGCAAGGTATATTGTACAGCATATGTCTACTGTCCCTTCACCAAGCTTGCACATTCACAAGAGACACTGCTCAAGAACAAAAACTGCAGTCCACCACGCCTACTTTCTAGTTATTGACATTAAGCAGTACTGCAAACCACTTAAATACCCTACCCAACACTCAAATAAGTTTCTGATAGCTCTAGCCCCACATATCCCTTGATACCACTTGAATTACATTCTCTAAACATGTATGGTACCACTTGCACTCTCCAAGGCAGCTTGCCCTCTGGCGTAATTTACACCTTCAGGCAAAACTATTATGTGGTAGAAACAGGTGACATAGGGAGATGATCTCGTAGTGTGTACATTTTCACATCCTGGCCTCCCTGGAAGGCATTCTAATCTCATTACATCTCTGGAAGGTAAAATGATTAAAATCATATTTTCTCAAACTGTTAATAGCAAAGGAAATACTGTTTTCGTTTTCAGTGTCTGTTTTCCATGGGCACAAAGAAAATAGTCTTCACTTTCAAGTCAATTTGGCACTTGGCACAGACAGTAATGTTCCCACTTGCACAATCAGTCACGTCAGTTTACAAGTGTTGATATCAGGGTGGGATGGAATCTAGCCAAATTTCAGAGGGACTGCATTAATCAGTGGCACGTTAAAAGACAGAGTGAGATTGAAAGAGGAAACAATGAGTAAATAAAATGTCTTCTGGTGGCTACTTTAGAGTAGGAGTGCTCCTATTGGTACAGCCAATAGCTAGTCACCAAGGTTTTTCACGTAAAGGTTGCAGGATTCAGCAGTTTGTAGAAAAAAAAACCAAGTTTGATTTTGTTTTCTGGTGAGAAACGGGGAATATGCACCTGTCAGAGCCTCTTCAAGAGGACAACAGGGCAAGCAGGAATTAATGGGCAATACTGTGGTGGTTGAGGCCTTTTGCTTCTGATGTTCGAGGCTCTGCTTCCTATGATCTATGACCAACTAGGCAGAGTACCCCTTCAGCACTTGACTCAGTGGTAGTCCTGGACTAGCAGTCTAAGGCTTCTCGGGGAAGAGGTAGGTGTAACCCATCCCCACTGGTCCTTACTCCCTCAAAGTGTACTCCTACACCTCACAGGGCCCACTGGTCTTGAGTTAGGCTCCTAGGTTATGTCTCCTTACACAGTATGGAAGACCATTAGTCCACAGTACTGTTCACAACAGGCAGAAGTCATGCTGAACTTCTCGAAGCGGATGTGCAGCTTCAGTTTCATCGACTAGAGTCTCAAGCTCCCCTTTTTAGAATCAATTTCTAGACACATTTGTGTCTCTGTATTTGTAGTTCGTAGACTGGGGGTTGCTCACTTTTAAGTGCCCACTCCTTTGGTGTGTACTTCTGCCAAAGAGCAGTCTATCACAGCAAGACGGTCTCCAATCTTGAGAACCCCAAACACAGGGCAAGGGAGTGGCAAGAGGTTCACACCTGGATGTCCACTTCAGTGTGACAAGGTCCCAGTACAACTCTTTATGATTCTCTTATCAGACCCATCTCCTTCCTCAGATGTGCCCAGGCCCCTTTGACCAAAGACCACCTCATACATCCTCGCGTGCATGCAACCACTCAGGCTATTTCTCATCCACTGTAACATTTTTCCAGCATAAGTAAATCCTCATGTGCACACTTTACTAGAGTGAGCCAGGAAGCTAAAATGGACCTGTTCACTTTATTGATCACTAAAAACAGTATGCTGCCATCAACTTGCTCATGCTACTAAACTCACTGTGAAGGCAGTAGCCTTACACCTCCTGAGGGAAACGCTGTGGGTGCCCCTTCCAGTTGAGCAGTCAATGAGGCAGGCCTAGGTCATAGCGCACACATGATTTGTGTTCGGTCGTGACCAAAAATCATTACCAAGGATCCAGATATTACTCTAGTTGGGGTGTTCAGAGCAGGAGTGTCCATCACCATTCAAGGGACTTTTCCATCTCAACACCACCAATCAGAGTATAGCACTTTTGAAGCCAGGACAATAGGCTGACAAGCAGTCCGTAATCTCCATATTCCCTCTTTAGTTTAACTGGAAGTAAAAGATTAGGTTTTCTTAATACAGAACTCTGAATCTTTCACCACTTATTTCACAGGTCACTGAATGGAAAAGGTATCCTTTCCTTTAAATCTGTTCATGTACATTAATTTAATTCTAGGGCTTCGGTATTTCAGAGCTGCTCTATCAGAAGCCTAATCAAGAAACCTTAGTTTCAGGCTTTAACAAAAATACTTTGTAGCAGTAATGAACAAGTTACTTACTTCACTTCAGTAACTCTAGTTTGGCAGAGACTATCTAGCCACATATTCCAAACCTTAAAATAATCTCCAGGCGTCAGACTGGATCCGGATTTTTTTTCGTTTACAGTACCCCTGCGCGCTGGGAGGTGGCGTCATTTGCTCCATGTGGCAACACCCACGCCAGAAGGTACTTGCGCAGTGTCTATATAGGCGCCACCCCAGTGCGCTGACATCAGTTTCATTTCACGACTTTCCCCACAAGAAGTACGGACACACAAAAAACACTGACCACTGGTTTCAAAAACCAGCACTTTGAGAGGGGAACAGCGCTGTCCGTAAAATTCCATTTGTGAGCAGGGAGGATGGGTGGGTAGGGAAGGAATCTGCGGCTAGATACTCTACCAGATAAGGCGATATCAAAGGTAAGTAACTTGTTCATCTGATAGAGACTTCTTGCAGTATATTCCTTACCTTAGAATAGATACCCAAGCAATACCTCCCTGGAGATGGGTGTGCGAAACTGATTCACACTAGAAATTTTGACAGGACTGAACGAGCAGTGTGCCCATCCCACCGGACCAGACTCTCCAGACAGTAATGCTACAAGAATGCGTGTAGAGAAGCCAATGTTTGTGCCCTACAGATACCCAGGACCGGAACTCCGCATGCTAACGCAGTGGTGGCAGCCTTCGTTCTGGTGGAATGAACACCCAAACCCGCAGGGGGTGGTTTCTTGGCCAATGCGTAGCAGATCTTAATGCATAGCACAATCCATCGGGAGACAGTCAGTTTCAGCACAGCCTTTCCCTTCTTTGCTCCAACATACTCCCATGAAGAGTTGGTCGTCCACCGGGAACGCTCTCGAGCAGTCAAGGTAGAACATTAATGTTCTCCTTGGGTACAGTTGATGAAGTCGCTCCTCTTCTTTAGAGGAAAGGGCCGGAGCGTAAAAGGTAGATAGGGTGATGGACTGACCTTCATGACGAGGAGTGACAACCTTCAGCAGAACAGAAGTTCTAGTGCGAAGGACCAGCTTGTCTGGGTAGATGGACAGGTACGGGGGCTTGGATGACAAAGCCTGAAATTCACTGACCCTCCAGGCAGATGTTAGTGCCACCGGGAAGGCCGTCCTAATTGTAAGGAACTTAAGAGGACAGTTGTGCAATGGCTCAAAGGGAGCATACATCAAAAATTTTCAGACTATATTAAAGCCTTGCTGAGGCATAATGAAGGGTGAATGAGCAAACATATTGCAAACCTTTCAAGAACTTATGTACAACAGGGGATTTGAAGAGGGTGGGCTGATCTGGTAACCGCAAAAAGGCTAGGATGGAAGAAAGATAGCCCTTTAAGGTGGCCAGGGCAGAGCCCTGTTGGACAAGGGAAAGGATAAAGAGGACTTGAGAGTGGAGCAGAAGACGGTCAACCTGCTTCTCTGCACACCATGCCACAAACTTGCCCCAATAAGAGGTGTATACCATTTTGGTGGAGGGACGCATGGCTGCCAAGATAACATTGCAGACTTCATAAGGGAAGGTCGAAAGCTATTCACTGTCACCGCTCAATCTCCACGCATGAAGGCGGAGCATTGACAGGTTTTGAGTGGCGAACCCCACACTGATGCTGCCACAGAAGATCCTCCCGAAAGGGCAGCGTGATCCGAGGACAGATGGCCATGCTCAACAGCTGGGGGTAAACAACTCTCCAAGCCCAGTCTGGAGCCACAAGGATTACTTAGGCCTAGTCGTTCCTGATCTTCTGGAGAACTCTGGCTAGGCGTGGTATAGGTAGAGAGGAGGCCTGAGCTCCACTCGAGACGAAAGGTGGTGTTGAGCATGAGCCGCCTTGGGAAGTACAGCGCACAGAATTGCAGACATTGCACGTTCTCGGGTGTGGCGAACAGATCATACCAAGGCTGTCCCCACTGCTGAAAGAGACCTTGCACCACTTCCAGATGGAATTGCCATTTGTGTTCTGCTAGGCATCTTCGGCAGAATTTGTCCACACTGGTGTTGAGAAAGGCTGCCAGCTGTTGGACCAGCAGGGATATGCCCAGAGATTCCAGCTATGTCCAGAGACCGAGGGCCTCTTTACACAGGGTCAACAACCCCACCCGGTTTGTTTTAGTACCACATGGCAGTGGGTACCGTGCGCACTACACCACTAGATTCAAGCTAGCCCGCTGATGAAGGGTGATGCCCTGAAACCGGTCCCAGGATGCTTGTTTCCGATCCAGGGAGGACCTGGCTTGGCAGTTCGGGCTGGACTGTTCCCACAAGTAACAGGGTCAAGACTGATTTGCATATGGCTGGGTCCAAACTGGGGTGGTGTGGTGAGCAAAAGAATGATGGATTAAACCCAGATCTTTGTGACTGGGGGTGAATGTTTGCATTGTCCAGCATTCCATCTTACAATTGTTTCTTTTGCACATACACTAGCCTTCACTTGATGGAGGATAGAAAGGCTTTTAATGCCAGCCGGATCGGCCTGAGCTCCAGAAGGTTGATATGGAGTTCTGCATGAAACCAGAGGCCTCTGATCACCTCTCCCAGATTGCTGCCCGATTTCAGGAGTGACGCATCTGTCACACTGTGAGATCTTGTTTGGAAATGAAGAGGGGTTGGCCGCTGACTTGACTGCTGTTCGTTAACCACTGCTGCTAAGCTTCTGCAGTTCCCTCAGAGATCTGGACCATGTTAGAAAGATTGTCCTGATGCGGACCCACTGGAACTTCAGGTCCCACTGCAGAGCCCGCATATGCCAGTGGGCATGGTTCACAAGCAGGATGGAAAAGGCAGTCTCACCAAAATAGAAGATAGTGGTTGAAACATCAGTATAATAGCCTGAATATTCTGTAATCGTCGTTCGGGAGGATATACACAAAATTGCAGTGTCCAGAACAGGTCCAATGAAAGGGAGCGTTTCAAAGGGAGTGATGTGTGACTTTGGCACGTTGATAGTGAACCCCAGTGAATGCAGGAGGTCCGCCCTAGTGGGGGATGACAGCCTGGGGCGAGGCTGCCTTCAACAGGGGCGTATGCACCCTCTCTATGGCTACTTGGTCAAAAGAGCAGTCAATTCCTGGAAGAGCAAGGAGAGATAGTCCTCCATCAGCTTGTCGCAAGTGGGAGGCATGAGTGGAAGGACACGAAGGGCAGGGAAGCCCCTTTAGACCACTTGAAGAACCTAGAGGTCTGATGTTATTGACCTCCAGTGGGACTGGTGATGGTGTATCCTGCCTTACAATGGGTGCCCATGATGGAGGTGGTAGACAGGCCCGACTTCTGGCTGCCTGACCCTCAGGGCCTGAGTGGACTGCGTCCTTGGCCACGCAGAGGTTTGGAAGCATACGCGCCATGGTGGCTGGGTGTGTAAAGACACAGCTGGAAGTCCTTTCCGTGGGCTCAAAAGACAGACTGGGGCTGGAAAGGGGCCATGGAAAGACCCAAAGACCTGGCCACTAACCTGATGTCCTTAAAGCGCTCTAGCACCGGGTCATCCGTATCTCCGAAGAGAGGGGAGCCATCCAAGGGCATGTCCAGAAGTAATGCTGGGACATTTCCGGAAAAGCCAGTTGTCATCAGCCAGGCGTGGCGCCACAAGGCCACCGACGAAGAACCCACTCTGCCCAGCGAGTCAGTCGTATCCAGCCCACATTGGATTGTGAACATGTCTGCATGTCTGCATCTCTGCCATCTGCAATAGCTTGGGAAAGTGTAGCCCGAGCCTCCTCCGGGACCATGTGCAGCATCTGCACCACCGAATCCCACAGAGCATGGGAGTAACAACCCGAAAGGCACACAGTGCTCATAGACAGCAGTGCCAGGCTGGTGGACGAAAAAAATGTTTTTCCCCTAAGGTGTCCGGCTTCTTAAGTTCCCTATCCGGTGGAGTGGCAGGGAATGCACCAGGATTTACATGGGAGGTGGAAGCTTGGGCCACCAAGCTCTCTGGGGTAGGATGTTGTAGGAAGATATTGAGGTCCCCTGGGGAGAGGAGGTGGCGGCAGGCAATCGTCCTGTTCACAGGTGCCCCCGTTCAGGGTTTGGACCAAGTCCCAAGCAGGACGTCACTGAGGGTTCTATTAAGTAAGTGGAAGAATTGATGCTGAGGGGTACTGGCTGAAGCACCTCCTGCCACTGAAGGTAGGATTAGGTCCAGGAGCTTGGCCGCCCTTCTCACCACCATAGCAAACGAGCCTCCCTCCTCCATAGCAATGGTAGGAGGAGAGACCATACAAGAATCTGGGAAAGTGTCCAGTCAGCTGGCGTCTGCCAAATCCTCACACCAGTCTATGTTAGGGGCTGGTATTCTTCAGGGTCCGGCGACCCCTCCCAAACCTCCCAGAGTTGCAGCCCATAGGAATTAGCCTCAGGTTCCGGTCTGGTAGGCATGGCTCCAGTTTGTGCTGGAGCCAGCATCAGACATCCCTCTGGCTCCATGTCACCAATGAGAATGGGGATGGTGTCACAGGAAGCCTAGGTATCGTGAGTGGCACAAGGGGATGGTCGAGGTGGTTTAGCCAGCACCAATCCGGATCCATCTGTGGATCCAAGGGGCCTGACTGGAGCCTGGCACAGAACGGCTGGCTGTGAACCAGTGGGGGGCCCTTCCGAACCCCACGGGGCTCAAAGGAACACTAGCAGTAATGGGCAGTCCAAATAAGGTGCATGGCCTCCTAAAACTCACGAAGTTGGGCGAGGGTCACTCCAGCTCTCGGAAACTTGGGGAGGCGCGGAACCGGCCGATGCACAGGCTTAACAGCG